>NC_050096.1:148370824-149015824 GCF_902167145.1 Zea mays | reverse complement strand
GAGGGTTCTTGTACTCGGCGGCAGCGACAAGGTCCGCGTCAGCGGCGTCGCGTTTCGATTGCGACTTCTTCTTGCCCTTCTTCTTGGCGCCGCGCGGAGTAGACGCCTCGGGAGCCTCTTCCGATGGGCGGCCCTGGGGCTGCTTGTCCTTTCGGAAGATAGCCTCGACCGCCTCCTGGCCAGAGGCGAACTTGGTGGCGATGTCCATCAGCTCGCTCGCCCTGATGGGGGTTTTGCGACCCAATTTGCTCACCAGGTCACGGCAGGTAGTGCCGGCGAGGAACGCGCCGATGACATCCGAGTCGGTGATGTTGGGCAGCTTGGTGCGCTGCTTCGAGAATCGCCGGATGTAGTCCCGGAGCGACTCCCCCGGTTGTTGCCGGTAGCTTCGAAGGTCCCAGGAATTCCCGGGGCGCACGTATGTGCCCTAGAAATTGCCGGCGAAGGCTTGGACCAAGTCGTCCCAGTTGGAGATCTGCCCCGGAGGCAGGTGTTCCAACCAGGCCCGAGCAGTGTCGGAGAGGAACAGGGGGAGGTTCCGGATGATAAGGTTGTCGTCGTCCGTTCCACCCAGTTGGCAGGCCAGGCGGTAGTCCGCGAGCCACAGTTCCGGTCTCGTTTCCCCCGAGTACTTCGTGATAGTAGTCGGAGGTCGGAACCGGGTCGGGAACGGCGCCCGTTGGATGGCCCGACTGAAGGCCTGCGGACCGGGTGGTTCGGGCGAGGGACTCCGATCCTCCCCGCTGTCGTAGCGCCCCCCACGCCTGGGGTGGTAGCCTCGGCGCACCCTTTCGTCGAGGTGGGCCTGACGGTCGCGTCGATGGTGCTCGTTGCCGAGGTGGCCCGGGGCCGCAGGCGCGGTGTTGCGCGTGCGCCCGGTGTAGACCGAGGCTTCCCGCATGAATCGGGAAGTCGCGGCATGAGGTTCCGAGGGGTATCCCTGCCTTTGGGAGGCAGTGCTCTCGGCCCGTCGGGCCGCAGCGCCTTCCAGGAGATTCTTGAGCTCTCCCTGGATTCGCCGACCCTCGGTGGTTGATGGCTCCGGCATCGCGTGGAGGAGCATCGCTGCGGCTGCCAGGTTCTGGCCAACCCCGCTGGATGCGGGCGGCGGCCTGACCCTGACATCGTTGGCGACGCGGTGCTGGAGACCTTGGGGCAGGTGACGTATTTCTCCGGCCGGGGGTTGGCCCGCCCATACCTGCCCGACGTCCCGACGGATCGGCTCAAGCGCTCCTGTTCCCTCGTTGAGCCTGGCCTGCGCCTCGCGGACTTGCTCGAGTTGTGGGTCGTAACCCCCCGCCGGAGCGGGGACCACAGCTAGCTCCCGCGGGATGTCGGCGCGAGGCACCGGCCTTGGAAGATCACCGTCCTCCGGCATGCCGAGATGGTTGCCTTCGGAGGGATCCCCTAGCTCGATGTGGAAACATTCGCGGCTTGGGCCGCAGCCCTCGTCGTCAAGGCTGCGGCTTCCGTCGGAACAGTCGGAGAGGCAGTAGTCACATGCGGTCATGAAGTCCCGCATGGCACTGGGGTTGCCAAGTCCGGAGAAATCCCAACAGATGCTGGGATCGTCATCTTCCTCGGACCCAGAGGGCCCGTAGGTTGAGACGTCCGTCAACCGGTCCCAAGGCGACCGCATACGAAACCCCAGTGGGGTTGCACTCGCCTCGATGAGAGCGCCCGCCAAAGCGAGGTCGCTTGGCGGGTTGAGGCCGAGTCGAAATGACGTAAGATGGGAGTTAGTCGGTACCTTTTGGTCGACGAGGAGCGACGTAGTCACATCGGGGACTGGTTGCACCGTCGTCCCAGGTACGAGGGTGACGTCCTGCAGGCTTTCCGCGAGCGCGCCGGCATCGTCTTCTTGCTCAGGATCAGCGTGTCGCGGGGGGACGGCGCTTGCCTTCGTCTCGAACATGAGGTCGACGCCCGGCGTGCCTTCCGTCGGGGCGTCGGGGGCGTCGATTCGCTCGACGGTCGACGAAGCGCGGCCTCCCGCTTGGCCTTGGTTGCCCCGCCTCCTCCTCCGTTGGTGGGGGAGAGGACGGAGCGAGCTCGAATGTTGTTCTTCCACCACGCGAGGAAGATGTCGTCGATTCCGCCGCCGGCGGGCGGGTTGTCGGCCGCCATTGTCGTTGTCGCGCGGCGGTGGAAGGAGTATCATGTCGTAGCTGCCGTCGAAGGACATGAACTCAAGACTCCCGAAACGGAGCACCGTCCCGGGCCGGAGAGGTTGCTGGAGACTGCCCATCTGGAGCTTGACGGGAAGCTGTTCGTCAGCACGCAGCAGGCCCCTACCTGGCGCGCCAACTGTCGGCGTTTCGAGACAGGGGGGTCCCTAAGCCGACGAGTGAGTGTGCTGCGTGCCCCAGCCCAGATGGGTCGAGCGCGTGGGCGAGCGCGAAGGGGGGTGAGGCAAGGTGGCCGGAGACGGGCGTGAGAGAGGTGGAAGTCCCGCGGCCTTCGTGTTCGTCCCGCGCCCAGGTCGGGTGCGCTTGCAGTAGGGGGGTTACAAGCGTCCACGCGGGTGAGGGAAGCGAGCGGCCCCAAGAGAGCGCCTGTCTCGTCCTCGGTCCCGCGCGGCCAACCTTCTCTAAGAAGGCCCTGGTCCTTCCTTTTATAGTCATAAGGAGAGGATCCAGGTGTACAATGGGGGGTGTAGCAGAGTGCTACGTGTCTAGCGGAGAGAGAGCTAGCGCCCTAGGTACATGCCAATGTGGCAGCTGGAGAGGTCTTGGCACCTTGCTGGCGTGATGTCGTGGCTGTCGGAGGAGCAACGAAGCCTGGCGGAGGGACAACTGTAGGAGCGGTCGAGTCCTTGCTGACGTCGCCTTGCTTCCGTAAGAGAGCTGAGAGCCGCCGTCGTCACAGAGCTTGTGGAGCGCCATCATTGTCCATCTGGCGGAGCTAGCCAGATGGGACGCCGGTCTTGTTCTCCGTGACCCGAGTCGGCTCGGGGTAGGATGATGATGGCGCTTCCTGTTGACGTGGCGGGCCTGTGCCCTAGGTCGGGCGACGTGGGGGCTCCTCCGAAGCTGGGGTCGAATCTGTCTTCCGTTGCCGAGGCCGAGCCCGAGCCCCTGGGTCGGGCGAGGCGGAAGTCGTTCGGCAGAGGCCAGGGCGGAGTCCGAGCCCTGGGGTCGGGCGAGGCGGAGTTCGTCGTCTTCCGGGGCCGAGCCCGAGTCCGAGCCCTGGGGTCGGGCGGAGCGGAGTTCGCCGTCTTCCGGGTCTTAGCCCGAGTCCGAGCCCTGGGGTCGGGCGGAGTGGAGTTCACCGTCTTCCGGGTCTTAGCCCGAGTCCGAGCCCTGGGGTTGGGCGGAGCGGAGTTCGCCGTCTTCCGGGTCTTAGCCCGAGTCCGAGCCCTGGGGTCGGGCGGAGCGGAGTTCGCCGTCTTCCGGGTCTTAGCCCGAGTCCGAGCCCTGGGGTCGGGCGGAGCGGAGTTCGCTGTCTTCCGGGTCTTAGCCCGAGTCCGAGCCCTGGGGTTGGGCGGAGCGGAGTTTCCTATGGCGCCTCTGGCGAGGTCTGACTACCTGTCAGACTCACTCTGTCGAGTGGCACTGCAGTCGGAGTGGCGCAGGCGGCGCTGTCCTTCTGTCAGACCGGTCAGTGGAGCGGCGGAGTGACTGCGGTCACTTCGGCTCTACCGGGGCGCGCGTCAGGATAGAGGTGTCAGGCCACCTTTGCGTTAAATGCTCCTGCAACTTGGTCAGTCGGTGCGGCGATTTAGTCAGGGTTGCTTCTAAGCGAAGCCAAGGCCTCGGGCGAGCCGGAGGTGTGTCCGCCGTTAAAAGGGGGGCCTCGGGCGAGACGGAAGTCTCTCGAGGTCGGCTGCCCTTGGCCGAGGCTAGGCTCGGACGAAGCGTGATCGAGTCACTCGTGTGGACTTGATCCCTGACTTAATCGTACCCATTAGGCCTTTGCAGCTTTATGCTGATGGGGGTTACCAACTGAGAATTAGGCGTCTTGAGGGTACCCCTAATTATGGTCCCCGACAGTTTTCATTGATGATATTCTGGTCTATTCCAAGAATGAAGACGAGCATACTGAGCATCTACACATCGTGCTTCAGCGACTGCACGATCATCGTCTATATGCTAAGTTGTCTAAATGTGATTTCTGGCTGAGGGAAATTAAATTTTTGGGTCACACAATTTCTTAGGATGGGATATCAGTTGATTCTAAGAAGGTACAAGAAGTAATGGATTGGAAACCTCCTACCACAGTGCGGCAGATTTGGAGTTTTCTGGGATTGGCAGGGTATTATCGACGATTTATTCCGGATTTCTCCAGGATTGCCAAGCCAATGACTAAACTGTTGAAGAAGGGAGTCAAGTATGAATGGAGCCAGAAGTGTGAGGATGCCTTTCATACACTGAGGCAGCACTTGACAACAGCACCAGTGCTAGCTCAACCTAACAACACCAAGCCCTTTGAGGTTTATTGCGATGCTTCCGGCACTGGTTTGGGATGTGTCTTGATGCAAGACAACAGAATCATTGCTTATGCCTCCCGAGCACTCAGGCCCAATGAGCAGAACTACCCCACACATGATCTGGAGTTAGCAGTTGTGGTTCATGCTCTCAAGATATGGAGACATTACTTGATGGGAGCTCACTGTAACATTTACACTAATCATAAGAGTCTCAAATATATCTTCACCTAGGCTGATCTTAATATGAGGCAGAGAAGATGGTTAGAGCTAATCAAGGACTATGATTTGGTGGTGCATTACCATCCTGGCAAAGCCAATGTTGTGGCAGATGCCTTAAGCAGGAAGGCCCAGTGCAATTGTATGAATATGGATGCTAGAATCACCACCCTATGTGATGAGTTGTGCAAGTTGAAAATAGAAGTCGTTTCCTCCGGTGCCTTGAGTTATATCTCAGTGGAGCCCACCTTACATGAGCAGATAGTCATGGCACAGATTGGTGACAAGGGTGTTCAAGTTATTAAGGAAATGATCGCACAGAAGGCAGAAAAATATAAATGCTTCCGTCAGGACAGCAAAGGGATTCTATGGTTTGGAGACCGATTGGTTGTTCCCAAGAACCCCGAGCACAGAAAGAAGATATTGGATGAAGCTCACCTTTCAAAATTCTCCATGCACCCCGGCAATAACAAGATGTATCATGATCTCAGATCCTTATACTGGTGGACCAGAATGAAGAGGGAAATTGCGAAGTATATATCTGAATGTGACACCTGCCAGAGAATCAAGGCCAGTCATTTGAAGGTAGCAGGCACTTTGCAACCCCTTCCCATACCATCTTGGAAATGGGAGGATATTTGCATGGATTTTATCGTGGGATTGCCCAATACCTCCCGACACCATGATTTCATTTGGGTCATTGTGGACAGATTGACCAAGACAGCTCATTTCTTGCCGGTACACACCACCCACAGGACGGAAAAGTATGCCAAAATTTACATTGACCAGATAATTCGCTTGCATGGAATACCAAGGACTATAGTATCTGATAGAGGAGCACCGTTCGTGGCACGATTTTGGGAGCAATTGCAAGAGTCACTTGGGACCCATGTAATAAGAAGCTCAGCATACCATCCCCAAACAGATGGTCAGACAGAAAGGGTGAATCAGATTTTGGAAGACATGTTGAGGGCATGTGTGCTACACTATGGAAAGGATTGGGACAAGTGTCTTTCATTGGCAGAGTTCTCTTATAATAACAGCTACCAGTCCAGTTTGAAGATGGCACCTTTTGAAGCCTTGTATGGGAGAAGGTGTAGGACCCCGCTGAATTGGTCTCAAGCAGGAGAGAGGGAAATATTTGGACTAGACTTGGTACTTGAAGCAGAGGAAAAGGTCAGAGTTATTAAGAAGAACCTAGAAGCTGCTCAGGCCAGGCAAAAGAGCTATCATGACAAGAGAAGGAAGCCTTTACAGTTTGGAGTGGGAGATCATGTTTATCTTAAGGTGTCACCCACCAAAGGTGTCCAGAGATTTGGAATCAAGGGCAAGTTAGCTCCTCGCTACATTAGACCCTATGAGATCAAGGAAACTTGTGGACCTGTAGCATATCAATTGAAGTTGCCAACCCACATGTCAGCAGTTCATGATGTGTTCCATGTATCCCAGCTACGGAAATGTGTCCGCTTACCCACTGAAGTGCTACCTGAACCAGAAATTGAGATAGAACCAGACTTGTCCTACCAGGAGCACCCCGTCAAAGTATTGGATCAAAAGGAGAGATCAATGCGAGCAAGGTCGATCAGAATGTATAAGGTTCAGTGGAGTCACCATTCAGTAGAAGAGGCTATATGGGAGACGGAGGATTTTCTACGTTCTCGCTTCCCCGACTTTCTGCCCAAAGGAGTCGGTGAGTAATCCAAAACCCCACCCCACCTGCCCTTTGAATTCAAATATAAGAAAAACTTAGATGTTAAAGGTAGTGTAAGCTTTGAAAATGACTCAAAAAGGACTTCCTTCTGAAGTCGCAAAGAGAATGACATTCGAAGAGCAGTTAACTAGAGAAACTTGGATAAAGGAAGGGGCAACACACTAGCACACCTTCATGGCACCCCTCCAAAGGACTCTACCTAAAATCTTAGGACGAGATTTCTGGGGGGAGGGCTGTAACACCCCAGGTGTTACTTAGGGTTTTCACTCAAGACTACACAAGTAAGCCCATCATCACATGTGACTTAAGTTGGGAAAGTACACCAAATTTGGAACTCAAGATCCTAAGTAAGTGCAACCCATCTTGGAAGTCATACCTTGGCTTGTCATGCACACATAATGGGGAGAGTTGCCCAAACCCTAATGCAAATCCCTTTGGACAATTGGAGCACTAGAAGTAAGTATGACCAAAAGGCTATGAACACCACATGATCATGACTTGGGCCAATTATAAAAGATGTAGTACACTTAATACCCTACAAATGATAGTAAGGAAGTGACCCAAAAAAGGTTTCAGAAAAACCCCAAAAGGTTCACCAAAGGATTGAGCATAAGAGAAAAATCAGAATTCTTCTAAGTCCAAAACCACCCCTTTTCCAAAGATGAAACATGTTCACCCTCATTCAAACTTCAAAACCACTTGGCCCAATTGACAAAGTGGCGCCAAAATACCCCTAGAACACCCTAGAAAAGTTTGAACTCAACCGTAAGTCATTTGACATGACTTGGCACAAGATTTGTCTCGGTTTGGACAGCTAGGACAAAGACAACTTCCCACCCCCATATCTCTCTAACCTGACCACATCTCCCCTTGGAACTCACATGATCTAGGTAGCCCTAGGTGCAGGGAAGAGATCTCTCACAGGTCTTAGGGCAAGATTCGCACGTTTTGGCCGCTCAGCAGAGGGTAGAACAAGAACAGAAGCAAAGAGCCACGTGTTCGACGCGCTCTGAGCTCGCCAGAGCACGCCCGACGCCCGCCCCCGCGTGCCCCGCGTCGCGCCAAAGCCGAGCCGGCGCCGTTGCCCGCGCCCGCGCCTATAAAGCCCCCAGGGACTTTGACCGTACTCCCCCACGCGCGCTCGACGTCACCGAAGCACCAGATCACCGGCGTTGCCCCGCGCACGGCGTGCCCGCGGCCACCCGAACACCCGCCACCGTAGACCGGCCAGTAGAGCCTCTCCCAGCCGCGTCTGACCCTCGGAGTAGACTGTGCATGCCTCGGTGATGCTCCCCGAGCAAGGAATCGAACTTTGCCTCGCCGGAGAAGCCAGTCCACGGTCGCCGGACTTCACCCGACCGTCGGTGAACGTAGACCGAGTTCCACGGTGAGTTATTCTTCAATTCCTTGCACGTGTCGCCTCATCAACACCCTATGAAGCTCCCTATGCACTTGGATTGACCTATGTCGCCGTGGTTAGGCGGGAGCACTCGCCGCTGACGAGTTCACCCGCCTGCGCACATGGACCGGTCGATTCCAGTCACCACCGCCATCGAGCCGTACCTCGCTGTGACTGCCAGAACCTCCCGGAGCCAACCCCGCCCCTCGCCGGACCTCCCTCGCCGCCGGTAAGCCGCGCCGCCCTTTTTACTCCCGCGGGTACTATTTAAATAAGGGAAGGGACCACGGGGGAGAAGAAGTAAAGGCCAGGGGGTTTTGTGCCTTGTCAGCGACTCAAGGGAATAGTGGCGCAGGGGTATAACTGAGGGGATTAGTTTAGAAAGAACCCAGGGTCTTCAGTGCAAAGTGGATTTCCAGAAAACCTTTTTATTATTTCTGATTTAAATACAAACAGAACTTCAAAAATTCATAACTTCAGTTTTGTTTACCTAAATCAAGTCAAACCAATTTTGCCAGATCCTAAATAATGTAAACTACTGAGGAAAAATATAAAACCCCATAGTGTTGCAGAAAATTTCAAAGTTTTGATTTAAATGAATAACTGGTCAAAAGCTAAATGAAATAGGGAAAAATAGCTACACTATTAGACTGGGGTTAAGAAAATTCAGAGAAGTACTTAATCACTTCCTAACCTGTTTAAAAATAATAAACCCCTCTGTACACCAAATTAAGATAGAGTTTGCCATTTAAATCATTTTCAACTTATAGTTAAAGAAAATATAATAGGTACTTTAAAATAAGAACCAAGGAGCACCCACATTTTTGTTAGCTTTCTTATTCAGTGTAGTTCACTAGAAAATTTTATTATACCCTTGTTTAGTACAAAAAAATGAGATACCTTTTATTTTAAGAAAACAAGAAAAACTTAGAAAAACCCTAGAAAAATAATCCTGAGAAGAAAACACCCCAAACCTTGGGATAACTATTGTTTTGTTACTATAAACATAGAAAAATTATGAGTTTTGTTGTTTGACATTTTTCAAATAACAAGTTAGTTGTAAGTGTCTTTTTAGGATTAAACTTTAGAAAAGCATAACTAAATAACCACTAAGTAACCTTCTGTGATTTTTGGCACAGAAGCATGTTATTACCTATAGATACCAGCAAAAATGACTCTTAGTACAGGACCCACCCCTAGATAAAAGTTGCAGTGCAAAGTGACCCCTTTTGCCCCAACTTTTATTATTTTTGTCCAGGGATTATTTTAATTATTCTGGACCCCAAACTTATAGGACAGACTATAGTGACCAATAGTGAACCACTGTAATTTTTATAGAATTTTTGGAAAAAAATTTAAATCACTGTTGCAGTTCAAACCCACCCTAAAATCATAAATAGAAAAAGAAAAGGAGAATTAATAGTGGAGACTAATGTTACCCTAACCAAATCAGCAAAACCTCTTGAGTGCCTACTAAAACATTTAAATTGGTTAGGGTGGGTTTGAACTGCAACAGTGGTTTAAATTTCAAACCTAAATTGGTAAGCATAAACCACTAAGAGCCTCTTATAACCAGGAAACCCTAAGTTATTCACTAACTTAGTTTTCTTCACTTAGCATAATGATTTCTAAATTCTGCATAATCATAGCATACATGTTTCTTACTCATTGCATTCGATAGATTGCAACCTCGCTGACGGAGAATACATCCTCGTGCCGGAGCAAGGAGTTGCTCAGGAGGTAGCCCCAGATCCAGCACCAGAGCCTGCCCCAGAGGATCTGCCTGCCCCAGCTTTGGAAGGCAAGCCCCAGTTTTATGCATAACCTATTTATTATGCTATTTTACTACACTTAATGATTGTATGATTGAATGTGCACTTAAGTGTAGGAGTTGTTTGAAACCCTTGTTGGATGATCTCAGGAATCCTTTTGTGATGGATACTAGTATGCTAGGTCGAGTAGTTGCTTTATTAATTAAGGATCTCGGTAGAAGTCGAGTGATTTTTCTAGCACTCGCACGAGGTCAGGAATTGGTTGTATCCATTTTGATATCGTAATAAAGGTGGTCTGTGGACAACGGTCCATGGGGATGTGTTGTCTACGAGACGGAAATTGGAATAAGGATTAAGGTGTGGTACCATGTGTCAAGCGTTTGAACGTACTAAACACATGCCGAGAAATATGGTAAATCGGTAAGCCTAGTACCTGATTGAACCTGGCAGTAGACTTTGCCCCTCACGCGACCTAAGACGTGGTCTCCCATTCCGGTTATGGTGGGTACAAGTGCGGTCACTGCACGACGGCAGTCGGGGTCAGTGAGGCATTTTACGCCAAGGCGGTGAGCCCTAATCTGCTGACGGAGAATCGATAGGGACAATTGATATGTGTGGGGACGGAGTGCCTCACCACGTCGTGTGTTTAGGTTTACCTTGCAAGGCTTAAAAACTCGATTCGAATCGTCTGCTTCTCGCAGCTAATGAGACTGCTTGATCCATGCTGCTACATTGAGTAACAAGTGGAAATGTGATTACTTGGCAAAAGTTGTTGATTGCTAAATGTTTGATACCATGTATGATTAGATAGGTATACATTTAGTCTTAAGAGAGTCACACTAAAACTTGACAAAGCTAAAACTGAATTTATAGACTCAGCTAGTGCTTTTCACAACCAAACCCCTTAGCCAAACAGCTGCATGTCTAGAGGTAGAGGAGTAGACTCCTCACACCGGGTAAGTCTAACTGAGTATTAGTATACTCAGCCTTGCTTGTGGCATAATTTTACAGGTTCTCTGGAGGACATGGTTGCTGGAGTGACTTGGCCGTCCATCTTGCCACCGGGCTGGACAGTCGAGTGGGACCCTACCTCGGCTGAGGAGGAGCACGAGGAGTGATGGGACAGGCTTCCCCATCTCCCTGTTTATTTATCGTTAGTTTTATTCCGCTGCATTCCGAACAATGATGACTACTTTTGCTAAAACTCCGATGATGATGTAATAAATTTAATACTCCTTAATGCATGGTTTTTTTATGCTTTATTGTATTTGCTCTGTGCCTCACCATCGAGTGAGTACATGGTACTTGATCCTGTTAGTGGCCTCGTCGGACTAGATCCGAGAGACTGACATATTATTCGCATTTAAGTGTGGTCTTGCCTCTAAGGCGGGACTTAGGCACTTAAGTTGGAATAATTCGGGCGGTTCCGCCACACATTGTTAAATCATGTTTTTGAGGACCTTCGAAAGACGAAGGCCCCCAACAATAATAAAGTTGTGACATTCGTTTTTGTACCATGATTCATCATATGTGTGAGACTTGGTCCCAGCACACCTGGTGATTATGTTCGCACCCGAGTCCCTAA
The DNA here is from genome assembly GCF_902167145.1 of Zea mays. Classification (NCBI taxonomy): domain Eukaryota; kingdom Viridiplantae; phylum Streptophyta; class Magnoliopsida; order Poales; family Poaceae; genus Zea; species Zea mays. The sequence goes on along the minus strand of NC_050096.1, from coordinate 149,004,712 downwards.
AACCCAGGTGTGACAGAAGTGGTATCAGAGGAATGTTGACAGTAGGACGAAACCTAGATAGAACTGGACAACCATTGTCTACTTACCTTTGCTACTCTAATCCTTTCTAAACCTTTCTTAATCTTTTCTCATCTATTTCCGCTTTACTCTGAATATTCTTACCTTTTCCTTGTAAAGACAAATGTGGATTTCACACTTTGAAATCATATGCCTAAAGTGACCTTTAGGAATAGGAGACCTACTCTTAGGAACAAAAACAAAACTATTTTTATAGGTATCTATACGCTTGAGTGTTTGTTCTTATGATACTTGCCTGATTTGGATCTTTGATTGAGTGTGATGGGTTGTGGAGTAATGTCCACAATTGCATCTGCATATACACCTAGACATAAGGGAAAATATTTATAAAATAGACAACACAGAATATTCCCTATTAAAAATATATCTAGTTTAATAGATCCATCTTATCTTAAAAGATTCTCTCTTATCTTAATAGATTCATCTTATCTTGAAGGAATCATCTTATCCTAACCACTTTACTTATCTCATCCTAAAGTAAAATTCAGGATCTAATCCAAAATAATGAGATTTTATCTAGTCTAATCTAGCCACACATATATAACTTAAATCCGATCTAGTGTGATAGATTAATCTAACCTAACAAAGGCTAACCTCGTGTTGAGCTAATCTAATGTAAGTTTCTCAATAGGAAAGTTAATACTGATAAAATGGATTAGACTCTATTCCTATAAAATATGTTTAACTTAATTCACTCTGCACTAAGTTAAGAATGACCGACCAACTCATCCGTAAAACCACGATCTAGCCTATGTTATAGGTTGCCCAACCCATTTATCCCAAAAGCAAAGTAAAACTATGTGTAACTCATCTAGCCGATGTACCCGCAATTGGTATCCAACTCGGATAATGGCATCTAACACCACAATCGATGGTCCCTAAATCAGACCCAAGGAGAAGGTTAACTTCGACAATGAACGATATGAGTAGAAACAGATCTTGAGACGAATCAAGATCCACCACCCGCAATAAAAGTCTCCCTTACCTAACTTTTCCTTATCCCCCAAAGGAAGCTCGATTATGCCATAGTACACTCATTCTATGTCAATACTCACCTAATAGTTAAATCAAAAAACTGGTGTACCCTTGTTTTCTATGCCACACCTGCTAATGGCATGAAAAAAATACTAAATAGAAGTTCCACTTAAAAAATGCTAGAATTTCATAAAGATAAAGTCGGCTAGATATGCTTAACTAAATGACATTTTTTAATAGAGTTATAGAATCTAATGTGATCTAGTACGGTCTAATCTAATGTGGTCTAATTAAACAGATTAGTGATACTGGCTATTCTGCTGTCTTTTCTGATTCTGACTCTTTTACCGGATCTGTGCTCACTTCGACTGACATGGCAGGAGCTGTTTTTGTGGCTGAGGGGGCAGCCTCAGCACTTTCAATAAGCTTCGGCACCTCAGCCGTTCCAATAGGCTTCAGCCTACGTGTTAGGACCTTGGCCCTCTTCGGCTTCGGCGCACCAGTAGAGGTCAAAGTAGCAACTTTCCTTTTTCCTCCTTGCCTTCGGGCAGGAAAACAGTAATCAGGATAAACAAACCCAATTACATCAAAAAACCTATTTAGTCTCCTTTTCCCTCGAGCGCCGAAGGCAATAGTCATGGCCTCGTCCTCTGCCCTCGAGTAGGCTCCAAGTAGCTCATCACTGGTTGCCTCTATAGCATCTAGCCAATCGGTGTACTTAAGATAAACCAAGCCACCTTGACTAGAGCCAACAGCAGCCTCATTCAGCATTTCCCATTCATTCGCAAAAGGCCATACTCTGAACGCAATATGTTCTTGAACTAAATCCCTGGTACCGATGTAAGTACATACGGTGTTGAAAGCCATCAGGCACGCTTGTACTTCATTCCCAATTGTGATTTATGGTCTTCTAATGCTGAAACGTGACCATATGGGACGTTGAATGATGCCCCTCACATCCTCCATCTGATTTAGATCATTCTTTACGTAGAACCATTGCTTCATCCAAGAGCCCAACCACTTCTTTCGAAATATTGGTATGGGATAGTTTGCCTCAGAGCGGGGCACGAAGCTGTAGCAGCCAAAGTTGTTATGGTATTGTTCCTTTCGGGCTGCCTTTGTCTGTTAGGATAACTTGTGAATATTGCAGAAGCACCTAGCATCCGGCTATAGCCCTCTTGACTCCTCATAGCCCATATAAAAACCTCCACTTTGATAAAGGCTTCAGGGGTAAGTTGATGAAGGTATATTTTGAATGTATTCAGACCTTCAACCAGCATCTTGTGTAGTGGGAAGCGAAGCCCAGCTTTCATGAAGTTCTTAAAGACCACCACCACATCAGCTTCGGGAAGGGGAACGGTGCTTTCCCCCCTGGCCCTCACTATAGAAATATCATGAAAATATTTGCCTTTCATCGCTTCGATTTGCCGTTGCTTAACAGTTGACTTCCCAAAAACGACATTGCTCGGTCTCCGCGACCGATCTTCGACATCTTCGTTTCCACTCTCCACATAAAAATTGTCACTATCGATGGAATCCCCAGACAACCCAGGTAGCATCTCATTGATGATCTTTTCCGCATTGGTCTTCTCCATTGCTTAGTAAAACCCAGCCATTGGGGGGTCTATAATCTTCTTGTCCTCAGTCATTTAGAAGATGGTTATGGCAAGTGCCGAAGCTCAGAGATCAATCGAGCTCACAAAAGAGAAGAAGGCTAAAATATCAATCGCAACGCAAACAACTAAATGGCACGAAAAATATTCACGACACAGGCTTCTATATATACTCAGAGCTCCTCCGCTCGGTGGGTCCCACAGTTCAGAATGATTCGTTATTCTAGCAAAAGGGAAGGTGTTTTTTGGACCTTAGGCTAAAGGCCTTCGTTCACATCACAGTCTGAATTTGTTACAAAGAAAACAAATTAATACTGCGAGGGGCTACTGTTGGGGGCTTTCCTCTTTCGAAGGTCCTCAAAAACATGACTAACCATCTAATTTCAGCATAAAATGGATTATTACGGGGAGCTTTGGCTTCAGGATGGAAGTTTTCTCTCAGGGCAAAGGTGTACGAGATGAAGATATAGCCTGAAGACGATAAGAACAAACACTGAAGCTATAGCCGAAGAGTAACATCTTCGGCTTAAGACAATGATGAAGATCAAACATGATGCTGGCCCGAAGAGAAAAAGACTAGCCAGTCCCTAATGATTTACGTTGTAGTTGTGAATAAATTGTGGCGGAACCGCCCGAATTATTCTAGCTTAAGTGCCTCAGTCATGCCTTAGAGGCCGCAACACACTTAAATCGGAATAACCCGTCAGTCCCTCAGATCAAGTCTGATAAAGCCACTCATCCAGGATCAAATACCACAAGCTCACTTGAAGGTGAGTCACAGAAGAAATACAATAAAACAGGAAAACCTCAAATTAAAGTACTAGAGTTATTACATAAATCGGAGTTTTTCAAATAAACTGAAATAAGTTCATAAGGTAGTCTGGAGCGCAAAATCGATATCGTCGAAAGGTGAGGAATAGGGCATGGCCTAGCTCACTACTCCTCCTGCTCCTCTCCTGCTGGAGCAGCATCCCACTCGACCGTCCAACCCAGTGGCAGGGTGGTAGGCCAAGTTACACCATCAACCATATCCTGAAGCGTACCTGCAAAAATTATGCCACAAGCAAGGCTGAGTATACTAATACTCAGCTAGACTTACCCGGTGTGAGGAATCTACTCCTCTACCTCTAGACCATGTAGTTGTTTGGCTGAGGGGTTTGGTTTGCCAAAAGCACTAGCTGAGTCTAAAATCAATTTTTAGCTTTTCCAATTCTAGTATCATTAATTTAGCTAAGTTTGCTCTTTCTAAGCATACATGGTAACAATCATTTAATACAATCAACATGTTATCTCGTGTAATCCTCATTTCACTTCTTATTCAATGTAGTATAAGGGGTCAAGCAGTCTCATTAGCTGTGAGAAGCAGACGATTCGAATCGAGTTTTTAACCTTGCAAGGTAAACCTAAACACATGACATGTAGGAGCACTCCGTCCCCACCCACATCAACCGTCCCCATCGATTCCCCGTTCGCGGCCAGGCCTCACCGCCTTGGCATACAATGCTCCACTGACCCCGGCTGCCGCCGTGCAGTGACCGCACTTGTACCCACCATAGCTAGCATGGGAGACCCAGTCTCAGGACGTGTGAGGGGTGAAGTCTGCACCTGGCTTCACTCAGGTACTAGGTTTACCGGTTACCATATTTCCCGACATGTGCTTAGTACATTCAAACGCTTGACTCAGGTATCCACACATTAATCCTTAATTCCTTTTCCCGTCTCATGGACAAGGCATCCTCCCTGGATCCAAGTCCATAGACCATCATAGATCCTGTTATCAAGATGAATACAATCAATTCCTGACCTCGCGCGAGTGCTAGAAAAATCACTCGACTTCTACCGAGATCCTGATTTAGCAAAGCAGCTACTCGACCTAGCATACTAGTATCCATCTCAAAAAGGAATCATGAATTCATGCAACTAAGGGTTTCAAGCAACTCCTACACTTAAGTGCACATTACAAGCCTACAAACATTAAGTGTAGTAAAGTTGCATATATATATATAACTTGGTTATGCATAAAACCGGGGCTTGCCTTCAATTGCTGGGGCTGCGAGCAGATCCTCGATGGCAGGCTCGGGAGCTCCTTGCTCAGGGATGAACACGTACTCTCCGTCAGCGAGGTTGCAATCTAATGAATGCAATGAGTAATATATATGCTTGGCATGATATGCAACTTAGCAACTAAAATTGTAGGGTGAAAGATTAATTATCAGGGAATAGAGCTAAGTCTTGCTATTAGAGATTTCTGGGGTATACTTAGTAAGTTTGGGTCAAGTTTGATTACTGAATGGTTAGACCATTTTTAGTGTTCTACTGATTTCCCTTTTTATGTCTTAGTGATATTTTTAACAAGATTCTTAGCTGCAATTATTGGGGTGATCTTATTAATCTTTCCAATCCATCTTTTTATTTCTATTTCTTTTATGCCTTCAAGGTGAGTTTGAACTACAAGATAGTTTTACAAATTTCCAAACATTCTGTAAAAATTACAGTGGCTTCTCACTGGTGTATAACTCTCTGTCTTAAAATTTGGGGCTTAAGAAGTGAGGGGTTCTCTCTGTACAAAATTATTAAATATCAGGGCAGAGGGGGTGTTTTGAACTACAACTCCCTTTTTACAGTGGATTATTCTCTAAGACTTATTTTTAATGACATTTAGGTGTAATAACATGGTCTTGTACAAATTTTCAGCCACTAATTCTTAATGGTTATTTGACTCTGATTTTCTAAAGTTTCTAGCCAAATGGGTGCTTTCTACTACCATTATACTTGAAAAATATCAAACAACAGATTTCTAAATTTTCTTATCTTCTTCTTTGTGCAAGAGCAATCATTCTAGAATTTGGTAACTTTTTGCTTAAGGGAAAGGTGGTAGGAATTTCTTGAATTAAATGGCCTTTTTCATAAGGTAGGGGCAATGAGTGTTATTCTATAGTTTTGAATAGGTTTTGCGTTTTTCTCTGGTGGTCTATTCCATTAATAATATGGTAAAAATTTATTTGCCCATTGTTGCACACTTTTTGGCTTACTTATGATTTAGTTGGAATATGGCTAAATACCAAGTTTTATTTGTTCAACCCACTTAAGATGATGGGTTGGGGTGTTTATTATTTTTGTAGGGGTGCTCTAGTAGTTAGAAGTCTACTGAATTTTTCTTACCAATTTTGAAATGGTCCATATATTTTTAATAATGGCCTTTCTGGTTTTATTAGGGCCTAATAAAACATTCCACCTTGAATTTGGTCTGGACTAGGGTTCTTTATATTTTTCCTAAGTTCTTCACTATTTAAATGGATTAGAAAAAATATATACATCCTTTGTTCATTAATTTTTATTTTCTTTCCTAATTTCCTAAGTTTTGTGCAGATATGGCTCTTAATAGATAACCCTATGTTAATCTTTTATACTAGGGTGCTTAGTATTTTTAAACAGTGTCTAAGTTGGGTTTGGACTTCTACAAAAAAATTTAAGTCTAGCATAGAAACATAACTATTTTTCTCCATTTTAATAAGGTTTGGGCAGTTTCCTTATTTAATTCCAAACTCTAAAATTTAAAACAGAAAGCATAGGGTTCAGTATTTTTATTTGATAGTTCATAATATTTTGAATCCAGTAAAATTGGTTTGACTAAATTTGGTTGAATATTTCTCAAGATACAAATTTCCTAAGTTCTCTGCCTATTTTAAAAAGAATAAACAAAAATGGTTTAAAGGAAAATGGTTTTGCATCTGGGTCCCTGGCGAAAGGTTCTAAGTTCATTACAGACAGGTCCTCGGTTTACTATTCACATGAGTCTATGGTTGTGTAGAAAACCTCCTAGGTGTCTGCTAAATCGAACCTGCGGTCCTTCCCCTAATGGAACAGTAACCGCGGCGGAAGAAAAGGGCGGAGGGGCTTACCGGCGGCGAGACTGCTCCGGTGAAGTGGTCTAGGGTGTAGGGGACGTCTTGACGGTCACACCGATGTGCGGATCGTCTCCGACAATGGTCGGAGTAGGTCGGTCCACGTGCGCAGGCGGGCGAACTCGTCGGCGGTGAGGACTCCGGCCTATCAAGGGCGGTATAGTTCAATTGAACGGGTCAGAGAGCTTCACTGGATGCTAGGGAAGAAATAGGCGTGAGGAATTGGAAAATGGCTTACCGGTTAGCCGTGGCCACGTGCGCTGGCAGGGATTACAACTTCGGCGAGGGTGGAACGGCTTCTCCGGTGAAGTAGCGTCCGGTTTCTTGCTTCGGGGAGCTCTACGGGGCTCTGGGGAAGCTAAACGAGGCACGGGATTTAGCGGAGCTGGCCGGGAGGGGTCTGGCCACGGTGGCTGAGCGCTCGGGTTGCTTGGACTGCCGTGAATCGGGCATGTCAGTCACGATCGAACATGTGGCCCCATTGTTTCTGCCCGAGTTATAACGCCGATAGGGCACAGATCTTTGCGAATTTGGGCAAGATCGCTGTGTAGGATTTGTTCTCCCGACTACACTATGTCGTTTGCGTGTGGAGCCTAGCGATTTCGAGTCAAGGGCAGAGAGTTGTTTCCTCCGCAATGTGGCAGTGTCACAGTCTGGAGTCCCGAGGCAAATCCCTACAAAGATCATGCCAAACGGCCGAGTTTTGCTCCCAAATTTCTCCAGGGTGTGTTCAAGGTAATTTGGCGCTACTTTCATATTTGGGTTTTGTAGATTTTAGTTTTGCAAAACAGGGAACACGACTGAACTTTACAAAGGGCTAAAAATTTAGTTCTGAATTTTCTGAATTTCCTTTTTGAAGTTTAGCTTGAAGGGTGTTTTTGAGAATTTTGCAAAGCTTTGCTGATCAAACTTTCTTACTATATTTTGTAGTTTATTTAGTGCACTTTAACTTTGTTATTTGGTTTTCATCATGATTTTGTGTTTTTCAAAATCTTTTTACAAGTTTTTCCCTCTTTGCACTAAAATGGCCTATTTAGGGTTATTTAGGGTTTGTGAATTCTTCTCACCTGAGGTGCATGACATGGTTAAGGCATAATTCTTAAGATGAAAAAGACTTAGTTAAACCTTTGTTCCTAATTTTTGAAGTCCTTTACTCAATTTGGTTCACATGTGATAATGGTTATGAGTTAGCCCTGAGATGAAACCCTAGGTGACACTAGGGTGTCACAGCCTTCCCCCTTAAAGGAATCTCGTCCCGAGATTCGGGTCGGAGTCCTCCCAGGGTGAAGAGAATGATTTATGGCTTACTTGAAGTGGGTGGTTTATTCATTGAGGTTCTTCTTGGCAAACTGCTCTTCGAATGTCATCTTCTTTGCAACTTCAGAAGGAAGTCCTTTTAGCTTTAGTTCTACATTTAACTCTTTTTATATTAAGATCATTTTTCTTATGTTTTGATTCAAAGGGCAGGGGGTTGGGCATGGTTACGTACCGATTCCCTTAGGTAGACAATCGGGGAAGTTGGAACGTAGAAATTTCTCAGTCTCCCAAGTAGCCTCTTCCTCTAAGTGATTACTCCATTGGATCTTATACATCTTGATCGATTTAGCCCGAGTTGATCTTTCTTTGCAATCTACAACATTGGAAGGGTACTCTTGGTACGATAGATCTGGATCTATCTCCAATTCTGGTTCTGCTATTGTGGCAGAACCTCCCAAGTTATTGGGCTCACATGCACCTGCCCTTGTCTCAAAGACCTCAGATGGCTATGCATGTGCACCAGATAACTTAACAGGATCTGTCCAAGTGCCCCAAGGACCTCGGATAAACCACTGACAACCAGGACCGCAGGATTAAGTAAACACAAATCACACACCAACAATTTGCAGCGGAAATCTTATTACCAAATTTTACAAGTTACATCAAGTTTTACAATGTACATGATCGGAGTGATTACAAAAGTGATTCAAAGAAATAACTTTGAACTGTTATAAATTATTTGTAGTTTTGAAATATATGCTAGCTTAAGTGACCATCCTCAATAAGATGTATAGAAGAAGTACTTAGACTTATAGAAGGTCGTGCCCACCGGCGCTTAACACCAATCACAATCAAAGTGACTCGTAACCTGCAGCAACAATGGGAATAAAACCCTAAGTACGCAAGTACTCAGCAAGACTTACCTAACTAAAGAAAAGACTCTCAAGGGTATGCTGGTTGTAAAAAGGGATTCAAGGTATGGCTTATCAAGGATCAAAGACTCTGTTTGCAGAAAAGCTTACTATAAGTGGATCCTTAAAATCCATTTTTACTTGTCAGGTTAAGTAAAGTTACATGCATTTACAGTTCTTTCTACCCTAGTTCAAGCACTTGGCCTATACTAGACGTCTTTTTATCATCCCATCAGTTCACTAGATTGCTACATGTAAGTCAGTGACCAAGTCTTCATGTTCGAGAAGTAACGGTGATCCGAATCGATTAATACCCAACTGGGGATCTCCAATCACACAACATATGTAGCACTTAACCCTTGCATATGTCAACTCGCCACCGGTGTTCTTAAGACTAGATCGGGTTCACGCCAACCGAGAGCACAGATACACCACCGTCCAGCCTCTTGCCACGGAGGGTACACGCTACTCTCGCCATCTCTCCACTCCCATTGTGTGTTGTCCTATTATGGTATTAGTCTGCCCGAGGCAAAGCTTACCCATGATGAGGCATGTGACCAGTTAAAAGGTCCTCGATCATCAGGCCTACATCGACATGGTCCTTAATCGACTTAGACGGAGACACTACACAGAGACTCCCTTCTCGTGCAAGTCAACTGCCCGGTCTCAGCTTTATTATTTTCAACCCAAAGTTTGGTACCTGGCAGAGGTACATCTTTTCCGATGTTGAACCCATCAAGGCCCTGATGGATCCACCATCACAAGTTTTTCTTTTTGAAAACATTCCCACCCACTGAAGCATCACTTTTGTTTTAAAACAAAACATTTTTGTTTGCTAAAGCAAAGCTAAGCATTATAAAATTCTTTTTAAAAAGGGTATCAAGGAAGGGTAATCAATTTTCCAAGGAAGGAAATGCATCAATTGTTTAGCACACAACTCCTATCACCTAATGCATCAAACAAGGTGATAAAAGATTTTGAAACAGCAAGGTGGTGGCAAATGCACCGGGGCTTGCCTGGAATAAACACTAGGTTAGTGTTTGTTAAGTGGCGACCACTTGGCGATCAGCTTTTGTTCTGATACTTGTTTCATCTGTCCATCTTCAGTTCCGTTCATCAGCACCATCTTGTGGTCGACTCAGTTCTGGTTCTCTGCATCACGTGGTTAATTCACATACCTGAATAAAATGCATTATGCACATGAATGCATATAGACAGGAATATTACAAACCTAAATAGTGCTACGCGATAACGAATTAAACACCTAGCGGCGAGGCGTTGTACCGTTTCATACGGAAACACTAGTTATCGACGTATGATTAAGCACAATAGTTGCGCCTTTCGAGCTTAACCAAATCTAATTCAAACATCATAGAGTTCTACAAAACGACCTTCTAAACAACCAAAGATCTAACCCGCTTATGCGCACTCTCCACTAATAGTCCTCGGGTTTTCACAGGAATAGACATATCAATGTTCTTCGCTTCCTAAATATTTTGTGTAACAACCATTATATATTTATAACACTTAACCAGTCAACAAACATAGAGTTTTTCACAAGATCATAATTTAGATCCTAAAGAGTTAAATCATTAAGGTGTAAAGTCTACTATGTAGGTTTCAGAATTCACCTAAAGCGAACCTTATAGTGATACTTGCTCCAAACTAATTAAAATAATGATGAATATTTATTCATAACAATTTACTTAAGTGACCAAATTCAAATATGACATTTAACTTGATCAATAAACATGGAATTCGATAACTACTAAGGTAATGCATCATTCCACCACTTAATTAAAATTAGCATAATCAATTTTTAAAAGAACCTATCGACTAGTCGTTAGAGACACTAGACCTATTCCTCATTTTATTACTTCGACCACTCATCAGATACGAAACACCGATTTAATCCTTCTCGCATAACCTATGTCGTTAAACCTAAACTTAGCTATGCAGCACGACGACTTCGCAATCGGGGACACAATTACCATGCTGCAGGTAGCCCCGTATTCCTACAAGCGTCAAATAAATACGTGTCTGAGCTACAAGCATAATAATCGTCGCAACATACATACCTATCAATTCATTTATCAAACTAGTCAATAAAAATAGCAAAGCAGCTCACCGTTCCAATATCTGACTCAAATCCGTGAGATCGGTAATGATTTTCTGATCCAGGCAATTTGTCGAGCGCTTGGCAGGTACTATACGAGCTTCACACACACCACCACATGACGAACTCTCAACACCGATCGGAATTCATCCGGGTAACTCGGCGAAATTAACTTCAACTCGCAGCCGGTGTCGCGCGAAGGCGAAATGGGCCCAAGGGATGCGAGCACGAAAGCGCTTGCACAGCGACGCGAAGAGAGAAAACCAGAGCATGAAGGGACGCTGGAATCCGGGCTAGGCGCGACGACAACCAAACAGTGAAGCACGCGCGCGTAGCCAGGGAGCTTCACGACGGGTCGCAGCTAGAACGACCGGCAAGGCAAAGCTCGTCGGCGAGGTTGAGCAGAGGATGGCGAGCGCGAGCGCACACTGGGACTTGCCAAAAACACGAAGACGATGGCGTGTTGCGCACATGACACAAAGTAAAACGACCGCAATTCCATGGCAGCTTCACGAACGCGGCGAGGATGCAGAGCGCAGCAACAGGGGCTAGACTCAGCGATGGAACTCGACAGCGGCGATCTAGGCGAGCACAGCAGGGAGCCGGGACGAGACCGCGGCCGAGTGATCTCTGGCCGGCATGGGCGAGCACCATGGGGAGCTCGGCGGGGAAGATACAATCACCAGGGAGCAGGGCGCGACTGGTCCAAATCTGAGCTGGAGCTCGCGGCACCGGAGGAGCAGGGGAAAAGCACCGCAGCGAGCGCAGGGAGGGTTCAGGCCGGGCGCGCAGGAAGCAAGGCGCGACGTCCATGGTGAGCACAGGGAGATGGGGAAAAGCGGCTTGGTCCGAGCGCCATGGAAGGGGAAGCTTCGGGGAGGAGCTCGGTTGGAGGAGTGGGAGGCCGCGGCGCGCAGGAGCTTACGTGCGCAGACTGGGCGAGCTCCATGCTGGGGCCAGAGACGTGCGCAGAAGCTCCAGGGAAGAAGAAGACGCGAGGGAGGGAAAGAAGTCCAGGGCGCTCGCGCACGAAGCTTGGCGAGCCATTGGCAATTTTGCCATTATTATTTGTGGGCTTCGCCAATACGTTATCGGACCCACAAATCATAGACACAGACGGTCCCACCAGTCATAAACAAGGGATGGCATAATAAGAGGCAGCCAAAATTGAGAGTGGCAAAATAGCAAATTTCTCAAGCTTGGCTGGGCGCAGGGAGGCTTGCGCTGAAGATAAGGCCGCTGGCCGTCACGCGATGAGAAAAGATCGGGGAGAACGGCGGCCAGGAGATAAGCAACACAGAGGGAAAAATCTGTAGGAAGAGAGATAGCGACGGGAAGGGGAAAATCTCCATGAGATGAAGATGAAGGCTGCACAGTGACTAAAAAATCTCTAAGCGGCTGAGAATTTTTTTCATTTCTTCTTTTTTTTATAACGAAAATCGCAGATATTTCGAAATCAGATAACTCATCTGCCTTCGTCCCGGATATTTGATTTAGCGAAAATTCTGGAATAGGAATTTTTACCAGTTACCTATATCCGAAGATTTGGATCTAGACGGGAAACGAAAGACTGAAATAAACTCATTTCGGCACTGATAATTTGTTCTGCATGATTCGACCGAAATTAGACCAAACCCGATGCACTAATGTACACCGTTTTTATCGCCAAAACAGCGTGCTGAAGGATAAATTGGGTCATAACCTCGCGCAAGATTTTGAGTGATTCGAATTATTTTACCCCGAATATTTTAGTTGTCGAGTTCAAATTAATTTGCTTGGGATAAAATCATCCGAGTGGGTCAGGCTTCTGAATTCGTATTCTATGTATACTTTTATACGGACACATGACTCGACATATCGTGAAATAACGCGCTATATCGATGCGTATCGAGAATGCGATCCTTCAGGAAGCGACGACACACATCGCACATGTGGGCGAGAGCCTATGCGCATTGTTCTTTTCGGATAGCGCGGGGCTCCAGATTTTACATAAAATCAGAAGACTTCTGATTTTCGTATTCACTTACGCGCATGATCCAAATAGTTCCAAATTCGTTAGTGGCAAAGATTCGATAATCCAAAAGTTTCTCGAACCTCATTTTAATTATTTAGACTATGGAAATGAAAATGGCACCAAACTCGAATTTTTGCGAGATGATTAAAATTCCGTATCCACTTTATATACTGATATTCCGCGCTTAAATCCATAATCGCTGTTTACGGGAGATAACACCTGGGGTGTTATAGCCCTCCCCCTTAAAAGAATCTCGTCTCGAGATTCAGAACGAAAGACTTATAAGAGTAGAGAAGCATGTAACTCATGTCCATATCAGCGATAATCGTGAGACATTTCCAAATAAAGGCGAGTGTCTCAGGATGTTGTTTCTCTAGGGGACATAACATGTATCGCCTTAGGCTAATTTAGAGATGTCCAACAATAGAGACGATATCTGCAGAAGAACATATAAGGTTTCATGTGTGCAGTTTGCTTTTTTCTGATGACACTGTACTATCTGAGTCTGTTGAGCGAGCGGCAAATACACGATTTTACCCAAACAGAATCAAATGCACCATCTTGGGTAAAACACACAGAAGGAGGTTTACCAACAAGTGGTTACGGTAAATTCATAGCACACGAGACAGGTGTGAATGTCGAATAACATCACAGTTAACTCGTGTTAAGCTAGAAAATCTAAGTCCCTGAAAGGTGATATAGATTCAAGAAAATCACTAGGAAGGGATCTATAGATGCTGCCTTCGTAACGAATCCATTTTATCAAGCACTGATCATGGCTCGACCTGATAACACACATCGGAAAACCATACGTGAGGCGATCGAGGCACGACTAGAGCGATGACTAGGTGGCTATTAGTCAACTTGATTATTTTTTAAGTATTTCCTTAGAATGGGTTGGACTAAAGTGAGTTTAAACCATTCGAAAAAATCATTTCCAACTCAACCTTTGTTCACTGGGCAGTTACAAGTTAGTAAAACCAACTTGTTGAACTACTTTTGACATTGAGTAAGCCTTCTCATTACCCATCGGCAATCCAATGGTCAAGAGTTTACTTTTGGTTAACAGGAGATCATGCACTTGAATAGAAATCCATTTGGTCAGGTTGTTCATCCGTTTCTTCATGCGAGATGAATTATCCACTTGGTTAGGGAATACATGGATTAAATAAGAGAGAGAATGAACAAACTCCTGCATTTCAGCAGTAGGGGAAACATATCTCCATTTTGAGAGCTAATCAGTTGTCTCTCAACACTAAAAAGCTCCAAGGCTTCACCTTTACACAAAGGACGTAAAGGGAACTTGTATGAGTAGTCAGTACCAAGATCAAAAGAAAAGAGACCACACATAAAAGTGGTATGCCCATTTGATCCAACAGAGATGATAGATGTTGCTTGATCACTTGACAAACAACATAGAAATTGTTTCAAGTGAAATGTTTACAGAGATCACACATCAGTGTAGTTCCATAATGGATCATGACCAGAGACCTCGGTACCCGCATGCGCCAAGCAGCAGAATCATGTGTGCGCATTTACAAGGGGCTCTTAGTTTCGCAGTGGCACCATAAGTCATTAATCATGACACCATCACCGAACTAGCACCAATAATGAATCTCACGTAGCAAAAACAGATTGTGCTAAGATAACACATTGATATAGTCTCATAATGGATTACAACTACTAACCATGATACCAGCGCATGCCGAGCAGCACAACCATGTGTGTGCACCCACAGGAGGCCCTCGGTTTCATCGCGGTGCCATCAATTTTAGTCATAACACCATTGTCAGACGTAATCAATAAGAAATCTCATGTGGCACAAACGGATTGAGCAAGGGTGACAATATACAAAATAGACTCCACTTGTAAGAATGATTACAAGTAGAGAGCAAAATAGGTCATGGCCTGATGAAACGAACAAGGTATGGCCATAACCTAAACTTGTTAATGAAGGGAGTACGATGGGAGACTGTTAATTCAGCCCCAAGCATATTTCTATGCTCATCGCAGAGATTACAAGGTCAATGATTATTATCTGATTAGATACGGAGGGAAACAATCATAGGATTAAGTTGGTATGCCTTCGCTAGATATGAGAAAATCAAAGGCACCAAATTCAAGAAAATGATCGAATATGTTTTTCCTGAGTTAGGTTGATAAAGCAACATTGCAATCTTCAAGAACATACAAACTGGAATAGAGACATCAGCTTGCGCCAATCGAACAAGGGCATGATCTAAGATGGAAATATGACAGCTAAAACGTCATAGATTAAATAGCGAGAACACGGACTCAAGATCCTAGCTTTAAGCTCATGCACATCTTGCGTTGGATTAAGAAATTATCCAAACATCCATTTGCATGAGTTTGGTCATGGAGCGATGACGGAAAAATCAACTTTGGGTCATGGTTCACCAACTAAGAACATGGCCTAATTTTTGGTTTAAGCAAACAAACTACCAACCTTCTATCAGCACATCAAGTACCAGAGCAAACACCTATATAACACCTAAATTGGTTACCTAAAGAACGGAGGACAGCTATTTCGTCATAGTTCATAATACAACATTACACCACATTATTTACAATCATTAGTTACGGGAATAAGGGTGAGAGAAGCATTTTGGATGTATAGGTGACAAACAGGATGCAACAATCAGGATGCATGCTCGTCCTATTCGTCCTCACTGATTTTGCCAACATAATGTGGCAATAGCGCTCTATATCTGTGGCAGACTTGCGACTCTCATGGTATTTTGCTAGTCGTCAGCTACACATACGTTTTCGAGGTTAGTGTACCTGCAGAAAAATCCATCACAGCCCAGTTTCCAATGATGCAATTCACACATGACAGTTTATCACAGTTTATACTCCATATATTTCTATATGGAGGCCAGCTCATCATTAAGCGCCGAGCCACACATAGGCGCCGCTGCCACACTTTAACCATAGGGCAGCGCATTATGGTAACTCACCTTCTTACCTGAGGGTAGGTGCGTCGTGACAAGTACATTACACTTCTCAGTATTCCCATGTCTGTATACCCATACACATTCATGGGGTACCGGATTCCTAGAAAAGTAAATACTCCATATCGCAGCCTTCATATATACATGTGTAAAATGTATATAATCAAGCGCCACAATTAAGCACTCCCCTAGACCGACGTTTGTTTGGTCATGCTGTCACATCTCACCTTACCTGAGCGTTGATCCATTCAAAACTGAATGGCCTCAAAAATAACAATACGCATGTATGCAATACCCCCGGTTGTGGGTTAGTGGTTTTCAAATAAGCCACCTAATAGTCCTTGATTTAGGGCTTAATAGAGGATGTCGCTAGCATTATAGTTTTTCAAATCTGTTTTTCAAAACCAAACAATGTGTTTAGTTGAAAATAGGTTTTTTGAAACCAAAACTTTTGTTTTGAAAATACATATGTGACCATATATACTTAATCCTGCTCCGATACCAGCTATGGCAGAACCTCCCAAGATATTGGGCCCACATGGACCTGCCCTTGTCATAAAGACCTCAGACGGCTATGCATGTGCACCAGATAACTTAACAGGATCTGTCCAAGTGCCCCAAGGACCTCGGATAAACCACTGACAACCGGGACCGCAGGATTAAGTAAACACAAATCACACACCAACAATTTGCAGCGGAAATCTTATTACCAAATTTTACAAGTTACATCAAGTTTTACAATGTACATGATCAGAGTGATTACAAAAGTGATTCAAAGAAATAACTTTTAACGGTTATAAATTATTTGTAGTTTTGAAATATATGCTATCTTAAGTGACCATCCTCAATAAGAAGTATAGAAGAAGTACTTAGACTTATAGAAGGTCATGCCCACCGGCACTTAACACCAATCACAAGCAAAGTGACTCGTAACCTGCAGCAATAATGGGAATAAAACCCTAAGTACGCAAGTACTCAGCAAGACTTACCCGACTAAAGAAAAGACTCTCAAGGGTATCCTGATTTCAAAAAGGGATTCAAGGTATGGCTTATCAAGAATCAAAGACTCAGTTTGCAGAAAAGCTTACTATAAGTAGATCCTTAAAAATCCATTTTTACTTGTCAGGTTCAGTAAAGTTACCTGCATTTACAGTTCTTTCTACCCTAGTTCAAGCACTTGGCCTATACTAGTCGTCTTTTTATCATCCCATCAGTTCACGGGATTGCTACGTGTAAGTCAGTGACCAAGTCTTCATGTCCAAGAAGTAACGGCGATCCGAATCGATTAATACCCAGCTGGGGATCTCCAATCACACGACATATGTAGCACTTAACCCTTGCATATGTCAACTCGCCACCGGGGTTCTTAAGACCAGATCGGGTTCACGCCAACCGAGAGCACAGATACACCACCGTCCAGCCTCTTGCCACGGAGGGTACATGCTACTCTCGCCATCTCTCCACTCCCATTGCGTGTTGTCCTATTTTGGTATTAGTCTTCCCGAGGCAAAGCTTACCCATGATGAGGCATGTGACCAGTTAAAAGGTCCTCGATCATCAGGCCTACATCGACAAGGTCCTTAATCGACTCAGACGGAGACACTACACCGAGACTCCCTTCTCGTGCAAGTCAACCGCCCGGTCTCAGCTTTATTATTTTCAACCCAAAGTTTGGTACCTGGCAGAGGTACATCTTTTTCGATGTTGAACCCATCTAGGCCCTGATGGATCCACCATCACAAGTTTTTCTTTTTGAAAACATTCCCAACCACTGAAGCATCACTTTTGTTTTAAAACAAAACATTTTTGTTTGCTAAAGCAAAGCTAAGAATTATAAAATTCTTTTTAAAAAGGGTTGTTGGGGCGAAGGCGAAGACGCCACCCTTCGCTCGAGGCCTTCGCCGTACTCGCTGCACCAACGGTGACAAGACAACGGGCAGACTTACCCTTCGTCTCATACGCCGCCGAGCGAAGACCCGCGACGAGGTCGTCTCATCCTGCGACCTCGTCCAGAGTGGAGGCCCGCGTGTGATCCGGCCCATTGTAACAGGCCCTACGTGGCCGTCGCGCGTTACGGGCCTAATTTGTAAAAGCCTCCCTGTAATTACGGTCTGTAACCCCGCTTTATGGGAATATTCCGGGGATAACCTAGGTGTCTGAGGGCACATGCGTCCTTAACACGGGACGCTGGGCACCCGGATACCTATAAATACCCCCGCACAGTGCCCTTGAGAGGCTAGGTTAACAGAGCTATTGCCATCTCGAGCGAAAACCTTGTTTACGTCACTTCACACCCCCGTTGGATCACCTTGCAACAGAGAGCAAGTTCCAACATTTGGCGCCCACCGTTCGTGCTACGAAAAAACCACCCGCGATGGCACCCAAGAAAACTAGCTCGAAGGCTGACGAGGCTGCGAAGGCAGCACTGCTGGCCACAAAAAAGGGCAAGGCCCTCGCCCTCACCCACTCCACCCACCAAGAGGCTACTGAAGACGACGTTCTCCGCACCTGCGAAGACGACACCCTCCGCACCTGCGGCCCTGAAGGACAACCGCAACCTCCCCCAGGCTTCGCCCCACCGGAGGGCGCGGACCTCACTGAGGACGGCGAAGTCCTCGGCGTCTCAGCGGAAGAACAACTACAGCTGCGCGCCTTGCGCATCAAGAACCGCAATCTCCAGAGGCAAAAAGAGATACTGGAGGCCAAGCGCCAACGTGTGTCTGCACTAGCCAAGGTGCGGCAAATGATACACGACGAAGAGCAGAAGGCCCAGGACCTTGAGCAGGAGATCGCGATGATGCAGCGCGAAGGCCACCTCGGCCTGCATCACGGGCCACCCCTGCAACAGCGCGCACAACTGGAGGACATACGCGAAGGCCACCTCGGCCTTCAGCACGGGCCACCCCTGCAACAGCGCGCGCAAATGGAAGACCTACACTTCCCCCAGCGCGACCACGCCTTCCCACACGCCGCGCCATTCCAAGGGGTCAACTACCTCGACGAGCGAAGTCCCCTAGCGCCACACCTGCAAGTGACACCCTGGCCTGCCAACTTCCGGGCAGGGACCTATCCCAAGTACAACGGCAGCACTGACCCAGCACAGTACATCATGAGTTATCAGGTCGCCGTTGCATCTTCCCGAGGGGACGGCGCCACGATGGCCAAGTCTTTCATCATCGCCCTCGAGGGCCCAGCTCTCACCTGTTTCACCAGGTTGCCCCCGCTGTCCATTGACTCCTGGAGAAGCCTCCGGGACAAATTCCTGCTCAACTTCCAAGGATACCGCCTAGACACCGACGCCTTGGCCGAACTCTCACTCTGCAAGCAGCTGGAAAAAGAGACTCTACGGGAGTATTACCGCAAGTTTCTAACACTCAAGTCACAGCTGCCCTCAGTCGATGACCAGATCGCCATCCACTACGCCATCAGTGGCCATCGCGCCGGCGTCCTTTACAGCCACTGCATCAGAGATCCGCCCAAGAACCTCCAGGAATTATATCAGCTATTTGAAAAATACGCCAAATCCGAAGAGCTCCACCAGCGCAAGGTTGAGTCTCAGAGGAAACCCAAAGATGCTCCACAGTCCAGCCGCATGTGGACAAGAACTCCGCAGTCAGACTCCGGTCGAGACGGCCGCAATCAGCAGCAGGTGCACAACATCGCCAACCAGCACCCCGCTGGTGACGCCCCTCGCCGTCAGGAATATCCCCCCAGGGCCACGGAAATGGAACTCGCGGTAGGGGTCGGGGACGTGCGCAGCCGCGGCGCCGATTCTACTGTCTTTTTCACGGCGAAGACTGTGCCCACCAAACCAGAGACTGCCCAGAGATGAAGGCCACCAAAGATAGGATGGCACGGGCGCAGCAAGCCGACAACCCTAGAGTTGTCGCGCACACTTATCAGCAACCCCCTCCGCCATACATCCACGCCCCCGCCCCGCATCCACCGCACCACGCATACCAACACCACCAAGAAGTACAAATCGTACCTCCCCCACCCCCACCTCCACACCAGCAACAACAAAACATCCCCCACCCCCACGCCCCAAAACAAGAAGACTTTGCCGATCAGCCGTATCGCGGAGTCATTCATATGATCACTGGGGGGTCCAGCACCGACTTCGACACAAAGCGGCAGAAGCGGGACCATTACCGCAGCATCAACCACGTCGCCATTACCGGCCCAGTCGTGCAGACGAAGTGGTCCCACGTACCGCTAACCTTCGACGCCCGAGACGTCGACCTGCGCAGCGCCCCCCACATCGACGCCATGGTTATCAACTGCAGCGTGGCAGGCTGGGACCTGCACAAAGTCCTAGTCGACAACGGTAGTCAAGCAGACATCATTTTCCTCCATGCCTTCGACCGCATGGGCATAAGCCACAGCCTGCTCAAGCCTTCGGACAACCCGTTGTATGGATTCGGCGGCAAGGGCACCTTTCCTGTCGGAAAAATAGAACTGCCTCTCTCCTTCGGTGTAGCACCCAATGCCCGAAGTGAGCAAATAACCTTTGATATCGTCGATATGGTGTATCCGTACAACGCCATCATGGGCCGAGGCTCCATCAACAAGTTTGAGGCAGCCATTCACGGACTGTACCTGTGCATGAAGATACCAGGTCCGTTAGGCGCCATCACGGTCTACGGCAATCAGCAGACTGCGCGCAACATAGAGCGGGACTTCGTCCCCGGGCAAAGAAATGTGCACTGCCTCACGGTCCAGCGCGAGGTCCCTGCGTCCGCCAGCCCAACCGACAAAGAACACGACAAGGCACAGCTGCAGAGCAACGACGGGACCAAGACTGTTCCCCTCGACCAGGCCACGCCCAAGTAGACAGTCACCATCAGCGAAGACCTTACTTCGCATGACGAGGAGAAACTCCTCTGCTGCTTGTCCAAGAACAAAGACGTCTTCGCCTGGTCCGCCCTCGACCTGGTCGGGGTCAGCCGATCCATAATTGAGCACAGCTTGGGAATCGACCCTTCGGTGAGGCCGAAAAAACAGCGGCTCCGTAAAATGTCCGACGAGAAGACAGAAGCCGCCAAGGCCGAGGTACATCGCCTCCTGGAAGCCAAATTTATCGAGCCAGTGGCTTACCCCACGTGGCTCTCCAACGTTGTGATGGTGCAGAAAAAGAGCGGCACGTGGCGAATGTGCATCGACTTCACCAGTCTCAACAAGGCCTGCCCAAAGGACAACTTCCCGCTGCCTCGGATCGACAAAATAGTCGATAGCGCGGCCGGGTGCGAAGTCATGTCACTCCTCGACTGCTTCTCCGGCTACCATCAAATATATATGAAGGAGGAAGACAAGGCCAGCACCAGCTTCATAACACCCTTCGGCACATATTGCTTCATCAGAATGCCGGAGGGACTCAAGAACGTCGGGTCCACCTTCTCCCGGCTTACCAAAACAGTGCTCGAGGGGCAAGTCGGCAGAAATTTATTCACTTATGTGGATGACATCGTCGTCGCCAGCAGGAGCAAGGAGAACCATCTTGCTGACCTCGCCGAGACATTCGCGAACATGCGGGACGCACGACTTCGTCTGAACCCCGAAAAGTGCATCTTCGGCGTTCGCCAGGGGAAAATATTGGGCTACCTGGTATCACACCGCGGCATGAGGCCAACCCAACCAAAATTTAGGCCATCATCAACATGACGCCCCCGCAGTCAGCCAGAGACGTCCAGCGCCTGACGGGCAGATTGGCCGCCCTCAACAGATTCATCTCCAAATCTACTGAGCGAAGTCTCCCCTTCCTCAAAACTCTCCGTGGCGCAAAAGACTTCGCTTGGGGACCAGAGCAGGTAGCGGCCTTCGCCTCATTAAAACAGTACCTGTCAGAGTTGGCAATCCTTACAAGCCCCGACTCTTCGCTACCCCTATTGCTCTACGTTGTGGTTTCGCCGCATGCGGTCAGCGCGACACTGGTGCAGGAGCAGACAGTGGAGGGTGTGATCAGGCAGTGCCCAGTTTGTTACGTCTCCGAAGTGCTAACACCATCCAAATGTAACATGACGGAACTGGAGAAGATTGCCTATGCAGTTGTTATGTCTTCGCGCAAATTGCGCCATTATTTTGAAGCATTCAAGGTCCGGGTCACCTCAGATAGGGGACTAGGTGAATTGTTCAGAAACCCGGAGGCATCGGTCAGGATTGCCAAGTGGGCGGCCAAACTCTCCGGCTACCACATCAATTTCGAGCCCAGGACAGCCATCAAGTCACAAGTTCTGGCAGAGTTCGTCGTCGACTGGACTGGGCCAATAACACAGCCGGACCCGTCCGCAGAGAAGGTTTGGACGATCCACTGCGATGGCGCATGGTGTCGTGCGGGGCCAGGCGCCGCAACAGTCATCACCTCACCCGCCGAGGTCAAGCACAGATACGCGGCACGCCTCAGCTTCGCTCTGGAATCTGACAGATGCACAAACAACATAGCAGAATACGAAGCCGTCATCCTCAGTCTCCGCAAGCTGAGGGCCCTCGGTGTCACCACCTGCATTGTCAGAACAGACTCCAAGGTAGTCGCCGGCCAAGTCGAGAAAGACTATGCAGCAAGGGACCCCGCACTTATGCAATACCTCGTGGCCATCCGAAGTCTCGAGAGACAATTTAAGGGATTCACCTTGCAGCATGTGGACCGGGCCAAGAATGAAGAAGCCGACGCATTGGCCAAGGCTGCTGCCAGAGGCGAGTCCCTGCCCTCCGACGTGTTCTACCATGTTATCGGCACGCCAGCCGTCCGGAGCCTTGAAGGGCTCCAAATAACCAATGACAGCGAGGCCCACCGCATAGTCAACCTTATTATGACCGAAGACTGGCGAGCACCAATAACCCTGTTCCTACAGGGGTACTACCACCCAACCGACATCAACGAGGCCAAGCGCCTCAAACATCGAAGCCGGGACTTCGCACTGATTGAGGGCCAACTCTACAAGAAGGGGGTCAGTCAGCCAATGCTTAAATGTGTCACCGAGACCGAAGGCGTCCAAATCCTGCGCGAAGTCCACAGTGGTACTTGCGGCTCTCACGCAGGGCCAAGGGCCCTAGCCGCAAAGGTGATCCGCCAAGGTTTCTACTGGCCCGCAATGATCTGCGCCACAAATCGGGTCACAAGGTCCTGCGAAGCCTGCCAGAAGTTTTCTCCTCGATTAGGCAGCCCCTCGCAATTCACGAAACTGATCGCCCACACATGGCCTCTCCAGCGCTGGGGCCTGGACATCATCGGGCCCCTGCCCACGGCTCAGGGGAACCTTAAGTTCGCCTTTGTCGCTGTCGAGTACTTTACCAAATGGATCAAGGCAAGGGCTGTTTCCACAATAACATCAAAGACTGCACAGAAATTCTTTTGGCAAAACATTGTTTGCCGCTTCGGAGTACCGTCCGAACTCACAGTTGACAACGGCAGGCAGTTTGACAGCCAAGACTTCAAGGATTTCTGCTTCTCCATTGGCACCAAGCTTGCCTTCGCCTCAGTATATCACCCGCAGTCCAACGGAGTTGTGGAACGCGCCAATGGAAAAATTTTCACAGCTGTCAAGAAGATGCTCCTCGACGAAAAAAGGGCAGGTGGGCCGACTTGTTACCTGAAGCGGTCTGGGCGCTAAACACGACTGAGTGCAGGGCGACTGGGTTCACCCCTTTCCGCCTTCTATATGGATCGGAGGCCATGACCCCACAAGAAATAAAGCATGGGTCCCCGCGAACAGTTGCGTCAGCTGTCCCCAACGTGGACGAACCCACTTCAAAGGGTCTTATCAACGGAGACCGCGTCTTCACTCTACAGGCTCTAAATAAATACCAAGCCTAGACAAAAGCATGGCGCGACCGCGCAGTCATCCTGCGGGAATTCAGCGAAGGGGACCTCGTACTCGTCCGAACAGCTCGGACAGAGTCCAGGGGCAAGCTGGAGCCCAGGTGGGAGGGCCCTTTCATTGTCAAGACGAAGGCCTCCCCCAGCGCATACAGGCTCGCAACGCCAAACAGCGAAGACTTGGAACATTCCTGGAACATCGATAGCCTCCGCAAATTTTTTGTTTGACTCATCAGGGTCAGCTCGCCCTTGTAATTCGCAAAAACAATTTTACTCTGGCCCGCACTCTTTTCCTCCCGGGGGGTGAGGTTTTTAACGAGGCGGAGTCATGTAATATACAAGTGAAAAATACCCCGCAAAAATCTACGTCGAAAAAAGACCGCGCCGACGGTCTCCGACATTCGACCAATACAAAGTCACCGCGAGGCCGAGCGCTAGCTACCGTCGCGTGCAACACTCCGCGCAAAAGTCGCCTAAGGGTGCAGCCGGACTAGCACAACAAGTGCGAAAAATCGAAGTCTTCCGCGAAGACTATCCGTGCAAAAGTCGCCTAAGGGTGCAGCCGGACTAGCACAACAAGTGCGAAAAATCGAAGTCTTCCGCGAAGACTATCCGTGCAAAAGTCTCCTAAGGGTGCAGCCGGACTAGCACAACAAGTGCGAAAAATCGAAGTCTTCCACGAAAACTATCCGTGCAAAAGTCGCCTAAGGGTGCAGCCGGACTAGCACAACAAGTGCGAAAAATCGAAGTCTTCCGCGAAGACTATCCGTGCAAAAGTCGCCTAAGGGTGCAGCCGGACTAGCACAACAAGTGCGAAAAATCGAAGTCTTCCGCGAAGACCATCCGTGCAAAAGTCGCCTAAGGGTGCAGCCGGACTAGCACAACAAGTGCGAAAAATTGAAGTCTTCTGCGAAGACTATCCGTGCAAAAGTCGCTTAAGGGTGCAGCCGGACTAGCACAACAAGTGCGAAAAATCGAAGTCTTTCGCGAAGACTATCCATGCAAAAGTCGCCTAAGGGTGCAGCCGGACCAGGCGCAACAAGTGCGAAAAAGACTACACCAAACTATCCGCGCAAAGACCGACTACATACGCGCCAGACCGACATAACAAATACACCAGACCAAGTGCGCAACACCTTCGTGAGCATAGCCGAATGCGCGAAGGCACACAACCTCATCATACAAGCCAGTATATATGTACAACCGAGGGCATCACACTTTACATCGGCTCAACCTTCGGAATAATTCCCATCTCCCTATAGTTAAATAGCATTATCCTCAGCTCCTCACCCGCAAAAAGACTTCGCAGCTCCCCCTCACCTGCACTCGCAGCGGCCGGCAGGGACAACAGCTCCTGCCTGCCAACCCTACCCACACGAAGCCGACCGCAGTCCGCCTCACTCACTCTACGCTTCACAACCGCCCTTCGCCGTCTACGCCCAGCACTTGGACCAGGCACAACCTCAGCATCCACAGCACGCGGCGAAGCCTCCGCCGCCGCCACATCCAAGGCCGCGAAGTAATCCAAGTCCTCATCCGACGACTCTTCAGTCCACTCAACCGAAGTCCCAGAGTCACCAAAATCAGAAAACTTAGACGCAGATTCATCTGATTCATTCCCATCATCCACGGTCGAAGCCGCCAAAAAATTAGCAGTAGCGGTTGCGTGCGCAGGCCCAAAATCTTGAACCTGCGCAGCAACCAAGGTTCAGCAACATATGCAAAATTCCCTAACTACCCACACCCACTAAGCCACCTGCGAAGACCCAGCCGTCGCGGGATCCTCCGCTGCCGGCTCCGCCGCCATCTTCACAGGATCCTCAGCCGTCGGCGCAGCAGTTGGCGACGAGCCACCGCCGGCCGCAGTGGCTGCGGGGGCATTAGGGGCGCCTTCGACGGTTTCTGGGGGCGGCGCCGGGGCGGCCTCGGACACAGCCGCCACCGGGTTCGACTCCGAATCAGGCTGCGCACTGTTCAAAGCCCCGAAGTCCTCCACCTTCTCGTTACGCGCCGCCTGAGACACAACACACAGATTCAGCAAACCCACATATAACCCACATTCAACAACACCAAACAAAAGTCAAACATTACTTGACCCCTCGCCGTCTCGGACCGCTCTCTGACCACCTCCCAACCGTGAGGGCCCCACATCCGGTCGAAGAGGGCTCCCGCGGATTCCTTCATCACAGGGTCCTCAACCTTGTAAATATCGTGCTCGAAATCCTCATCAGCTTGGTCGAAGACCTCATAGTATCGGCACCCTTCGCGGGACAGCGCGTTCATCGCCCCTTCGCAGGTGACCAGGGAGGCATAGGACATAAACCCCTCCACGATGGCGGGGAGCGCCAACAACTCCTCCTGCAGCCACTCGAGGCAGCGAAGTCCGGGCTCTCGGTCTGGCACTTTGAAGTCAGCGGTCCGCGCGCCCAGCTCGTGGTATGAGTCCATAAGCTGTTTGCGTGTCCGCTCAGCCTCCGAGCGCGTCGAAGCCTCGACCCTCTCCACACAGGTCTGCAGAGCGTTGAGCCGCTCCTCCAACTCCTTGGCGCGCTGTCTGGCAAGACTGCCCCCGCCCGCGCCAATTTGGCCTCCGCCTGCGCAGACTGCGCCTTGGCGAGGGCCTCATTAGCCTCCTTCCTCTCCTCCGCCAGTTGACGCCGGAGGTCAGTCCTCTCACCCTCCAGCGCGACCACCTTATCCGCCAACTTGCGGCACTTGCTGTCGGCGGCCGACTTTTCCCGGACGGCGTCAGCATGTTGCGCCCGAAGTCTCTCGACTTCGGCAGATACAACTGCCGTAAGGGCCCCCGACGCCGCGTGGTCTGCGAAGTCAGCCGCCTACAAGACACACATAAGACCACAGCCCCAACAAAGCTGGTAAAAACCGAAGTCTAGCTCAACTTACCTGACTCAATGCCTCCTTCAGCCGGTGGGACACAGCGCCCGCCTCGTCCCTGACGGCAGTGAGTGCCGGAATCTCACCACCGGCACTAAGAGCACTACCCTTCGCCCTGGGCACCACGGCAGCCGCCGCGATCGCCACGGCAGGCGGAACAACAACAAGTTGGCCTTCGCCCGACCCTGCAACGTATCAACAGATTAAAAAATCGAGCTAACGACTTACCAACAAGATAATCATCCACGCTAATATCGGTGGCGAAGTCGGCAACACGCTTGCCCGGCGGAGGCAACTCTTGGGCCTTCACGGCTCCCGCCGGGACAGACTTGGTACCGCCGGCGGCGGCCGCCTTCACAGCCTCCGGCACCCTACTGGACCCAGGGGCGGCCGACTTCGCCGCCAGCGTCGGCTGGTCTCCGCCGGGGGCAGCAGCCTTCGCAGTCCCCCGCGACCTCTTCGGCCTGGCCTCATGCAGCCTGACGACCGCCTAGCGCTTCTGCGCAGCTCCCTGACGATCCTTGTCCATCACTGCCGACACAACAGCAGCAATATTCCGCCCGTAAGGAAACACTCTCCAATCACGAACCATGCGAGATATAAAAAAGTCTTCGCCGGCCGCGCGGGGGATAGGAACATTCTTAGGCCACCAACCCCCGGTAACCTTCAGCATCCGCGCCGAAGACTCCCGGAGCTCGGGCGAAGATATCCTTCCCCCTGGGGCCGCGCATGTCCTCATCAATTCCCTAGCAAAACCATCGGAAACCCCCAGTCCTCCCGTAGCAATACCTAGCTTCCTCTTCTTAGAGGATGGGGCGGCCGCCGGCGCGGGGTCGTCTTTAGTCTCTACCGCCGGCTTCTTCCCGCGACGATCCACATCGTCTTGCCCGGGATAACCGCCATACCGCAGACGGTTCAACTCGAAGACCCTGTTCAAGCGGTCATTAGACCCGCGTATATCCCAGCTACGCTGGCCCTCTATCTTCGGCACGTACCGACCAACAATCCGCACCGCCCCATCCTCCGCCTCATGCACAAAGGCGGCCGGATCGCGGCTATGCAGATCCAGTGCGAAGGCGGGACTTCGCACCAGCATCCAACCACGGGAAGGCATCTGGCGAGGGCACACTTCGCCCAGCGCCCAGCCATGCGCCAAAGGCCACACCCCATACGCCACAAACTCCTCAACCAAATCACGCCCGCTGCTCAGACCGGCCACGCACCGAAGGGCCCCTTCGTTTGCATCCTCCTCCGCCACTTCAAACTGCAGGTATGCTGAGTAATAATGCAAGCACATCTCGGCCACGGGGAGCCCCGGATGGTCTTCGACTGTGCCCTCCGCAACGTAGAACCAAAACTCATGCTAGTTGCCCCATTTATTGCGGGCGCAAGGAACCAACTCAACTACCTCCATCGAGGTCTTGCCGGTCTTCGGCGTAAATGTACAGGACCCAAACTGAGCAACCTTATTTCTGATCATCCTTTTCTGCCAGTGCAGGCAATAGTACTTCGCGAAGACTTCGACCGATGGCTGTCCGCCGTACGAAGTTGTCGCCCAGACATACTTCGACAAAGCCACCACGGCATTCGGAGTCAGCTGGTGGATCTGGACGTTAAATCTGCGTAGGACTTCTCCCACGAATCGGTGCGCAGGCAGGCGAAGACCAGCGGCAAAGAACGCCTCGAAGACAACCAACTCGCCTTCTGGCTCGGGGACCTCCTCCGTCCCCGGGACACGAGCGACTCCGCCGCCAAAGTAACCAATCTGCTGCATATCTTGCACGCGGACCGAGGACATCCGCGACACACCGAAATCCACCGTGTCGCCGGCGCTCAACTCCTCCGCCGCAACAGTGCTCAGCGTCTCCTCAGATGACGCGTCGGCCGGCGGCGTAGCGGCAGCAGAAGAAGAAGAGGTCGGCATCGCTACGTACCGTCGGCGGCGGCGGGCGGTCTGCTTCACACGGGCCAGATCTCCGGCGAACAAGAGCAAGGAGGGCAGACGAGCAGCAAGAGGTTTAAGAAGGCGGTTAGGGTTTTCGCGGAGCACGGAACGATAAAGTTCAAAACGCGCCGCCCCCACCCCCTTTTATACACAGGGCGCGGCGCTTCGGGAAACCCGCAATCCAACAGTACGGCGTCATTCAACAGTCATGTCAAAAACCCCCGCGGAACCACTTCGAGCGAGGGCAACGTCTCCGCCATCTAGCGACGTCTTCGGCACCAGGTGACTTAGTCGAACTGGTCCCTCGGAGGGCAAATGTTGGGGCGAAGGCGAAGACGCCACCCTTCGCTCGAGGCCTTCGCCGTACTCGCTGCACCAACGGTGACAAGACAACGGGCAGACTTACCCTTCGTCTCATACGCCGCCGGGCGAAGACCCGCGACGAGGTCGTCTCATCCTGCGACCTCGTCCAGAGTGGAGGCCCGCGTGTGATCCGACCCATTGTAACAGGCCCTACGTGGCCGTCGCACGTTACAGGCCTAATTTGTAAAAGCCTCCCTGTAATTACGGTCTGTAACCCCGCTTTATGGGAATATTCCGGGGATAACCTAGGTGTCTGAGGGCACATGCGTCCTTAACACGGGACGCTGGGCACCCGAATACCTATAAATACCCCCGCAAAGTGCCCTTGAGAGGCTAGGTTAACAGAGCTATGGCCATCTCGAGCGAAAACCTTGTTTACCTCACTTCACACCCCCGTTGGATCACCTTGCAACAGAGAGCAAGTTCCAACAAGGGTATCAAGGAAGGGTAATCACTTTTCCAAGGAAGGAAATGCATCAATTGTTTAGCACACAACTCCTATCACCTAATGCATCAAACAAGGTGATAAAAGATTTTGAAACAGCAAGGAGGTGGCAAATGCACCGGGGCTTGCCTGGAATAAACAATAGGTTAGTGTTTGTTAAGTGGCGACCACTTGGCGATCAGCTTTTGTTCTGATACTTGTTTCATCTGTCCATCTTCAGTTCCGTTCATCAGCACCATCTTGTGGTCGACTCAGTTCTGGTTCTCCGCATCACGTGGTTAATTCACGTACCTGAATGAAATGCATTATGCACATGAATGCATATAGACAGGAATATTACAAACCTAAATAGTGCTACGCGATAACGAATTAAACACCTAGCAGCGAGGCGTTGTATCGTTTCATACGGAAACACTAGTTATCGACGTATGATTAAGCGCAATAGCTGCGCCTTTCGAGCTTAACCAAATCTAATTCAAACAGCATAGAGTTCTACAAAACGACCTTCTAAACAACTAAAGATCTAACCCGCTTATGCGCACTCTCCACTAATAGTCCTCGGGTTTTCACAGGAATAGACTTATCAATGTTCTTCGCTTCCTAAATATTTTGTGTAACAACCATTATATATTTATAACACTTAACCAGTCAACAAACATAGAGTTTTTCACAAGATCATAATTTAGATTCTAAGGAGTTAAATCATTAAGGTGTAAAGTCTACTATGTAGGTTTCAGAATTCACCTAAAGCAAACCTTATAGTGATACTTGCTCCAAACTAATTAAAATAATGATGAATATTTATTCATGACAATTTACTTAAGTGACCAAATTCAAATATGACATTTAACTTAATCAATAAACATGGAATTCGATAACTACTAAGGTAATGCATCATTCCACCACTTAATTAAAATTAGCATAATCAATTTTTAAAAGATTCTATCGACTAGTCGTTAGAGACACTAGACCTATTCCTCATTTTATTACTTCAACCACTCACCGGTACGAAACACCGATTTAATCCTTCTCGCATAACCTATGTCGTTAAATCTAAACTTAGCTATGCAGCACGACGACTTCGCAATTGAGGACACAATACCATGCTGCAGGTAGCCCCGTATTCCTACAAGTGTAAAATAAATATGTGCCTGAGCTACAAGCGTAATAATCGTCGCGACATACATACCTATCAATTCAGTTATCAAACTAGTCAATAAAAATAGCAAAGCAGCTCACTGTTCCAATATCTGACTCGAATACGCGAGATCGGCAATGATTTTTTGATCCACGCAATTTGTCGAGCACTTGGCAGGTACTATACGAGCTTCACGCACACCACCACATGACGAACTCTCAACACTGATCGGACTTCATCTGGGTAACTCGGCGAAATTAACTTCAACTCGCAGCCGGTGTCGCACGAAGGCGAAACGGGCCCAAGGGATGCGGGCACGAAAGCGCTTGCACAACGACGCGAAGAGAGAAAACCAGAGCACGAAGGGACCTAGAATCCGGGTTGGGCGCAACAACAACCAAACAGTGAAGCACGTATAGATGTCCAATAAGCACGAGGCCCGCGAGCCCGGCACGAAGCCCGCTTTTTGGGCCCGGTCCGAGCCCGGCACGACTCGGTTATAGGCGGGCCCGGGCCGGCCCGGCACAAATAAGCGGGCTGGGCTCGGACAGGAAATTAGGCACGGTGGGCTAACCCGGCACGGCTCGTTTAGCTCTAAGCCTGTTAAGCCCGCTTTTTTACACTAAAACGTGCTTTCGGCCCGCATAACCCGCTTTTCGGCCCGTTTTTTCGTGCTAAACGGGCCGGCCCGGCCCGTTTAGACCCGTTGCGGGCCGGGCTCGAACAAGAAATTGAGCCCACGTGCTTAGCCGGCCCGGCCCGGTTTTTTAATCGTGCCTGGCGGGCCGGGCCCAAAACGGGTCGGGCTTCACCGGGCCCGAGCCGGACCAGGCCGGGCGGCCCGTTTGGACATCTCTAGAAGCACGCGCGCGCAGCCAGGGAGCTTCACGACGGGTCGTAGCTAGAACGACTAGCAAGGCGAAGCTCGTCGACGAGGTCGAGCAGAGGATGGTGAGTGCGAGCGCACGCCGGGACTTGCCAAAAACACGAAGACGATGGCGTGTTGCGCACATGACGCAAAGAAAAACGACCACAATTCCACGGCAGCTTCACGAACGCGGCGAGGACGCAGAGTGTAGCAACAGGGGCTAGACTCGGCGATGGAACTCGACAGCGGCGATCTGGGCGAGCACAACAGGGAGCCGGGACGAGATCGCGGCCGAGGGAGCTCTGGCCGGCATGGGCGCGATGGCCAGGGAGCTATGCGCAGGGGCGAGCACCATGGGGAGCTCGGCGGGGAAGAGACAATCACCAGGGAGCTGGGCGCGGCTGGACCAAATCTGAGCTGGAGCTCGTGGCACCGGAGGAGCAGGGGAAAAGCACTGCGGCGAGCGTGGGGAGGGCTCAGGCCGGGCACGCAGGAAGCAAGGCGCAACGTCCATGGTGAGCATAGGGAGATGGGGAAAAGCGGCTCGGTCCGAGTGCCATGGAAGGGGAAGCTTCGGGGAGGAGCTCGGTTAGAGGAGTGGGAGGCCGCGGCGCGCAGGAGCTTGCGCGCGCAGACTGGGCGAGCTCCATGCCGGGGCCAGGGACGCACGCGGAAGCTCCGGGGAAGAAGAAGACGCGAGGGAGGGAAAGAAGTCTAGGGCGCTCGCGCACGAAGCTTGGCTGGGCGCAGGGAGGCGTGCGCTGAAGATAAGGTCGCTGGCCGTCATGCGATGAGAAAAGATCAGGGAGAACGGCGGCCAGGAGATGAGCAACGCGCAGGGAAAAATCTGTAGGAAGAGAGATAGCAACGAGAAGGGAAAAATCTCCATGAGATGAAGATGAAGGCTGCACGGTGACTAAAAAAATCTCTAGGCGGCTGAGATTTTTTTTTCATTTCTTCTTTTTTATAACGAAAATCGGATAACTCATCTGCCATCGTCCCGGATATTTGATTTAGCGAAAAATCTGGAATATAAATTTTTACCAGTTACCTATATCTGAAGATTTGGATCTAGACGATAAACGAGAGACCGAAATAAACTGATTTCGGCACTGATAATTTGTTCTGTGTCATTCGACCGAAATTAGCCGAAAACCGATCTGCTAATGTACGCTCGTTTTCATCGCCAAAATAGCGTGCTGAAGGATAACCTCGCGCAAGATTTCGCGCGATTCGAATTATTTTACCCCAAACATTTTAGTCGTTGAGTTCAAATTAATTTGCCCGGGATAAAATCATCCGAGTGGGTTAGACTTCCGAATTCTTATTCTCTGTATACATTTATACGAATACACGACTCGACATATCGCGAAATAATGTGCTATATCGATGCGGCATCGAGAATGCGATCCTTCAGGAAGCGACGATATGCATCGCACATGTGGGCGAGAGCCTGTGCGCATTGTTCTTTTCGGATAACGCGGGGCTCCAGATTTTACATAAAATCAGAAGTCTTCTGATTTTCGTATTCACTTACGCGCATGATCCGAATAGTTCCAAATTCGTCAACGGCAAAGATTCGATAATCCAAAAGTTTCTTGTACCTCATTTTAATTGCTTAGACTATGGAAATGAAAATGGCACCAAACTCGAATTTTTGCGAGATGAATAAAATATCGTATCCACTTTATATACTGATATTCCGCGCTTAAATCCATAATTGCTTTTTACGGGAGATAACACCTGGGGTGTTACAGCTATGATCTCAGTCGGCAATCGAACACATTTCTTCAGTTGGTTTACATGGAATACATCGTGGATGGCAGACATTTTCGGAGGTAACTTCAATTTGTATGCCACGGGTCCACATGCTTCTATGATCTCATAAGGTCCAATGTAACGAGGGGCTAACTTGCCTTTGATCCCAAACCTCTGCACTCCTTTGGTGGGTGATACCTTCAAATATACGAAATCTCCCACCTCAAACTGGAGAGGTTTCCTTCTCTTATCATGGTAACTCTTCTGTCTGGCCTGAGCAGCTTCTAGATTCTTCCTGATTAGCTTGACCTTCCTTTCAGCTTCAGTCACTAAGTTAGGTCCAAAAATTTCTCTTTCTCCAGGCTGAGACCAATTGAGGGGTGTTCGACACCTTCTTCCATATAGGGCTTCGAAAGGTGCCATCTTTAGGCTGGATTGGTAACTGTTGTTATAAGCAAACTCTGCCAAGGAGAGGTACTTATCCCAGTCCTTGCCACAATCGATCGCACAAGCCCTTAGCATATCTTCAAGAATTTGATTTACCCTTTCAGTCTGACCATCAGTCTATGGGTGGTAAGCTGAACTTCTGATTAGCTTGGTTCCCAAAGACTCTTGCAGTTGTTCCCAGAATCTGGCAACAAATTGGGCTCCTCGGTCAGAGACAATGGTCTGGGGTAATCCATGCAAACAAACGATTCGGTCAATGTACAACTCTGCATACTTCTGAGCCTTATCAGTGGTGTGCACTAGAAGAAAATGTGCCACTTTTGTCAATCGGTCCACAATGACCCAAATTAAATCATGATGACGAGAGGTGTTGGGCAGACCCACAATAAAATCCATGTTGATGTCATCCTATTTCCACGAAGGTATAGATAGGGGTTGCAAGGCTCCAGCTGATTTCAAGTGGCTTGCCTTTATCCTCTGACATGTGTCACATTCTGATACATATTGGGCTATCTCCCTCTTCATTCTGGTCCACCAATACGAGTGCTTCAGATCATGGTACATTTTGGTGCTTCCTGGATGCATGGAGAATTTGGAGAGATGAGCCTCATCCAAGATCTTCTTCTTGAGATCCTTATTTTTAGGAACTACCAATCTGCTTTCAAACCACAATATACCCTTTTCATCTTGGCGGAAACATTTATAATTCCCTATCTTCTGATGGAGGTTCTCTTTAATGATTTGCACTCCCTTGTCACTGGGTTGGGCCATAATTATCTGGTCTTGCAAAGTTGGCTCAACAGAAATGTGAGACAAAGCACCAGAAGGAATCACTTCAATCTTCATTTTACTCAACTCATCACATAGGGTGTTGATGCGAGAATCCATCATAACACAGTTGCATTGCGATTTCCGACTCAAGGCATCTGCTACCACATTGGCTTTCCCTGGGTGATAGTGTACCTCTAGGTCATAGTCCTTGTTCAGCTCTAGCCATCTTCTCTGCCTCATGTTGAGATCAGCCTGAGTAAAGATATACTTGACGCTCTTATGATCTGTGAATATGTTGCAGTGGGTTCCCATCAAATAGTGTCTCCACATTTTCAATGCATGAACCACGACTGCTAACTCCAAGTCATGAGTGGGATAATTTTGCTCATGAGGCCTGAGTGCTCTTGATGCGTAAGCAATGACTTGGTTGTCTTGCATCAAAACACAACCCAGTCCAGTGCCAGAGGCATCACAGTACACATCGAATGGCTTGCTGCTGTTGGGTGGCACTAACACCGGTGTTGTGGTCAGATGTTGCCTCAATGCGTGGATGGCATCTTCGCACTTCTGACCCCAAACAAAATTGGCTCCCTTCTTTAACATTTCAGTCATGGGCTTCGCAATTCGAGATAAATTCGGAATGAATCTTCGATAATAATCAGCCAATCCTAGAAAACTTTGAATCTGGTGGACAGTTGTTGGCGGCTTCCAGTTCATCACCTCTTGCACCTTATCGGGATCAACAGCTATACCTGCCTAAGAGATAGTGTGACCCAAGAATTTGATTTCCTTTAGCCAAAATTCACATTTTGACAATTTGGCATAAAAATGGTGCTCTCGCAAACGTTGAAGCACTACATGCAAATGACCGGCATGTTCTTCTTCGCTCTTTGAGTACACCAAGATATCATCGATGAAAACCACCACGAACTTGTCCAGTTCAGACATGAAGATCGAGTTCATCAGATACATGAAGTATGCTGGTGCATTAGTCAGCCCAAATGACATTACCAGATATTCATACAACCCATATCTGGTTGAGAAGGCAGTCTTCGGAATATCACTTGCTTGTATCTTGATCTGATGATAGCCGGAGCGAAGGTCTATCTTGGAAAACACTTTGGCTCCGACCAATTGATCAAAAAGAACATCAATACGAGGCAAATGATACTTGTTCTTGATAGTCACCACATTGAGTGGGCGGTAATCTATGCACAGCCTCAAGCTTTCATTTTTCTTCTTCACAAATAAGGTTGGACATCCCCAAGGTGAAGTACTTGGGCGGATGAAACCTTTGTCCAACAATTCTTGCAATTGCTTCTTCAATTCTGCTAACTCAGCGGGTGGCATCCGATAAGGCCTCTTGGAAATAGGTGTCGTTCCCGGTTGCAACTCGATGGCGAATTCAATACCCCGGTCCGGTGACATTCCTGGTAATTCATCAAGAAAAACATCTGCATACTCGCAGACCACTAGAATCTTCTTCAAAGGTAACTCTATCATAGCAAAAGCACATGATCGAGTAGAATCTTGGCTGGGCAGAAGTAAGGTGAAACTCCCACAGATTGGGGATTTGATTTCAATGATGCGGCTAACTACATCTAGCACCACTTCGTGCCGGGACATCCAATTGGCTCCCAAAATAATGTCCACATTTTCCAATCCTAGAATAAGGAGGGTGGTTTTGACAATGTGGCTTCCCAGCCAAATAGGCACACTTTGATTTAATCGGTTTGATGCAACCTTGCCTCCTGGCGTTGCGATCATAAAAGACCCTCGGGTAAGATAGAGAGGCAATCGACACTTAGCACTGAACTTCTGGCTAATGAAGCTATGAGATGCACCAGAATCAAACAGAATTAATGTAGGTTGATTATAAACTGAAAAGATACCAGTCATGATGGGGGCTCCTTCAGGTAATTCCTCCAGAGTAGTGAAGTTGAGCTTCCCTTGCCTGACTTGCACCTTCTGCCTTCTTCCCTTGTCTTGATTTGGTGCAGGCATCTACCTCTGCTGATTCCTTGGGAAATTTTTGGCATAGTGGCTCACATTGCCACAAGTGAAGCACTTGTTCCCATTTCCCTGGTGGAACTACTACTGCTGCGGAGGTTGATTGTTCCTTAGAGCGAGAGCTGTAAAACGACTGGGTGCTGGCTGCTGCTGCTGAGGTGGCCTGATCACCCATCTGCCTGCCTGCTGCTGAAATCCCCTGCTCTGATTGTGGGAAACAATCCTAAACCTCTGGGGTTGAGCGGAGGGTGCTGACATTGGTGCCTTCCTCTTCTTCTCTACCCGGTGAGCTACAATACAATCCTCCTGGGAGATGGCCAGGTTGACCAACTCATTGAAGCTATCAGCCCGAACAGTGTTGAGACGCTCACGCAACTTGGTGTTGAGACCCCTGCGGAAGCGGTCTCTCTTCTTTTCATCAGAATCAGCATGATACCCTGCATACTGGCACAGGTCGTTGAAGGCCTGACCATACTGCAATATTGTGCGGGTTCCTTGATTTAGTGCGAGGAAATCATTCAGCTTGTGGTCAAGAATTCCAGCTGGGATGTGGTGTCCTCTGAAAGCAGTCTTGAATTTCTCCCAAGAAACTTCATGACCAGCAGGTAGCATGGCACGGAAATGGTCCCACCAAGTCCGAGCAGGTCCGCGAAGCTGCTGCGCGGTGAAGCGAGCCTTGGTGTCATCAGGGCAGTCTCCCGTGAGAAGGGGAAACTTGGATTCCACGACGCGCAACCACATGTCAGTGTCCAACGGATCCTCTGCCTTGGTGAACAAGGGCGACTGCGTACTCAGGAACTCCTAGTAGGTTGCCGCGGCCGGAGGTCGCTGCGGCTGGCCTTCACCATGCTGCTGAGGGTGGGGCTGGCGCTACAAGAGCTGTCGCAGAATTTCGTTCTGCTGAGCCATCAGCTCCTGCACCGTGGGAGCTGGAGGAAGTGGCGGTGGAACTTGCTCGTTTTGCCCACGACGTTGCCTAGCTGCCATCTGAAAACAGAGATTATCGTCATTGTTATCCCAATTCACAATTTCAACAACATGCTTTTATCTCTTACAGAAAGAAATTGCCATAATCATAACATTAAATTCGAACGAGGATAACATGGTTACAAACATTCCACTGATCTCAATAGTTCTCATGGGTTACATCAATTAGGGAAAAGTACCCGTAAGCCTAGTCCAAAATATGTCATTAACAAAGCTCATGTAGGTTTCTATCCTCCTAAAGCGTCAAAACGACTCATCAACCCTGAGTAGTGGAAGCGACACTGGATACGGGTGAAGGGGGCATCACGGAGGCAGTCACATTGGCACTAGGGGCTGGTCCTAACTCCTCGGGAGCCTCTTCTCCCTCGCTTCCGGCCTCATTGGCCTCCATCTCCAGGTGGTGCATGTCCAGGTGGTCATTGGCTTCCTCAAGCTCCTGCTGCACATCATGGAGCTGGTTTTCCAAGACATCGATAGTGTTGTCCCGGATCTCCACCTGCTGCTCCAGGGTGGTGATGCGCTGGCTCAACCTTTCCACCTGTAGGTCCTTCTCCACCAACTCTGAGGACAAGTCGACCATGAAGTCTTCTCA
Organism: Zea mays; assembly: GCF_902167145.1. Taxonomy (NCBI): domain Eukaryota; kingdom Viridiplantae; phylum Streptophyta; class Magnoliopsida; order Poales; family Poaceae; genus Zea; species Zea mays. The sequence continues at coordinate 148,966,839 of NC_050096.1, read as the reverse complement.
GCTGTCAAGGGTGAGCTTGGTGGTTTGAGCGAGGTTGGCAAGATGTGCCATAGCGTCGCTCTGCAGGGCTTGAAGGCGGTACAGCGCACCCATGCACTGAACGGTGATCCTCCCAACCAAGTCAGGATACATCGCCCATACGTCCTTCACATGGCTCACACGGTTGCACCACATGGGGTCGTCCCTCTTCTCAGCAGGGAAGAGTCCTAGTGGGTGCATCACCATCTCCAGGGGATGGTAGCCATAGAAAGTCGTCAGGGTCTTCATAGATGCCGCTTCGGTGGTGTCGTCCGTCCTAAATCCAATCGTCTCGAAGTCAAGGGAACGCCAACCCGGCTGAAGGGGATGAGCCTCCAGAGTCAGCCAGACTCGGCAACGTGGTACCCGATGCTCCTGGTACAGCTGCACTGTGTACAAAGGGGGCGTGGGGTAACCGGCGGAGTTGAGCACTTCCCACAAAATGGAAGGAAAACCCTCATGAGAAAGGAAATCGGAACTGAAACGAGTGTCTCCTCCACTGGCAGGGGTAGGTGAAGTCATCTACGGAAGGGGATCAGATGTAAAGATTATGGTGAAGAAAGGGAAATAAGGAGCCTGGGTGGTTGAAAAGAAGCAGGTTAGATAAAATTTTTACTTCTTTAGTGTCTAAGCCTTTTAGTTTTATAATGCATCCATGCTGAAAATAATGTCTCCTCTCCGAATCAGACGTGTGATTTTTAGGGCATCCTTTAAATCCTAAGACTGGCCCATAAGGCCTACTTAACTAGCCACCTATTTCTCACACTATTCCTAAGGCCTTTTGTCCTAGGTCTAGCGTTCTAGTCCTGGCGATTCAAATACTGGTTTCTAAGCAAGTTTTAGATTTTGAAATTTGGTATTCATGGTTTATTGCTTTCTCTGTGATGGTATTTGCTCCGATACCAGCTGTGGCGGAACCGCCCGAATTATTCCAGCTTAAGTGCCTCAGTCACGCCTTAGAGGCCGCAACACACTTCAATTGGAATAACCCGTCAGTCCCTCAGATCAAGTCTGATAAAGCCACTCATACAGCTGACCCCGGCTGTCGCCGTGCAGTGACCGCACTTGTACCCACCATAGCTAGCATGGGAGACCCAGTCTCAGGACGTGTGAGGGGTGAAGTCTGCGCCCGGCTTCACTCAGGTACTAGGTTTACCAGTTACCATATTTCCCAACATGTGCTTAGTACATTCAAACGCTTGACACAGGTATCCACACATTAATCCTTAATTCCTTTTCCTGTCTCATGGACAAGGCATCCTTCCTGGATCCAAGTCCATAGACCATCATAGATCCTGTTGGGGGCCTTCGTCCTCCGAAGGTCCTCAAAAACATGATTTGACAATGTTTTCCAAGTGAATTATATGAACAGGTATTTTCGGATTCAGAATTATGGATATGGAGCACGACCAGGACGAAGGCTGAGCCAGACGAAGGTCGGGGGCAGCCGAAGCTGTACGCAGGGAAGCTTCGGCGCGATGGCACAAGGGGGAACCGACCTTAAGATGAAAAGACTTCGGGGTCCTCAATAGATTTCCATAAACCGTTAACAAATGTAATGGACATGGATGTAATTTTACGTGGGCTGCGTCCCGCGTCTATAAATAGATGAACAGTACTCCCGTACTGTTCACGCGGACTTGTCATTTTGCTTTTGGCGTCACGCTCGTACTTTCCACCTTCTCTCAGGATCGAAGGTACATTTGTAATTTGGGATCATTTCTGTTTTTCCATGTTAATAAAATAGAAATGATTCTTTGGTGATGCTTATATCATATTTCATGCTTTATGTGAGTCCTTCGTCATTACTTGTTATGTTTACGAAGGTATGTCTCTCATGACCTTCGTCCGAGACTCATTATTTCCCGAAGGGATATAATGCTTCGAAGGACGAAGGACCCTAACACTTAACACTTTTTATGTTGCCTTGTTCTTAACTCTTAGAATTTGAGAACAAGTCTCCAACATTGGCGCCCACCTCCGGTGAACTCACTTCCACTTCGAGTCTTCGTGAACACCTTCGGAAGCTATAGACCTTCGCTATGGCGCCGAAGAAAGCTTCAGCGGCTGGGGCTGCAGCACTACAACCGCTGGACCACAACCAGGAGACCGTCTCTCTTCGGGAGGCCAGAAGCCAGAAGAGAAAAGCTGTTAGCCCGACGCTTGAGGAAGAAGAGCTAGACCAAGAAATCAGAGAGATGGAGATGCTACATCAACAAGTGCAGAGGAAGAAGGAGAAGATGGCCCGCCTAGCTGAGTTGCAAAGGCAAATTGACGAAGCTTCTGAGGAAGTTCGCCATCTCACTCACGATGAGCAGAACAGAAGGCCTCATCAGAAAGACCTTCATCAGGAGGGCTTCGTCAACGAAGACGACTGGTATGATAATTTCCATCAGGGAAATTTTGTTTTTGATGATGCTTCTCCTCTGTCTGCTGAGCTGCAGGCTACTCCTTGGCCTCCATCCTATAAGCCACCCCAGCTCCCCATCTTTGACGGCCACTCCGACCCGAAGCAATTTTTGATGAGCTACGAAGCAACAGTGTCTTCGTACGGGGGCAACGCTGCAGTCATGGCGAAGTCTTTCGTCATGGCCGTCAGGAATGTTGCTCAGACCTGGTATTCCTCCCTTCGGCCAGGAACAATCACTTCATGGCAAAAGCTGAAGGATATGTTACTGACCAGCTTTCAAGGATTTCAAACGAAGCCGGTTACAGCTCAAGCCCTCTTCCAGTGTATTCAGGATCACGAAGAATACCTTCAGGCGTATGTCCGAAGGTTCTTACGATTGAGGGCGCAGGCACCAACGGTGCCCAATGAAATCGTTGTCGAAGCCATGATCAAGGGGCTTCGTCCTGGACCTGCAGCTCAATACTTTGCTCGGAAGCCTCCTCAGACCTTGGAGAAATTGCTCCAAAAGATGGATGAGTACATTCGTGCCGACAATGACTTTCGCCAAAGAAGGGAGGAGGCCTTCAGATTTTCTGAGATGACCAGGGGCTTCGGAGGAAGATACTACCCGAGGCATGTCCGTTCCATTCACAGCACTCAGAATGATGATAAGGGGAGTCAGCAAAACAGGCCGCAGTGCTCCTCACAGGCTTCGGGGCAACAACAAACTTCCTTTCGGCCACCAGCTCCAAGAGGCAGAGGCGCCAGGGGCTTCGGCGGAAGATTCGGAGATCAGCCAAGGAGACTGTTTTGCCTATTCTGTGGAGAGGGCAAGGGCCATACCACTAGGACGTGCCATGTTACAATCCAGAAGCAAAAGGAACTAGCCGAAGCTGCATCTCAACAAGCTCAGTCGAAGCAGGTTTTGCATACTGCTTCGTTTCATCCGCCTTATGTCCCACAATACATAGACAACCACCCTGCGGCTTCTGTAGCTTCGGCAAGTCAACCTCAAGCTTCCTGGCAGCAGCCTCCGCCTCCACCTCCATTGCAGCAAGGTCAACAGCCAGAAGGGAGTCAATACGCTCCACAGCAGAGGGACTTCAGAGAACAGTCCGAAGCTCGCACAGTCAACAGCACTGTGCCAGAGTCGAAGCACATTTATTGACATATCCTACCTTTGATAGCAGTCTTTTCTATTCAGTTTTATTTTCTGTGAAGCAAAAAACATTGATAGTTTACATGTAATAATTTCGTTGTTTCCACGAGAAAAATTTATTTGATTCACAGGCCTAAGTTGCCGAAGCCTAAAATTTCTTCCGTTACCAAGAAGGACCTTCGGACTAAAAATCCTTCGGAGTAACAAAAAGTCGTTCTAAGGAACGCAGAGTAAGTTTATAAAGTCACAAAAAGTCGCTCCAAAGGGAGCGCAGCGTAAGTTTTCTGCTCAGAAGTCGTTCCTAAAGGAATGCAGAGCCTACAGCGAAAAGTCAACGCTGATACCGTCTAAGTAAAAGACGAAGAAGCTCCTAAGGGAGGCTTACAGCGAAAAGTCAACGCTGATGCCGTCTAAGTAAAAGACGAAGAAGCTCCAAAGACGTTCCTAAGGGAATGCAGAGCTTACGAATATATTTTATGTGTATCTTCGGAACAAATGTCACATGCATAACATAACATCATCACATCATTTTGCATAGCATAAGCATCATACATCATATCGCATTCGGCAAGAGAAGGGGACACTCTCAACCTTCGAAGGGATGCTTTGAAAAAGTGACATTGAAATTGTATAGCTTCGGAATACAGTTTCGGGGAATATTTTCACGAAACATGGGCGAACTTTATCAGATCAATATCAAAGTTGCATAGCTTCGGAAAATAGCTTCGGAAAATGTTTTCACGAGGCATCGATGTCATTCATCAGAATAATTTTGACGAAGGCTATCTTCTTTACGACGCATGAAAAGAAGGGAAGGTGTTTTTTCGCCGAAGGCTCAAAAGTGGTATGTATTTAAAGTTTCATGCATCGTAAAGAATTCAGTAATGAAAAGAGACTTGTATATTACACTCAAATGTACAAAGTGTTGCATAGATTACACTTTAAATGTTTTTTCCAAATACCACCTAATCCTCCCTTAATACTGCTTCGGCGGCTGCATTTAGAAGTTGGTCAACAACCTTGTCCATGATAGTTTCGGCCATTTGATTAATTTCTTCATCCCCTTTTGTGTGGGGGACGGCAGATCGTCCAACAGTTTCTGAGCGAAGACAACACTTCTTCAGTACTTTTACAAATCGCGAGCAAAGTTTAAAATGAAAATTACAACGCAACAAGAACGACTAGTTGGTACCTAACTGTCTTTCGGGCTCCCTACTCTTTTCGGCAGCGTCTGCTACTCTTCTAGCATCGTGTATGCCTTTTTCGCTTCTTTCAATGATCTCTCGCGCCATTCCTCGACCGCCGTCGTTCCAGATATCAGTAAAAAATTTGCCTCCAACTACGCTCGCTTCGGCCGAGGGGTCTTTGATGTCTTCGGAAGACAAGGTAGCTTCGGATTGAGCTAAAAATTTTACATGTCCGCAACCTTTCTTCTCTAAGACGGAAGCAATTCCTCTGGCACCCGAAAAAGCACATATGTCGCCACGACTGTTCAGAATCTCTTCGAAGGCCTCTGCTTCGTGGCTGATCCATTCCAGCGGACCTTCGGGATTGCCTCGAGAGAAATTCTCTTCGCTGGAAAAGGCGCCTACGCTGGCGAAGCTGGATTTAATTTTATTCACACATTCTACAGATTTGACATAGCATTTCCCCTGAGATGTGCGAAGCTCTTTAACTTTTGATTCCAATTTGTTGACCATAAAATCACTAAGTTCTCGTTTTGTTTCCTCAAGCGCGCGCTCCTCTTTAGCTCTAGCCAGCTGTTTCTGAAGATCCTTAATCTCGCGTTTTTGAGCTTCGGCCTGGGCCTTTGAAGCAGCTTCGTCTTTTTTCACTTTATCTACCAGTGTAAGTAGAATTTTATCTTTTTCCAAAGCTTCGTTTCTAAGTTTGATAACTTCGGAGCGTAAATTATTAAACGCAATTTCATAGCTTTCATCTTCGGCGCTCTTTTGGGCTCTTAGTGCGTTGCTTAGGATCAGGCCCTATACGAAAAAGAATTCATATAAGAAAAAAGGAATGAGTTGCGTAAAAATAAGGGGATTTTTCAAGTGTTTAATTCCTATACCTTCAGGCTGTTGTACGCGAGGCTGTCTGCGAGATCCTCTTTCGTCATGGCGCTTAACCCAGCTTCAAGCTTCGGAAAGCCAATACTTCTGGCCATTTCTCGGCAGACAGATAGCTCTTTGTTGTCAGGCAGGCAGTATAAGAAGTCATCTTCATTTGTTCCATTGAATATTACTGCCCCCTTCGGATATTTCAGCTCCTTTGCATAATGATTAGCTTCATGAATTTCTCCATCAGATAGCTTTTTTCCCGAAGCATGTCGTATGATGTAATCACACATGCTGGCAGGCGCTTCGGGGATGGCAGCGTCAGTCTCTTCAACTAAAATTGGTTCTGGTATTTTTATCGCTTCGGCTTCCAAAGTTTCTTCCTTGAAGGGCTCTGAAGGCCCAGCTTCAGCTTCAGTTTGTTGTGTCGGAGCTTCAGAGGAAGCTTCAGCAATTTCAACACTCTTTTTTGGAGTTGTGCTTGAAGATTTAATTGTCTCCAAGACATCTAGTACATTTACCATTCTTTTCCTTTTTGGGGTCACCATTGGAGCCTTTTGGATTTTTGCTGCTTCAATATTTATTGCAGGACTTAAAATTTCTGAGGTTTTTTCCTTAGTCACATTTTTCGCTTCTTCCATTTTTTCTGTCGATGGTGCTTCGGCCATCTCTGCAATTTCTGGCAATAAGAGTGGTCGTTCAGCTTCAGCGGCCGAAGGAGTTCCTCCAGTATACTCAGGCACCGAAGCTGGTTCAATATGGCGTGGTCGGTGTGTGAAGACCTTCAACCTTTTTCCTTTTGGTTCTGGCTCGCTAGGAGCGGTTCCAGCTTCTTCTTTTTCAGAGGTTATGTTTTCCTTTTTTGCCTTCGGATGGGATAACAATAATCAGGGTAGAAGAACCCGATTGCATCAAACACTCGGTTCAGTCTCTTCTTTTTTCGGCCTCCGAAGGCTGCTGATAGTGCAGTATTTTCAGCCTTCGAGAATGCCCCAAGTAATTCATCACTTAATGTTTCAATGCTTTTCAGCCAGTCATCATCAGGTTCAATAAATTTATCTGCATATTTGAATGTGTATTTTAATCTGACTAGTCCGCCTTCGTCGGACTCTTTGATGGTTTCTTTCGGCATTTCCCACTTTTCTGCAAGTGGCCATACCCTGAAGGCAATGTGCTCCTGGACCAAGTCCCTTGACCCAATGAAGGAGCAGACTGCGCCGAAGGCTCTTTGGCATTCTTCGGCTGCCTCATCCATTTCAACCTTCGGCCTTCGAAGCCCGAAGCGTTGCCAAATTGGGTACATAATGATACTTTTGACATTATTTTGCGCTGTTAGATCATTTTTCACATAAAACCATTCAGACATCCAGGCTCCGGGCCACCTCTTCCGAAAGGTTGGCACAGGGTAGCTTGACCCGGAGCGGGCGCCGAAGCTGTAGCACCCAAAGTTGTTGTGGTATTGCTCCTTTCCCCAGGGCTTCGTCTCGTACAATAACTCGTGTATGTTGCAGAAGCTTTTAGCGTTTGGTTCCAAACCTTGGCTTCTCACAGCCCAGACAAAAATCCCCATTCTTATAATAGCTTCGGGAGTGAGTTGATGAAGGTAGATTTGGAATGTTTTCAGTACCTCAACAACAAAATTGCTCAGGGGGAATCGAAGCCCAGCCTTGAGGAGGCTTCGGAAAATCACAACTTCATCTTCTTCAGGGGTGGGAGAAGTCTTTTCCCCGGCATCAGCTCTCACAATAGATATGTCTCGGAAGTATCGCCCCCTCATATTATCAATGTGACTCTGCTTGATGGTTGTTTTCCCAAAAACTGAGTGACTTGGTCGCCACGGTCGATCTTCGGCCTCTTCCCCATCACTTTCCACATCATAGCTGTCGCTGTCATCAGTATCTTCGGACAAACCTTCGAGAATCTCCTTCGTGATTTTCTCTGTATTAGTCTCTGCCATCGCTATCAGGAACCCCAGATTCTTCTCCTCCTCGAGACTCAGCTTCGTCTCAGCAGGGATCTTCTTGTCTTCAGACATCTTCGGAAACACTAAAAATTTGTTCCCGAGGCCGAAGCTTCGAAATCAAAAAGACCAGCAAATCTCAATGAGCAAGAGCTAGAAATTTTTAGTGGGCCGAAGCAAAAGGCAGGCGTGTGTACCAAATGAATTCACGATGTGTTCTTATTTATACGCCTAGGGCGTTAAAAGTTAAAAGGCCCCGCTTGTCAGTGAATGTTGCTATTCTAGCAAAGGGAAGGTGTTTTTTCGGACCTTCGGCTCAAGGCCTTCGTCCATATCGCAATCTGAATTTATTATTTACAAATTAATATTGCGAGGGGCTACTGTTGGGGGCCTTCGTCCTCCGAAGGTCCTCAAAAACATGATTTGACAATGTTTTCCAAGTGAATTATATGAACAGGTATTTTCGGATTCAGAATTATGGATATGGAGCACGACCAGGACGAAGGCTGAGCCAGACGAAGGTCGGGGGCAGCCGAAGCTGTACGCAGGGAAGCTTCGGCGCGATGGCACAAGGGGGAACCGACCTTAAGATGAAAAGACTTCGGGGTCCTCAATAGATTTCCATAAACCGTTAACAAATGTAATGGACATGGATGTAATTTTACGTGGGCTGCGTCCCGCGTCTATAAATAGATGAACAGTACTCCCGTACTGTTCACGCGGACTTGTCATTTTGCTTTTGGCGTCACGCTCGTACTTTCCACCTTCTCTCAGGATCGAAGGTACATTTGTAATTTGGGATCATTTCTGTTTTTCCATGTTAATAAAATAGAAATGATTCTTTGGTGATGCTTATATCATATTTCATGCTTTATGTGAGTCCTTCGTCATTACTTGTTATGTTTACGAAGGTATGTCTCTCATGACCTTCGTCCGAGACTCATTATTTCCCGAAGGGATATAATGCTTCGAAGGACGAAGGACCCTAACACTTAACACTTTTTATGTTGCCTTGTTCTTAACTCTTAGAATTTGAGAACAAGTCTCCAACAGATCCCGTTATCAAGATGAATACAATCAATTCCTGACCTCGCGCGAGTGCTAGAAAAATCACTCGACTTCTACCGAGATCCTGATTTAGCAAAGCAGCTACTCGACCTAGCATACTAGTATCCATCTCAAAAAGGAATCCTGAATTCATGCAACTAAGGGTTTCAAGCTACTCCTACACTTAAGTGCACATTACAAGCCTACAAACATTAAGTGTAGTAAATTTGCATATATATATATATATATAACTTGGTTATGCATAAAACCGGGGCTTGCCTTCAATTGCTGGGGCTACGGGGAGATCCTCGATGGCAGGCTCGGGAGCTGGCTCCTGATCTTCCTCGTGGATAGCTCCTTGCTCAGGGATGAGCACGTACTCTCCGTCAGCGAGGTTGCAATCTAATGAATGCAATGAGTAAGATATATGCTTGGCATGATATGCAACTTAGCAACTAAAATTGTAGGGTGAAAGATTAATTATAAGGGAATAGAGCTAAGTCTTGCTATTAGAGATTTCTGGGGTATACTTAGTAAGTTTGGGTCAAGTTTGATTACTGAATGGTTAGACCATTTTTAGTGTTCTACTGATTTCCCATTTTATGTCTTAGTGATATTTTTAACAAGATTCTTAGCTGCAATTATTGGGGTGATCTTATTAATCTTTCCAATCCATCTTTTTATTTATATTTCTTTTATGCCTTTAAGGTGAGTTTGAACTACAAGATAGTTTTACAAATTTCCAAACATTCTATAAAAATTACAGTGGCTTCTCACTGGTGTATAACTCTCTGTCTTAAAATTTGGGGCTTAAGAAGTGATGGGTTCTCTCTATACAAAATTATTAAATATCAGGGCAGAGGGGGTGTTTTGAACTATAACTTCCGTTTTACAGTGGGTTATTCTCTAAGGCTTATTTTTGCTGACATTTAGGTGTAATAACATGGTCTTGTACAAATTTTCAGCCACTAATTCTTAATGTTTATTTTACTCTGATTTTCTAAAGTTTCTAGCCAAAGGGGTGCTTTCTACTACCATTATACTTGAAAAATATCAAACAACATATTTCTAAATTTTCTTATCTTCTTCTTTGTGCAAGAGCATTCATTCTAGAATTTGGTAACTTTTTGCTTAAGGGAAAGGTGGTACGAATTTCTTGAATTAAATGGCCTTTTTCATAAGGTAGGGGCAATGAGTGTTATTTTGTAGTTTCGAATAGGTTTTGCGTTTTTCTCTGGTGGTCTATTCCATTAATAATCTGGTAAAAAATTATTTGCCCATTGTTGCACACTTTTTGTCTTACTTATGATTTAGTTGGAATATGATTAAATACCAAGTTTTATTTGTTCAACCCACTTAAGATGATGGGTTGGGGTGTTTATTATTTTTGTAGGGGTGTTCTAGTAGTTAGGAGTCTACTGAATTTTTCTTACCAATTTTGAAATGGTCCTTATATTTTTAATAATGGCCTTTCTGGTTTTATTAGGGCCTAATAAAATATTCCACCTTGAATTTGTTCTGGACTAGGGTTCTTTATATTTTTCCTAAGTTCTTCACTATTTAAATGGATTAGGAAAAATATATACATCCTTTGTTCATTAATTTTTATTTTCTTTCCTAATTTCCTAAGTTTTGGGCAGATATGGCTCTTAATAGATAACCCTGTGTTAATCTTTTATACTAGGGTGCTTAGTATTTTTAAATAGTGTCTAAGTTGGGTTTGGACTTCTACAATTTTTCTTAAGTCCAACATAGAAACATAACTATTTTTCTCCATTTTAATAAGGTTTGGGCAGTTTCCTTATTTAATTCCAAACTCTAAAATTTAATATAAAAAGCATAGGGTTCAGTATTTTTATTTGATAGTTCATAATATTTTGAATCCAGTAAAATTAGTTTGACTAAATTTAGTTGAATATTTCTCAAGATACAAATTTCCTAAGTTCTCTGTCTATTTTAAAAAGAATAAACAGAAATAGTTTAAAGGAAAATGGTTTTGCATCTGGGTCTCTGGCGAAAGGTTCTAAGTTCATTACAGACGGGTCCTCGGTTTACTATTCACATGAGTCTATGGTTGTGCAGAAAACCCCCTAGGTGTCTGCTAAATCGAACACGCGTTCCTTCCCCTAATGGAACAGTAACCGCGGCGGAAGAAAAGGTGGAGGGGCTTACCGGCGGCGAGACTGCTCCGGTGAAGTGGTCGAGGGTGTAGGGGAGGTCTTGACGGTCACGTCGATGTGCGGATCATCTCCAGCGATGGTCGGAGTAGGTCGGTCCACGTGTGCAGGCGGGCGAACTCGTCGGCGGCGAGGACTCCGGCTTATCCAGGGCGGTATAGTTCAATTGAACAGGTCAGAGAGCTTCACTGGATGCTAGGGAAGACGTAGGCACGAGGAATTGGAAAATGGCTTACCGGTTAGCCGTGGCCACGTGCGCCGACGAGGATTACAACTCCGGCGAGGGTGGAACGGCTTCTCCAGTGAAGTAGCGTCCGGTTTCTTGCATCGGGGAGCTCTACGGGGCTTTGGGGAAGCTAAACGAGGCACGGGATTGAGCGGAGCTGGCCGGGAGGGATCTAGCCACAGTGGCCGAGCGCTTGGGTTGCTTGGTGGGCGGCGCAGAGCTCGCCGGAGCAAAGTGCTGGGCTTGAGACGTTAAGTGAGGTCGAAGGGAGTACGACCGAGGCTTGTCTGTTCTTATAGACGCGGCGCGGTGCACGGGCAGGCATGGGCGCGCGGCGTGCACGGCTGGGCGCGGGTGCTCGCAGTCATGAGCAGCTCAGGACTCTCGCATGATTAAATTATGGAACTAAATTCGATTTGTCATTTGCATTGCATGGGATTTATTATTATTATGGTTTGATATTCACTTACATCTAGTAATTGCTAATAAAATTTTGACTAACTTTAAAAGCAATGCTCATCTTTCACCATTCCCATTGGTAAGTCTTACACTTCACATGAGCTCCCACCTTTGGTGAGTTCATGCACATTATTCTCCACAACTTGTTGAGCGATGAACATATGTTAGCTCACCCTTGCTGTCTCACACCCCTCCACAGGTCAAGAACAGGTACCACAGGATGAGGCGCATGGAGGATGTTGCAATGTGTTCGTGAGAGGTCTAGGCTGTCGTCTCCCAGACAACTCTAGGTTGCTGGATTGTTGTCTCCTTTTGATGTAATTATTTATTTATTTTGTACAGAACTCCTATTATATAATAAAGTTGTGACATTCGTTTCTGTACCATGATTCATCATATGTGTGAGACTTGGTCCCAGCACACCTGGTGATTATGTTCGCGCCCGAGTCCCCAAAACTCGGGTGTGACAGAAGTGGTATCAAAGAAATATTGACTGTAGGAGGAAACCTAGATAGAACTGGACAACCATTGTCTACTTATCTTTGCTACTCTAATCCTTTCTAAACCTTTCTTAATCTTTTCTCATCTATTTCCGCTTTACTCTGAATATTCTTACCTTTTCCTTGTAAAGACAAATGTGGATTTCACACTTTGAAATCATATGCCTAAAGTGACCTTTAGGAATAGGCGACATACTCTTAGGAACAAAAACAAAACTATTTTTATAGATATCTATACGCTTGAGTGTTTTTTATTATGATACTTGTCTAATTTGGATCTTTGATTGAGTGTGATGGGTTGTGGAGTAATGTCCACAATTGCATCTGCATATACACCTAGACATAAGGGAAAATATTTATAAAATAGACAACACAGAATATTCCCTATTAAAAATATATCTAGTTTAATAGATCCATCTTATCTTAAAAGATTCTCTCTTATCTTAATAGATTCATCTTATCTTGAAGGAATCATCTTATCCTAACCACTTTACTTATCTCATCCTAAAGTAACATTCAAGATCTAATCCAAAATAATGAGATTTTATCTAGTCTAATCTAGCCACACATATATAACTTAAATCCGATCTAGTGTGATAGATTAATCTAACCTAATGAAGGCTAACCTCGTGTTGAGCTAATCTAATGTAAGTTGCTCAATAGGAAAGTTAATACTGATAAAATGGATTAGAATCTATTCCTATAAAATATGTTTAACTTAATTCACTCTGCACTAAGTTAAGAATGACCGACCAATTCGTCCGTGAAACCACGATCTAGCCTATGTTATAGGTTGCCCAACCCATTTATCCCAAAAGCAAAGTAAAACTATGTGTAACTCATCTACCCCATGTACCCGCAATTGGTATCCAACTTAGATAATGGCATCTAACACCACAACCGATGGTCCCTAAATCAGACCCAAGAAGAAGGTTAACTTCGATAATGAACGATATGAGTAGAAACAGATCTTGAGATGAATTAAGATCCACCACCCGGAATAAAAGTCTCCCTTACCTAACTTTTCCTTATCCCCCAAAGGAAGCTCGATTATGCCATAGTACACTCATTCTATGTCAACACTCACCTAATAGTTAAAATAAAAAACTGGTGTACCCTTGTTTTCTATGCCACACCTGCTAATGGCATGAAAAAATACTAAATAGAAGTTCCACTTAAAGAATGCTAGAATTTCATAAAGATAAAGTCGGCTAGATATGCTTAACTAAATGACATTTTTTAATAGAGTTATAGAATCTAATGTGATCTAGTACGATCTAATCTAATGTGGTCTAATTAAACAGATTAGTGATACTGGTTGTTCTGCTGTCTTTTCTGATTCCGACTCTTTTATCGGATCTATGCTAGCTTCGACTGACATGGTAGGAGCTATTTCTGTGGCTGAGGGGGCAGCCTCAGCACTTTCAATTAGCTTCAGCACCTCAGCCGTTCCAATAGGCTTCGGCCTACGTGTTAGGACCTTGGCCCTCTTCAGCTTCGGCGCACCAGTAGAGGTCAAAGTAGTAACTTTTCTTTTTCCTCCTTGCCTTCGCGCAGGAAAACAGTAATCAGGATAAACAAACCCAATTACAGCAAAAACCCTATTTAGTCTCTTTTTCCCTCGAGCGCCGAAGGCAATAGTCATGGCCTCGTCCTCTACCCTCGAGTAGGCTCATAGTAGCTCATCACTGGTTGCCTCTATAGCATCTAACCAATCGTCATTTGGCTCATCAAATTGGCTTCTTTACCGGAAGGTGTACTTAAGATAAACCAAGCCACCTTGACTAGAGCCAACGGCAGCCTCCTTCGGCATTTCCCATTCATTCGCAAGAGGCCATACTCTGAACGCAATATGTTCTTGAACTAAATCTCTGGTACCGATGTAAGTACATACGGTGTTGAAAGCCATCAGGCACGCTTGTACTTCATTCCCAATTGCGATTTATGGTCTTCTAATGCCGAAACGTGACCATATGGGACGTTGAATGATGCCCCTCACATCCTCCCTCTGATTTAGATCATTCTTTACGTAGAACCATTGCTTCATCCAAGAACCCAACCACTTCTTCCAAAATATTGGTACAGGATAGTTTGCCTCAGAGCGGGGCACGAAGCTATAGCAGCCGAAGTTGTTATGGTATTGTTCCTTTTCGGCTGCCTTTGTCTGTTAGGATAACTCGTGAATATTGCAGAAGCACTTAGCATCCGGCTATAGCCCTCTTGACTCCTCATAGCCCATATAAAAACCTCCACTTTGATAAAGGCTTTAGGGGTAAGTTGATGATGGTATATTTCGAATGTCTTCAGAACTTCAACTAGCATCTTGTGAAGTGGGAAGCGAAGCCCAGCTTTCATGAAGCTCTTAAAGACCACCACCTCATCAGCTTTGGGAAGGGGAATGGTGCTTTCCCCTGGCCCTCACTATAGAAATATCATGAAAATATTTGCCTTTCATCGCTTCGATTTGCCCTTGCTTGACAGTTGACTTCCCAAAAACGACATGGCTCGACCTCCGTGGCCGATCTTCGACATCTTCATTTCCACTCTCCACATCAAAACTGTCACTACCGGTGGAATACCCAAACAACCCAGCTAGCATCTCATTGATGATCTTTTTCGCGTTGGTCTTCTCCATTGCTTTGTAAAACCCAGCCATTGTGGGGTCTATAATCTTCTTGTCCTCTGTCATTTAGATGATGGTTATGGCAAGTGCCGAAGCTCAGAGATCAATCGAGCTCACAAAAGAGAAGAAGGCTAAAATAGCAATCGCAACGCAAACAACTAAATGGCACGAAAAATATTCACGACACAGGCTTCTATATCTATACTCAGAGCTCCTCCGCTCGGTGGGTCCCACAGTTCAGAATGATTCGTTATTCTAGCGAAAGGGAAGGTGTTTTTTGGACCTTTGGCTAAAGGCCTTCGTTCACGTCGTAGTCTGAATTTGTTACAAAGAAACAAATTAATACTGCGAGGGGCTACTGTTGGGGGCTTTCCTCTTCCGAATGTCCTCAAAAACATGACTAACCATCTGATTTCAGCATAACATGGATTATTACAGGGAGCTTTGGCTTCAGGATGGAAGTTTTCTCCCAGGGCAAAGGTGTACGAGATGAAGATATAGCCTGAAGACGATAAGAACGAACACTGAAGCTATAGCCGAAGAGTAACATCTTCGGCTTAAGACAATGATGAAGATCAAACATGATGCTGGCCCGAAGAGAAAAAGACTAGCAACCTAATGATTTATGTTGTAGTTGTGAATAAATTGTGGTGGAACCACCTGAATTATTCCAGCTTAAGTGCCTCAGTCACGCCTTAGAGGCCGCAACACACTTAAATCGGAATATCCCGTCAGTCCCTCAGATCAAGTATGATAAAGCCACTCATCCAGGATCCAATACCACAAGCTCACTCGAAGGTGAGTCATAGAAGAAATACAATAAAACAGGAAAACCTCAAATTAAAGTATTGGAGTTATTACATAAATCAGAGTTTTTCAAATAAACTGAAATAAGTTCATAAGATAGTCTGCAGCGCATAATCGATATCGTCGAAAGGTGAGGAATAGGGCAAGGCCTAGCCCACTACTCCTCCTGCTCCTCTCCTGCTGGAGCAGCATCCCACTCGACCGTCCAACCCGGTGGCAGGGTGGTAGGCCAAGTTAAACCATCAACCATATCCTGAATTGTACCTGCAAAAATTATGCCACAAGCAAGGCTGAGTATACTAATACTCAGCTAGACTTACCCGGTGTGAGGAATCTACTCCACTACCTCTAGACCATGTAGCTATTTGGCTGAGGGGTTTGGTTTGCCAAAAGCACGAGCTGAGTCTAAAATCAATTTTTAGCTTTTCCAATTCTAGTATCATTAATTTAGCTAAGTTTGCTCTTTCTAAGCATACATGGTAACAATCATTTAATACAATCAACATGTTATCTCATGTAATCCTCATTTCACTTCTTATTCAATGTAGTGTTGGGGGCCTTCGGCTTCCGAAGGTCCTCAAAAACAAGATTTAACACTGTTTCTGGAGTATAATGTGTGAACAGGTATCTTCGGACTCGAGTCGATATCACAGTAGGAGAAGCCAAAATAATACGAAGGTTGATGCAGCGCCGAAGATGTGAGCAGGGAAGCTTCGGCGTGGCAGCAGAAAAGGAAACCGACTTAAAGATGAAAAGGCTATTCAGACCTCGGTGAATTACTATAGAATTACTACCAAATGTAAAGGGCATGGATGTAATTTTATATGGGCTGTGTCCCATGCCTATAAATAGATGAACAGTACCCCCGTACTGTTCACGCTGACTTAGCATTTGCTTTTGCGTCACACTTGTACTTTCATCTCCTTCCAAGCCGAAGGTACATTTGTAATTTGATGTCATTTCTATTTCTTTATAATAATAATGCAAAAATAAGTTGATAATAATATATGATTGTCTATGTTACCCTTCATATTTCATATGGTTCATTTGTCATCATTGTATGTTGTGTTAATGAAGGTGCGCCCTTCATAACCTTCGTCCGAAAATCATTATATCCTAAGGGAGATAATGCTTCGAAGGACGAAGGACTTTACCGTTTAACATTTTCTGTGTTGCCTTGTTCTTAACTCATAGCATTTGAGAACAAGTCCCCAACATTGGCGCCCACCTCCGGTGAACTCACTTCCACTCTTTGAGTTTCTGAACACCTTCGGCGATCATAAACCTTCGCTATGGCGCCGAAGAAAGCTTCAGCAACTGGGGCTGCAGCTCTGCAACCGCTGGACCCCAATCAGGAGACTCTCTCCCTTCGGGAGGCCCGAAGCCAGAAGAGGAAGGCTGTCAGCCCGACACCGCCAGAGGATGAGCTAGACCAAGAAATCAGAGACATGGAGATGCTTCATCAACAGGTGCAGAGGAAGAAGGAAAAGATGGCCAGGCTAGCTGAACTGCAAAGGCAGATAGACGAAGCCTCTGAAGAAGTTCGTCATCTTACCCAGGATGAGCCAAACCGAAGGCCTCAGCACCAAGACCTTCATCAGGAGGGTTTCCTCAACGAAGATGACTGGTATGACAACTTCCATCATGGAAATTTTTCTTTTGATGATGCTTCTCCTCTGTCCGCTGAGCTGCAGGCTACACCTTGGCCTTCGTCCTACAAGCCACCTCAACTTCCCATATTCGACGGCCATTCAGACCCGAAGCAGTTTCTGATGAGCTACGAAGCAACAGTATCTTCGTATGGTGGCAATACTGCAGTCATGGCAAAATCTTTTGTTATGGCTGTTAGGAGTGTTGCTCAAACCTGGTATTCCTCCCTTCGACCAGGAACGATCACTTCATGGCAAAAGCTGAAGGACTTGTTGTTAACCAGCTTCCAAGGGTTTCAGACGAAGCCGGTCACTGCTCAAGCTTTATTCCAGTGCACCCAGGATCACGAAGAATACCTTCAGGCGTATGTCCGGAGGTTCTTGCGTTTGAGGGCACAGGCACCAACAGTGCCCAACGAAATTGTCATTGAGGCCATGATTAAGGGGCTTCGGCCAGGACCTTCAGCTCAGTACTTTGCTAGGAAGTCTCCTCAAACTTTGGAGAAGCTGCTTCAGAAGATGGACGAGTATATTCGGGCCGATAATGATTTTCGTCAAAGAAGGGAGGAGGCTTTCAGGTTTTCTGAAATGACCAGGGACTTCGGAGGAAGATTCTATCCGAGGCACGTTAGGTCAATTCACAACTCTACTCAAAATGATGATAGAGGGAGCCAGCAGCAAAGGCCACAGTGCTCCTCACAGGCTTCGGGGCAACATCAAAGCTCCTTCCGACCGCCAGCTCCAAGAGGCAGAGGCGCCAGGGGCTTCGGCGGAAGATTTGGAGATCAACCAAGAAGAATTTTTTGCTTGTTCTGTGGTGAGAACAAGGGCCATACCACCAGGATGTGCCATGTTACCATCCAGAAGCAAAAGGAAATAGCCGAAGCTGCAGCACAACAGGCTCAGCCGAAGCAGGTCATGCACACTGCTTCGTATCATTTGCCTTACATCCCAGAATATGTAGGCAACCACCCTGCAGTTTCTGTTGCTTCGGCGAGTCAACCTCAAGCTTCCTGGCAACAACCTCCACCTCCACCACCGCTGCAACAAGGCCAACAGCCAGAAGGGAGCCAATATGCTCCACACCAAAGGGACTTCAGAGAACAATCCGAAGCTCGTACAGTCAATAGTACTGTGCCAGAGTCGAAGCACATCTATTGACAGATATCCTATTTTGATAGCAGTTTTCTTCATTTCAGTTTTATTTTCTGTGTAATAAAGGACACTTTTTAAATTTCAAGTAATAGTTTTGTTCTCTGCCATAAGGAAAATATATCTTCTCCACAGGTTTAAGTTGTCGGAGCTTGAAGATTTGCAATAGCAAGGAGGACCTTCGAATTATCAAAAAATTATTTTAAAAAGACACGGTATGAATTCTTCGAAGCAACAAAAAGTCGTTCTGAGGAACGCAGAGTAAGTTTGCTGAAGTTACAAAAAGTCGTTCCAAAGGGAGCGCAGTGTAAGTTTTCTGCTCCAAAGTCGTTCCAAAGAGAATGCAGAGCTTACAGCGAAAAATAAACGCTGATACCGCCTAAGTAAAAGGCGAAGCGCGAAAAGTCAACGCGAATACCGCTGAAAGTAAAAGGCGAAGAAGCTCCTAAGGGAGGCTTATAGCGAAAAATAAACGCTGATTCCGCTGAAGTAAAAGGCGAAGAAGCTCCTAAGGGAGGCTTACAGCGAAAAGTCAACGCTGATTTAAAAAGATTATGTGTTTTATCGCAGGGATGTGCGTGTATCTTCGGAATAAATACCATCTTACATAGCATAACATCATCACATCATTTCGCATGACATAAGCATCATACATCATGCTGCATATGGCACAAGAAGGGGACACAATATCGATCTTCAGAAGAATGTTTTGAAAACAGGGAAAATCATGTTAAGTCACAAGGAGATACACTATTGATCTTCGGAAGCATAGCTTCGGAAAATATCTTCACGAAGCTTGGATATTCTTCATCAGAACACTACGGATATTGTTGTGATAAATAAAAATTCTTCTTCACGAAGCATGAAAAGAAGGGAAGGTGTTTTTTCGTCAAAGACTCGAAAACGGTACGTATGTAAAATTTCATGCATCGTAAAGAATTGAACCATAAAAACAAGCATATTACATTCAGGGTTACAAGATGTTACACATAGTACATATCAGAAGTTTTTACAATAGTACTTAATCTTCTCTCAGTACAACTTCCGCAGCTTCGTTCAGGAGCCGATTAACAACTTCATCCATGATAGCTTCAGCCATCTTTTTAATTTCGTCGTCTCCTTTCGGGTGAGGGCACGGAGACGCTTTAGTAGGATCTGAAGGAGGATAGGATACAGCTACATTGCTATTACAAATTGCGAATGAAGTTTAAAACTAAAAATTACAACACAACAAAAACCATTAGTTAATACCTATTTGCCCTTCGGACTCTGCGCTTTTCTCAGCAGCCTCTGCTACTTCTCTAGCATCGTGAATGCCCTTTTCGCTTTTTTGGATAATTTCTCGGTCCATTTCTCGACCACCATTATCCCAGACATCGGTGAAAAATTTTCCTCCAACCATGCTAGCTTCGGCTGAAGGATCTCTTGCATCTTCGAAGGACAAAGTAGCTTCGGATTGCGCTAAAATCTTTACATGCTCGCAGCCCTTTTTCTCCAAAATGGTGGCAATCCCCCTAGCACCCGAGAAAGCACATATGTCTCCACGGCTATTTAAAATTTCCTCAAAGGCCTCAGTTTCGTGATTGATCCATTCGATGGGACCTTCGGGGTTGCCTTTTGTAAAGTTTTCTTCGCTTGAGAATGCGTCGACGCTGGCGAAGCTAGCTTTCATCTTCTTAACACACTCCATAGATTTATCATAGCATCTTTTCTTGGACGAACGAAGCTCTTCAACAGTTCCTTCTAAATGATTCGCCCATTGGTCGCTAAGTTCTCGCTTCGTTTCTTCAAGTATGCGTTCCTCTTTAGCCCTGGCCAGTTGTTTTCGAAGATCTTCAATTTCACGCTTCTGAGCTTCAGCTTGACCTTTAAAAGTAGCTTCGTCTTCTTTTATTCTGTTTATCAATGAATGTAATATTTTATCTTTTTCAAGACCTTCGTTCCTTAGTTCAATTACTTCGGAACGAAGGTTGCTCAGGGCTATAGCGCATCCTTCGTCTTCGGCATCTTTTTGGGCCCTGAGGGCATTGCTAAGTATAAGGCCCTGCAAAGAAAAATGTGTGTGCGTCAATAAATTTAAGCAAACGAAAGATTTTGGTCTCAAGAAAAAATACAAATATCTCATTTTTTGTACCTTTAAGCTATTGTATGCCAGGCTGTCGGCCAGTTCGTTTTTCGACAACACTGAGAGCTCGTCTTCTAGTGTTGGGAATCCGAAGCTCTTGCTCATCTCCCGACAGACGGAAATCTCCTTGCTGTCAGGGAGACAATACAAGAAGTCTTCTTCTCCGCTGCCGTTGAATATTAACGCCCCCTTTGGATACTTCAGTTTTTGGGCGTAGAGCTGGGCCTCTTGCTTTTCTTTTTCTGATAATTTTTTCCCCGAAGCATGTCGAACAATATAATCAAGGACTTTGGGGGATGCTTCGGGGGCAACAGCACTGATTTCTTCAACAACAATTGGCTCCGTCATTTTTTCCTCTTCGGTTTCCAAGGATTTTACCTTCGTGGGCTCCGAGGGCACAGCTCCAGCCTCAGTTTCTTGCTCTGGAGCCTTAGTATCAAAAATTTCAGTTTTCGCTTCGGAAGTTTCAACAGTCTTCTTCGGAGTTGTGCTTGAGGATTTAATTGTCTCTAGAACATCTAGCACATTGGCCATTCTTTTTCTTTTCGGAGTTACCGCTGGCCCCTTCTGGTTTTTTATTGTCTCAACATTTGCTGAAGGACTTAAAACTTCTGATATTTTTGATCCCTCGGTTGATCCTTTTGTTTCTTCCATTATTTCTGTCGATGGCGCTTCGGCCATCTCTTTGGTTTCTGATAACAAAATCTTTGGTTCTTCCAATTCTGTTTTTGTTGGCGCTTCGGCCATTTCTGCGACTTCTGGCAGCAAGGTTGGCTGTTCAGCCTCGGTGGCCGAAGAAGTCTCTCCGGTGAACTCAGGCACCGAGGCTGGTTCAATATAGCGTGGCCGATGTGTGAGGACTTTTATCCTTTTTCTTTTCGGTGCTGGCTCACTAGGAACAGCTGCAGTTTCTTCTTTCGCAGAAGTCGTGCCCTTTCTTTTCTGCCCTCGAATGGGATAACGATAGTCGGGGTAGACGAAACCGATTGTGTCAAACACTTGGTTTAGTCTTTTCTTTTTCCGGCCTCCGAAGGCTGCTGACAATGCAGTATCTTCGGCCTTCGAGTAAGCCCCAAGTAGTTCATCACTTAAATTTTCAATGCTTTTTAGCCAGTCATCATCTGGCTCAACGAATTTATCTCCAAACTTGAAAGTATACTTCAGCCTGATAAGTCCACCTTCGTCAGCCTCCTTTATGGTCTCTTGCGACATTTCCCATTTTTCCGTGAGCGGCCATACTCTGAAGGCAATATGCTCTTGGACCAAATCTCTCGTTCCAATAAAAGAACAGATAACTCCGAAGGCTCTCTGGCATTCTTCGGCAGCTTCATTCATTTCAACCTTCGGTCTCCGCAGGCCGAAGCTTTGCCAGATAGGGCACATAATTATACCTTTAATATCTTCCCGTGTTTTCAGGTCATTCTTCACATAAAACCATTCTGTCATCCAGTCGCCGGGCCATCTCTTCCGAAAGGTTGGCACGGGACAGCTTGACCCAGACCGAGAAACGAAACTGTAGCAGCCGAAATTATTGTGATACTGTTCCTTACCCCAGGGTTTTGTCTCGTATGATAATTCGTGTATGTTGCAGAAACTTCTCGCATCAGGTTCCAGACCTTGGCTTCTCACGGCCCACACGAAGATATTCAGCCTTATGATTGCTTCGGGGGTAAGTTGATGAAGATAGACTTCAAACATTTTCAGCACCTCTACGACAAAGCTGCTCAGGGGAAATCGTAGTCCAGCTTTCAAAAAGCTTCGGAACACTACGACTTCATTTTCCTCAGGGGTCGGGCAAGTTTTCTCTCCTTCGTCGACCCTCACAATGGATAAGTCCCAGAAGTATCTTCCCCTCATGTTGACAAGATGATTTTCTTTGATACCTGATTTGCCAAAAACCGAATGGCTTGGTCGCCAGGGGCGATCTTCGGAGTCTTCACCACCACTATCCACATCATAGCTGTCGCTGTCACCAGTATCTTCAGACAAACCTTCTAAAATCTCTTTAGTGATTTTTTCTGTATTGGTCTTCAACATTGCTATAAGAAACCCCAGGTTCTTCTCTTTAGAGAGACTCAGCTTCATCTCGGGAGCAGCCTTCTTATCTTCAGACATCTTCGGAAACGCTAAAAACTGTTTTCAACTCCGAAGCTTCAAAACTTAAAAAGCTAAGTAAATCTTGGTGCGCAAGAGCTAAAAATTGAGTGAGCGAGAGCAGATGGCAAGAGAGCGTGCCAAATGAGCTCGCGGTATGCTCTTATTTATACGCCCAGTGCGTTAAAAATTGAAAGACCCCGCTTGTCAGTGAATGTTGCTATTCTAGCAAAGGGAAGGTGTTTTTTCGGACCTTCGGCTTAAGGCCTTCGTCCATGTCGCAATCTAAATTTATTATTCTAACAAATTAATATTGCGAGGGGCTACTGTTGGGGGCCTTCGGCTTCCGAAGGTCCTCAAAAACAAGATTTAACACTGTTTCTGGAGTATAATGTGTGAACAGGTATCTTCGGACTCGAGTCGATATCACAGTAGGAGAAGCCAAAATAATACGAAGGTTGATACAGCGCCGAAGATGTGAGCAGGGAAGCTTCGGCGTGGCAGCAGAAAAGGAAACCGACTTAAAGATGAAAAGGCTATTCAGACCTCGGTGAATTACTATAGAATTACTACCAAATGTAAAGGGCATGGATGTAATTTTATATGGGCTGTGTCCCGTGCCTATAAATAGATGAACAGTACCCCTGTACTGTTCACGCTGACTTGGCATTTGCTTTTGCGTCACACTTGTACTTTCATCTCCTTCCAAGCCGAAGGTACATTTGTAATTTGATGTCATTTCTATTTCTTTATAATAATAATGCAAAAATAAGTTGATAATAATATATGATTGTCTATGTTACCCTTCATATTTCATATGGTTCATTTGTCATCATTGTATGTTGTGTTAATGAAGGTGCGCCCTTCATAACCTTCGTCCGAAAATCATTATATCCTAAGGGAGATAATGCTTCGAAGGACGAAGGACTTTACCGTTTAACATTTTCTGTGTTGCCTTGTTCTTAACTCATAGCATTTGAGAACAAGTCCCCAACATGTAGTACAAGGGGTCAAGCAGTCTCATTAGCTACGAGAAGCAGACGATTCGAATCGAGTTTTTAACCTTGCAAGGTAAACCTAAACACACGACATGTAGGGGCACTCCGTCCCCACACACATCAACCGTCCCCATGGATTCCCCGATCGCGGTCAGGCCTCACCGCCTTGGCATACAATGCTCCACTGACCCTGGCTACCGCCGTGCAGTGACCCCACGTGTACCCACCATAGCTAGCATGGGAGACCCAGTCTCAGGACACGTGAGGGGTGAAGCTCGCGCCCGGCTTCACTCAGGTACTAGGTTTACCAGTTACCATATTTCTCGACATGTGCTTAGTACATTCAAACACTTGACTCAGGTATCCACACATTAATCCTTAATTCCTTTTCCCATCTCATGGACAAGACATCCTCCCTGGATCCAAGTCCATAGATCATCATAGATCCCGTTATCAAGATGAATACAATCCATTCCTGACCTAGCGCGAGTGTTAGAAAAATCACTCGACTTCTACCGAGATCCTAAATTAGCAAAGCAGCTACTCGACCTAGCATACTAGTATCCATCTCAAAAAGGAATCCTGAATTCATGCAACTAAGGGTTTCAAGCAACTCCTACACTTAAGTGCACATTACAAGCCTACAAACATTAAGTGTAGTAAAGTTGCATATATATATATAACTTGGTTATGCATAAAATTGGGGCTTGCCTTTAATTGTTGGGGCTGCGGGGAGATCCTCGATGGCAGGCTCGAGAGCTGGCTCCTGATCTTCCTCGTGGATAGCTCCTTGCTCAGGGATGAGCACGTACTCTCCGTCATCGAGGTTGCAATCTAATGAATGCAATGAGTAAGTTATGTGCTTGGCATGATATGCAACTTAGCAACTAAAATTGTAGGGTGAAAGATTAATTATCAGGGAATAGAGCTAAGTCTTGCTATTAGAGATTTCTGGGGTATACTTAGTAAGTTTGGGTCAAGTTTGATTACTGAATGGTTAGACCATTTTTAGTGTTCTACTGATTTCCCTTTTATGTCTTAGTGATATTTTTAACAAGATTCTTAGCTGCAATTATTGGGGTGATCTTATTAATCTTTCCAATCCATCTTTTTATTTCTATTTCTTTTATGCCTTTAAGGTGAGTTTGAACTACAAGATAGTTTTACAAATTTCCAAACATTCTGTAAAAATTACAGTGGCTTCTCACTGGTGTATAACTCTCTGTCTTAAAATTTGGGGCTTAAGAAGTGAGGGGTTCTCTCTGTACAAAATTATTAAATATCAGGGCAGAGGGAGTGTTTTGAACTACAACTCCATTTTTATAGTGGGTTATTCTCTAAGGCATATTTTTGCTGACATTTAGGTGTGATAACATGGCCTTGTACAAATTTTCAACCACTAATTCTTAATGGTTATTTTACTCTGATTTTCTAAATTTCTAGCCAAAGGGGTGCTTTCTACTACAATTATACTTGAAAATATCCAACAACAGATTTCTAAATTTTCTTATCTTCTTATTTGTACAAGAGCAATCATTCTAGAATTTGGTAACTTTTTGCTTAAGGGGAAGGTGGTAGGAATTTCTTGAATTAAATGGCCTTTTTCATAAGGTAGGGGCAATGAGTGTTATTCTGTAGTTTTGAATAGGTTTTGCATTTTTATCTGGTGGTCTATTCCATTAATAATCTGGTAAAAATTTATTTGCCCATTGTTGCACACTTTTTGGCTTACTTATGGCTAAATACCAAGTTTTATTTGTTCAACCCACTTAAGATGATGGGTTGGAGTGTTTATTATTTTTGTAGGGGTGTTCTAGTAGTTAGGAGTCTACTGAATTTTTCTTACCAATTTTGAAATGGTCCTTATATTTTTAATAATGGCCTTTCTGGTTTTATTAGGGCCTAATAAAACATTCCACCTTGAATTTGTTCTGGACTAGGGTTTTTTATATTTTTCCTAAGTTCTTCACTATTTAAATGGATTAGGAAAAATATATACATCCTTTGTTCATTAATTTTTATTTCCTTTCCTAATTTCCTAAGTTTTGGGCAGATATGGCTCTTAATAGATAACCATGTATTAATCTTTTATACTAGGGTGCTTAGTATTTTTAAATAGTGTCTAAGTTGGGTTTGGACTTCTACAAAATTTTTTAAGTCCAGCATAGAAACATAACTATTTTTCTCCATTTTAATAAGGTTTGGGTGGTTTTCTTATTTAATTCCAAACTCTAAAATTTAAAACAGAAAGCATAGGGTTCAGTATTTTTATTTGATAGTTCATAATATTTTGAATCCAGTAAAATTGGTTTGACTAAATTTGGTTGAATATTTCTCAAGATACAAATTTCCTAAGTGGTCGAGGGGCTTACCGCGGCGGAAGAAAAGGGCGGAGGGGCTTACCGGCGGCGAGACTACTCCGGTGAGGTCTTGATGGTCACGCCGATGTGCGGATCGTCTTCGGCGATGGTCGGAGTAGGTCGGTCCACGTGCGCAGGCGGGCGAACTCGTCGGCGGCGAGGACTCCGACCTATCTAGGGCAGTATAGTTCAATTGAACGGGTCAGAGAGCTTCACTGGATGCTAGGGAAGACGTAGGCGCGAGGAATTGGAAAATGGCGTATCGGTTAGCCGTGGCCACGTGCGCCGGCAAGGATTACAACTCCGGCGAGGGTGGAACGGCTTCTCCGGTGAAGTAGCGTCCAGTTTCTTGTTTCGGGGAGCTCTACGGGGCTCTAGGGAAGCTAAACGAGGCACGGGATTGAGCGGAGCTGGCCGGGAGGGGTCTGGCCATGGTGGCCGAGCGCTCGGGTTGCTTGGCGGGCAGCGCAGAGCTCACCGGAGCAAAGTGCTGGGCTTGAGACGTTAAGTGAGTACGGCCGAGGCTTGCCTATTCTTATAGACGCGGCGCGGTGCACGGGCGGCTGTGAACCAGCGTGGGCGCGCGGGCGTGCACGGCTGGGCGCGGGTGCGTGAACTGGAGTGAATCGGGCGTGTCAGCCGCGATCGAACACGTGGCTCCATTGTTTCTGTCCGAGTTCTAATGCCGATAGGGCATAGATCTTTGCGAATTTAGGCAAGATCGCTGTGTAGGATTTGTTCTCCCGACTACACTCTGTCGTTTGTGCGTGGAGACAAGCGATTTTGGGTCAAGGGCAGAGAGTTGTCGCCTCGGCAATGTGGCAGTGTCACAGGGTGCAGTCCCGAGGCAAATCCCTACCAAGATCATGTCTAACGGCCGAGTTTTGCTCCCAAATTTCTCCAGGGTGTGTTCAAGGTAATTTGGCGCCACTTTCATATTTGGGTTTTGTAGATTTTAATTTTGGAAAACAGAGAACACGGCTGAACTTTACAAAGGGCTAAAAATTCAGTTCTGAATTTTCTGAATTTCCTTTTTGAAGTTTAGCTTCAAGGGTCTTTTTGAGAATTTTGCAAAGCTTTGCTGATCAAACTTTCTTACTATATTTTGTAGTTTATTTAGTGCACTTTAACTTTGTTATTTGGTTTTCATCATGATTTTGTGTTTTTCAAAATCTTTTTACAAGTTTTTCCCTCTTTGCACTAAAATGGCCTATTTAGGGTTATTTAGGGTTTGTGAATTCTTCTCACCCTGAGGTGCATGACATGGTTAAGGCATAATTATTAAGATGAAAAAGACTTAGTTAAACATTTGTTCCTAATTTTTGAAGTCCTTTACTCAATTTGGTTCACATGTGATAATGGTTATGAGTTAGCCCTGAGAAGAAACCCTAGGTGACACTAGGGTGTCACATAAATGTTGAGGGCACAAATGTACTTTTACTCGGACTGCGTCCCGTGACTATAAATAGATGAACAGTAGCACCGTACTGTTCACATTGGATTGTAATCGCTCTCGCGTCAACACCTTCGAACGAGCCGAAGGTATCAATGTTGAAAGGATCACGATGCCCAAGAGGGGGGTGAATTTTGCTTTTCTAAAATTCAACAATAATTAAACCCTAAGCAAGAGCCCAACTTCACCCCAACCACTAGTAATAAGGGAATACTACTAGAAATATAACAATGCTAAGACAATACTTCAAATACTTGCTAAACAAATACACAATGTAAAATGCTTCAGTTAAGTGCAGAATGGACTGTCCGGTGACTCCTCCAATTTTTCCCGAGGTATCGAAGAGTCGGCACTCTCCCCTAGTCCTCGTTGGAGCACCCGCGCAAGGGTATCGCTCCCCTTTGGTCCTCGCAAGAACCAAGTGCTCACTATGAGATGATCCTTTGCCACTCCAGCACGGTGGATCCCTCACGACCGCTTACAATCTTGAGTCGGGTCACCAACAAGATCTCCAAGGTGATCACCGAGCTCCCAACGCCACCAAGCCGTCTAACTGATGTGGATCACCAAAAGTAACAAGTCGTAGACTTTCACTTGACCAAGAGAAGCCTAATGCATGCAGTGTGTGCTCTAGGTGGCTCTCGCAAGCACTAATGAGGTCCAAATGCGAGATTAAGATCTTCTAATCACCTCACTAAGCTTTATGGTGGTTGAAATGCTCAACCAATGTGTAGGAGTAAATGTGGGCAGCAAGACAATCAATATGGTGGGTGGAGGGGGTATAAATAGCCCTCACCCACTAGCCGTTACCAGAACCTGGCTGCGCATGGGCGCACCGGACAGTCCGGTGCACCACCGGTGCGCCAATGGTGCGCCACCGGTGCGCCAACGGTCATCTCCAACGGCTAGTTCTGACAACTAGCCGTTGGGCAGATGGCACACCAGACAGTGAACAGTCACCGGACAGTCCGGTGTGCCGGCTATAATTCAATTTTCCAAACTATGCGCTCTCAGGTTTCTGCGCATGGAACATCTCTTCCTCGGGCCAGGCTGGCCCCACTAGCAGAGGGCGCACCGGACAGTCCGGTGCACATTGGACAGTCTGGTGCCCCTAGCCAGAAACCCTAGTTTATGTTTTCTTTTGTTTTTCAAATCGGTTTTCGTTCTAACTCATGAGTATGTTCTAGAGTGACACCTAGCACTATATGTGAGTTTGAATATGCACCAACACTACACTAGAACTCTCTTGGTCAAACTACTCATCGACAACCCCTCTTTATAGTACGGCTAAAACAAAATAAAAGACCTAACTCTATACCGATTGTCTGCAACTCCTTGACACTCAGAATACCAAGACCTTCATCTTTTGTTTCGTCATTTTAGTCGTCGTTTCAAGTTCTTATCTCAGGGATTGTTTTCACCATTGTAGTACATCTTCCTGTAATGCGACCTAACTTACCATTTGTCTCTGCAAAACATACGTTAGTCACATATAATATTATGTTGTCATTAATCACTAAAACCAACCAGGGGCCTAGATGCTTTCAATCTCCCCCTTTTTGGTGATTGATGACAACCCTACAAGAGTGTGAGAGTAGTTTGTTTGAAATTTCTATCAATATAGAAGATGATTAGTTATACTCAATAATCTTTAATAGAAAGAGCGTGTAACATAATAATAAGAATGAGCGCATACACAACGTAAGTTTCTTGTTCATATAAGAATGAAATGAAATTGATGAACAAGAACTAGAAGACTGGTGATAACATATTAGGTGAAAACATAATACCCACACATTCAACATAAGCATCGAGAGCATATAATAGAGTTTGTGAGTAAAATCGTCATACAAAAGTGGACCTAGTATAGAGGGTGTAAAGCACATATATTACATCAGAAAACACATGACACTCTCAACTAACTCCCTAACTCCCCCTAGCTCTCACAACTCTCATATCTCTCCCCCTTTGGCATCAAACACCAAAAGGGTAACCCAAACCTACAGACCAGAAGAGGAAGGAGGAGGCGGGGGCGCATCCGGTCGCGGTCATGGCAGAAGAGCAAACGCCAGCTGAGGGTCAGAGTCAGTCTCGGATCCAGGATCTACCGTAGAAGTTGGAGCTGGTACTGACTCAGACTGAGGCTACGCTTCAGGAGCTACCGGAGCTGAAGTGGTCACAGACACCGCCACAGCAGCAGTGGTAACACAAGGCGCTAGTGGCACTAGCGGCTAAGCATTGACGGAGCTAATGACCGGTGACGAAAAATCCAGGGTGACCAGCCAGAGTGGAGAGGGAGAAGGACCGAATGAAGGTAGTGGGGTCCTGCCTGAATCGCTGGTACAACAACGGCCTGAAGTGCTGGAGGAGGTGTAGACTGAACAGGAGGAACCTAAACACCAGTATGCTGAAGAATGTGAGTCATGAAGGCCCGGTGCTCAGCCCTGTCTGCCAAAAGCTGCTGCAGAGCATCCTGTCTGTCCTGAATAGTCTGAAATAGGGATAGCATTCTCTCGGACATCTGCTGCTGGGCTGCGGCCAAATGAGCCTACTGCTGAGTAAGAGACTGGAGGATCGCAGCTAGAGCAGGGTCAATGGAAGGAGGGGCAGCAGGGGCAGCACTGGAACTCCCAGCCTCGTGATCATGTGAGCGTGGAGGCACAGGAGGCGGAGGCGGGATCCCAAAATTATCATCATCATCATCAGGAACGGTTGTGCCCTGAGTCTCGAACTAATGGAATGCCGCATCCTCTGCCTGAGTGTCTGGCACTAGATCTGGTACTGGCACTGGATCCTTAGGGGCTGGACGGTAGGAGCCAAATTGGAGGCGTGAGGCCTCGAGGGTGCCCTGGAACTGCGGTGGCCAGATCAGCTGCGCGAAGATGTAGCAGAGATAATGCACATATGGTAGGTGCAACCGGGCACGAAGACCATCTACACGGTGTCCTTGATCTCACAGATAAGGAAATCAACCACATCAAACTCTGAATGTGAGACCAGGGCACCAAGTAGCCAGAGCTGGATGTGAGTGGTGGCTTCTCTATAACCCATCCGAGGCAGTAGCGTCCGTCTCATGATTTGATAGAGATACTTGGCCACTGGAGTGACTGGAGAGCGTCGCGACCCATCTGAAAAAGGCGATCGGAACAGGGCCACGACGTGAGATGTGGCTGGAGCGACTCCATCGTGAGGGCGTTGAGGAGGATCAAAAGTGCCATAGCACAGGCTGTGAAGGCGAGTGAACGAATCGGTAAATCCAAACAGGTAGCGGATCTGGCTGGCATGAATAGTGACAACCTATCGCTCAAAACAGAACCTCATCCACTGGTGATCGGGGTCAATCCATACTGAAGCATAAAACACTCGGACCCACTCCTCAACATATCTACCGCTGGTAGTCAGTACAGTGAGTAGACCATGCAGATAGGAGAGGTGCACCTTAGAATCCGCACCGGTTGCTAACAGAAAAGCAGGGAGATCCAATAGCTGATGTGCATGCAAAGCTATCTGGGCTGACATCTGAGCTCGAAAGAACGACTCCTGAATTCTGGTGCTCAATAAATCTGCTGCTGCAGGGTCCCTCTGAGCAGGTAGCCATGACTCCATGGGTATGTGTCTGAACCGACGTACCCGGGCCGCAGTAGCACGTTGTAGATCGATCAGACGAGGATCGGCAGCCAGTGGTCGCACCTTAGTCTTGTCTCGCTCCCAGAAGCAGGCAGGTGGAATGGGTGGAGCAAAATGGGAGCGGGAGGGGAGCAGTGGAAGCGGGAATGGTGGAGGTGGTAGGTATGGCTGAAGTGGTGGATGCCTCAGGAGCGACTGGAGCTGGCTGTTGGGGGCCTTCGTCTTCCGAAGGTTCTCAAAAACACGACTAACAAGTTTTCCAAGTATAATATACTGTTACAGGAACCTTCGGCTTTGAAATGAAGGTGCGCACGGTATAATAGGCGTGGTCTGGAAGAAGGATGAATCAGTTCTGAAGCTATGGATGGAGAAGCTTCGGCTTAGCGCAAAGATGGTGATGGAGAATGAAACCGACCTAAAGAGGAAAAGACTGCTTAGTCCTCGACAGCTTACTCCTTAGTCAATAGTAAATGTCAAGGACATGGATGTAATTTTACCCAGGCTGTGTCATGTACCTATAAATAGATGAACAGTAACATTGTACGTTCACGTTGACTTGCAATCACTCGCACATCACTCTTGGATTCTTACCTTCTGTCAAGCTGAAGGTACAAATGTAATTCAATATTATTAATGTTTGTTCATGATCATATAATGAGAAGATAGATAATCTAATGATTTGATATTATCATTCATGTCTTTTATATGTCCCCTATGTTCCTGCTTTTTATTATTACATGTTGAGAGGATGAAGGTTTGTCCTTCACACCCTCCATCTAAAGATCATTATATCCTAAGGGAGATAATGCTTCGAAGGATGAAGGTATTTAACCATTAACATTTGTGTTGCCTTGTTCTTAACTCATAGCATTTGAGAACACGTGACCAACATTGGCGCCCACCTCCGGTGAACTCATTTGACCACCATCGGCAACCCGTGACCTTCGTCATGCCGCCGAAGAAGTCTTCAAGGCTAGGAGCTGCACTGTAACCATTGGACGTCAATCAGGAAACATTACGCGAAGCAAGGAGCCAAAAAGGAAGGCTACCAGTCCGACACCTCAGGAGAAGGAGTTGGACCAAGAGATCAGGGACCTCGAAGCCATTCATCAACAGGTTCAGAGGAAAAAGGAAAAGATGCTTCGTCTCGCCGAACTTCAGAAGAAGATTGATGAGGCCGCTGAGGAAATGCGTCATATCACCCAAGATGATCAAGACCGAAGGCCTCAACACAGAGACCTTCGTCAAGATAATTCGTACAACGATGATGAATGGTATGATGATTTCCATAATGGCAATTTTGCTTTTGATGATGCTTGTCCTCTAGCAGCAAAATTGCAGGCTACCCCATGGCCCCCATCATACAAGCCACCCCAGCTCCCTATGTATGATGGGCACTCAGACATTGAAGTAGTTTCTAATGAGCTACGAGGCAACCATATCTTCATATGGAGGCAACACTGCAGTCATGGCGAAATCCTTCGTCATGGCAGTCAAAAGTGTTGCACAAACTTGGTACTCTTCTCTTCGGCCAGGGACAATCACGTCATGGCAGAAGCTTAAGGATATGCTAATCACTAGTTTCCAAGGGTTTCAGACGAAGCCAGTCACTGCTCAGGCTTTGTTCCAGTGCACGCAAGACCACGAGGAATACATTTAGGCGTATGTCTGAAGGTTCCTGCGTCTGAGAGCACAAGCGCCCATAGTGCCTAATGAAATTGTCATTGAGGCCATGATCAAAGGGCTTCGGCCAGGACCTACGGCTCAGTATTTTGCCAGGAAACCCCCACAAACACTGGAGAAGCTTCTTCAGAAGATGGATGAATATATCCGGGCTAACAATGATTTCCGCCAGAGAAGGGAAGAAGCCTATAGATTTTCTGAGATGACCAGGGGCTTCGGAGGAAGAATCCACCCCAGGCATATTAGATCAATCCATAATTCCAGCCTAAGTGATGACAGAGGAAGCCAGCCTCAAAGGCCACAACACAGCTCCCAATCTTCAGGGCAACAACAAAGCTCTTTCAGGCCACCAGTCCCAAGGGGCAGAGGCGGCAGAGGCTTCGGAGGAAGATACGGAGCTCAGCCCAGAAGGCTATATTGTTTATTCTATGGTGAAAATAAGGGCCACACAACAAGAACATGCCAAGTCACAATACAGAAGCAAAAGGAGATTGTCGAAGCTGAGGCACTGCAGAATCAGCCGAAGCAGGTCTTACATACTGCTTCATGCTACTCTTCCTATGTACCAGAGTACGTAGGCAACCAACAACCTTCAGCTTCTGTCGCTACGGCAAGTCACTCTCAAGCTTCCTGGGCCCAGCTCCCACTACCACCACCATTACCACCCACTCAGACCCAAAACCAGCAGCCAAAAGGGCACCCACACGCACAGCAGCTGCGTGATTTTTGGGAGGAATCCGAAGCTCGCACAGTCAACAGCACTATGCCAGAATCCAAGCATATCTATTGAAGAATATCCTATTATCGATGTATCTTTATCTTTTATGTCATTTTAATTTTTATATGAGAAACAAGTCATGAAGGACTAAATTTTGATTTTATGTAATAATTGTGCCTGTGTCAATGAGTAAAATATGCCTTAGACAGACTTCTAAAGTTACAAAACTCGTTCCTAAGGGAGCGCAGAGTAAGTTCCAAAGCTACGAAAGTCGTTCCTAAGGGAGCGTAGAGTAAGTTCTGAAGCTACAAAAGTCGTTCCTAAGGGAGCACAGAGTAAGTTCCGAAGCTAAAAAAGTCGTTCCTAAGGGAGCGCAGAGTAAGTTTTCTAAGCTCAGAAGTCGTTCCTAAGGGGATGCAGAGCCAAAAATTCCACCAAAATATAAGGTGAAGAAGCTCCAAAGTCGTTCCTAAGGGGATGCAGAGCTTAAATACCACCGAAATAGAAGGTGAAGAAGCTCCAAAGTCGTTCCTAAGGAGATACAGAGCTTAAAGACTCCAAAGACGTCCCTAAGGGGATGCAGAGTCTTGTGTGTTCTAGTGTGAGTGTGTGTGTGTCTTCGGCATCATCACCATATTGCATCATAACATTGCATCATTCCGCATAACATTACATCATACATCATATCGCATCAACGACAAAAAGTTTGGATACGAAGCAAATCTTCGGCAATACTTTGTTGAATGAAAATGTGTTGAGGCATGAAGCAAACTTCGAGAAATATAGTTTTATCAGACTTGTCATAGAAGGGGCTTCTTTCTTTACGAAGCATGAAAAGAAGGGAAGGTGTTTTTTCGCCGAAGGCTCAAAAACGGTATGTGCGTAAATTTCATGCATCGCAAAGAAATATATTACAACAATTTACATGTCTGATTAATTGTTCCATACACCAAATGTTACATAGTATCATTACAATAAAGTCTAATCTTCCTTAAGTATTTTTTCCGCGACTTCGTTCAGCAGCTTGTCGACGACTTCGTCGACGATGGAGTTAGCGATGCTCATTATATCCAGTGCTTCTTTCATGACCAAATCAGCTAGGGGGTTATATAGCTCGGGCAGCAGTGACAGTTCAGCTGCAATAGGCAAACTGTTAGTTCAAAGCCAAAAAATAAACGCCGAAGCTAAAATTTAAAAACAATACTTGTACGCCTTTCGCGCTCAGCAGCTTCTTCGGCTCGCCTAGCTTCTTCCTGGGCTTCATGGGTGTCTTTTTCATTTTTCTTTATAATTTCGTTAGCCAATTCCCGGTCACCGTTCACCCAGACATCGGAATAAAATTTTCCGCCCATCAAAGTAGCTTTGGCGGAAGGGTCTTTTGTGTCATCTATGGAGAAGGCAGCTTCAGCCCGGGCCACAGCTTTAACGTGGTTGCAACCAGCCTTCTCCAGAATTGCCTCAATTCCTCGAGCGCCAGTGAAAGCACAAATATCCCCACGATCACTTAGGATTTCTTCAAAGGCTTCGACTTCCCCGCTTATCCAATCTATGACACCTTTGGGGTCGCCTCGGATGAAGTTCTCTTCGGAAGAATAAGCACCTACTTTTGCAAAGCTGCTTTTCAATTTTTTTCACGCAATCCAAGGACTTCTCAAAGCACCTTTCCTTGGATTCGCGAAGCTCCTCAACATTTTTCTCTAGCCTAGTTTTTGACCATTCACTAATTTCTTGACTAGCTTTTGCAAGTGCAAAATTCTCATTAGCTTCGGCGAGCTTTTTCCGAAGGTCTTCAACCACGACTTTATGAGCTTCGTCTTGAGCGTTGGATTTTGCTTCATCTTCCTTCACTCTACTCACCCATGAAAGTAGAATTTTGTCCTTCTCTAAGGCTTCGTTTCTCAGTTTAATGACTTCTGATCGAAGGTTGCCGAGAGCTATAGTGCAGCTTTCGTCTTCAGCATTCTTTTGCGCCCTCAGGGCGTTGCTAAGGATTAAGCCCTGCAAGAAAAAAGAAAGGGTTAGCATGAGAATAAAAGACTTCATTTCTAAGTCCATAAACTTTAAAGTTCACAGCTTCTGTACCTTCATGTTGTTGTATGCAAGTTTGTCCGCAAGGTCATCCTTCGACATGGCGGAGAGGCCAGCTTCGAGCTTCAGAAATCCCATACTTTTGGCCATCTCCCGGCAGACGGATATCTCTTTGTTGTTCGGGAGACAATACAGGAAATCATCTTTGTCCGTGTCGTTGAACACTAAGGCCCCCTTTGGGTATTTCAGTTCCCGGGCATAGTGTTTGGCTTCTAAAATTTCTTCTTCGGATAATCTTTTTCTCGAAGCATGTCGAATAATATAGTCAAGATCTTCGGACGGTGCTTCGGGAGCAGGAGATTTAGTTTCTTCGGTCACTTCCTTCTCCATAGCTATGCCAATATCTGGAGATTCTTGCTCAGCTCTTTCCTCAGTTACGACAGGCTTCGTCTCAGCAGACATTGAAGGCCCAGCTTTAGTTTCAGTATGAGCCGTAGTAGCTTCGGCAACCTTTTTTACAGGAGCAGGAGTCAATGCTCTTGTTGTCTTCATGACAGTGTCTAGTACGCTAGCCATTCTTCTCCTCTTGGGAGTTGTGGCGGGAGCTTTTGCAACCTTCGGCAATTCTGCTTCTACCGGTGGGCTCAGAATTTCTGGCAGCACTATTGTTTTTTCAAACTCTGGCTTTTTGGTCGTCCCATCTTCGGCTTCAACTGGCTCAACTATAGACACCTTTGGCACTATAGTCGATTCGTCGGCGCTCCGAGCGGCGGGATCAGCTTGTTCCGCTTCGACAGCAGAAGATGTCTCTTCACCAAATTTTGGCACTATGGTCGTTTCAATATATCTTGGCCGGTGGGTCAAAACCTTGATTTTCTTGCCCTTCGACATAGCAGAGATGGCTGAAGTGGCAGTTTTCCTCTTTTTTCCCTGCTTTCGTGAGGGATAAAAATAATCAGTATATATAAAACCAATTGCATTGAAAACCCTGTTCAACCTTTTCTTGCCCCGACCCCGAATGCTGAGGACAAAGCATCATCTTCGACTCTAGTATATGCCCCAAGTAACTCGTCGCTAGTAGCCTCAATACATTTCAGTCAGTCGTCATTTGGTTCGTCAAACCGGTCTCTGTATCTGAAGGTATATTTCAAATGAATTAATCCACCTTGACTGGATCCGGCAACAGTCTCCTTCGGCATCTCCCAGTTATCCGCAAGTGGCCATACCCTGTAGGCTATGTGCTCTTGGATCAGGTATCTTGTACCAATGAAAGCACAGACATTGTTGAAAGCCTTTTGACATGCTTCGACATCATTTTCAATCGCCACGGTCGGATAATCCCCTTTATGTCATCCCTTTCAATCAAATTATTGTTAACATAAAACCATTCCTCCATCCAGGACCCGGGCCACCTTTTCCGAAATGTTGGAACCAGGTAGCTTGCATTAGAACGAGCAATGAATCCATAACAACCGAAGTTGTTGTGATATTGCTCTTTGCCAGTGGCCTTCGTCTCGTACAATAGTTCGTGCATATTGCAAAAACACTTCGCTCTCGGTTCCATCCCTTGGCTTCTCACAGCCCAAACAAACAAACCCATTCTGATTATAGCTTTGGGAATAATTTGATGAAGAAAGATCTGAAATATCTTCAACACTTCAACCAAAAATTTGCTCAATGGGAACCGAAGACCCGCCTTCATAAAGCTTCTGTAGACAACAACCTCATTTTCTTCAGGAGCAGGGGTGGTGCTATCCACTCCAACCCTCACAATAGACATGTCACGAAAGTATCTTCCCTTCATGGCGTCAATTTGACTTTGTTTAATGGTCGACTTTCCGAAGATGGTATGGCTTGGCCGCCAGGGCCGGTCTTCAGAATCTTCATCCCCACTCTCCACATCATAGTCATCGCTATCATCAGAATCTTCAGACAAATCCGCCATTATTTCCTTTGTGATCTTCTTTGTATTTGTTTTTGCCATAGATTCATAAAACCCAGCAAGAAAAGGGTCCACAACTTTCTTCTCCTCAGACATCTTCTTCTCTTCAGACATGCAACAAGCACTTGTGTATATCACGAAGCTCGAAAATCTAGCGAGAGCTGATAGCATGAGTTAAAAATTTGAGAAAATAACGCGAGCAACAGAAATGGCGTAGCAAATGCTGCCGCTGTGGGTTTCTATTTATATGCCTAGTGCATTGCAACTTGGCGGGCCCCATTTGTCATTGACTTTCGCTATTCTAGCGAAGGGAAGGTGTTTTTTCGGACCTTCGGCTAAAGGCCTTCGTTCACGTCGCAGTCTGAATTTGTTAGATACAAGAACAAATTAATACTGCGAGGGGCTACTGTTGGGGGCCTTCGTCTTCCGAAGGTCCTCAAAAACACAACAAACATGTTTTCCAAGTATAATATACTGTTACAGGAACCTTTGGCTTTGAAATGAAGGTGCGCACGATATAAAAGGCGCGGTCTGGAAGAAGGATGAATCAGTTCCAAAGCTATGGATGGAGAAGCTTCGGCTTAGCGCAAAGATGGTGATGGAGAATGAAACCGACCTAAAGGGGAAAAGACTGCTTAGTCCTCGACAGATTACTCCTTAGTCAATAGTAAATGTCAAGGACATGGATGTAATTTTACCCAGGCTGTGTCCTGTGCCTATAAATAGATGAACAGTAACACTGTACATTCACATTGACTTGCAATCACTCGCATGTCACTCTTGGATTCTTACCTTCTGTCAAGCCGAAGGTACAAATGTAATTCAATATTATTAATGTTTGTTCATGATCATATAATGAGAAGATAGATAATCTAATGATTTGATATTATCATTCATGTCTTTTATATGCCCCCTATGTTCCTGCTTTTTATTATTACATATTGAGATGATGAAGGTTTGTCCTTCACACCCTCCGTCTGAAGATCATTATATCCTAAGGGAGATAATGCTTCGAAGCACGAAGGTCTTTAACCATTAACATTTGTGTTGCCTTGTTCTTAACTCATAGCATTTGAGAACAAGTGACCAACACTGGCGAAGTGGGAGGTGGAGTGGTAGCTGTGGCGGGTGTAGAAGGAGCGGGGTCGAGACGCGAGATGACGGATCCGGTAGGCAATCTGATATGATGATATCTGAAGCTGTCCACCTCTCTCTGCCTGCTCTGCTGCTGCTGCCGCTGCAAGAGCTGCTCGGGCTGCTCTATCCAAACGTCGCTTCTTGCGGCCTTCCTGCTGCTCTAGGTACACGGTCTTCCCCTTGACCTGCCTGAAGGGGCGAGGAGGGTCCTCGTCGTCTCCTCCCCTAGGCACTGACACATTCTTTGTGCGCACCATCCTGACCTAAAGACTGCATAGGAGAGAGAAAACTAAGCACTAGAAGATAGCAGCTGATGGGTTACAAAAGAATGGAGAACTACCTGGAAACCTCACGTGAGAGAGAGAGAATCCAGGCAGGACAGGAGACGAGCTCACGGGCAGACAAGATCATTGAAATGACAGAAGAGGTGAGCACGTATTAGTCACATAGGCATAAGTATATAAAATGTGAATAAATACATACACAAAGAATTATGACACAGAAAACGAGTGATTTGGCGATAGAGAGGTCAAACGACGCGAAAACGACGTTTGAACGATGAATAGTGCCATAGGAGGTTTGAAATTGGAGTTGAGGCATGAAATGACTTGGAATTGAGCCGATACTTCATGAGTAGGTTTATATGGGTAAATATGAGTGAAGTGTGCGCTTGGTTTGAATTTAGGCGAAGAAGATGGAATTGTGGCACTCGGCTCGAAATCAATGGCTATAAAGGGGAATTTGTGAGAAACTTGTGCCTGGGATATCGGATTGGCGTGAAATTTGGCGAATATGTTACTGGAGGTATCATGAAGGTGCCTGAAAAATTTGGGATCGATTGGAGCAAATTTGGCTGGTTTGGACATTTTATCGAGCACCTGGCGTGTGAGGGTCTAGGTTTCGAGGGAAATGGCTAATAGAGGTGGTGAAACCCTCCCTAAGGAGCTAGAAACCTGCAGGGGAGTGAGCACAGAGCAGCACACTGGACAGAGAAGGAAAAAGGAGAGGAGAAGCGCACGGCTGCTCACTAGAGGCTTCTAGGCTGGAGGAGGTCACCGGAGCACGGCCGCCGGCGATTGCAGTCGATGAACAGAGGGGAAGAGGAGATCGCCAGATAGGTGAGGGCGCTAGAGCTGAGAGGGAATCGGCTGAGAAAGACTGCTTGGCCTCGGGCTCGGGCGGGGAAAGGTTTTTTAAAACACATTATGGGCACACCGGACAGCCTATAGTGCCCGTCTGGTGCACACCGGACAGCGCACAGTAGTTGTCCGGTGAACCACCGAACAGCGCACAGAGAAAAAGGAGATCTACGCGCGCTAGTCGGTGCACCGAACAATGCACAGTGCAGTGTTCAGTGCACACCGGACTGTCCGGTGAGC
Organism: Zea mays; assembly: GCF_902167145.1. NCBI lineage: Eukaryota > Viridiplantae > Streptophyta > Magnoliopsida > Poales > Poaceae > Zea > Zea mays. The sequence continues at coordinate 148,927,075 of NC_050096.1, read as the reverse complement.
CCAAACAGAGGGAGTTTTTGAAATTTTTTAAATTTTCTATCTAATTTTGAACCAAACCAAATCCCAACTTATAAGCACACAAAAGAACACCTGTTGGGATAGGTATTGGTACCCTCATATATTTTCCCATAATTTTCAAAATAATTTGCCATAGCCATAGGTTGGATAATTTTTAGAAAAAAATAGCTAAATGGTGAGATTTGCATTGCGGCTTTGCACTGGGGGTTTATTGATGTTTTGAGTTTTGAATACTCCCCCTAAGTGCAGTGCCACATGCATATCTCAAGAACCAACAATTGCATAGTAAATAAGAATTCAAGTACTAAAAAGCTTAAAACTAAGACTTGTCAAGTTTGAGCCTGAGTTAAGCTTTTTCACTCGCTTTGTTGGCGGTTATCTTAACTAGATTAGACAAGCCCTAGATGCGATACAAGAAATTTAAATATGCAATGCAGGCTTGACAATACCATTTTGAGATCTTAAATGAAATTTCTGAGATCAAGGATATTTAACTCATTCCTTAACATGCAAAAGCGGGTTTTATCAAGTGGCTTAGTGAAAATGTCTGCTAATTGATCTTCCGATCTCAATCCTTCTAAAATGATGTCTCCTTTAGAAACATGATCTCTAAGGAAGTGATGACGGATATCAATGTGCTTAGTGCGAGAGTGTTGTACATGATTATTAGCAATTTTAACAGCACTCTCATTGTCACACAACAAAGGTACCTTTTCTAGAACTACACCATAGTCTAGAAGAGTTTGTTTCATATAAAGGATTTGTGTGCAACAAGCACTCGCGGCAATGTATTCCGCTTCGGCGGCTGACAAGGCAACACTATTTTGCTTCTTTGATGTCCATGATACTAGTGATCCCCCAAGCAAATGGCACCCCGCGGAAGTACTTTTTCTATCAATTTTGCAACCGGCATAATCCGAATCTGAATAGCCAATTAAATCAAAGGTAGCTCGTTTGGGATACCAAAGGCCAAAGCTTGGGGTGTGCTTGAGATACCTAAGAATTCTTTTAACAGCGTGAAGATGAGCTTTCTTAGGATTTGATTGAAATCTAGCACACATACAAACACTAAACATGATATCGGGCCTAGATGCGGTAAGATACAATAAACTACCAATCATAGAACGGTAGAGAGTTTGATCAACTGGGTTACCTCCCTCATCTAGGTCGAGATGTCCATTTGTTGGCATGGGTGTCTAGATTGGTTTGCACTTATCCATGTTGAATCTTTTCAACAAGTCTTTGGTATACTTCTCTTGTGAGAGGAAGTTGCCATCTTTCATTTGCTAGACTTGAAAGCTGAGGAAGTACGCCAGCTCACCAATCATAGACATCTCGAACTCCTTCAACATCAACTCACCAAATTCCTTACAATGATAATCATTTGTCGAGCCAAAGATTATGTCATCAACATATACTTGACAAATGAAAATATCACCGTTATGTTTCTTTGTGAATAAGGTTGTGTCGACGGTCCCGATCTTGAAGCCCTTTTCGATGAGGAAGTCGCGAAGACGCTCATACCAAGCCGTTGGAGCTTGCTTTAACCCATATAACGCCTTGGATAACCTGTAAGCATGATTAGGATATCTAGGGTCTTCAAACCCGGGTGGTTGCTCAACATATACAAGTTCATTTATAAAGCCATTTAAAAATGCACTTTTCACATCCATTTGATAAAGTTTTATGTCATAGCATGATGCATATGCAAGTAGGATACGGATGGCTTCAAGTCGAGCAACCGGTGCAAAGGTCTCTCCAAAATCTAAGCCCTCAACTTGAGAGAAGCCCTTTGCAACAAGTCTTGCCTTGTTCTGCACAATCACACCTTGATCATCTTGTTTGTTTCTGAACACCCATTCTGTTCAAATGATCCTTGCATCTTGTGGAGGCTTCTCCAGGGTCCAAACTTGATTACGGGTGAAGTTGTTTAGTTCCTCATGCATGGCATTCACTCAATCCGGATCCTGTAGCGCCTCATCTATACATGTAGGCTCAACACAAGAAACAAAAGAGTGATGTTAAATAAATGAACCATGTTTATGTGATCGAGTAATAACCCCTTGTGAAGGACTCCCAATGATTTGATCTTGTGGGTGTGCTTGAAGTAGTGATGAGTTTCTCCTGTCAACCACTTGGGAAGACGATCTTGGAGCATCAACATCTTCGGCTTGTACCCTTGCTTGTTCATGAGAGACAAATGTATCTTCATTTGCATGCATCTCATCTTTTTCATCATCTTGTGGTACACCTGATGAAGAAGGTCTGTCAATGTTTTGCACCTCTTCTTCATCTTATTTTGGTTTGATAGCTCCAATTGGCATGTTCTTCATGGCTTCCCTAAGTGGTTCATCACCTACATCATCAAGATTTTCAATTGCTCCTTGGGAGCCATTAGTCTCATCAAACTCCACATCATATGTTTCTTCTACCATGCCAGTGGCATGATTGAATACTCGATATGCTTTGGACTTTGATGAATAACCAAGTAGAAAACCAATATCACAACGTCTTTGAAACTTCCCTAGGTGATGGCATTTCTTGTAGATGTAGCATTTGCATCCAAACACCCAAAAGGAGACATCTGGCTTTTTCCCATTTAGCAGTTCATAGGGAGTCTTCTCAAGTAGCTGGTGAGGAAATAGCCTGTTTGATGCATAACATGCAGTTTTGACAGCTTCGGCCCAAAACCTCTCTGGTGTGTTATACTCATCAATCATTGTCCTTGCAAGTGTGATCAAGGTCATGTTCTTCCTTTCAACAACTCCAATTTGTTGAGGTGTATATGTTGTTGAAACTTCATGCTTGATCCCAATCTCATCACAATATTCATGTATGTTGGTGTTATCAAATTCTTTTCCATTACACTTCTAATCTTCTTGATCTTGCAATCAAATTCATTTTGAGCTTTCTTGGCAAACTTCTTGAATATAGATGCAACTTTAGATTTATCATGGAGAAAGAACACCCAAGTGTATCTTGAAAAATCATCAACTATGACCAGACAGTAGAGGTTGCCACCAGCACTTGCATAAGTTGTTGGTCCAAATAAATCCATGTGAAGCAGTTCCAGTGGCCTTGATGTTGACATGAAAGCTTTTGTACGATGTGTGTTATCAACTTGCTTTCCAGCTTGACATGCACTACAAGGCTTGTCCTTTTCAAATACAACATCCTTTAGTCCTCTAACCATGTCCTTCTTTAGTACCTTCTTGAGTGTGCTCATTCCAACATGTGCAAGCCTTCTATGCCATAGCCATCCAAGTGATGCTTTGGTAAAGAGGCAAGTTCTTAAGTCTGCATCTTCAGAGGTGAAGTCCACTAAGTAGAGATTGTTGTATCTAAATCCTTTGAACACCATTGATTCATCATCCATTTTTGATACAATAACCACTATAGGAGTGAATAAGCATTGAAGGCCAAGATCACAAAGTCAACCCACTGATAATAAGTTGAAGCTCAAAGGTGCAACCAAGAGAACATTTGAAATTGATAGATCATTTGAAATTGCCACCTTGCCAAGTCCTTGAACTTTTCCCTTTGAATTGTCCCCAAAAGTGATTTTATCTTGTCCATCAACATTCTCATCAAGTGAGGTGAACATCTGTGGGTTGCCAGTCATATGTTGAGTGCATCCACTGTCAATAACCCAATGACTCCCACCAGTCTTGTAGTTCACCTACATCCACAGACAATTCAAGCTTGAATTTTGAGGGCCCTATTTTGTATAGGACTAGTAACTTTCTCAATCAAAGACTTTGCAACCCAAATTTGTCTAGGTCTACTCTTGCATGGTGGACCTAGTAATGTAACTTTGACTTTTCCATTTGCTACTTTTCTTAGAACATAATGGGCATTGAAGGCAAATGGTCTTGAGTGCTTTGGCAAGGGAGTTGGTGGTTTGGCTTTGCAGTTGTGGGCAAAATGACCTTCTTTTCCACACTCAAAGCATTTGATAGACTTATGAGTCTGCTTTGGCTTGTATTGATTTGTAGCTTTCTTTTGCACAAAAGAATTATATCCAATACCACTCTTGTTGTTTTTCATGACAGTGTTCATGAGCAATTCATTTTAGAGGTATTGGCCCTTGTTGAACTTTTGCACACTTGTTGCAAGGTGTTCATTTTCACTCTTAAGTTTCTTGACCTCATTTTTAAGCCTTTCATTATCCACTGCCAACTCATTGTTGAAGTCATTGTTCTTAATGGCAACCTTTCCTCTAGTAGTTGCATCAGTCAAATATCTCTTCAATTTTTGGTTGTCTAATGTCAAGGCTTCAACTTTTTCAGTCAGTTTATCATGAAGACTAGTTTGATCAGCTTGGCTCAAATCATCACATGAGGTTGCTACATCAATCTTAACAACATGGTTAATAGTCTCATGTGCATTGCAAGATAAAAGCTCATTTGCAACAAGAAGATTATCATGATCAATTTTAATCTTTGTATAGTCTTCCTTAATTTTTACTAGTCTATCTTTCAACTCCCTATTTGCTTCATTTAACTTATCACACTTATCCTTAGCATCTTTTAGGGAGGATTTAAGCTCATCTCATCACTAGCTTTTACAACTATGTCATATTTGGCATTTAAAAATTCATTTTCTTCTTTCAACTTATCACATTTAGCTTTTGACTTCCTAATGATTTGAGTGTATTCCTTAAGCAAGTCAGCTAGTTCATCATAGGAAGGTGAAGCAAATTCATCATCACTATCACTATCACTATCATCAATAATATCATTATCAATTTGTACTTTCCGTTCACCTTTAGCCATGAGGCATAGGTGAGAAGTTGATGAGGGTGAAGGTGGAGGTGAAGAGAAGTCCCTAACAACGGCGACAACTTTTTCATCATTTTCTTCTTCACTTGAAGAAGACCCACTTGATGACTCAATGTCAATGAGCCATTCACCAACAATGTATGCCTTTCCATTTTTCTTTTTGTGGAACCTCTTGTGCTTCCCATCCTTCCTCTTGAAGAATCTTTTTTCCTTTTTCTCGTCATCACTGTCATCTTCTTTCTTGCCCTTGAACTTGTTCTTGGGCTTGTTGCATTGACGAGGAAGATGACCAAGCTCTCCACAATTGTAGCAATCCATTTCAGAATTGGGATTTCTTTTACTGGAAAAGAATTTCTTCTTTCTTGAGTCAAACTTGTTGCCTTCTCTGTTGAGCTTTTTTAACATCTTGGTGGTCTTCCTCACCATCAAGGCAATGTTTGCATCAAGATCATCATCACTTGACGATTCCTCCTCAATTTGTATTTTAGCTTTTCCTTTCTTTTCTTGATTTGCTTTGAGAGCCAAATCCTTTCTCTTGGAAGATGACTCATCCTTGTCATTGATGTGCATGTACATCTCATGAGCATTGATCTTTCCCAATATTTGTGTAGGAGTGGCAACTGAAAGATCCATCTGATGCAGCACTGTGACAATATGTCATATTTGTCAATTGGGAGGACACTGAGAATCTTCCTCACAACATCCGTTTGTGAAATTTGTGTAAGCCCCAAGCCATTTACTTCCTCTACAAGAATATTGAGACGTGAGTACATAGCATTGGCATTTTCATTAGCAAGCATCTCAAAAGAATTTAACTTTCTCATAGCAATATGATATCTCTCCTTACGCTCACTTCTAGGCCCTTCATGTAGAGCACATATATCCATCCACAAATCATGAGCATTTCTATGGTTTCTTACTCTATTAAAGACATCTTTGCAAAGGCCTCTAAAAAGAGTGTTTTTGGCCTTAGCATTCCATTTCTCATAGTTAAACTCTTCTCCTACAAGATTTGTGGGATCTCTAGGTTCGGGGAACCCTTGTGTGGCGGCTTTGTAGACACCAATGTCTATAGCCTCTAAATAAGCTTCCATACGAATTTTCCAATATGGAAAATCGTCACCATAAAAAACGGGAGGAGGTCCATCCCCATCGGACATCGTTACTCTAGCGGTTAAGCTAGTCTAAGAGCAACAAGGTTCTGATACCACTTGAAAGGATCACGATGCCCAAGAGGGGGGTGAATTGGGCTTTTCGAAAATTCAACAATAATTAAACCCTAAGCAAGAGCCCAACTTCACCCCAACCACTAGTAATAAGGGAATACTACTAGAAATACAACAATGCTAAGACAATACTTCAAATACTCGCTAAACAAATACACAATGTAAAATGCTTGAATTAAGTGCGGAATGTAAAGCAAGATTTAGAAGACTCCTCCAATTTTTCCGAGGTATCGAAGAGTCGGCACTCTCCCCTAGTCCTTGTTGGAGCACCCGCACAAGGGTATCGCTCCCCCTTGGTCCTCGCAAGAACCAAGTGCTCACTATGAGATGATCCTTTGCCACTCCGACGCGGTGGATCCCTCACGACCACTTACAATCTTGAGCCAGGTCACCAACAAGATCTCCAAGGTGGTCATCGAGCTCCCAACGCCACCATGTTGTCTAGGTGATGCCGATCACCAAGAGTAACAAGCCGTAGACTTTCACTTGACCAAGAGAAGTCTAATGCATGCGGTGTGTGCTCTAGGTGGCTTTCACAAGCACTAATGAGGTCCAAATGCGAGATTAAGATCTTCTAATCACCTCACTAAGCTTTGTGGTGCTTGCAATGCTCTACCAATGTGTAGGAGTAAATGTGGGCAGCAAGACAATCAATATGGTGGGTGGAGGGGGTATAAATAGCCCTCACCCACCAACTAGCCTTTACCAGAACCTGGCTGCGCATGGGCGCACCGGACAGTCCGGTGCGCCAACGGTGCGCCAACGGTCATCTCCAACAGCTAATTCTGACAGCTAGCCGTTGGGCAAATGGCACACCGGACAGTCCGATGTGCCGGCTATAATTCAATTTTCCAAACTATGCGCTCTCAGGTTTCTGCACAGGGAACAACTCTTCCCTGGGCCAGGCTGGCCCCACTGGCAGAGGGCGCACCGGACAGTCCGGTACCCCTAGGCCAGAAACCCTACTTTCTGTTTTCTTTTGTTTTTCAAATCGGTTTTCGTTCTAACTCATGAGTATGTTTTAGAGTGACAACTAGCACTATATGTGGGTGTGAATATGCACCAACACTACACTAGAACTCTCTTGGTCAAACTACTCATCGACAACCCCTCTTTATAGTATGGCTAAAACAAAATAAAATACCTAACTCTATATCGAGTGTCCACAAATCCTTGACACTCAGAATACCAAGACCTTCATCTTTTGTTTCGTCGTTTTAGCCGTCGTTTCAAGTTCTTATCTCAGTGATTGTTTTCACCATTGTAGTACATCTTCCTGTAATGCGACCTAACTTACCATTTGTCTCTGCAAAACACTCGTTAGTCACATATAATATTACGTTGTCATTAATCACTAAAACCATCCTGGGGCCTAAATGCTTTCAAATGTAATGCAAATTCTGTTAATATTCATGTGTACATTGTGAAATACATATGTGAATGAGTCAATGGTCTACATTCATTATCTCTGTGTATTCTTATTCATTCATTAAGTGATGAAGGCGTGTCCTCCATAACCTTCGTCTGAAGATCATTATATCGTAGGGGAGATAATGCTTCAGAGGACAAAGGTCTTTAATATTTAACAATTGTGTTGTCTTGTTCTTAATTCACAATATTTGAGAACAAGTGACCAACAACCCTCTCAGCAACAAGCCATCAAAGAATTGAAGGACTACCTGATAAAACTAACAACACTTTACCCACCTTCGCCAGGGGCTCCTCTGTTACTTTATGTATCAGCCTCGCAATCAACTATAAGTGTTGCCTTGGTTGAAGAAGTAGTGAATGAAGGTGTGAAAAGGCAAATGCATGTCTACTTCGTATCCGAAATATTAAGCCCATCTAAAAGGAATTATATAGAGATGGAGAAGGTCCTCTATGCAATCCTAATGGCTTCAAGAAAGCGTCGGTACTACTTCCAATCCTACAACATTATTGTGCCATCATCTCAACCACTCAAGGATATCATAAGAAACAAAGAAGCTTCGAGTCAAATTGGAAAGTGGGCAGCAGAACTCAATGAGTTTATCATAGACTTTGTTCACACGTCTTCCATTCAATCTCAAGCATTAGCAAATTTTATTGCTAATTGGACTCCAGGCTCACGGAATGAAGCAATCCAATCAAACGAAGTTGTCTGAACAATCTTCTGTGATGATTCATGGGGGTCCTTCAGAGCTAGTGCTGCAGCTGTCATTGTTTCGCCATCTAAAGTAAGAACTTCATATGCTACCAAGTTGCAGTTCCAGTGCACAAACAATATAGCAGAGTACGAAGCTCTGCTTCTAGGATTAAGAAAGCTAAACGCAATGGGTGTAAGAAGGGCAGTTTTGAAATCAGACTCCCAGGTCATCACAGGTCAAGTGGACAAATCAAGCAAAGTGAAGAATCCAGGCTTGGATAAGTATTTTGATATGGTCGGAAGGATGGAATCTTCCTTTGAGGGGTTTTCAGTAAAAAATATCATGAGATTAGATAACGAACATGTTGATATGTTGGCCAAGTGTGCTGCTCAGGGGCTCCCCTGCCCTCCAAAGTATTATTCGAAGTGTTAAAGGCACCCTCAGTTGACTTGATGGAAAGAGCCATACTAATTGTCTCCTCCACACACAGTGAAGATTGGAGAACAGAAATTATAACTTTCTTGCGAGGAAACCACCCAGCTGATGACGAAGCATACATCAAGAGAATGCAGGCAAGAGTAAGGCCATACAAAATCATAGAAGGGGAATTGTATAAAGGTGTTTGCTCACCTTTGCTAAAGTGCATCTCCAGAGATAAAGGTCAAGATTTAATAAGAGAAATTTTTTCTGGACTATGTGGATCGCATATTAGCCCCATGGCTTTATTGGGAAAAGTCTTTCATCAAGGTTTTTACTGGCCAAAGTCAGCTTTGGACACAATAAACTTTGTGCAGAAATGTGAGTATTGCTAGAGATGTGCAAGAGACTAGAAGCAACCTTCGTCTTTAACTCATCTTATACAACCTACATGGCCTTTACAGAGATGGACATAATAGGCCCGATGCTAGCAACACAAGGAAACCTGAGATATGCAGTAGTGGCAGTGGAGTACTTCTCTAAATGGATCGAAGCAAAAACTCTAGCAACAATAACTTCGACAACCATCTAGAAGTTCTTCTAGCAAAACATTATTTGACGCTTCAGAGTCCCAAAGTCTATTACTGTTGATAACGGTACTCAGTTTGACTTTGAAGCATTCAAAGAATTCTTCAACCAAGTGGGAACAAATATACAGTTTGCGTCAGCCAGGCACCCGGAGTCTAATTGACTGGTTGAAAGAGCAAATGGAATAATTTTGTCGGGAATCACAAAGTATTTAGTTGGATTACCCAACGGGAAATGGACAAAGGAGCTTATCAAAGTTGTGTGGAATCACAACACATCTGTATTAAGATCCACTGATGTTGGGACCATGCTTCATCGCCGAAGGTCCTGCAGAAAGAGACAGCTTCGGCTGAAGCTGCCCGTACGTGACGTCGAAGGTATCATTCATGAAGCTTTGATAATACAACATATCCGAAGGTGAAGGGATGAATCGACTTAAAGATAGAATGACCTTTTAGTCCATAAAGGTCTGAGTCAATGTTGTAAACTTTTATGAGGGGCATGATTGTAATTCCTCACAGGCTATGTCCTGTGCCTATAAATAGTGAACAGTATTTCTTTACTGTTCACGCATTCTTGCAATTGCAATCGCATCACTCGGAAATCATTCTTTGCCAAGGCAGAGGTATAAATGTATCTAACATTTGAATACATCAAGTTTGTATAATATGAGAATGATGTTGTTTATTTATAATTTACTTGTCGTTAATGCTTCATATCTCGAATTATTTTATACAATCTCTGAGAGTTCAATTACGGAGATTCAACCTTCGTAATTGTACCGTCGTTAACCTTCGTCCGAAGTTCATTAAATCCTTAAGGAAATAATGCTTCAGCGAACGAAGGGCATTAACATTTAACATTTTATGTTGCCTTGTTCTTAATTCATAGCATTTGAGAACGAGTCCCCAACATTGGCGCCCACCTCTGGTGAACTCACTTCCACTTTTCTGAGCTGATGGCTTCGTTCAATATTCAAGCTGGAGCTGCTTCGGTTCCGAAGCTGGTACTCCCGATAACAGGCGGTTCATGTTCAGAACCAGCCAACAAGAAGCAGAAGAAGGAAGCACAGAGAAGGGTACATCATGTCGGGGTGCAAGGACCCTTCATCAAGTCAAGATGGTCTCACATTCCTATTACCTTCTCCCAAGAGGACCTTAAACTCAAGGATTACCCACACAATGATGCTATGGTTATCTCTTGTGTTATCAAAGGATTTCTGGTCCACAATGTTTTGGTTGATACAGGCAATGCAGCTGATATCATATTTGCTAAGGCCTTCAGACAGATGCAAGAGCCCGAAGATAAAATTCTTGATGCCACACATCCCCTCTGCGGCTTCGGAGGAAGGCAGATTGTAGCACTCGGCAAAATCTCAATGTCAGTGGCCTTCGGATTCATCAACAACACAAGGACTGAACAAGTTATGTTTGATATCGTTGACATGGAGTACCCTTACAATGCAATCATTGGTCATGGTACTCTTAATGCCTTCGAAGCAATTCTGCATCCAGCTTATCTTTGCATGAAGATACCTTCGGACCAAGGGCCCATTGCTATCCATGGAAGTCAAGAAGCTGCCAGAAGGGCCGAAGGAAATTGGACAGACTCAAAAGCAATCCATAAAATAGATGGAACTGAAGCTTGTGAGCAATACAAGTTCAGAAGTGTCGGCGTTCCGAGACCGGGGGTCCCTTGGGCCGACGAGTGAGTGTCGCCGCGTGCCCCAGCCCAGATGGGTCGAGCGCGAGGGCGAGCGTGAAGGGGGGAGAAGCGAGGCGGCCGGAGACCGGCGTGAGAGAGGTGGGAATCCCGCGGCCTTCGTGTTCGTCCCGCGCCCAGGTCGGGTGCGCTTGCAGTAGGGGGTTACAAGCGTCCACGCGGGAGAGGGAAGCGAGCGGCCCCAAGAGAGCGCCTGTCTCGTCCTCGTCCCCGCGCGGCCAACCTTCTCTAAGAGGGCCCTGGTCCTTCCTTTTATAGGCGTAAGGAGAGGATCCAGGTGTACAATGGGGGGTGTAGTAGAGTGCTACGTGTCTAGCGGGGGAGAGCTAGCGCCCTAAGTACATGCCGATGTGGCAGCCGGAGAGATTTTGGCACCCAGCTGGTGTGATGTCGTGGCCGTCGGAGGAGCGATGGAGCCTGGCGGAGGGACAGCTGTCGGAGCGGTTGGGTCCTTGCTGACGTCCTCTTGCTTCCGTAAGGGGGCTGAGAGCCGCCGTCGTCACAGAGCATGCGGGGCGCCATCATTGCCTATCTGGCGGAGCTAGCTAGATGGGACACCGGTTTTGTTCCCTGCGGCCCGAGTCAGCTCGGGGTAGGGTGATGATGGCGCTCCCTGTTGACGTGGCTGGCCTGCGTCCTCGGTTGGGCGATGTGGAGGCTCCTCTGAAGCTGAGGTCGAGTCTGTCTTCCATGGCCGAGGCCGAGTCCGAGCCCCTGGGTCGGGCGAGGCGGAGGTCGTCTGCAGAGGCCAGGGCGGAGTCCGAGCCCTGGGGTCGGGCAAAGCGGAGTTCGTCGTCTTCTGGGGCTGAGCCCGAGTCCGAGCCCTGGGTCGGGTGGAGCGGAGTTCGCCGTCTTCCGGGACTTAGCCCGAGTCCGAGCCCTGGGTCGGGCGGAGCGGAGTTCGCCGTCTTCCGGGGCTTAGCCCGAGTCCGAGCCCTGGGTCGGGCGGAGCGGAGTTCGCCGTCTTCCGGGACTTAGCCCGAGTCCGAGCCCTGGGTCGGGCGAAGCGGAGTTCGCCGTCTTCCGGGACTGAGCCCGAGTCCGAGCCCTGGGTCGGGCGGAGCAGAGTTTCCTACGGTGCCTTTGGCAGGGCCTGACTGCCTGTCAGTCTCACTCTGTCAGGTGACACTGCAGTCGGAGTGGCGCAGGCGGCGCTGTCCTTCTGTCAGGCCGGTCAGTGGAGCGGCGAAGTGACGGCGGTCACTTCGGCTCTGCCGGGGGGCGTGCGTCAGGATAAAGGTGTCAGACCACCTTTGCGTTAAATGCTCCTGCGACTTGGTCGGTCGGTGCGGCGATTTAGTCAGGGTTGCTTCTTAGCGAAGGCAGGGCCTCGGGCGAGCCGGAAATATGTTCGCCGTTGGAGGGGGGCCTCGGGCGAGACGGAAATCCTCCAGGGTCGGCTGCCCTTGTCCGAGGCTAGGCTCGGGCGAGGCGTGATCGGGTCACTCGAATGGACTGATCCCTGACTTAATCGCACCCATCAGGCCTTAGCAGCTTTATGCTGATGGGGGTTACCAGCTGAGAATTAGGAGTCTTGAGGGTACCCCTAATTATGGTCCCCGACAGTAGCCCCCGAGCCTCGAAGGGAGTGTTAGCACTCGCTTGGAGGCTTTCATCGCACTTTTTTGCAAGGGGACCAGCCTTTCTCGGTTGCATTTTGTTCCGGTGGGTGCGCGCGAGCGCACCCGCCGGGTGTAGCCCCTGAGGCCTCGAAGGAGTGGTTTCACTCCTTCGAGGTCTTAATGCCTCGCGTAATGCTTCGGCTGGTCTGGTTGTTCCCTCATGCGAGCTGGCCGTAGCCCGGGTGTACGGTCGGGTCCCAAGTTCTCGGGCTGGTATGTTGACGCTTTCAACGGTTCGGCCGGAGCCGGGTTTGCGAGAGCAGCCCCCGAGCCTCTGCGCAGGGCGAGAGGGCGATCAGGGACAGACTCGGCTTTTTTACATACGCCCCTGCGTCGCCTTTCCGCAAGGAGGAGGGGGGAAAGCGCCATGTTGCCCTCGATGGGCGCCGAACATGGTGTCTCCGGTGAGCTGCAAGCGGGTGATCCGAGTGGACGTCCGTGCCCCGTTCGTTAGGGTTCGGCTAGGGGCCCGGAGGCACGCCCAAAAGTACCTGCGGGTGATCTGCCGGACCCGGTCCCCTGGCGACGGGGTCCGAGGGCTCGATGCCTCCCTCTGATGGGATTCCTTTACAAGATCGCTCCCGCTGGTCTCGGAAATGTCCTAGGGTACCTCGGGAGCGCAGCCCGAGCCTTGGTTATGTATCGAACGTACCCATGGTCATCCCTCGCTCGGTGTCTGAGGCGGCTGTGAACCCTTCGGGGGCCAGCCTTCGAACCCCTGATCAGTAATGGGCGCGGAGCCCGAGCAGCCTGAGGCGGCCGTGGAACCCTTCGGGGGGCCGACCTTCGAACCTCTGACCAGTAGTGGGTGTAGGGCCCACGCAATCTGAGGCGGCTGTCGAACCCTTCGGGGGGCCAGCCTTCGAACCTCTGATCAGTAGGGAGGCTCGAAGCCTGGTTCCTTCACGGGGAAGGATCCTTTTCGGGGTATCCCCCTTTCCCGGTCCCTGTTGCAAGAGAGAGAGAAAGAGGAAAAAAGGAAAAGGATACGAAATCGAACGACGCGGCGTACCTTTTTTGGCGCGGTTATTATGGCGAAGGCGAAGCGTCGCCCGCTTCTCCTGCCAGAAGCGCCGCCTGTCCCGCCGCGGAGTTAATGCGACGGGGCGAGTGGTTGGCGGGGCGGTCGTTGCGCGTGCGCGAGCCGTTCGAGGAACGGCTGTTTCGCTTCGCGTTTTTGAATCCCGCGTCCGGTCCGGGCGGAACGTTGGAACCGGTCTCGCCTTGGTCTTTATATACCCGGGAGAGGGTCTGGTGACGGTTCTTTGCTCCGCTTCCTGCCTCCCTCTTAGGTTTTCGCAACCCGAGAGACTTAGCCAGAGAAGTGGAAACCGCCCTTCCTGCCCCTTGCGTCGTCATCCCTTCCGCTCGGTGATGGCTGACCGGGTGACCATCATCTCGCCGCGCGATCCATGGCCCTTTTCCACGGTGACGGCGAGTGATTTGGAGGATCTGGTCGGCGAGGGTTTGCTTCGTCCTCTCACCGATGAGCAGCGACCGGAATGGATTCCTCCCGTGGGTGGAGCCGCTCCGTCCCCACCGCCGGGGTACATCGTGAGCTTCGTCTCCTTCCACGAGCGGGGATTCGGTGTGCCGGCGGGCCGCTTCATGCGGGCGATCCTGTACCACTATGGGGTGGAGTTGCACAACCTCACCCCTAACTCCATCTCGCAGGCCGCCATCTTCGTAGCGGTGTGCGAGGGGTACTTGGGGATCGCCCCCCATTGGGATTTGTGGACCCATCTCTTTTTCGCGGAGCTTTTTGCCTCGCCGACGGGGGAGAGGAAAGTCCGCGCAGCGGTGCGGGCCGGCGGCTGCACCCTCCTGCTGAGGTAGTCGCGGGCGTCGCTGTATATTCCTGCCATCCTCGCGTCCTCGAACAAGGGGTGGCAGCGCCGGTGGTTCTACCTCCGGAACGACGGCGAGTTGCTCCCACCGTTCTCCCAGCGAGTAGTCACCGCTGCCACCGACGCTTGGCGCCACGGGATCCCGCACAAAAGACAGAAGAACCTCGAACCCCTTCTCCAGGCCTTGGAGGCGTTGCGGAAGGGGGGACTCACCACTGCGGGAGTGATTGCCGCCATCCACCGTCGGAGGGTGCTTCCCTTGGCGGAGCGACGGCTGTCGCTTTGGGAGATGACCCCGGAGGCTGACTGGGAGGGCTCGTGGATGTCCCCTGATCCTCTTCCCTTCGACGCCCTCAATGGCGGGTGTCCGTTGCGTTGGGGAAGCCGGACCCCCACGCCTTCTCCCAGCTTTGATGCGCCCCGACCGAGGGTGCGTGACTCTGGTGAGTGTCCGCTTCTTCCTTCTTCACACATCAGGTTGCTCCTGGTTCTTACGATCAGGGTTTTTTCCCCCTTCTTCAGGAGGTGGGGTGGCACAAGCCTTCCCTGCCACGGGTCCCGCAGGACGCGGTGGACCGAGCAGCGCGGCAGGTCGCTGCGGAGGAGAAGAAGAAGAAGAAGGACGCGGAGAAGGCCCAGGCCCGCGAGCGGAGGCGGGCTCGAGACGCCTTGGAAAAGCTCCGTCGCCGGCAGGAGAGGGAGGGGCTCTCGAGGGAGCCGTCGCCGGAAACGCCCGACGACGACGACGATGATGAAGATGATGACGAGGAGGACGATATGGCCGCCCGCCTTGGCCTCAGCCCCGGCTTGGGGTTTGGCCAGGAGCCGTCAAGCCAGCCCCCGAGCGGGCTGACGCCGTCAGTCCCCGGAGTCGGGACGTTGGGGTCCCGGCCTGAGGGGCGGGGGCAACCCGAGAGGGCACCTGACCCCTCGGCTGGAGGAGCTGAGGTGACTCCGGGGGGGGCCAGGCCAGGGCGTCTGCTCCCCGGGAGCCGCCGCTCGCGCCGGCAGCGCAGGGAGGCGACCCTCAGGTCACCGTGACAGTGCCTGGGCAATCTGCCCCCCGGGCGTCCAAAGCGAGGGTGGTGCCGAAGTTGCCGGCGAAGCGGACCTCGGTGGCGGTTCCGGGGGCCGGGATCCAAGAGACTTCCCCCCAGGCACGGTGGATCATGGCCCGGAGCGGGTAAGTATCTCGGAATGTCTTCGTCCTGGCTTTCCATTCATATGTCCCGGCCATGATTTTTCTTTTCTCCTCAGCAAGCGAAGCCATGGCCTGACCGACCTGGCACCCCGGAAGGCCCTTAAGACGACGCCGGCCTGTGCGGCCAGCGCCGCTCCGGGCCTTGCCGTTCAGCCGACCCTCTCGCAAGGCGTTCCACCTCAGGGGGCTCGGGCGACACCGGTCGCCGTGGAGCAGGTTCCCGAGGCTGGCTCCTCTGCCGAGGCGGCCATTGTGATAGGGGAGGCGGATGACGCTGACGTGGTCCCGAGCCCACCGGACGTGCCGGCCATGCCGGCGCCTACCGCTACAGAAGTCGCCGCCGTCCCAGCCGGAGAGCGACCGGTTGCTGCCGACGTCGAGACGGTGGATGCGTCGGCGCTTGGTGCCTCGGAAGAGGAGGGCGTGGAGGCGCGATCCGTCCCGCCGGGCGGCAGCCTCGTCGCTGTGCGGCAGAGCTCCGAGGGCCGGCGCCAGTTGCTCCGGTTCCGGACCCGCGAGGCCTCGGACCCCGTCTTCGTTCTCGACGATGAACGGGAGGACCAGTCCTGGGATGAGCTCCGCGAGTGTGCTGAAGCAACGGTGGGGTTGCTCCGGTCGTCGCTGGAGGTTTTCTGCAGGGACATCCCCAAAATCCTCCAGGTAACGGTTTCAGGCATACCTTCTCTCTTCCGTGACCGAGGCGTTCTTCGTGATGCCCCGCTTCCTTCCCTTAGGATCTGACGGATCGGAGCACCGCCAAGTCGTCGTTCATCCGCCGCGAGGTCGACGTCTGGGGCTCGCTGCGATCCCTGAGGACCTCGCTCGCCGGGGCTACTGCGCACCTTTCTCAGCAGGGTGCCGAGGTAGCGGACCTCCGGTTGCTCTGTGCTGACCTGAGAGCCGAGGTGGCAGCGGCGCGCGCGGAGGCGGCAGCGGCGCGCGCAGAAGCGCAACGGCAGCGGTCGGAGTTCGACCGGGTCGTCGAGGAGCGGGACCAATCTCGGGGCCGGGCTGCCGAGGCCGAAAGCCGGGCCGAAACCCTTGCAGCCGACTTAGCCGTAGCCCAGGTCGCGGCCTCGGAGCAGCGTGCTCGAGCCGGAGGTACGCCTTGGCCATCCTTGGTTCTCGTTCCCGTTTGTTCCCTTTGCTTGTGTTTGAGATCTTTCTTCTGGCTGTTTGCAGAGCTCGAGTCCGCCCTTGATGAGTCCGCCAAGGCGCTTGCCGAGGCGCTTGCCGGGGCGGCCGAGCAGAGGGAGGCCGACCACGCGGCCATGTCCGAAGCCGTCTCGGACGTTTATCGGATCCTTGGCTTCGGCGACGTCCCCTCAGGAAGCTCCCCTCAAAGTCGCCTTCAAGCCTTGGGTGATCACGTGCGCGGCAGACTCCGCGAGGCGCTACACCACGGCGTCAGGCGGGCCTTCGCCGTGCTCGCTTCCCACTACGTTGTGGACCTGGAGCGAGTTAGTGAGGGGTATTGTCTTCCTGATGAAGACGAAGCTGCCCTGGCAGAAGTCCAGCGGCTCGATGCGGTCGTCGCGGGTCCGAGCGCAGTGCTGGCGACCACCTTTGAGGCGGAGATCCTCCCTCCTGCGCCGTCGCCGGAAGCCGAGATGGACTTTACCGAAGGCGGGGACGGAGCTGAAGGCGCGGCTCCTTCCTGAGGCGACGCCTAACTCCGTTGGAACAGTTTCTGTTGGATGCACGAGTGTCTTTCTGTGGCCGCTGAGGCCTGAACACTTTGTTTCCATTGCATGAAGTCGTACTCCTCTTCCTTTTATTTTGCGTGTCCAGCTTTGCCTGTCAATAACAGGGTGGCTTCCCGAGTAGGGGTCATTTTTCATGGCGAGTGATGAGTGAGGTGTCCCTAACCCGGAGGCATAGGAATTCCTCGACTCAGTCGGCCTTGCCACTTACATGCACCCACGTTCGCTCCTTGGGGCCCTGTCTCTGACATAGCCGGGAGAACGCAAAAGCCTTTTTGACCGAAAATTTTGGACGCGGAGAGGTACGCCCAATCTTGACGCAGAGGGGTTCCCCCCTTTTTAGCCCCCGAGGGAGGGTCGGGCTCTGCCGAGGCGAGGCTGACCCTTCCTTGACGACTGAGACTTTTGTGGGAGCGAGGTGTACGAACAGCTTGAAAACATCTTAAGGGTAGAAGCGACGTAGCTGTCGGATGTTCCAAGCGTTGCCGTAGACCTCGCCTTGACCGCCGGCCAGCTTATACGTTCCGGGCTCCAGAACTTTGGCGATGACAAGCGGCCTTTCCCGGAGGTGCGTATAGCCCCCGGGTGCCCCCAGCAAGGGCTCGGGGTGCTGTGCGATGGTCGCGATCTTCTCCGGGTTGGCTTCGATGCCCCGCTTAGAGATGATGAACCAAGACCATGCCCTGGGGCACCCCGAGGACCCACCTTTCGGGGTTGAGCTTGACGCTTTTCGCCTCTTTTATGGACTTCGCCGCCATTAGCTTGTGGATCTCCTCGCCTATCGCTCTGCGCTTCTCCTCGTTGAATCGGCGCAGAGACTATTTGACGGGTCGGGCTCCGGCCCGAATATCCAGCGAGTGCTCGGCGACATCCCTCGGTATGCCGGGCATGTCCGAGGGACTCCATGCAAAGACGTCGGCGTTCGCGCGGAGAAAGTCGACGAGCACTGCTTCCTATTTGGGGTCGAGCCCGGAGCCGATCCGGATCTGCTTGGAGGCGTCGCCGCTGGGTCGAGGGGGACGGCCTTGACCGTCTCCACTGGCTCGAAGTTGCCGGCATGACGCTTCACGTCTGGCACCTCTTTGGAGAGGCTTTCCAGGTCGGCGATGAGGGCCTCGGACTCAGCGAGGGCCTCAGCGTACTCCACGCACTCCACGTCGCATTCGAACGCGTGCTTGTACGTGGGGCCGACGGTGATGACCCCGTTGGGGCCCGGCATCTTGAGCTTCAGGTAGGTGTAGTTGGGGACGACCATGAACTTCGCGTAGCATGGCCTTCCCAGTACTACGTGGTAGGTTCCTCGGAACCCGACCACCTCGAATGTCAGAGTCTCCCTTCGGAAGTTGGAGGGCGTCCCGAAGTAGACGGGAAGGTCGAGTCGTCCGAGGGGCTGGACGCGCTTCCCGGGAATGATCCCGTGGAAGGGCGCAGCGCCTGCTCGGACGGAGGACACATCGACGCGCAGGAGCCCGAGGGTCTCGGCGTAGATGATGTTGAGGCTGCTGCCTCCATCCATAAGGACCTTGGTGAGCCTGACGTCGTCGATGACGGGGTTGACGACGAGCGGGTATTTCCCCGGGCTCGGCACATGGTCGGGGTGGTCAGCTTGGTCGAAGGTGATGGGCTTGTCGAACCAGTCTAGGTAGACTGGCGCCGCCACCTTCACCGAGCAGACCTCCCGGCGCTCTTGTTTGCGGTGCCGAGCCGAGGCATTCGCCGCTTGCCCGTCGTAGATCATGAAGCAGTCGCGGACCTCGGGGAACTCTCCTGCTTGGTGATCTTCCTTCCTGTCGTCGTCGCGAGCCCTGCCACCCTCCGCGGGTGGCCCGGCCCTATGGAAGTGGCGCCGAAGCATGACGCACTCCTCAAGGGTGTGCTTGACGGGCCCCTGATGATAGGGGCACGGCTCCTTGAGCATCTTGTCGAAGAGGTTGGCACCTCCGGGGGGCTTCCGAGGGTTCTTGTACTCGGCGGCGGCGACAAGGTCCGCGTCGGCGGCGTCGCGTTTCGCTTGCGACTTCTTCTTGCCTTTCTTCTTGGCGCCGCGCTGAGTAGACGCCTCGGGAGCATCTTCCGATGGGCGGCCCTGGGGCTGCTTGTCCTTTCGGAAGATAGCCTCGACCGCCTCCTGGCCATAGGCGAACTTGGTGGCGATGTCCATCAGCTCGCTCGCCCTGGTGGGGGTCTTGCGACCCAACTTGCTCACCAGGTCGCGGGCAGGTGGTGCCGATGAGGAACACGCCGATGACATCCGAGTCGGTGATATTGGGCAGCTCGGTGCGCTGCTTGGAGAATCGCCGGATGTAGTCCCGGAGGGACTCTCCCGGCTGCTGCCGGCAGCTTCGGAGATCCCAGGAATTCCCGGGGCGCACGTATGTGCCCTGGAAATTGCCGGCGAAAGCTTGGACCAGGTCGTCCCAGTTGGAGATCTGCCCCAGAGGTAGGTGCTCCAACCAGGCGCGAGCGGTGTCGGAGAGGAACAGGGGGAGGTTGCGGATGATGAGGTTGTCGTCGTCCGTTCCACCCAGTTGGCAGGCCAGACGGTAGTCCGCGAGCCACAGTTCCGGTCTCGTCTCCCCCGAGTACTTTGTGATAGTAGTCGGGGGTCGGATCCGGGTCGGGAACGGTGCCCGTCGGATGGCCCGGCTGAAGGCCTGCGGACCGGGTGGCTCGGGCGAGGGACTCCGATCCTCTCCGCTGTCGTAGCGTCCCCCACGCCTGGGGTGATAGCCTCGGCGCACCCTCTCGTTGAGGTGGGCCCGACGGTCGCGATGATGGTGCTCGTTGCCGAGGCGGCCCGGGGCCGCAGGCGCGGTGTTGCGCGTGCGCCCGGTGTAGACCGAGGCTTCCCGCATGAATCGGGAAGTCGCGGCATGAGGTTCCGAGGGGTATCCCTGCCTTCGGGAGGCAGAGCTCTCGGCCCGTCGGGCCGCGGCGCCTTCCAGGAGATTTTTGAGCTCCCCCAGGATTCGCCGACCCTCGGTGGTTGATGGCTCCGGCATCGCACGGAGGAGCATCGCTGCTGTAGCCAGGTTCTGACCGACCCCACTGGATGCGGGTGGTGGCCTGACCCTGACGTCATCGGCGACGCGGTGCTGGAAGCCCTAGGGCAGGTGACGTATTTCTCCGGCCGGGGGTTGGCCCGCCCACGCCTGGCCGACGTCCCGGCGGATCGGCTCAAGCGCTCCTGCTCCCTCGTCGAGCCTGGCCTGCACCCCGCGGATTTGCTCGAGCTGTGGGTCATGGCCCCCGCCTGAACGGGGACCACAGCTAGCTCCCGTGGGATGTCAACGCGGGGCACCGGCCTAGGGAGATCACCATCCTCCGGCATGCCGAGATGATTGCCTTCGGAGGGACCCCCTAGATCGACGTGGAAACATTCGCGGCTTGGGCCGCAGTCCTCGTCGTCGAGGCTGCGGCTACCGTCGGAACAGTCAGAGAGGCAGTAGTCACATGCGGTCATGAAGTCCCGCATGGCACTGGGGTTGCCAAGTCCAGAGAAATCCCAATAGATGCTGGGGTCGTCGTCTTCCTCGGACCCAGAGGGCCCGTAGGTCGAGACGTCCGTCAACCGGTCCCAAGGCGACCGCATGCGAAACCCCAAAGGGTTTGGACTCGCCTCTACGAGAGCGTCCGCCAAAGCGAGGTCGCTAGGCGGGTTGAGGCTGAATCCAAATGACGTAGGATGGGAATCGGTCGGTACCTCTTGGTCGACGAGCGGCGATGAAGTCACGTCGGGGACTGACTACACCGTCGTCTCAGGTACGAGGGCGACGTCCTGCAAGCTTTTCGCAAGCGCGCTGGCGTCGTCCACTTGCTCGGGATTGGCGTGTCGCGAGGAGACGGTGCTCGTCTTCGTCTCAGGCGCGAAGTCGATACCCGGTGCGCCCCTCGTTGGGGTGCCGGCGCTGTCGACTCGCTCGACAGCCGACGAGGCGCTGCCTCCTGCTTGGCCTTGGTTGCCCTGCCTTCCCCTCCGCCGACGGGGAAGAAGGCGGGACGAACTCGAAGATTGTTCTTCCGCCACGCGGGGAAGACGTCGTCGATTTCGCCGCCGGCGGGCGGGCTGTCGGCCGCCATTGTCGTTGTCGCGCGGCGGTGGAAGGAGTATCATGTCGTAGCTGCCCTCGAAGGACATGAACTCAAGACTCCCGAAACGGAGCACCGTCCCGGGTTGGAGAGGTTGCTGGAGACTGCCCATCTGGAGCTTGACGGGAAGCTGTTCGTCAACACGCAGCAGGCCCCTACCTGGCGCGCCAACTGTCGTCGTTCTGAGACCGGGGGGTCCCTTGGGCCGACGAGTGAGTGTCGCCGCGTGCCCCAGCCCAGATGGGTCGAGCGCGAGGGCGAGCGCGAAGGGGGGAGAAGCGAGGCGGCCGGAGACCGGCGTGAGAGAGGTGGGAATCCCGCGGCCTTCGTGTTCGTCCCGCGCCCAGGTCGGGTGCGCTTGCAGTAGGGGGTTACAAGCGTCCACGCGGGAGAGGGAAGCGAGCGGCCCCAAGAGAGTGCCTATCTCGTCCTCGTCCTCGCGCGGCCAACCTTCTCTAAGAGGGCCCTGGTCCTTCCTTTTACAGGCGTAAGGAGAGGATCCAGGTGTACAATGGGGGGTGTAGCAGAGTGCTACGTGTCTAGCGGGGGAGAGCTAGCGCCCTAAGTACATGCCGATGTGGCAACCGGAGAGATTTTGGCACCCAGCTGGTGTGATGTCGTGGCCGTCGGAGGAGCGATGGAGCCTGGCGGAGGGACAGCTGTCGGAGCGGTTGGGTCCTTGCTGACGTCCTCTTGCTTCCGTAAGGGGGCTGAGAGCCGCCGTCGTCACAGAGCATGCGGGGCGCCATCATTGCCTATCTGGCGGAGCTAGCCAGATGGGACACCGGTCTTGTTCCCTGTGGCCCGAGTCAGCTCGGGGTAGGGTGATGATGGCGCTCCCTGTTGACGTGGCTGGCCTGTGTCCTCGGTTGGGCGATGTGGAGGCTCCTCCGAAGCCGAGGTCGAGTCTGTCTTCCATGGCCGAGGCCGAGTCCGAGCCCCTGGGTCGGGCGAGGCGGAGGTCGTCTGCAGAGGCCAGGGTGGAGTCCGAGCCCTGGGGTCGGGCGAAGCGGAGTTCGTCGTCTTCTGGGGCTGAGCCCGAGTCCGAGCCCTGGGTCGGGTGGAGCGGAGTTCGCCGTCTTCAGGGACTTAGCCCGAGTCCGAGCCCTGGGTCGGGCGGAGCGGAGTTTGCCGTCTTCCGGGGCTTAGCCCGAGTCCGAGCCCTGGGTCGGGCGGAGCGGAGTTCGCCGTCTTCTGGGACTGAGCCCGAGTCCGAGCCCTGGGTCGGGCCGAGCGGAGTTTCCTACGGTGCCTTTGGCAGGGCCTGACTGCCTGTCAGTCTCACTCTGTCAGGTGACACTGTAGTCGGAGTGGCGCAGGCGGCGCTGTCCTTCTGTTAGGCCGGTCAGTGGAGCGGCGAAGTGACGGCGGTCACTTCGGCTCTGTCGGGGGGCGTGCGTCAGGATAAAGGTGTCAGGCCACCTTTGCGTTAAATGCTCCTGCGACTTGGTCGGTCGGTGCGGCGATTTAGTCAGGGTTGCTTCTTAGCGAAGGCAGGGCCTCGGGCGAGCCAGAAATATGTTCGCCGTTGGAGGGGGGCCTCGGGCGAGACGGAAATCCTCCGGGGTCGGCTGCCCTTGTCCGAGGCTAGGCTCGGGCGAGGCGTGATCGAGTCGCTCGAATGGACTGATCCCTGACTTAATCGCACCCATCAGGCCTTAGCAGCTTTATGCTGATGGGGGTTACCAGCTGAGAATTAGGAGTCTTGAGGGTACCCCTAATTATGGTCCCCGACAAGAAGGGAAAAAGCTGCTTCGGCTGACCAGCCGAAACCCATGCTCCTATGTGAGGATATAGCAGAGCAGAAGGTGCTATTGGGATCTCAATTGTCCGAAGAGCAGGAGAAAACCTTGATAAGGTTTCTGTTCAACAATAAAGATGTTTTTGCTTGGTCAGCTAATGATCTTTGTGGAGTTAACAGGGATGTTATTGAGCATTCGCTCAATGTTGATCCATCCTTCAGGCCCAGAAAGCAGAGGCTTCGGAAAATGTCTGAAGACAAGGCCGAAGGTGCTCGGAATGAAGTAAAAAGACTCCTCAGTGCCGGAGTTATTAGAGAGGTAAAATACCCAGAATGGTTGGCTAACACTGTTATGGTGAAGAAGGCCAATGGTAAATGGAGAATGTGTATCGATTTTACTGACCTCAATAAAGCTTGTCCGAAGGACGAGTTTCCATTGCCAAGGATAGATTCCTTAGTTGATGCAGCAGCTTCATCAGAGCTTATGAGTTTGCTGGATTGCTATTCAGGCTATCATCAAATATGGATGAAGAAGGAAGATGAACCAAAAACCAGCTTCATAACCCCTAGTGGGACATATTGCTACCTTCGGATGCCTGAGGGGCTTAAAAATGCTGGAGGAAGTTTCAGCAGAATGACAGCGAAGGTCCTTCACTCTCAGATAGGAAGGAATGTGCTAACTTATGTTGATGATATCATTGTAAAAAGCACGAAGCAAGATAACCACATTGCTGATTTGCAGGAGACCTTCGCTAATTTTAGACAGGCTGGTCTAAAATTGAATCCAGAAAAATGTGTCTTCGAAGTAAAGAAGGGGAAATTTCTCGGTTGCCTAGTCTCAACAAAGGGAATCGAGGCTAATCCAAGCAAAATCGAAGCAATACTTCGAATGGAACCACCAAGTACAAAAAAGGGGGCTCAAAGATTGACAGGAAGGCTGGCGTCTCTCAACAGATTCATATCTAGATCAGCAGAGAGAAACTTACCATTCTTCGAAGTGCTGAAGACAGCCGAAGTCTTTCAATGGGGACCAATCCAGTAGAAGGCCTTCGAAGAGCTGAAGCAGTATTTGATAGATCTAACAACATTAACTCCACCTACGCCAGGGGCTCCTTTGTTATTATATGTGGCAGCTTCGCACTCAGCGGTAAGTGCAGCACTTGTTCAGGAGAAGCTTGAAGGCCAAGTTAAGAGGCAGGCCCCAATATATTTTGTATCCGAGGTTCTTAGTTTATCAAAGAAAAATTATACAGAGTTGGAGAAGGTACTGTATGCTGTCTTGATGGCCTCCAGGAAGCTTCGGCACTATTTTCAAGCTTACAACATAATTGTTCCTTCTTCACAACCTCTGAAGGATATTATGAGGAACCGAGAAGCTACTGGAAGGATTGGAAAATGGGCTGCAGAGCTCAATGAATTTTGTATTGATTATGTTCATAGATCTTCGATTCAGTTCCAGGCGTTAGCAGACTTCATTGCTGACTGGACGCCAGGGGCTTAGGAGGAAGAAACAAATAAAGACGCCGAAGCATGGACAGTGTTTTGCGATGGGTCTTGGGGAACCTTCGGAGCGGGAGCGGCTGCTGTGTTGGTTTCACCTTCCAAAGTTAAAACTTGTTATACGGCAAGACTTGATTTTAGTTGCACAAATAACATCGCCGAGTATGAAGCTCTGCTTTTGGGTCTTCGGAAATTAAAGGCAATGGGAATCAGAAGGGCCATTCTTAAAACTGATTCTCAAGTTATTTCTGGTCATATTGACAAAAGTTACAAAGCAAGAGACCCGAAGCTTGAAAAGTATCTAGATACAGTCCGAAGGATTGAGGCTTCCTTCGAAGGTTTCTCTGTCAAAAATATTCCTCGTGGAGAAAATGAATACGCTGATCTATTGGCTAAGTCAGCAGCCCAGGGGCTGCCTATACCTTCGGAAGTATTTTTTGAAACAATAAAAGCACCTTCGGTCAAGCTTCTTGAAAGAGCAATCCTTAACATATCCCATGTTTATAGTGAAGATTGGAGAACTGAGATCATCTCTTTCCTTCAGGGTAATTTTCTTTCAGACAATGAAGCTTATAACAGGAGAATAGAAGCAAGAGCTCGACCATATGTCATAATAGAAGGGGAGTTATACAAGCGCGGGGTCTGTTCCCCATTGCTCAAGTGCTTATTCAGATCCGAAGGTATAGAATTAATGAAGGACATACATGCAGGTCTGTGTAGATCTCACATTGGATCTAGGCCCATGCTTGGGAAAGTTTTTCGCCAAGGGTTTTATTGGCCAAAGGCAGCTTCGGATGCAGCGGATTTAGTTCAAAAGTGCGAAGGTTGTTAGAAATGTGCAAGAGATCAAAAACAACCTTCGTCTTTAACTCAATTAATACAACCCACTTGGTCGTTGCAAAGGTGGGGTCTGGATTTGCTAGGTCCATTACCACCAGCACAGGGGAACTTAAGATATGTGGTGGTGGCAGTGGAATATTTTTTCCAAATGGATTGAGGCGAAGCCCTTAGCCACAATAACTTCATTTACTATTCAAAAGTTTTTCTGGCAAAACATTGTTTGTCGCTTCGGAGTGCCGAAGGCTATCACTGTGGATAATGGGACACAATTTGATTCTGAAGCCTTCAGAGAATTTTGTAATCAAATTGGCACGAAGATCCATTTTGCATCAGTCCGACACCCAGAGTCAAATGGACTTGTCGAAAGAGCCAATGGGATCATAATGACAGAAATAATGAAGTCAATCTTCAATCAGCCTAGGGGAAAGTGGCCAGATGAGTTAATCAAAGTGGTGTGGAGTCATAACACAACCATGTCAAGATCAACAGGCTTTACACCCTTTAAACTATTGTTTGGTGACGAAGCAATAACCCCAGAAGAGGCCAAAACAGGATCAATAAGGACAGTAGCTTCGGCAGAGGGTGAAAACGAAGCTGATTGCTCTGTAGAAAAAGATGCTATTGAAGGGATCAGACTTCAAGCTGTGGAAAACATCAATAAATATCAAGCTGAAACAATAAAATGGCGTGATAGAAAGGTCAAGCTGAAGAACATTGAACCAGGACACTTGGTACTTCGAAGAGTAGCTAACCCTGAAATAGTAGGCAAATTACAGCTGAAGTGCGAGGGCCCCTTTTTGGTAGTATCTTCGTCAAGACCCGGTTCTTACAGATTGAAGGATATGGACGGCAATGACATTCCTAGATCGTGGAATGCGGATGAGCTTCGGCGATATTATGTTTAGTTCGATGTAATTTTTTATATTCTTTTTTGTGGCACCCTTTTCCTTTCCAAAGGGGGAGAAAGGTTTTTAATGGGGCCACAACATGTAATTTTTCTTTTTCTTATTTCAATTCTATAAGAGCGATATCCCCCAAAAATGTAAATGTAAAAGCTGAAAACGCACCTTCGAGTGCAAAGGAAAAAGAAAAGAAAACAGGGAGAAGCTCAAAAGTTGTTCCTAAGGGAATGCAGAGCTTACAGCGAAAAATAAACGCTGATTCCGCCGAAAGTAAAAGGCGAAGAAGCTCCTGAGGGAGACTTACAGCGAAAAATAAACGCTGATTCCGCCGAAAGTAAAAGGCGAAGAAGCTCCTAAGGGAGGCTTACAGCGAAAAGTCAACGCTGATACACCAAAAAGTAAACGGTGAAGCCGAAAAGTAAACGGCAAAAAGATTTGTATCATTCTTGAGGGATGAAGGGCCGTGCTTATGGTTTTTGAACATGTGTCCTAATATTCATTTGCACATTACATGTCATCATGTCATTTGCATTCATAAACATCCATTTAGACATATATAGAATCATCATCATGCTACACAAAGAAGACAGGTGCTTCAAAAAATAAGGAAAAGATTCGAAGAAAAAAAAAATTATGCTTCGGTGTGTACGAAAAGAAGGGAAGGTGTTTTTCGCCTTCGGCTCAAAAGAGAAGTTTCGTCCACAGCAAAGCAGACTGAATACGGATAAGGGAGACAGGATATATTACAAGGTATGTACAAATTTACATGAGTTGTTCCATATCTATATTACAAGAGTTTCTCCAAGAATTTTTGCAGGAAAGCACATTATAAGCAACTTTAAGCTTCAGCTAAGGCTTCGTTTTCAGTTTTGCTAAACATCAGCATTGTCAATCTTCAGCTTCGTCATCCTGTATATACCAAACAGCAGAGTAAGAAAGGTACAAATTTCAAAGGAGAAGGTAAAAGTAACAAACATAAGTTTCTTACCGGCTTAAGATGGCTTCGAGCTTCGTCGCCTGCCATTTTCCGCCCGCCACTTACCCAGATCTGGGTCATGAATCTATTTCCGATGCTTCTGGCTAAGCTTGGGATATCTATCAAATCTGAAGCTGACAAGCTGAAGTTTGGTCTGTTCACAATGTTTCCATGCGTGCAGCCAGCCTTCAAAAAAGCAGTAGCTGTGCCCCGAGAAGCTACCAGGGCGCAGAAGTCGGCGTGCCCACCAATAACTTCGTCAAGGGCATCAACTTCGCCTTCAATATATTCTAATGTTCTTGGCAGATTTTCGGCTGAAGGTGTAAATTTCGAAGAGCTAGCTCCGACAGAGTGAAACACGTCCTTCAGCCGCTGCACACATCGGCTGCCGAAGCTTAAGCATTTCTCCTGAAGTTCTTTAAAGGATTTCTGCAAATTTGAGTATTTATCCACTTCAGTTTTCAGGCTTGCTTCAAGATATTTCTTTTCTTGCTCGAATTTTTCTGATTGTCGAAGCAATTCATTCTTTAATTTGTCATTCTCAGTTTGGACTTCAGCCAAAGAGCCCTCTATGGTCTGAATAACAAAATCCTTCTTTTCTAATGCACCTTCGTGCTCTTTGACCATGATTTCAAGGTCTTGGATTATGAAGTCTTTCTTTTTCAGATTGGCTTCGTGATTTTCAACTTTTTCAGCCAAATCTTGAATGACGGCTTTGTTTTTCTCTTCTTCCAGATCTTGTTGCATTTTTAGAACCTTGCTTAATAATATGCTCTGTCGAAACGATCTTCGTTAGAACGCGACCTATAAGATAGTAATAATAGTAATAAAATAACAAAAATATTCGTTACCTTGAAGTTAGCATAAAGCAAGCTTCCGGCGATGTGGTGTCGTTGATAACGGCACAAGTCAGTTTCCAGCTTCGGCAAGCCAATGCTTTTGGAGAGGGTTCTAACAATTTTGGCCTCGGTACGGTTCCGAAGGCATCT
The DNA here is from genome assembly GCF_902167145.1 of Zea mays. NCBI lineage: Eukaryota > Viridiplantae > Streptophyta > Magnoliopsida > Poales > Poaceae > Zea > Zea mays. Next base: position 148,898,787 of record NC_050096.1, on the reverse strand, counting down.
TAGTTTCCCTTCGTTCACCCCACCAAATAGCATAGCCCCTGATTTATATCCGCAACATATGGCATATTTTTTCAACTCCTCTTTCTCAGCGTCTGTTAACTCTTGTCCAAGTAGATCTTGAAAGTTAAAATCTTCTTCTTCCGAAATTTCATCAATTTGCTCTTTCCCCTTTTCAGTTGCCGTGCTCACTGCAGCTGCAGTAGTTTCTTCTTCAGCCATTTTCAGGAGTATATTGTCAATAACCTCAAGTGTGGTTTCCAGGTTCGACTCTTCGGTGGTCCCAGCTTCGGCCCCGGTAGCTTTGGCTTCGCCGGTCTCAGCTTCAGTGGTTTCCACTCCAGTAGCTTCGGCTGCGGCGCCTTCGGCTTCGGCAGTCTCGGCAAAGACAATTTTTGACACCGTCGCCTGTGGCGGTGTCTGATGGATCACATCTGTCACTTGAATAATTCTCCGTTTTTTCGGCTTCACATGACTTTTTGCTGCCGAAGCTGCCTTGTCCCTCTGAAAAAAACTTCGTCAGTTCCAGTGCCAGCGGACTTAGCCTGATAGGCAAGGGTTCAGTCATTACCTTCATAATCTCTTCTACTTCAACAGCAGAAGGAGAAGCAGGAGTATCTTCTTCTCGAACCGGCGTTTCCGGCTCTGGGGATGCACTTTTTCTCTTTCTTGTAGTGGCCACCTTCGGCTCAGGATTTAACTCTTCAGCGCTAAGATTTTCAGAATCTTTCTTTTTCTTTTTGGCTACCTTGACGACTTCTTCGTCAGTAGCGCTGGCAATCCTTTTTCGCTTCGGGCCTCCAGCATCTCCGCCCAGTCGGTCGTAGTCAGCATATTCAAATCCTATGGCATCAAGCACCCTGTTCAGCCTTCGTTTCGGCCGAGTGCCGAAGGCCGCTGTCATCAGTTGGTCCTCTTTTTTAGAGTAATTCCCAAGAATTTCATTACTCATTATTTCAATTGTATCAAGCCATTCTTGGCAGGGTACTTTAAAATATTTCTTGAACTTATAATAGTAGGGCAGTCGGACGAGTTCCCCCTCTTTCTTTTCCCCTTTAAGCTTCGGCATTGTCCACTCTTTCATAGTTGGAAAAACTCTGAAGGCCAGGAATTCCTGCACTAAATCTCTAGTGCCAATATGTTCTGCAATAATTTTGAATTCGCCCAGTGCAGCCCAAGTTGGACCTTCTACTGCCATTTTGCATCGGGGTCTTGTTTCTCCGAAGATTAGTTCAAGAGGGCTCTGAACCAGCTTCTCTTTGTCTTCGTCAACTTTGACATAAAACCATTCTGATTTCTAGCCTGCCGGCCATTTGCTTCGGTAGCTGATCACGGGAAACTTCGTGGTTTTCCGATAAGCAAAATTATAGCAACCAAAATTTTCATGCAATCCATCTTTTCTGGCCTTAGTTTGGTAATGCAGCTCATGAACTCGACAGAAGCTGTCGGCAAACGGCTCCACCGCCTGGCTTCGGAGAGCCCAGATATAGACGCTGAGCCTGACAATCGCGTTGGGAGTTAGTTGGTGAAAATAGATACCAAATCTTTGCAGCACATCAGAGATCATCCTATTTAAGGGGAATCTCAACCCAGCTTTTAGAAAGCTCTTGAAAATAACTATTTCATCCTTTTCTGGCTTCGGGGTAGTTTCTTCCCCCCCGAAGCGAAGCAGCTTCTTCTCATTCTCACTGAAATAGCCCGACTTCACCATTTTGGAGAAATCAGCCTTGGAGACAGTCGACTTTCCGAAGTCCAAATGGCTGGGCTTGCTTGGTACGACAATATGGTAATCATCATCGGAATCAGCTTCCTCAATATCTCCTTCTTCCGCTTCGGCAGCAACTTGTTCTGTATCGGCAACAGTCTGCTCTGTCTCGGCAGTGCGGATTCCTTCTGAGGTCACTAGTCCGGATCGTTGCATCACTTCGGAGATAGGAACAGTCTCCGCTCCTTCGGCTTCGCCTCCCTCACGCTCAACTCTAGCGGTAGAGCGCACTCTGGCCATTTAATTCTGAATTTCTTGGGAACTAAAAAACTTTCTCTCCCGAAGCTTTTTCTTCTGACGAAGTAGGCTTTAAACTGGAGCTTCGTCTGATTGCGAGAGTCAAGCTTCGGCTATGGTTAAAAATTTTGGCAGCAAAACAGTGCAATAGCAATGAATGCTGTGGTAACTTCACACCTACCCGTCTGTTTATATAGTACTGCAAGTAAGAAGGTGAATCGTCAGGATTTTTACACCAGGCAAACAGCTGCTCACACCCACTGCGCGGTGGACCGCAGAGACCAAATAGTAACCCTGCAGGGTGGGACCGCTATCGTTTCTCGACAACGAGCTCAGGGAAGGTGTTTTTCGGACCTTCGGCTTCCTGAAGCCTAAGAGACTTTTTTCACGGATCAAGCTCGTTACGAAAAACGATCTAGCACCGCGAAGGGGCTACTGTTGGGACCATGCTTCGTCGCCGAAGGTCCTACAGAAAGAGACAGCTTCGGCTGAAGCTGCCCGTACGTGACGCCGAAGGTATCATTCATGAAGTTTTGATAATACAACATATCCGAAGGTGAAGGGATGAACCGACTTAAAGATAGAATGACCTTTTAGTCCATAAAGGTCTGAGTCAATGTTGTAAACTTTTATGAGGGGCATGATTGTAATTCCTCACAGGCTATGTCCTGTGCCTATAAATAGTGAACAATATTCCTTTACTGTTCACGCATTCTTGCAATTGCAATCGCATCACTCGGAAATCATTCTTTGCCAAGGCAGAGGTATAAATGTATCTAACATTTGAATACATCAAGTTTGTATAATATGAGAATGATGTTGTTTATTTATAATTTACTTGTCGTTAATGCTTCATATCTCGAATTATTTTATACAATCTCTGAGAGTTCAATTACGGAGATTCAACCTTCGTAATTGTACCGTCTTTAACCTTCGTCCGAAGTTCATTAAATCCTTAAGGAAATAATGCTTCAGCGGACGAAGGGCATTAACATTTAACATTTTATGTTGCCTTGTTCTTAATTCATAGCATTTGAGAACGAGTCCCCAACAACTGATTTTACACAGTTCAAGCTTCTCTTCGGGGACGAAGCAGTTACCCCTGAAGAAGTCAGGTTGGGGTCAGCAAGAGTCATAGCTTTGACTCAAAATCAGGATGATGAAAAAATCTCGAAGGATATAATAGAAGAGTCAAGGCTTGAAGCAATCGAGCATATAAGGAAGTATCAAGCAGAAACCATCAGGGCATGTTCGTTTCGCCGTTAATCCATGTGGATTGTGTGGTATTGAGTCGGTTTAAATCCATAATAAGTCAAAATTCATCTCAATCCATTCCAATACACTCCAATCCACATGGAGATACAGGAAAGTGAAACTAAAGAGCATAGCACTAGGTCATCTCGTACTCCGAAGAGTACCTAACCCAGATGCAACGAGAAAATTGTAAGTGAAGTGGGAATGCTCTTTCCTGGTCTTAGCTTCCAACAGATCAGGCTCATACAGATTGAAGGACATGGAAGAAAACGACATTCAAGGTCATGGAATGCCGACGAGCTCTGAAGATACTATATCTAATGCCAAGCTTCGGCACCCTTTTTCCTTATAAAGGGGATAAGGTTTTTTAACGGGTCCGAAGATGTAATAATTAGGCAAAGAACACCTAAAGGCAATAATGATGCTATTCCCCAAAAAAAAACAAGTTATATCAAAGTCAGCAAGTGATCCGATTTCCAAAAACCTCCAATACGAAGGTAAGTTTTATCACCAAGTAAAGGTGAGAAAGCTCCGAAGTCGTTCCTAAAGGAATGCAGAGCTAAAGTTGAATCACCAAGTAAAGGTGAGAAATCTCCGAAGTCTTTTTTAAGTGAATTTAGAGCTAAAGTTTTAACACCAAGTAAATGTGAGAAAGCTCCAAAGTTATTATTAAGGAAACGTGGAGCTAAAGTTTTATCACCAAGTAAAGATGAGAAAGCTACGAAATCGTTTCTAAGTGAATGCAGAGCTTAAATTTTATTACCAAGTAAAGGTGAAAAATCTCTAAAGTCGTTTTTAATAAAATGCAGAACTAAAATCCGATGAAAAAAACTCCGAAGTGAAGTTTATCACCAAGACGATGCTCATGTTAAATTTGATGGTCTTCAAGATGGCCTTGACCACTAAGACCAGGTACCCCTCGCTCGTCCATAGCAGTGAGGAGTGCCATCAAGCTGCCACTAGGGCAGAGTGGAGGTGGCTCCTCCATGCCCCTACGACACGTGACGGCGGCGACGGTAGGCGAGGAGTCGCCGGCGTACAAGAGAAGCAGAAACGTATAGAGCAAGATGGCGTGCGGGTCTGTTTTTGCAAAAAAGAAAGGAGAGCTTAGAAGTTGAGCACGGGGTTCTTTGAAATAAATACTTGGTGCCATTGGTTGCCGGATGAGTGGACTCGATAGGTATTGTGCATCTGTGCACGGGCCGTCGTTTGTAGAGCCGATATAGAGCTAAACACTTCAGAAGCAGTACATCTGAAACAAGAAGCTTTCGCAAGCTGGCCAGCTAGCTCCCTACCGACTAGATACCGAGGAGTGACGGATCAGGATGGGAGGGGTGACCTCGAGTGTGGCGGCGAAGATGGCCTTCTTCCCGCCGACGCCGCCGTCGTACGCGCTGGTGGAGGACGCCGGTGCGGGGGTCACCACGCTCAGCGGCCAGCCGCACCGGGAGAACGTCGAGTTGCTGCGCTTCCGCACCCGCAAAGGGAACACGCTGGCGGCGATGTACGTGCGCCACCCGGACGCCGCGTCCACGGTGCTCTATTCCCACGGCAACGCCGCGGACCTGGGCCACCTCTACCAGCTCTTCCTGCATCTGTCCTTCAACCTCCGCGTTAACATCCTCGGGTGAGGATTGGCCCGCCTATCGCCTTGATTGCTTTCCCTCTAAGTGTAATTAGCTTCACGTCGCTTGTTTCTCCTCTTCTGTTTGGCGTGATCCGTGGTCCGTGGATGCTCTTGGGCATGAGTGTCTTGGCGGCTGAGCCCTGGACTCAGGCGTTCCTCGATTTGTCATCGTCGATGTGTGAAATCTTGTGTTCTGGCGCCAAATTCTTTCCTCTCTCTTCCTAGTGTGTTTAGATTTTACTAAGTTCGAGCGGAATTTCATGCTTTTGGTACGCTCGCCTAACTTCCATTTGCTTTGTCCCCGTTTGTCAAGTTCCTGTGACCTTTGAGTGTGGGAATGTCCATTTCCTTTCATAACAGGAGTGGTTGGCGGAACTGGTGAAATCTAATGGTTCGATGCCTCGAATTTTGTGTTACTTTGTGAGTTAAGTTGATGAAAATCTTCTATATTTCGGAATCTGTATTTGACATTTCTAATATATGGAATGGAATTATGGAAACGAATTTTTCAGGGAGTTCGTTTTTTTCCTATTTCTTTTTCTAGAATTACAGCATGGAATGTTGAGCTACTGGGCTGAAACTTTTGGCAGCGAAGATGCTGCCTGGCTGTTTTGGGGTTTGGTATTCCAGCTTTTTGACAGAAAAACTTGTATGTGTTTTTTTTTTGCTTGCATAAAATAAACTTAGGAAAATAAAGTTTTTACACATAGCTGCAGCTCAAGTTGACTTTATGTGCATGATGATTGTATGTGATAAAGAGCACATGCTGGCTGTGCTTAATCGATGTTGGACCATGGATAAGTTTTCAAGCATAGCTTGCCTTGGCTCACCCAGCATCCTCTTCCCTCTGTGGTGAAGCCAATGAATTCAGTGTTTGCCTGTCTCTTGTGTGGTGGTTCAACGAGTGTGGTTTGTCATCTTCAAGAAAATTGGGTTGCTGTGTGGCTTCAGTTGGACATGGGATGTTTTCTCCAGATTGTGTTGTTGCGTGACCAATCTTATTGGAAAGGCTTACAGGAAAAGGTCCAACAGTTTGATCATCGTAGCTTGGTAAACTGGAAACATCTTAATGACCTAGTGTTCAACTACGCCACTCTGAGCGTGAGCATTATTATGAGGAGGGAGGGGCTTTTGCGGTGTGTGCTGCCAGGGTTCACCAGTTCTGCATCCTCTGGATGCCATTTTAGGAACCCACTGCACATATTTTGGTTATCGATTCTTTCGTTTTGTGATGTGTGTTGCTGTTAGCAGTGGTTTGTGTTAGGTGTATGTGTGTGGGTTTGTAATCTTCATTCTTCTCTAATGTAATGACATGCATATCTCCTGCGTGTTCGAGGGAAAAAATGTTTTACATTGTAATCAATGCATCATGCATTTGAGGAAAATATGTTACTTTGTAAACAATACATCTTATGTAACTTGTTACTTGATTTTCCTGTCATCAGAGGCTAATAGTAGCTTTGAAATTATGCAGGTATGACTATTCAGGATATGGGCAATCATCAGGAAAGGTATGATCAAATCTTGAAGTTGAACAATGTTATTTTTCATAACAAAACTAAGTGTCTACTTTGCTGAGTGTTTGCGCTGTCCCATTTTAGCCGAGTGAACACAATACTTATGCTGACATAGAGGCAGCTTACAAGTGCCTCATAGAGAAATTTGGTGCCAAGGAAGAAGAAATAATTCTTTATGGACAATCTGTTGGAAGTGGGCCTACTGTAGATTTGGCCAGTCGTTTATCTCAGCTGCGAGCTGTTGTCCTGCATAGTCCTATATTGTCAGGGCTGAGAGTTATGTATCCTGTGAAGCGCACATATTGGTTTGACATCTACAAGGTTTGTCGTCATCTGTTAATTGCGGCATTCAATATTGAGTTATCCGCTTCTATATCTCAGGTGCCTGATTTTTTGTTATTCAGGCGACATGCAATTTTGTCATTGTTTGGCTATAGAAGAAAAAAGTAAACTGTCTCTTATGAGTTGTCCTTTTAGTTGTACTAGTTGTCTGTGTATGATTGTTGCCTAGAAATTTCTAAAAATTCAGGCACCTGAAGTATAGCAACCTCATGTCCTTCTCTACCTCTATTTTACACTGACAATTCTCTATTGTTTATTTGCTTCTAGAATATTGATAAAATCCCTCAAGTTACATGTCCTGTGCTCATTATACATGTAAGTGTATCTTCATCTTACATTTTTCTCTTTCTGAAATTTTATTTGACAATTCAAATCCAGATGTGATGTTTTCCATATGTATGTGTGCTTCTCAATTGTTTCTTTATACCATATGGGAAAGTTATATCAATTATGCTTTGTAAAACTAGACATCAAACCTTAAAGTCGGATTACACAAATAAATGAAAGCGTAAAGCTTATCTCAGATTCTCAGGCAATGAATAACCGGCGCGAGCGCGCGCGCACACACACATATAGAGCAGTGCTATTTGTCACCCTAGGTGATGATCACCTACCCTAAAATGACTTATAAAGACCACAAATAACTTAAATTTGTTTAAGTCATTCTCCAAGGTGGGTGATCATCACCTAGAGTGACGAATAGCATCTCTATCTCTCTCTCTCTCTCTCTCTGTGTGTATGTATCATATATTACAACCATGAAAGGAGACAATTGATTGGATCTCCTAATCCTAGTCATACCTAACTTAGCCGGAAACTGTGCGTGCCATGGTTGCTTATGGGAACTATGGAGAGGTCATGCCATGGTTGCTAGGGCAAGATCTTTGGCTTTGTTGGTCGAGTCCAACTCAGTCAAATCTTTGACAGCGACTCCGCCTTGATCTAGGTTGTTTTTGTATGTAGTCAATGACTTCCTCATGTCTAAAGTTTTATCTTTCAACTTGGAGAGCCTTTACTACTTTGAGTACAATGTTGTTGGCCTTGTAAGCTATAAGAAGGAGTCAATTATTAGACACATAGAGGACTCAGAAGAAATCGAAAGGCTCAGCTACATACTTTCCAACTCGATCGTGGTTGCCTCAAACTGATCACATAACGTTTGAACGTGTGTGTAAGCTCAGAACTATATTTCTTCTCTTGCTCAAGGTTATGCCGAGTCATCTCAGTTGCTTGCAGTTTCTTTTGGATTAACAGAAGAAGAGACTTCTCCTCTAATTCATTCAAAATCTGTTGAAGGGCAATATTGTCAAAAACAGAAATTCACAAGATAAATGTTGACATGCTAATTTACTTGTTGCAGCTGAGAGAACTCGACTGTTGTTCACTTATTCTCAAATGCTGTAGGTCAAGAACAAGGCAACATAATTGTTAATTATTACAGACCTTCGTCTTCCAAAGCATTATCTCCACATGATATAATGCTTATCAGACGAAGGTCAATAAGGACATACCTTCATCATTTAATATATGAATAAGAACGCATAAGAATGAAGACAATAACTGCATCTTGTTGACTCGTTCATATTTGCATTCTATAAAACATGTATGAATATTAACAGAATTCGTATTACATTGATACCTTCGGCTTGCTCGAAGGTGAGGACTGTAAGTAGAGGGACTCTAACTCTCATCAAGAGGATGACACTATGAGTTGAGACAATTTTCTGTTTATTTCCTCAAACACTACACAATGCCATACCCATCTAAGGGTTGGAGACCCATATTTATAGCCCTAGAGGCTGCACTACCACACCTTCTCACACACACCACACAACAGGATTGTCCTCTAGATGCTAAAGAGACTACAGAGGACAGTCAAAAGCGACTGTTGTCCTCTAGATGCTAAAGCGACTACAGAGGACAGTCAAAAAAGTGACTGTTGTCCTCTAGATGCTAAAGAGACTACAGAGGACAGTCAAGCTGTCCTCTAGATGCTAAAGGACTACAGAGGACAGTCAAAAGCGACTGTTGTCCTCTAGATGCTCAAGACTTATTCCATCATTCTCCCCCTAAGTCTTGGGCGTCGTCTTGTAAGAAAGTTGGGCCATCCCGGACCTGGAGCAAAGCTCAACAAACTTGATCTTCCCAAGGGGCTTGGTGAGCAGGTCTGCAAGCTGATCCTTAGTGTTGATGTAACGCGCCTTGATGCTCCCTTCTGCCAAGCAGTCTCGGATGAAGTGGTATCTCAGCCGGATGTGCTTGCTCCGTTCATGGAACACGGGGTTCTTGGCCAATGCCAGAGCGGACTGGCTGTCCACGCTGAGTTCCACCGCTCCAGTGTCTCTCCCGAGGAGATCACCGAGCAGTCGAGCCAGCCAGAGCGCCTGAGTCGAAGCAGTGGACGCCGCTATGTACTCGGCCTCGCAGCTGGACATGGCCACCACCTGCTGCTTGACCGACTGCCAGCTAATGAGGCACTTGCCGAGGAAGAAGAGGATCCCGCTTGTGCTCTTGCTAGTGTCGATGTCACCGGCGTGGTCGCTGTCGCTGTACCCGACAAGGTGTGCCTCCCCAGGGCACCTCGGGTAGTAGAGACCGTGGTCGAGAGTCCTCGCAACATAGCGGATGATCCTCTTCACAGCCTGCTCATGCTCCGTCGTCGGTCGCTGCAAGAACCGACTAACGTAGCCGACGGAGTATGCCAAGTCAGGCCGTGTGTGGACGAGGTAGCGAAGGCTCCCCACAAGACGCCGGTACTGTGTAGCATCCACCTCCTCCGTCGTGCTGTCGCGACTCAGCTTCAGCCTCTCCTCCATCGGAGTTAGAGCTGGGTTGCAGTCAGTGAGCCCAGCCAGCTCAACAATGCGCTTGGCGTAGGCGGTCTGGCGAAGTGTGATCCCGGAGTCTCCCTGGTGCACCTCAATCCCCAGGTAGAAGGAGAGATGCCCCAGGTCACTCATTTGGAAGGTGGCCTTCATCTCTTCCTTGAACGCTGCCACCTCTGCATCCTTGGCGCCGGTGATCACCAAGTCGTCGACGTAGACACCCACCAGCAGGGCACTTCCTCCATTGCCCCGCCGATAGATGGCCGCCTCGTGCGGGCTTGGCGTGAACCCCATTCCTTTGAGCGTGGAATCCAGCTTGGCATTCCACGCCCTCGGTGCCTGTCGCAGGCCATAGAGAGCCTTGCGCAGGCGCAACACCTTGCCCTCCTTGCCAGGGATCGCAAAACCTGGCGGCTGGTGTACGTAGACCTCCTCCTTTAAGTCGCCGTTAAGAAACGCCGACTTGACGTCCATGTGATGAACGTGCCAGCCCTGCTGGGCTGACAGCGCAAGGAGGAGTCGCACAGATTCCATCCGTGCCACGGGGGCGAAAGCATCGTCGAAGTCGATCCCCTCCTGCTGTAGGAAACCGCGTGCCACCAAGCGAGCCTTGTGCTTGATGATGGCGTCGGCTTCATCCCTCTTCAATTTGAACACCCATTTAAGGGTGATCGCGCGATGACCATGAGGGAGATCAGCGAGCTCCCAGGTGCGGTTCGTCTCAACCGCGTCCATCTCCGACTGCATCGCGGCACGCCAAGTCGCATGTTTCTCGGCCTCCGCGAAAGACCGAGGCTCACCATCGTCGCATGCAAGATGCAACTCTCCTGCCAGAATGCGAGATGCAGGGCCTGGCACCGACGGGTCGATGAGAAGGCCCTCCACCCTTGATACCGCAACGGCTCGCCGTCGTAGCACGCGTCGACACGCTACTCGTCGCGGGACAGAGGGGTCACGAGCTCCACTAGGTCGTGCTCGACACGAGCTAGTGTCAGAGAGGACGTTCCCGGAGAGGGTACCGTCGGTGCTGGAGTACGTGGTGGCGAAGAGCTCGCTGTAGCCGGAGTCGTGGCTGGAGTGTGTGGTGGTGAAGAGCTCGTTGTAGCAGGAGCTGGAGAGTTTGGCGCTGGAGTCGGTGGAGGCTTGGGGGCTGGGGTAGACCTGCTCGGAGAAGAGTTGCCTACTCCCCCAGCTCCCTCAAAGTGGACGTACTCGATGGTGAAGTCGTACGTCGGAGTCGCGCCGTCGTCCACCGCCTTGTCCCACGCCCATCCTCGCCCTTCGTCGAACACTACGTCGCGCGTCGTGCGCACACGCTGTGTTCTTGGGTCAAGGATGCAGTAGGCCTTCGAGCCCTCCGCGTAGCCAATGAACACCCCTGGGGTGCTCCTATCGTCGAGCTTGCTGATGTGGCCAAGCTCCTTGGTGAATACGAGGCAGCCGAAGACCCGTAGGTGAGAGACCGCCGGCTTGTGCCCATGCCAAGCCTCGTACGGTGTCATCCCGTTGAGAGCCTTGGTGGGCGAGCGGTTGAGGATGTAAACCGCTGTCACCACCGCCTCTCCCCAGAAGACAGCTGGCATTCCTCTCTGCTTGAGGAGAGCCCGAGCCATCCTCACAACCGTCTGGTTGCGCCGCTCGACGACGCCGTTCTGCTGCGGGCTGTATGGCGCGGAGTAGTGGCGCTGAACGCCCTCATCCGCGCAGTACAACGCGAACTCAGCCGCCGTGAATTCGCCGCCGTTGTCGGTGCGCAGCACGCGCAGCTTGCGGCCGCACTCCGCCTCCGCAGCGACCTACACACGCCTGATGGCGTTCGCAGCCTGTCCCTTGCTGCCAAGGATCATCACCCACATGTAGCGGGAGAGATCGTCGACGAGCAGCAAGAAGTAGCGTCGTCCTCCTTGTGTGGCTGGTGTCACCGGGCCACACAAGTCCCCATGCACGAGCTCGAGCCTCTCCTTGGCTCGGAAGTTCGACTGCTAGGGAAAAGGGAGCCGTCTCTGCTTTGTCAACACGCAGACATCACAAAATTGCTCCACATGGTCAAGGCACGGCAGGCCTCGTACCATCTCCTTGGCGCTGAGCCGCTTCAGGGCCTCGAAGTTAAGGTGCCCGAAGCGCTCGTGCCACTGCCATGCCCCGTCGTCTCGACGAGCAGCAAGGCAGCAAGGTTGTGCCACCTTCACATTGAGGATGTATAGCCGATTTGGACTCCTGTGTACCTTGGCAAGAAGGCGATGAGAGGGATCCCAGATCCTCATGACTCCGTGCTCGACCTCCACGCGCGAACCGTTCTCATCCAGCTGTCCCAAGCTGATGATAGAGTTCCTCAACGCGGGGATGTAGTAGACTCTGGTGAGCAGCCTGTACTCACCATACGTGCGGTGAAGACGACTGAGCCGACGCCCTTGATCTCTACGCCGGAGGCGTCCCCAAACTTGACGGAGCCTCGGACGCTAGAGTCAAGCTCGGTGAAGAACTCCCGTCGACCGGTCATGTGATGAGTGGCGCTGGTGTCGAGGCACCATCCTTCGATCATGTCCTTGTTGGAGCCGTCGCCGAGGAAAGCGCGTGCTTTCGACTCATCAAGGTGGAGGAGTGCCGCTGCGGCCGGTGCCGCTGGAGATGGCTCGATGCTTGCATGTGCCAGGAGCAGGGCCTCCTCCTCCGCCTCCGCCTGTGCGACGTTGGCTTGGCCACGTCGTGGCTGCCGACAATCCCTGGCCCAGTGGCCAAGCTTGCCGCAGTTGTGGCAGCCGTCGTCTCGTGCCGGCTTCTTGTTGCCGACGGCGCCGCCTTGGGCCCCTCCACGTGCACCACCCTCAGCATGTCCTCGCGCCCCGACCTGGGCGCCTCCACGCGCCTTGCGCTGCTTGCGGCGTTTGCGGCCTCGTGTCGAGGAGGACTCCCCCTTCTTCTTGTCACCCTGGCAGGCCTCCCACTGCTCCCGAGTGAGATGTAGCTTCCCGCCGATAGTGATAGGCCCAGAGGGAGCCTGTGGTTCGTCGCCGTCGACCACCTTGAGACGACCTATCGCCTCTTCGATCGTCATCGTGGAGAGGTCTAGCAGAGACTCCATCGAGCGAGCAATCTGCTTGTACTTCTCGGGGATGCAACGGAAGAGCTTCTCAACAGCTCTCTCCTCATCGTAGGTGTCGTCGCCGAACTGCACCATCTTCTGCAGCTGAGTGTTGAGGCGGAGAGCAAAGTCATCAACATCCTCACCTGGCTTGAAGGCCAGGTTCTCCCACTCCTTGCGAAGTGTCTGCAGTGTGGTCTTGCGGGCATGGTCGCTGCCGATGCGGGTCGCAGCGATGGCGTCGTAGGCCTCCTTGGCAGTCCGCTTCTGGGAAAGCGAAAACTGCATCTCGGGCGGGACTGCAGCAATGAGGGCATCCAGCGCCCGCCGATCCTCGTGGTAGTCGACGTCGTCGTACCGAACTGCTTCCCACATGTGGCGAACCTGGAGCCGTACCCTCATCACCGCGGCCCACTCGACGTAGTTGGTCTTGGTGAGGGTAGGCCACCCACCGCCGGGACCGATGTCCCTGACAATGGCCTGGGCCATGCGGCGACCATGGTACCGATCCGGGGAGGGAGAGTCGCGCCGCCTGTAGAGGCCGCGATCTCCGTCGACTCGGTCGCCGCCGCCGGGAGCACCGCCGGCGTGTCTATGCCCATCAGGGCTGCCACCGTGTGCGCCCTCGCCCGGAGCGCCGTCAGCGCGTCGGCGCCTATCTGGGTTGCCGCCACGCGCGCCCCCATGGGGATGCGCGGCTGCCCACTGTGCCGCCTGCTCTCGCGCTGCTTCCCTCGCCAGCCTGAGCTCTTCGTCGGTGTTGTCGTCGACAGAAGCAGAGCTGCCAGCTCTACTGCCGCGCAGAACCTCGAGCTCTGCTGCCGCCGCATGTGCAGCGTCCGCCGCCTCCGCTGCTTCTACTTCCGCCCTCGCCGCTGCCAGTTCCGCCGCCGCCAACCGTGCTGCCCTCGCCGCTGTCGCTGCAGCCGCTGCTGCTGCTCGCTCGCGTTCTTGCGCCGCGGCGACCTCGGCCTCCTGCTGGCGCCGCGCACTCGAAGTGGCCGAGCATAGGGACATGGTGGGCTAGTGAGGGGTCGCTGCGTGTGGAAGAGGCTGTTTCAGACAAAAGGCTGCTCGTTTGAGCAGGGGAGGAAGGAACAGTTGGAGCTCTTGCTGCCGACTGAGTGTGGGGAAAGGCGCGGGAAGGAGATGAGCACGAGATGTTTAGGCTGCAGGATAGTTTGGCTCTGATACCAATTGTAAATAGAGGGACTCTAACTCATCAAGAGGATGACACTATGAGTTGGGGCAATTTTCTGTTTATTTCCTCAAACACTACGCAATGCCATACCCATCTAAGGGTTGGAGACCCATATTTATAGCCCTAGAGGCTACACTACCACACCTTCTCACACACACTACACAACAGGATTGTCCTCTAGATGCTAAAGAGACTACAGAGGACAGTCAAAAGCGACTGTTGTCCTCTAGATGCTAAAGCGACTACAGAGGACAGTCAAAAAAGCGACTATTGTCCTCTAGATGCTAAAGAGACTACAGAGGACAGTCAAACTGTCCTCTAGATGCTAAAGGACTACAGAGGACAGTCAAAAGCGACTGTTGTCCTCTAGATGCTCAAGACTTATTCCATCAAGGACGCAAGAGAGTGATTACAAGTCAACATGAATAGTACGGTGCTACTGTTCATCTATTTATAGGCACATGACACAACCCGAGTAAAAGTACATTTATGCCCCTGACATTTATCTATAATCACAACACGAATCATTAAGGACTGAGTAGTCTTTGTCCCTTTTCGGTCATCATCATACTTGGTCTTCGTCATCACATCAAGCCGAAGCTCTTCGGCTATAGCTTCGTCGTCCATTCTTATCACATTCGGGCTACATCTTCACCCTGTCATGAGAGAAGACCTTCATCTCGAAGATGAAGCCCCCTGTAATAATCCATGTCATACTGAAAACATATGGTCAGTCACGTTTTTGAGGACCTTCGGAGGAAGAAGGCCCCAACATCGGCCATATGATGACGAGCTTTCTGGAATTGTCGTTGGTCTTCGGTCAGATTAATCTTATGATATGCTCTCAAAATTTCACGAAGAGCTCATCCCAAGAAGTCTTCGAGATGGGTTCCTTCATATCACGCAAAACCTCAATTATGGGGTCTGTAGAAGGTTGCATTGATTATGAATTATCCAAGGATAACTCCAAGATATGGAAAGGCCTTTTCCATGATAGGAGCGACAGTGGATTCTACATTGGGCGTCTCTTGGCTAGAAATAATCTTGCCTGCCACTTTGGGCGCAATTTGCTTCTCTATAGTAGTAGAATCACTAGGGGCACAAGGAGCTTTGGTGCACTTGGCACCAACAGGAACATTGGCGGTGGAGTTCTTTTCTTGAGGATTGGGATGTGTCTTGTCTTGAGGCAGTTCCGTCGCTTTCCTGATAGATCAAGGATTATACTCATCTTTTACTATGATGGAAAGATTGGATAATTTGGTGACATACCTTGTTAACCGTTTAAATGAAGGCCTCGAGCCATCATGGACTTTGGACTCGGCTGCAGAAGCGATGGGAGATTACCTGTTGTCGTCTGCTCCGAATTGTTCCCCTTCATGTTGAGGGTGTGCCGCTACGGATGGTAGAGCGTCCTCGTTTAGATCGGCGGGGGTTTAGAGCAGGAAGAGGTGACAAATCATCATCAAAGTCATCAATCTGAGCCATTCTTCTTTTCCTGGTCTAAGGAGGAGGGCTTGGATTGGCGGTGTCAGCTTGAGGCTCGAGGGCTTGGCCAGCAGATTGTTCAGGGGAACAACTAGGGTCCGTCTCATCGGTATTATTCATTGTCCAGGAAGGGCTTTGTGAAGGATAACATTGTTCCAACATCTAAATAAGAATGGAAAATGCTCCAAAACACGACTTACAATTTCAAGAAGGATATAAACTAGGGAACTATCAAAGATACTTTAGGGCGAGGCTCGAGCAGGAAATAAACATCCATTGCACATCCCTTGGGCCAGTTGTTGATCGAAGTGAATAGTCATGGAAGCTGGCCTTTGGCCTTCGACATGTTAATAGACTCAGCCTTGGATTTGGAAGGGTCCTCGTTCCCGCCATACTCCTAGGCATAATTTGCCTTCTCGCGTATAGGAGGGACTCGACGCTGAATCCTGTTACCAGCCACGTGGACAGCTGTGAGGCCTTGATCCTTTAATTCTTGGATTCGATTCATAGTGGCTGAAACAACATCTATATGCTTGGTTTGAGGATATTTCATCCATTCATATCGAGGCTCGGGGCACTGACCCAAGAACTCAGGTAACTTGGGTGCACAATTTTTTTTCTCGAACGCGCAAGAGAATCGCACATCATTATATTAAGAGGAAAAGAAGAGTCCACGCTGGACCAAACCAAACATTACAAACTGATACAACCACTTTATGGTGGCAAAAAACACCAATACACAAAAGGATCCATGAATCTAGATAAAAAATAGATCAACCATCTAAACTCAACTAAATACCTGGAATAGGGGCAGTTAGAAGGGAGAGCTCCTTAGCCCCTGCTAGCCCCATACATCTTTCTCTTGATGAGCTTTTCTGAGAGCCACATTCAGATTTGGAGCCTGCCTATCAAAAACATTGCTATTTATGTGCTTTCATATTGTCTACGCTCCAAGGATAATTAGGGAATTCAGTCCCTGCCTGGCCCGTAACCACCAATCCATGAAGCTACCATCATGATTTTGCGGTGCAAGCTGCTAGAGATTGATCTATATAAGCAGTTGTAACAAAAAATCCCTAGCAAATACACAACAGGCCAACAAGTGATCAATTGTTTCTTGTGGGAAATCCTAACCCCTGAGTGGGGTTGGGAGTTGTATTAATAGACTCGGTAGTTGGGCCAGGCCCATTACAGTAGGGGCGAGAGGGTAATTACACAGGAAACACCTAAAACCTTAACGGGTACTCTAACACCCCCGCAGTCGCAACTCTATCCTGTACAGATGTTGAGACTGGACCGAAAATCTAGGAGTACACTCGACGACAGCCCCTTGGTGAAGATGTCGGCGAGCTGCAACGTTGTGGGACGCTGAGGACCCGAACGTCACCTGTAACGACTCGCTCCCGGACGAAGTGCAGGTCGATCTCCACATGCTTCGTGCGCTGATGTTGCACGGGATTGGTGGAGAGGTAGATGGCGCTGATGTTGTCGCAGTAGACGAGGGTGGTGCGCTGAAGGGGGCTGTGGAGCTCGTGGAGGAGTTGGCGCATCCAGGAGGCCTCTGCCACGCCGTTGGCCACAACGCGGTACTCGGCCTCTGCGCTGGAGCAGGAGATGACGGGCTGTCGCTTGGTGGCCCAGGAGACGAGGTTGGCGCATAGGTAGAGATGGCAATGAGGCCCCGATCCCCTATTCTCCGCGGGGAATTCCTCCATTAGTGGATGGGGATGGGGAAGGTTCTCCCCCCGCGGGGATATAAACGGGGAAAAATCCTCCCCTGATCCCCGCTTCCCCGCGCGGAATTCCTCCATTAGATGATGTTTTCATGTAATATATATAATGATAAAAATAAATAATTATATTGTTGAGAGATAACTCGTTGTACAAATATGTTTATTTTGATGTACACATAATGATTTCTAACATATGACAATGTGTATAAGTGACAATGTTTTGTGTTAATAACAAAGAAAGCATGTCATGATTATAATTTAAGCGGGAACGGGGATCCCCGACGGGGATGGGGAAGAAACGCCCCCCACAAGAGTTTGTGGGGATCCCCGCGGAGAACTTTTTTTTGTCGTCGGGACGGGTATGGGGAGCCAAAACCCGACGGGGAATTTCCCGTTGCCATCCCTACGCCCAGAAAAACGGCATAGCCGGAGGTGGACCGACGCGTGACCCAGTCAGCGTTGGTGTAAACCACAAGCTCCGACGTTGAGGATGGTTGGAGGAGGAGGTCGTAGTCGAGGGAGCAGTGTATTCCTAGACTTTTGGTCCAGTCTCAACATCTGTACAGGATAGAGTTGTGACTGCCGGGGGGGGGGGGGGGCGTTAGCATTGTATCAGGGGTTTGGGGGTCTTCCCTGTGTATTTACCCTTTCGCCCCTCTGTACTGGGTCAGGCCCAACACCAGGTCTATTAATTCATATCCCTACCCTATACTAGGGCAGGGTTTCCCACACCTTCACCTTCCCCACCTGCTGCTCCCATGCCAAGAAGAAGTCGCCGAGTTCCGGGTGTTGGAGTGGAATTTGATATGCAAGACCTGGGAGGTAGAACTACCAGGAAAGTCATGAGATCCTTGTATATTATTACAATGAATGAGGGGATTAGTCAGGAGGCCTTGGATGAATATGCTAGACTATTTAAATGCCCCCTGACTCAGAGTGAGGTGGAGGCTCTTTCAGCTCTTTTTGGGTGGAGTGCCCTGAGTCTGTCCCTCTTCAGTAAGGGTGCTGCAGTCTTTTGGGAGCAGTTTGTATGTTTGGTTGTTGCTGCATTCTCTTTTATTAATGGATCCATCCAAAATTCTGATTTGGAACGTGCGAGGCCTTAATTCCTGTGCACGCCAAGATACAGTTAGAGAATTAGTTCTTGCTGTTAAGGCTGAGATTGTGTGTCTGTAGGAAACTAAGATTCAATCTGTTCCTAGAAGCACCATAGTCTCCATGTTGGGGTCTGATTTTTCTGATTATGTTTTTTTGCCTTCAGAAGGGGCTAGTGGGGGAATCTTGGTGGCTTGGAAAAACCATTTGAGATGCACAGGGGAGAGCGGAGTTGATAATCATAGTGTCTCCATTCAATTCCATAAGCAAGAAGGAGGAGGTACCTGGTGGTTGACTTGTGTGTATGGTCCTCAAGTGGATGAAGAGAAGATCTTATTCCTGCAAGAGCTAAGAAGTGTCAGAGAGGTCTGCATTGGACCTTGGGTCGTTGCTGGGGATTTCAACTTAATTTATAAAACCTCAGACAAGAACAACAATCCCAACAGGGCTATGATGGGGCGTTTTAGGTGTTTTATTAATGATCTTGCCCTCAAAGAAGTTCCTCTCCATGTGCGGCGGTTTACTTGGTCTAATTAACAAGTGGAGCCTATTCTTGTCAGGTTAGACAAAGTGCTATGCTCGGTTGACTAGGAGCTGCTCTTCCCTAATGTGATGCTTCAAAGCATTGCTTCCCATGACTCTGATCATTGCCCCTTAATTTTGGTTGGGACAATGAATCTGGGAGACGACACTTTCATTTTGAGGCTTTTTGGCCTAAGTTGGGAGGGATTTCAAGATACTGTGCAAGCTGCTTGGGAGTCAGTTGGATATGCGAACTGTCCTTATCAAACCCTTCATCGCAAGCTGAAGAAGACAACCAAGAGTCTGTAGGCTTGGAGTGATAGGCAAGTTGGACACATCAGATCTCAGTTGGCCTTGGCAAAGAAAGTTTTACATAAGCTGGAAATAGCACAAGATGAAAGGGTGTTAACTCCTGCTGAGTTTTGGCTGAAAACAAGCTTAAGAAACATTCTTTGCTTCTGTCCTCCTTGAAGCGTTCTATGGCTAGGATGAGACCAAGGATTTTATGGCTTAAAGATGGTGATGCCAACACTAAGTTTTTCCACTTGCATGCCAAGCACCGAAAGAGAGAATTTTATTGCTACTTTGGTTGATGGGGATGTGATTCTTACCAGTCATCAGGACAAGGCAGCAACAGTGGATGGTTTCTTCTTCAATTTAATTGGTACAAGTCAGGATAGAGATCATACAGTGGACTTGGAGGCCCTTGGCCTTTCTCATCATGATTTGGTAGGAGCTTGAGACCCCTTGTTCAGAAGGTGAAGTATGGGAAACCATTAAGCTTTTACCTTCCGATAAAGCTCCGGGGCCGGATGGCTTCACTGGATGCTTTTATAAATCCTGTTGGAATATTATCAAATCTGATATCATGGCTGCAGTTCAAGCTATCTGGAATAGAATTTTGATAACCTTGGCAAGCTGAACTCTGCTTACATTGCCTTGATTCCAAAAAAGTAGGGGGCTGATCATGTGAAGGATTTTAGACCAATAAGCCTTGTGCACAATTTTGGCAAATTGATTATCAAAATCTTAGCTAACAGATTGGCTAGCGGACTTAATGGAATGATCTCTCCAAATCAAAGTGCCTTCATTAAAGGACAGTTTATTTAAGATAACTTCATGTTGGTACAACAGACTTCCAGATTCTTACACTGACAAAAAAAAGGCTAGCTTGTTCCTTAAATTGGATATCACCAAGGCCTTTGATTCGGTCTCGTGGCCTTTTCTCATTGAGGTCTTGAAGCAGCTTGGTTTTGGACAAATTTGGAGGGATATTATTTGTGGGCTACTGGCATCATCTTCTACTCAAGTCCTTCTCAACGGGTATCCAGAGAGGAGGATTATTCACAGAAGAGGGCTTCAGCAAGGGAACCCTCTCTCCTCGTTGCTATATATCTTGGTAATGGACGTCTTGGCCCTACTCTTTAATAGGGCCGAGGATTCTGGTTTATTGCAACAACTGTCTGGAAGATCTAAACTCCATCGGATCTCTATGTATGCTGACGGTGTTGTTATTTTTCTGAGTCCCTCGGCTGCAGATATCTCCATTGCAATGAGTATTTTGGATTTGTTTGGGAAGGCTTCTAGGCTCCGTAACAACGAGCAGAAATCTAATGTTTTCCCCATCCGGTGCTCTGAGGATGACCTTACTGCTGGTCCAGAATTTATTGCCATGTGACAGGTTTGATTTCCCTTGCAAATATCTTGGAATCCCTCTCTCCCTTCGCAAGCTGACCAAGGAACAGGTTCAATCAATCATAGACAGAGTGGCTGACTGTCTTCCAAGTTGGAAAGCTGATCTTATGACTAGAGCTGGTAGGAGAATTATGGTACAACATGTGCTCACCAGTATGATTGTCTATTTGGCTATGGCCATTGATTTTCCTCCATGGGCATTAGATGTAGTTGATAAGATAAGAAAGGTTTTCTTTGGAAAGGTTGTAAAGATGTCAAGGGAGGACATTGTTTGGTTGTCTGGGGGATGGTGTGCACATTTGGGAGGTTTGGGAATTTCTAGTTTGAAGGAATTACGGTGGGCTCTTCGTATGAGATGATTGTGGCTACATAAAACTAATCCAGGCAGGCATTGGGCAAACTCCCTATACAAGTTTCTAAAAAGGCAAGGTCTTTCTTCTCCATTGTTTTGGTTTCAGAAGTGGGAAATAGAGCACACATAGCTCTTGGGTCAGAATGTGAGCAATCTGGCTCCTAGGTTATTTGCCATCATTCCTAAAAGGATTGCTAATAGGAGGACAATCCTCAACAGAAAATGGGTATCTGATATAAAGGGTGCCTTGTCTGTTGGAGCTATAGTGGACTACTTGAACCTTTGGGAGATTCTTTCAGAAATAGTGTTGTAGTCTGTAGTTGAAGATAAGCATGTATTCAATATTGCTGCAGATGGCAAATATTCGGCTAAGTCGCCTTATGAAGGTCTTTTTGTTGGTTCAACATCCTTTGGTCATTACCATCAGGTGTGGAAAACCTGGGCACCTCCAAAGTGTCGGTTTTTCCTTTGGCTGGCTGCAAACAAGAGATGCTGGACTGCTGACAGGCTTGCTTAGAGAGGTTTGGATCACCCAGCTAGGTCTATCTTATGTGATCAGGAAGCTGAAACTCTTGCTGAAACTCTTGACCATATCCTTGTCTGTTGTGTGTTCACAAGTGTTCTGGTTTAACCACCTGAAACCTTTTGGTTTTGATGGACTGGCTTCTCACCCAGGGCTTTCATCCTTCATGATTTGGTGGGAGCAAATCTTAGATATGATCACTGGTCAACCTGGAAAGGGTTTCAACTCCCTTGTTGCCTTGGGGGCGTGGACAATTTGGAAGCTTCGAAACCGTTGTGTTTTTTCATGGTTGTACTCCTAGTTTGGCCTTGTCCCTTAGGTTAGCTAGGGAGGAGAGGCAGTTTTGGGAAGTGGCTAGGGCTAAATGCCTTGCTGCCCTCCTTCCTGAAGACTAGAGGTTGTGGCTTGGGTGAGTTTGATGGATTTTTTCAGTTTTTTTTGTGTTTTTGGCCTCCTTTAAGGAGACCTTTGTATCAGGTCTCTTTGACCTTTATTTTTTCTTCTTCTTAATATATTGAGGCAATGTTCTCCTGGGTTTTGAAAAAAAAAAATATACATAGCCACATGGGATTAGGCCCTTGCATGTCATGCCATTTGAATGGCACATTCAACAATATATGAAATGTGCCATCAGACCATTATTTGCTCTGAGCTTGTGTGTTGGAGCATACAAATAATTGCAGATACTGTTGTGCATGTGGAATTAGTTTGTAATTTACCCTTGATGAAGTGGTGCAATTTAATTGTGGGTGGATTTAGTGCACCATTTTTTTACATTAACTTGAACATTTCTTGGTTTAATTTGCTCAAATCTATGCATGCTATTTGATTCATTACTGGTGCTCATAGCTCTTGCTGAAATGTAGGGAACTGCTGATGAAGTGGTGGATTGGTCTCATGGTAAACAACTTTGGGAACTTTGCAAAGACAAGTATGAGCCCTTATGGCTCAGGGGAGGAAAGCACTGTGATTTGGAGCTCTTTCCGGAATACATCCGGCACCTCAAGAATTTTTTCCACTCACTAGAGAAATCGCCATCCCATAGGCAAGCATGGAGGGAGAATGTGGACCGGATTGAACCCTCGCGGAAGAGCACTGATTTCTTTGAACCCTCGCGAAAGAGCACAGACCAAAGGAAAAAATCAAGGTCAACTCGAGATAAGACGAGAAACACTGAACATAGATATAGCAACGTCGAGAAGGTAGACAAGCTAAAGATATCATTTGATCAGTTCGAGAAATCCAGGAGAAGTGTTGATATCTTCGAGAGGCCAAAGAGGAACATTGAGCAGCTGGATTGTGGCCGGAAGAGTGTCGACAGATTGGACAGGATCTGGGCTAGTTAATTCCTTTCTTTCACATGATATACAGGTTGGGCTTCGGTTGTTTTGGGGGATTTTACAGGTGTGGCGTTAAGAGTTGATTCACCGACACTAAAGGAGCCAAGCGTCGTTGACGAGGCTTCGTGTAGATGTGATGGCTTGTGTGGTGGGAGAAGTGTATGTTGTTGGTCTTCAAAAAAATTGTTATCTGGTCTTAAACTAAATGACACTGGGGAGGAGTCCATGGCAGCATTGTGTATAATCTAATGCTTTGGATCAACGATGTTTTTTTCTTCTATTTCATTGAATCGAACTTTTCCTTCCATGGATATTGGCTGTGTATGGATTTTACGGACCGTGAAGTTAAAAGAAAGGTGAATTAGATAACTTACAATATATTTCTAATACTATGGCTTTTAATTTTATTTTAATGAAACTTTTATTTTAACAAAACTATGCTAATTTCTAATTTATCAAAATCTATATAATAAAATGGTGTATCTTGATGTGTAATTAAGGTTTTGATAAATATGTTGCTATATTTATCGTAAAAGAGTAGGCTAGTTTCTAACTCTATCACTAGGTATCCAACTATATAAAGGACACAACTTAAATGCGTAATATAAATAAAAAAACTCAACAGTACCGTTGAATAATTAGATAGTTTCTATATTGAATTTCGAATATAGATAGCATGCTAGTTTCTATATTGAATTTCGAATATAGATAGCATGCTGTTCTTATATCATGCAAGTAACCGGTACGAAGAATAGATCAATAAGAACAAATAAACTGAAATATAAGATTAGATTAGATGGCGTATATGTTTAGATATACTGGATGGTACCGTGATGCAGCAGGGAAGACGACAGTGGCGGTCGTCAGACAATTGTAAGTTGCTTTCTAAAAACCTTGTTTGTCCTCTTCTGGTGTAGGATTTTGAAGACAGAGTTTCGCTGCTCTCCTGATTGCAGATACCCATTGACGCTCGTGATGAATAAGACTACGACGACGCAAAAGAGAGAGAGGCAAAACCTAGATTTCGTGAGTTGGGATGAATCTAGTTGCGACTATTAGGCGCTATTTATAGAGCCACATGTAGTCCCTCGATCTAAGGATAAGGACTCACGTTAAGACCTGTAAGTGATCCGATAAGGACCCATGTCTCGATCTAGTAGTGACCGGATGAGGGCTCTAAACTTAATAGCAAAGCAACCACAACAAAAAATAAAAATAGAAAATAGCAAAAGGAAGTCGTGTCCCCACAAGACAAGGAGCCGAATTTTGGCAGACCATTCATGCGCACGTCACACGCCCTCGCCTCTGCCCGTGCCCAAGCTCGAGCCTAGCCAAGCCAGGCAAGGCGAGGTGAGCAAGCGCTTGCGCGTGTGGTGTTCCATCCTCTCCCACCTCATCCATAACTTAAAGGGAGAGGGATGCCTCCACATATAAGCTAGTCTCACTCAACTTAGACTAGCAATGTGAATCTATGGTTCCCACCATCTCTTACCATATCTCCCATACATGAGCTTTTGAGATTTTCTAGAATTTAATTGAATTTTCTCAACTTGGGCCAAGCCCATTAATCCAACAACCCCCCACTAGATCTCAAATGTCCATCTAAAGTTTTGCCACTATTCACTACAGTTTAATATACTAGTGTTTCAACAGAGGCTATTAATTTGAACTTCTGCATAGAACTTCAAGCTACACCAATTCACAACTTGAATAATGGACTATGCCTTGAATTGCATGTTTTGTGTGAGCGGGTTTCACTCATAGCCATAACTAGTACCTGGCTACCAGTAGTTCCCTCTGCAGTTGAGCATATCCATCGTACTCCAAGGTCTCTTTATGAGTTTACTAGAGATCACCCAGATCTCATAGACTGCGATGTTAGATAGTCAAACTCATATAGGTATGTTCTTTCAAGAATGTTCTGCAGGACAATGTCTTTGCTAGTAAAAGCCAACAGAAACACATTAAGGCTCAAAGGCAACCTGCCTTACAACGTCTGAGTATTGCATCTTCACTTAGAGAGGGTCAAAAGTAACTATCCTCAGTTTACCAATGGTTTGTTCTTCCCATGACCTAATTCACGGGATTTCCGATCGCATAGACTGAGTTTCCACGGTGACAACTTATACAGGTCTCATACCCACTCTCTCGATGTGATTTCTATCACATTAGGTGGTAGCTCCTTTATAAAGGGATCTGCAAGATTTTTATCGGTTGAAATATAAGTCGCACTTATAACTCTAGAGTTTCTCAACTTTCTAACAGACTTCAATCGTCTTTTGACATGTCTTGATGGAATTATCCTTATAACTTGTCACTTTGGCAATCACAGTCTGTTGTCACAGTTCATAAGGATAAACGATATTGTTTTTTCAACCACCAGCAAGTCAATAAAGAGTTCACATAACCATTCTGCCTCAACAGTTGAGGTGTCAAGTGCAGCGAACTCAGCTTTCATTGTTGACCACGTCAAGATGGTCTGCTTGCACGACCTCCATGATACCACGCCTCCACTAATAGTAAAGACATAACCACTAGTGGCATAAAGCTCGTCTACAACATATATCCAGTTCGAATTACTATATTTATCAAGTACTGCATGCTGACCAGAATAGTGAATGTCATATCTCATTATATTGTGCAAGTAGCGTATAACCTGCTCAAGTGCATGGCAATGATCAGTCCCAGGGTTTGATATGAATCTACTTAATTTGCTCACTACAAATGAGATTTTAGGCCTTGTTGCATGTAACACTCCAAAATTCTATTCTGGATAAATTAAGAAAACTCATTTCATGATTTAAATAAATGTGTTTTCAAATATAGATTACCTAAAAGATTCTTATGTGAACTATCATTTGTGTTAAATATTTATTCTCCAAAAAACAATTAAGTTAAACTATCTCTTAATATAGATTTTACATAAGAAATTATATCCTTTTAAATAAATATGTGAAGATTATAAATTTATTTTATTGAACTTCTAAAATGTGGCTATGTTTTTGAATTATTTTCTTTAATAATTATTATTGTAAAACATGTTACATAAATTATTCCTACTAATTTTCATTTGCTTAAATGGATAAATTAATTAATAAAAATGCTTTGCATTCATGTGGAGTTTTTGTTTGTTGCAATTTATGCTTGAAATAGAAATTTTAACTCATCTCTAAATTAGACTTCAATTTTAAATTTAAAATAGAAAGCAAAAATTAGAAATATGAGCTAATATAATGGATCGATGTATGTTTGATTGGTTTGTGTGTACACGACGTCCTTTAGGTAAAGTCGATACAAATTAGGATACCACAATAAGATATTTAAGAAAATACTCCTTTCAGTTCGCGTATAACACTCAAAAATTTAATTAAAAATTTTAAATAAAAATATATTCTAAGAATTATTTAAATTGAAGGTCTAATATGATTAGTACAAATTAACAATGATATTATTGTAATAAAAGAGTTAGTTAGAGTTTCTAACAGATAGGATATGATTGTAACCGATAAGTACCATATTAGATCTGTCATGTAACCACCCACCTAAGATAGGATTGTAATAGATAAGTACTAGATTAGATCTATCATATAACGGATTTAGTTTTGAGTTTGTTAGAGTTCCTAATATATAGGATATGGTTGTAACAGATAAGTACCAGATTAGATCTATCATGTAACCATCCACCTCCCAGCCTATATAAATACATGCCACCATAACACCTCAAGCCATCAATCAAAGACTCATCTATAGCCTCGCAGCAGCCACCGCTCGCCGGTGGGCCTGCCACCACGGGCAGGATGTTGTAGCCCCGTTCCGCGTGAACAGGATCGTGCAGGGGAGAAACGACCTTGGTCGTCGATCCGGTGATGAGCGCTCACGATTGAATCTCAAATACCCCGTCGTGATCGAAAATCATAGTCGTTGATCTCAGATCTGTTGGCCGAGATCAGATCGCGGGATCCTTTAATCTCGAGCATTGATTTTAGATCCGACTGCTGTGATAGAATACCGGTTCAGGTGCCGCCGTCGGATTTGGATCCCATGGCTAGCAATCCACCGTACCCCTTTGCCATGTTCATCTTTATAAAGAGGCCCTCTGGTTTATTTCAAATCAACCCGCCATCCAACCAGTTAGGAAATAATTAAAACCGAGTCCCCGATATTTATGAATTGAACCCCAAGTTTTCTGGAATAAACTGAGTCCCCGCATCCCAAAGGTTAAATAAAATGAGTAAATTACTTCAGAAAATGTTTTCTAGTATAGAAATAATTCCAGAAACTTGTTTAATTCATAAATAATTCATTTTAATTCCTTTTTGATCCATTACAATTACATTAATCTCATATTAATATTGTTTACCATCTAGTAACCTTGTATTACCATGAAACCTATGGTTAAAATCATGTACCTTATTTGTTTTATAGTAGACACTTAAAACTTCGAAAACCATAAATTTATAACCGTAACTCCGAATTTAGTGATTCTCGAACCTACGACCTCGTAGCAGCGCATAGAATATTCTTACGTTATTTGTTCTCATGTTTGGTGTAATGTTATTTTTATGTACTCCTTGTCCATTTGTATGTATTGCTACGAATAGAAGTGAGGTCAGGAGTCACTTGAAGACCAAGTTGGTGAAGTACCTGGGAATCTCGAATCTAAGGGAAGTTGTGCCCTTGATCACTCTTCTTTACCTAATAATGTTCCTATTAATCACTGTGACATGCTCAGGTTATATTGATGGGACCTAATAGGCTTCCCTAGCATTGTTTATCCCACACCTTGCAGACAAAAGAACTATTGGGTAGTTTTGCTATTGCTATACCTGATTTTGGAAAAGTAATGTTATATTATGTTCATGTTCCAATTCAGTTATTGATTATTGTTCATGATAAGATCATTATGTTAATTGGAACATGGAGAACCACCCAGGAAAACATTACTACCACAAGGGTGGTATGAGACGTCATTGGCTGACTAATTAGGAAAGCTAGTGGAGGACTACCTTACCCGAAAGGGGCAAGGGCGGTAGAGGAGCTGCGTATAGGAAGGTTCTCGGGTCGATCATGCTGTAATGGTTTTTTAGACGAGGGATTCCTATATTGCCCTTCTTATAAATCGTAGCAGGTTTTTTTGAAGCTAGTGTAACTTTGTAAAGGCCTCGTAGTGGATCCCTAGCCATTCACCTCGGAAGTGTCTAAGGGCCTTGCAAACCCTGGCTAGACGGGATACACGACTTGTGGGTAAAGATGTGCAACCTCAATAGAGTGTAAAACTGGTATATCAGTCGTGCTCACAGTCATGAGTGGCTCAGACACTCACATGATTAATTTATGGAATTAAACTTAATCTGTCAGATGCATTGTATTGCAGGTGTTATTATTAATCTTGATCTCTTACTTACTTGGGTTGGTGTCTACTAATACTTAGTAACTACTAATAAAATTTTGACCAACTCTAAAAGCAATGTTCAGCTTCAACCATCTCCTTTGGTAAGACTTACACTTCACATGAGCTCCCACCTTTGGTGAGTTCATGCACATTATTCCCCACAACTTGTTGAGCGATGAACGTATGTGAGCTCACCCTTGTTGTACTCACACCCCTAGGTCAAGGATAGGTACCACAGGATGAGGTGCGTGAAGGATGTTGTGATGAGCTCGTGAGTGGTCTAGGCCGTCGTCTCCCAGTCAACTATGGTTGCTGGATCGTTGTCTTCATATGATGTAATTATTTAACTATTTTGTACAGAACTCCGTTATGTATTAATTGAAGCGTCCCGATCCTTTGGGACTCAAATTTGATATAATTACTAGTCCCAGGAGGCTAGTAAACATATTCATTTCTTCAAATAGTACAGAGTCTCCAATAATAGTTATTACAATACCAAAATACAAGCTCTAGCGAGCTTAGAAACATAGCACAGTGGAAGATCATCTAGCCCAAGCCACGGGCAGACTGGTGCAGACACAGCCCCCTTCTATTCGAACATAGCAGAAAAGAAGTCTTCAGCTGCTGAAAAACATAGATAAATCTGTGTGAATACACTAGGTATTTCGCAAGCCCATCCCGCCCGTAAAGAGAGAGAGGCATATATGGTACATGCTTGGTATGGTGGAGTTGAAGTCACTCATTTCTTTTTCAGAGAAAGGCGATACTTGATGGTTTACCTAAAAGAGAGGAGTAGCACCTTTTCACACTCGACCACCACTGAGCTTACCGCTCCTGTGGCTTAGTTTTTATTTCCAAAAACACCCACACACTTTCCCTTTTTACGAAGATCAAAACACTAATTGCTATACCACACCAGACTCGTCCATACCAGTGGACATGGACTATTTGAATAGGTTTCAAACTCTGCGCAGAGGTGTACACTTTACCCACTAGTCCGGCGCTGCGGTCTCATGGCCAATGAGACCCGAATTCGAAACTCTTTCCTTCCTTGCACGTCCTTACCTTAAAGATTATATCGGTAGGAGTCAGGCCACCACCATGCCCAAATCGGACAAAACATTCCCCTTCCTTATCCTCCCGGTGCTCCCCAGCCATCATAACCCTAGGGTTTGGACCGTACAAGTTCAGATTGAGTGACCGCCAATACAATCTCGAGTGGTTGTACTTGTCATGAGTACAGGTAGTGAAGGATTACAAACCGATTCTTATATGAGGGGACGATCCTTCATGCTCACACCTAACCTGGCCGAGCCAACACCTGAGGCCCTCCCCTAAACCAGGGAGTCCCTGATCATCCCACTCAGTTGGTGATAAGGGTGAATTCCCTTCATCATACACTTCTTTGAAAACATTTCTCTTTTTAGAAAAACCACTATTGCCTCGACCCACATTTTGGTACCCAAAAGATATTCTTTAATGCAGGCTATCACTCATCTCACAATGCATAGATTCCAATCCATATTCCCGACTTAGGCAGTGCTAGAAAGAGTAGGTAATTTATGCATCAAGGGAAGAATGGACTTGCCTTCGTCAAAGTTCTCTTGGCGCGAAAGATCTATTTTTGGGAGGTCGGGCTTCGACCCTTCTTTCGGAGCTACGATTTCCGGAGGGTCGGACCCTTCTCCACCTTGCAAAACAGGCAACAACAATACATCAAACATTTTTGGCTACTATAGTGTGTCAAGTTCTAAGTATTATTATTTGTGACTTAAAGAATTTTTGGACTATTTTTTGTGCATAAAATATCAACATATATACATATATATGAAAATAGGAAAAGGAAAAAGAGAGGGGATTCTCGGTTAGCTGGGCCCGAGGGGGATTTTGGCCCAACGCGGGCACGCGGCGTCACGGGCGAGCTAGCCCAGACGGCGCGGGCGGACACCGTGAGCGCGAGCCCACGCGTTAGAGAAAGGGGGAGGGCCGACGGCGTCGGCCGGCTGACGGGGGGGGGGGGGGGGGGGGGGGCGAACCGGACGGGGTCGGGGAAACAGACCGCCGACGAGGTTCCACGGTGGTTCTCCGCCACGGTTCCGGTTCTCAAGGGTCAGGGAGGTGGGCTAGCGCGGCCGGACCCAGGCGAACACAGTGGCGGGACAAATTTGGCTAGTGGCGCTCTGGGAGGTACTTACCACGAGGAGGAGGCGGGTGAAAGAGAAATAGGCTTACACCTTTTCCTGATTGATTTTGGTGGTTGAATTGCCCAACACAAATAATTGGACTAACTAGTTTGCTCTAGATTATAAGATTTACAGGTGCCAAAGGTTCACAACAAACCAATAAAAAGACCAAGAAAGGGTTAAACAAAGAGAGCAAAAGACTGTCGAAGTGTGCCTTGGTCTGGCGCACCGGACTGTCCGGTGTGCCACCGGACTGTGTCCAGTGCACCAGGGAACCCAACTTCGAACTGCTCACCTTCGGGAATTCTGGGAGCCGCTCCGCTATAATTCACCGAACTGACCGGTGTAGCACCGAACTGTCCGGTGTGCCAGTGGAGCAACGGCTACTTTGCGCCAACGGTTGTCTGCAGGGAGCAGTTAATGCGCTACAGTGCGCGCAGAAGTCAGAGCAGAGCCAGAAGGCGCACCGGACAGTCTACAGGACCTGTCCGGTGCACCACCGGACTGTCCGGTGGCCCAGAAGTCAGAAGCTCCAACGGTCAGAATCCAACGGCCTGGTGACGTGGCTGGTGCACCGGACAGTGTCCGGTGGCGCACCGGACTGTCTGGTGCGCCATACGATAGAAGCCCTCACCAACGGTTCTTTTGGTGGTTGGGGCTATAAATACCCCCCAACCACCACACTTCAAGGTATCCAAGTTTTCAGCCTTCACACCTCATACAAGAGCTATAGCATTCAATACAAGACACAACCAAAGAGATCAAATCCTCTCCCAAGTCGAAAGACAATTCCAATCAAATAGTGACTAGTGAGAGAGAGAGATACTTGTGTTCATTTGAGCTCTTGCACTTGGATTGCTTTTCTTCCTCATTCTTTCTTGATTTCAACTCAATTGTAACCAAGGCAAGAGACACCAATTGTGTGGTGGTCCTTGTGGGGACTTAGTGTCCCGTTTGATTGAGAAGAGAAGCTCACTCGATCTAAGTGACCGTTTGAGAGAGGGAAAGGGTTGAAAGAGACCCGGTCTTTGTGACCACCTCAACGGGGAGTAGGTTTGCAAGAACCGAACCTCGGTAAAACAAATCACCGTGTCATCCACCTTATTTGCTTGTGATTTGTTTTCGCCCTCTCTTTCGGACTCGTTTTTATTTCTAATGCTAACCCCGGCTTGTAGTTGTGCTTAAAGTTTGTAAATTTCAGATTCGCCCTATTCACCCCCCTCTAGGTGACTTTCAATTGGTATCAGAGCCCGGTGCTTCATTAGAGCCTAACCGCTCGAAGTGATATCGGGAGCATCCGCCAAGATGGAGATCGGGACCGGCGACAAGTCCGCAAGCTCGGGGAGAATGCACTCAAGGGAGTCCGCCCACAAGCACAAGGAGGAATCCTCTTCCTCCATCAAGTCCCAACGGAAGGGTGACAAGAAGAAGAAGATGAAGAAGGTAGTCTACTACGAGACCGACTCTTCGTCACCCTCTACCTCCGGCTCGGAATCGGCATCCGCAACTTCTAAACGCCATGAGCGCAAGAAGTATAGTAAGATGCCCCTTCGCTATCCTCGTATTTCAAAATGCACTCCATTACTTTTCGTTCCATTAGGCAAACCACCTATGCTTGAAGGTGAAGATTATTCTATGTGGAGTGATAAAATGAGGCATCACCTAACCTCACTCCACAAAAGCATATGGGATATGGTTGAGTATGGAGCGTAGGTACCAAAAGAAGGGGACAAGGATTATGATTCGGAGGAGGTCGAACAAATCCGACACTTCAACTCCCAAGCCACTACTATACTCCTTGCCTCTCTAAGTCGAGAGGAGTATAATAAGGTGCAATGGTTGAAGAGTGCCAAAGAGATTTGGGACGTGCTCAAGACCGCACATGAAGGAGACGAGGTGACCAAGATCACCAAGAGGGAAACGATCGAGGGGGAGCTCGGTCGCTTCATGCTTCACCAAGGGGAAGAGCCACAAGCAATGTACAACCGGCTCAAAACTTTGGTGAACCAAGTGTGCAACCTCGGGAGCACCAAGTGGGATGACCATGAAATGGTCAAGGTTATTCTTAGATCACTCGTATTTCTTAATCCCACTCAAGTTCAATTAATTCGTGGTGATCCTAGATATAAGCTAATGTCTCCTGAGGAAGTGATAGGAAAATTTGTGAGCTTTGAGTTGATGATCAAAGGCTCCAAGAAAATCATCGAGCAAGGCGCCTCCTCCACACCCGATGTACAACCCGTTGCATTCAAGGCAACGGAGGAGAAGAAAGAAGACTCTACACCTAGTAGGGTCCCCATCGACGCCTCCAAGCTCGACAATGAGGAGATGGCGCTCATCATCAAGAGCTTTCGCCAAATCCTCAAGCAAAGGAGGGGGAAGGACTACAAGCCCCGCTCCAGGAAAGTTTGCTACAAGTGTGGTAAGCCCGGTCATTTCATTGCTAAATGTCCTTTATCAAGTGATAGTGACAGGGGCGATGACAAGAAGGGGAGAAGAAAGGAGAAGAAGAGATATTACAAGAAGAAGGGCGGCGATGCCCATGTTTGTCGGGAGTGGGACTCCGACGAGAGCTCCACCGACTCCTCCTCCGACGAGGACGCCGCCAACATCACCGTCAACAAGGGACTTCTCTTCCCCAACGTCGGCCACAAATGCCTCATGGCAAAGGACGATAAAAGGAAGAAGGTAAAATCAAAATCCTCTACTAAGTATGCAACTTCTAGTGATGAGGATAATTCTAGTGATGATGAGGATAACTTGCTTACTCTTTTTGCCAACTTAAACATGCAACAAAAGGAAAAATTAAATGAATTAATTAGTGCTATTCATGAGAAGGATGAACTCTTGGATAGCCAAAAGGACTTCCTAATTAAAGAAAATAAAAAGCATGTTAAGGTTAAAATGCTTATGCTCTACAGGTAGAAAAATGTGAAAAATTATCTAGTGAGCTAAGCACTTGCCATGATGTTATTTCCAACCTTAGAAATGAAAATGCCAAATTAATTGCTAAGATTGAAAAATCAAATGTTTGTGATGATTCAATTAACAATCTTAGAAATGATAATGCTAGTTCAATTGCTAAGATTGAAAAATTGAATGCCTCTCTTGCTAACCTTAGAAATGAGAATGAAAAATTAATTGCTAAGGCTAGGGAATTAGATGTTTGCAATGTTTTCATTTCCAATCTTAGAGATGAGAATGACATTTTACATGCTAAGATTGTTGAACTAAATTCTTGCAAACCCTCTACATCTACCGTTGAGCATGTTACAATTTGCATTAGATGTAGAGATGTTAACATTGATGCTATTCATGATCACATTGCTATGATTAAACAAAAAATGATCATATAGCAAAATTAGATGCTAAAATTGTCGAGCACGAGTTAGAAAATGAGAAATTTAAATTTGCTCGTAGTATGCTCTATAGTGGGAGACGCCCTGGCATTAAGGATGGCATTGGCTTCCAATAGGGAGGCAATGCCAAACTCAATGCCCCTCCTAAAAGATTATCTAACTTTGTTAAGGGCAAGGCTCCCATGCCTCAGGATAACGAGGGTTACATTTTGTACCCTGTCGGTTATCCCGAGCATAAAATTAGGAGAATTCACTCTAGGAAGTCTCACTCTGGTTTTAATCATGCTTTTATGTATAAGAGTGAGGCATCTAGTTCTAGGCAATCAACCCGTGATAAATTGCCTAAGAAGACAACTCCTATTGCATCAAATGAACCTAATGTTTCATTTAAGACTTTTGATGCATCTTATGTGCTTACTAACAAATCAGGCAAAATAGTTGCCAAATATGTTGGAGGCAAACACAAGGGGTCAAAGACTTGTGTTTGGGTACCCAAGGTTCTTGTTTCTAATGTCAAAGGACCCAAGACCGTTTGGGTACCTAAGAACAAGGCCTAAAATTGTTTTATAGGTTTATGCATCCGGGGGCTCAAGTTGGATCATCGATAGCGGGTGCACAAACCACATGACAGGGGAGAAAAAGATGTTCTCCTCCTATGAGAAAAACCAAGATCCCCAACGAGCTATCACATTCGGGGATGGAAATCAAGGTTTGGTCAAAGGATTGGGTAAAATTGCTATATCACCTGACCATTCTATTTCCAATGTTTTTCTTGTAGATTCTTTAGATTACAATTTGCTTTCCGTTTCTCAAGTATGTAAAATGGGCTACAACTGTCTTTTTACAGATTTAGGTGTTACTGTCTTTAGAAGAAGTGATGATTTAGTAGCATTTAAGGGAGTGTTAGAGGGTTAGCTATACTTAGTAGATTTTGATAGAGCTGAACTCGACACTTGCTTAATTGCTAAGACTAACATGGGTTGGCTCTGGCACCGCCGACTAGCTCATGTTGGGATGAAGAATCTTCATAAGCTTCTAAAGGGAGAGCACATTTTGGGACTAACCAATGTTCATTTTGAGAAAGACAGGGTTTGTAGCGCATGTCAAGCAGGGAAGCAAGTTTGTGTTCATCATCCACACAAGAATATCATGACGACCGACAGGCCGCTCGAGCTACTCCACATGGACCTATTCGGCCCGATAGCTTACATAAGCATCGGCGGGAGTAAGTATTGTCTTGTAATTGTGGATGATTATTCTCGCTTCACTTGGGTGTTCTTTTTGCAAGAAAAATCTCAAACCCAAGAGACCTTAAAGGGATTCTTGAGACGGGCTCAAAATGAGTTCGGCTTAAGGATCAAAAAGATTAGAAGCGACAACGGGACGGAGTTCAAGAACTCACAAATCGAAAACTTTCTTGAAGAGGAGGGCATCAAGCATGAGTTCTCTTCTCCCTACACACCACAACAAAATGGTGTAGTGGAGAGGAAGAATAGAACTCTATTGGACATGGCAATGACCATGCTTGATGAGTACAAGACTTTGGATCGGTTTTGGGCCGAGGCGGTCAACACCGCTTGCTACGCCATCAACCGGTTATATCTTCACCGAATCCTCAAGAAGACATCTTATGAACTCCTAACCGGTAAAAAACCCAATGTTTCATATTTTAGAGTCTTTGGTAGCAAATGCTTTATTCTTGTTAAAAGAGGTAGAAAATCTAAATTTGCTCCTAAGGCTGTAGAAGGCTTGTTACTAGGATATGATTCAAACACAAGGGCATATAGAGTCTTTAACAAGTCCACTGGACTAGTTGAAGTTTCTTGTGACATTGTGTTAGATGAGACTTACGGCTCTCAAGTAGAGCAAGTTGATCTTGATGAGCTAGATGATGAAGAGGCTCCGTGCGTCACGCTAAGGAACATGTCCATTGGGGATGTGTGTCCTAAGGAATCCAAAGAGCCTCCACAAGTACAAGATCAACCATCTTCCTCAATGCAAGCATCTCCACCAACTCAAGATGAGGATCAAGCTCAAGATGATGATGATGAAGATCAAGAGGAGCCACCTCAAGAGGAGGACAATGATCAAGGGGGAGATGCCAATGATCCAGACAAGGAAGATGATGAGGGTCCAAGACCGCCACACCCAAGAGTCCACCAAGCAATCCAACGAGATCACCCCGTGAGCACCATCCTCGGCGACATTCATAAGGGGGTAACCACTCGATCTCGTGTTGCTCACTTTTGTGAACATTACTCTTTTGTTTCCTCTATTGAGCCACACAGGGTAGAGGAAGCACTTCAAGATTCGGATTGGGTGCTGGCGATGCAAGAGGAGCTCAACAACTTCACAAGGAATGAGGTATGGCATTTAGTTCCATGTCCTAACCAAAATGTTGTAGGAACCAAGTGGGTCTTCCGCAACAAACAAGATGAGCATGGTGTGGTGACAAGGAACAAAGCCCGACTTGTGGCCAAGGGGTATTCACAAGTCGAAGGTTTGGATTTCGGTGAAACCTATGCACCCGTAGCTAGGCTTGAGTCAATTCGCATTTTACTTGCCTATGCTACTTACCATGGCTTCAAGCTTTACCAAATGGACGTGAAAAGTGCCTTCCTAAATGGACCAATCAAAGAGGAGGTCTATGTTGAGCAACCTCCCGGCTTTTAAGATAGTGAGTGTGGGGGATAGATATCCCCCGGGTCCACTAAAGAGATAAAAGACCTCACGAAAGGCCCAAGGGCCCAATAAATCGTAAGGTCGTTCTTTCGTGGGCCTGGGGAGAGACAATCAACGAAGCAGAGAAGACGTAAGACTGGATTGGAGCAAACCCGGACGGCCCACAACGTCGGGCGAGTAAATCGCAACAGAGACCCGACTTTCCTGCGCTGAAGCCCCCATGCAACAGAGCCATGCGAGGATAAGTCGGCAAGGGTTACGTAGGGATAAACTCAAGAGGTTTACTATCTTTCAGCTACTTGTTGTTATCATATCCACGTGTACTGCCCCACGGTCGAGTATATAAGGCCTAGGGGGCACCCCTTCAGATCGATCGACCCTACTTTACTTAGCCACCCATGTAAACTCTCTGTGCCTCCGTTCCAGAGAGCCCTCTTGTAACCACACTCAAATACTCATCAGGACGTAGGGTGTTACGCATCTCTAAGCGGCCCGAACCTGCAAATCTTGTCTGCTGTCCCTCGTGCAATCGGCACGAACCATTTTGCTACAGTCGTTGACACCGTCCTACTCCTAAAAACACCTTGGGGGGTAACCCCAGGTGTGTGGTCGGACCCAAAACACCGACAGCTGGCGCGCCAGGTAGGGGGTGTGTCGACGATCCAAGCTAGCTCAATGGCCGTCACCTTCCACAGCAAGATCACCGTGCGTCCCGGATCTGTATTCTGCTTCGGGACAATCTCATCTGTAGCAGATGAAGAGGGAATTCTACACCGCCTCGCAGATCTGCCGGAAAAGAAGTCTCCTCCAACAAACTCCGAAAATGCTGGAAAGACGCTACCTCCGGCTCTTCGGAAAAAGATTATCTCCGGGAAGGCTGGAGCTGGAAGCTCGCTGACCCGGAAGACTCCGCTGTCTACTTCCCCGACGAAGGAATGGACACAGATCGCGAGAAAGAAGGAGACCAGAGAAAGGCAAGTCGTTCTTTCCGTTCCTCCGGCCTCAAAGGAGAACGGAAAGAAAGTCGCCACGACAGCAGCACCATTCTACCCCGACGTCCTCTTCATCGGGAGAGTGGAGTCGCCCGCCGTCTCTGACGACGAACCGACTGCGCCTGGAGAAGAACCACCTCAACGAGAATCCCGTCGACGGAGGAACCGACGCAGGAACGTTCGACGACATCACGCGACCGGAGAACGGGATCCGGAGCAGCCTGTCTCGCGAGACGAGGTCTCGGAGATAGGAGAAACCCCGGAAGAACGCGTCTTCAGGGAACGAAGGAACTCCCGACGACGTGATCGCCGATGGACTCAGGAGCAAGCCGAGCAGGATGCGAGGCAACGCCGGGAGAACCCGCTCTTCAGGCGCAACCTGAACCCCGACTTCGCCCGAGCTATGAACACGCCGAGCAAAGTCGGGGGCGTTCTAGCTCGGATAGCTGACGGACTTCCTCGGACTCCCGACACCGAGGGATACCGACGCCTGTTCACTCAGGCGGCCAACCATCTTCTACCACTCGCTCACCCGCCGAACGATTTGCGACACGCCATCAACAGTCGACGAGACGCGCGAAGCTCTATCAATGCTTTGCGTGAACGGCGGCATGAAAACGAAATTCGCCGTCGGGAGGAGTATGACCGAGATCACGGCTTCCCGACTCAAAGCCAGGCCACCAGGACTGAGTCGGCAACAGCCTCAACTGGCGGAACCACCCGGGGACGGTCGAGGAACCACCACCACCACTCCCCTCCCCGGGACAGACATCGTTCCCGACGGCAGGAGGACACGTGCGGAGTATCTGCTCTTACTCCGCGCCTTAGGGCCATCCAATGGCCTCCCAACTTCAAGGTATCCAATGTCGACAAATATGAACCTAAGCAGGATCCAGGGGGTTGGTTAGCCGTCTACACCACCGCTGCTCGGGCTGCCGGGGCATCTGAAGACGTCATGACCGCGTATTTGCCCATTGTCCTTGGGCAAGACGCGCTGCAGTGGCTACGGCATCTACCCCGACACTGCATCGACGACTGGGGAGACTTCAGTCGACGTTTCACCGCCAACTTCCAGTCCCTCTCCGACAAACCAGCGCAACCATGGGACCTCAAATCCATCAAGCGCCGGGGGGACGAGACTCTCCGGTCGTACCTCAAAAGGTTCCAGACCATGAGAAACTGTATCCCCGAAGTCACGGAGGCGGCCGTGATCGAGGACTTCTACAGAGGATCCAATGACTCGGCTTTCGTCCGAGCCATACTACAAAAAGCACCGACTACCTCCGAGGAGCTGTTCCGGGAAGCTGACCTCTACATCACCACTGACGAGCGGGCCCAGGATCTCATTGGGGGAGCAAAGCCTGCACCGGCAGCACCGCGACGTGACGCGAACCAACCACCCGACAAACGCTGGGAGAAGAGGCCTCGTGAAGAAGTACACGCCGCCGGACCACCCGCCTCTCGCGCCCGAGGAGGACCTCGTGGAGGCGAGCGCACGCTGGACGACATCCTCGACGCCCAGTGCCCGTACCACAAGGACATGCGCCACACTCTTCGTAACTGCCGGGACTTCAAGCACTCTGTCGGGCACGGCCGACCCTTCCAACCTCTACCGCCTCCTCCGCCGAGGGGAGGACCAGATGAACCACGACAGCCCCATCAGCAGGAGGAGGGGGGAGGAGGAGCTTTCCTGCGCGTTGACAGGGAGGTCAACGTCATCTTCGGCGGACATGGGTCGCAGGAAAACAGAAGACAACAAAAGCTCAACGACCGCCAGATACTGGTGGCGACCACCGGTCCTCCCGCCCCATACCGGTGGTCGGAGCACCCGATCACTTTCACTCGGGAGGATCAATGGCTCAACTTCGACCATCCAGGCAAATACCCGCTTCTCGTCGATCCGGTGATCCGAGAAAGCCGGGTAAAGAAGGTGCTAGTGGACGGGGGGAGCAGCATCAACGTCACTTTCCCCCGGACACTCCAAGGCTTGGGAGTTCACCTCAAAGAGCTCCGCGAGTCGGACACCCCTTTCTTCGGCATCGTGCCGACGGAAGGGGAATACCCGCTGGGCCACATCTACATGCCGGTCACCTTCGGAACTCCGGAGAACTACCGAACCGAGTTCCTGAGGTTCGAGGTGGCGAACTTCGACTGCGGGTACAACGCCATCATCGGGAGGCCGGGGCTGGCTAAATTCATGGCCATTCCGCACTATACATACATGATACTGAAGATGCCAGGACCGCAAGGAATCATAACTGTGCGCGCCGACTTCCAAGGCGCCACAGAATGTTTCCGAGTGGCCATCCAAGCAGCCCTCACCACCAAGCCGTCAACGGTTCCTTCTACGACGGCGAACTCTAAGCCTAAGGAAGACCTCGCCGTACCGGCGAACGAAGCTCAGGCCGTGACCTCTATGCGGCCGATTGAAGAAACCAAGCGAATCAACCTGGGATTCGCTGATGAGCGCAAAACGGCCATCATCAGCTCCAGTTTGAATGACAAATAGGAAAGCGCGCTCGTCCAGTTCTTGCAAGATAACCGAGACGTATTCGCATGGCAACCTGTGGATATGCCGGGAGTCCCAAGAGAACTGGCCGAGCACAAATTGAAGGTCTATCCCCAGGCGAGGCCGATCCGGCAAAAGCTACGTCGTTTCACGCCCGACAAGAGAGAGGCCATTCGTGCCGAATTAGCCCGCTTGGTCGCGGCTGGATTTATTAGAGAAGTATTACACCCTGAGTGGTTGGCCAACCCTGTTCTTGTACTCAAAAAGAATAAAGTGGATTGGCGCATGTGCGTCGACTATACTGATCTCAACAAACACTGTCCGAAGGATCCCTTCGGGCTCCCGAGGATAGATCAGGCGGTGGATTCCACCGCTGGATGTTCTGTGCTGTCTTTCTTAGATTGCTATTCCGGGTATCATCAGATCAGTTTGGCCAAAGAAGACGAGGAAAAAACAGCATTCATCACTCCGTTTGGTGCTTTCTGTTATACCTCCATGCCGTTCGGCCTCAAAAACGCTGGCGCGACTTATCAGAGAGCCATTCAAACATGCTTAGCCGATCACTGGGGCAAGCGTGTGGAGGCTTACGTAGATGACGTGGTGATCAAAACAGAGAATTCGGAAAACTTCATCGAAGATTTACAGCTGGTTTTCAACAGCCTGAGAAGATATAGATGGAAGCTCAATCCTGAAAAATGTGTTTTCGGGGTACCAGCAGGAAAGTTGCTCGGATTTATCGTCAGCCACCGGGGAATTGAGGCTAATCCAGATAAGATTGAAGCTATCATGAAGATGGAAGCTCCTCGGTCACAAAAGAAGGTTCAGCGACTCACTGGATGTATGGCAGCTCTGAGCAGATTTATATCCAGGCTGGGAGAGAAAGGTTTGCCATTTTACAAGCTACTCAAGAAGGTGGACAAGTTTCAGTGGACTTCAGAAGCACAGGAAGCTCTAGACGCACTGAAAAAATTCTTGACAACACCACCGGTATTGAAACCACCCCGGCGAGCTATGCCGACTCAACCGGCTGAAGATCTGTTGCTGTATATCTCTTGCACAACTCACGTGGTAAGCACTGCGTTGGTAGTCGAGCGAGTAGAAGAAGGACATGCCTATCCAGTACAACATCTTGTTTACTTCATCAGTGAAGTTCTAGGCCCCTCGAAGAAAAAGTATCCTCAGGTTCAGAAACTATTATATGCAGTACTTCTAACTGCCCGCAAGCTGCGTCACTACTTTGACGACCACAAAGTCATAGTAGTTACTGGTTTTCCAATAGGGGACATTCTTCACAACAAGGAAGCCATTGGCCGAATAGCCAAGTGGGCTTGCGAGTTGGGATCCCACGATATCGAGTTCCGACCTCGCACCGCCATCAAAACTCAAGCACTGGTTGATTTCGTATCGGAATGGACAGAACAGCAAGTACCAGACAATCCAGAAACTGCAGAAGTATGGCGAATGTATTTCGATGGCTCGCTGAAGCTGCAGGGAGCAGGAGCAGGGATTCTCTTCACCGCACCTGGAGGCGAGCACCTCAAGTACGCTCTCCAGTTGCTATTCCCAGCCTCTAACAATGCAGCCGAGTATGAAGCCTTGATACACGGATTAAACATCGCCATATCACTGGGCGTCAAAAGATTGATGGTATATGGAGATTCTCTGGTAGTCATCAGCCAGATAAACAAAGAATGGGATTGTTCAAGTGATTCAATGGGAAAATATTGCGCTGCCGTCCGAAAGCTGGAAGATAAATTCGAGGGTCTGGAATTTCATCATGTAGAAAGAGATCGGAACACGGCAGCCGATGTATTGTCCAAGCTCGGATCCGGTCGAACTCAGGTCCCACCCGAAGTCTTCGTACAAGAAATCCTGCAGCCGAGTATCTCAATGGATCAAACAGAAGAGTGCAACATCATAGATCAACCCGAGTCAGACTCTAATGACTAGAGACAGCCGATTATTAAATATATAAAAAATGAAGAAGAACCAGATGACAAGAACTCGGCAGAGCGTATTGCCAGACAATCGGGTCACTATACACTCATTGGGGAGGTATTATACAGGAGGGGCGCGTCAGGCGTCCTCATGAAGTGCGTTCTCCCGTCCACCGGGAAGCAGCTTCTGGAGGAAGTCCATGCAGGGCAATGTGGAGTACATGCAGCATCCAGAACACTAGTCGGGAAGGTTTTCAGGTCAGGATTCTATTGGCCGATGGCGAAGGACGATGCAGCCAAGTTAGTTCAGAGATGCGAAGCTTGCCAATACCTGTCAAAGCAACAGCACATGCCAGCACAGCAGCTGCAGACCATACCAGTAACTTGGCCTTTCGCATGCTGGGGACTGGATATGATTGGACCTTTCAAAAAAGCTCAAGGAGGATATACCCATGTATTGGTGGCAATTGACAAATTCACTAAATGGATAGAGTTTCAGCCCATTGCTTCTTTAACCTCTGCTAAAGCCGTGGAATTCATACAAAGCATAATATTTAGATTCGGGATACCAAACAGTATCATTACTGACTTGGGATCCAACTTCACCAGCTCAGAATTCTTTGACTTCTGCGAGCAAAAGAACATTCAGATCAAGTACGCATCCGTAGCACATCCAAGAGCCAACGGGCAGGTTGAGCGAGCCAACGGAATGATATTGGAGGCACTCAGGAAAAGGGTCTTCGATAAGAATGAAAAATTCGCAGGAAAATGGATAAGAGAACTGCCTTATGTTGTTTGGAGCCTGAGAACCCAACCTAGCCGAGCCCTGCATGGAAACACCCCTTTCTTCATGGTCTATGGGACAGAGGCAGTGCTACCTGCTGATCTCAAATTTGGGGCGCCAAGATTGATCTTCGAAAGCATAGCAGAAACCGAGGCCACCAGGCTAGAGGATATCGATGTACTTGAGGAAGAACGACTGAATGCAGTAATCCAATCAGCACGGTACCAGCAGACTCTAAGGCGATATCACGACAAAGCTGTGCGGCAACGTTTCTTTTCGATAGGAGACCTCGACCTCCGCCGAATTCTAACGGGGGAGGGACGGCACAAGTTATCACCCTTATGGGAAGGGCCTTTCATAGTAGCAGAGGTCACTCGGCCCGGATCGTATCGCCTCACCCAGATGGATGGCACAGAAGTTGGGAACTCCTGGAACATAGAGCACCTTCGAAAGTTTTACCCCTAGCTGTATTTCAAAACAGCTGGGGCGACCATGTATTCTGTATAATGAAAATACGTCATCAATAAAGAGAGACTTCAAAGATACCCGGCTCATTTACGATTGACTTGCATTCTTACTTAACTCGGGGTGACCACTATGCCCTACAAACGGAGCAATCGACTTAAGTCGGCAACGACTTAAGACGGTGCAACATGCTCACGCTTACTTAACTCGGGGTGACCACTATGCCCTACAAACGGAGCAATCGACTTAAGTCGGCAACGACTTAAGGCGGTGCAACATGCTCACGCTTACTTAACTCGGGGTGACCACTATGCCCTACAAACGGAGCAATCGACTTAAGTCGGCAACGACTTAAGGCGGTGCAACATGCTCACGCTTACTTAACTCGGGGTGACCACTATGCCCTACAAACGGAGCAATCGACTTAAGTCAGCAACGACTTAAGGCGGTGCAACATGCTCACGCTTACTTAACTCGGGGTGACCACTATGCCCTACAAACGGAGCAATCGACTTAAGTCGGCAACGACTTAAGGCGGTGCAACATGCTCGCGCTTACTTAACTCGGGGTGACCACTATGCCCTACAAATGGAGCAATCGACTTAAGTCGGCAACGACTTAAGGCGGTGCAACATGCTCACGCTTACTTAACCCAGGGTGACCACTATACCCTACTAACGGAGCTATCGACTAAAGTCAGTGGTGGCTCAAGCCGATGCAGCTTACTCGCGCTTACGCAACTCAGGGGATGACTTCCATATCCCGAAAACAAACTTCATAATCATCATGCAGCATTACCACAAATTTGCAAATTAATAAATTCTGTGATCATGTCATTCGAATGATAAGCCGATAACCCCTAACGAGTACTTGATCATGCTAACCGCGCGCTCATAGCACGCGAAATGTTTCTCTATTTTCCAATGTCTTTCTCAGGAACGACTGACGAAGAAGGGCGATTCGAAGAATCGGGGGCAGCATTCACATCGGCTATTATGTCTTCAGGGACAATCACGCCGGGTCTTCTCATCAAGATTCGTCCCGCCCGAATTGCCTTGTCCAGGGCTTTATCACGCTGAGCTTTGAGAGTGACAGCAGTTTCTTCGGCAACTCTAGCAGCCAGCTGAGCAGCTTCTAACTCCTGAGCAATGGATTTCTTAGAAGCTCGGAGTCCCTTGATGGTGGCATCCTTCGCTGATAGCAATTGCGCAAGGCGGGTCAC
The DNA here is from genome assembly GCF_902167145.1 of Zea mays. NCBI lineage: Eukaryota > Viridiplantae > Streptophyta > Magnoliopsida > Poales > Poaceae > Zea > Zea mays. The sequence continues at coordinate 148,854,670 of NC_050096.1, read as the reverse complement.
TTCATCTGCAGACTCTTGCAGCCTGCAACGCTGATTGTCCAGTTCTTCCATTGTAAAACGGTGGCTCCTCTCCAAGATGGTTAGCGAGTTGCTAGAGTCTCGATACAATCTGTCCAGATTGTCGCGAGAGGCAGCAAGGATACGTTTTTCTTCCTACAAACAAAAATCAACTCATTCAGAATCCAAGCATGTAATAAGGCAAAGCATGGTTTTGTAAGTTACCTTTTCAGAGTCAAGCCGAGCATGAAGAGAAGAACTCAGAGCGTTGGCGTCATCCAAAGCAGCGGAGACCTGATTCAGTTCAGTCTAGCTCTGAGAATACTTCTCCTCGAAGTCAGCACACCGTTGAGCCATTTCAGCTTGATCTCGGGAATATTTTTCCTCAAGAACTGCAATCTGCCGAGTCATTCCTATCAAGAGGTAATCAAACGAAATGAGGTCAGAAGGTAAAACAATCCACGAATAAAGGCAAGGAAGAAGAAGAAGGGCGCCAACCCGCATTAGTCGCCTCCAACTCGGATACACGACGATGAAGCGACGCCGGATTCCAACGCTCAAGAGATGAAGCCGCTTCTGGGATGGAAGCACCCTGCGGTTTCAGCTGGCTGGCCATCCCATCCACCAAAGCCTGATGAGAAGAGCGGATGAGCATAATGACAAAAATTCATGCAATGTAAAGAACAAGCTAAAGTACAGCACAGTACCTGGAGGTTGGAAAAGAACGAAGGGATCCCTAAGTCAGAAGAAATCAGCTGATAACTAGGTGCCAGACCACCACCCGAAGCAGCTTGCAGCGGACCAGCAGGAACGAGCTCAGTACATTCAACAGAGCCTAACGCCAGACCAGTGGGGATGCTGCCCTCTAAAGCGACCCCCTGATCCAGAGTTTGGGCCACCACCATACCGCCAGAGTGTGGAGGTGAACCCGCATGAACATCCATGGAAGTGCAGGAAGGAGACCTTGCTCGGACACCCTCGGGGGCTGGGTCACAGTTGGCACTGCCCACTTGAGCCGGATCATCCCCGGCAACACCCTCGGGGGCTGGGCAGTGGCTTATACTCTTCACCCGAGCTAAGTTTTCCCCGACGACATCCTCGGGGGCTGGGTGCGTGTCAGCACTATTCAAGGGGTCCAAGCTCTCTGCCGTAACCACCTCTAAGGTTGACGGGCCTCCAGCTACTTCCATGGGACCAGGACAATCCAAGTCAGCATCCCGACCCTCGAGATCATGCTCTAAGGTCGACGAGGCACGGGATGACCTCAACCCAGCATCGGGCACGGCAGCACAAGTTTTTGTTGCATCAACATACACAGGCTCTGATAGCAAATCTTTTGGGACCATATCCTCTAGAGTTTGATCAAAGTTGGCCATGGACAGTTCTTGCAGACCAATAAGGGCAGACAAAGCAGGAGAAGGAACTCCACTACTTCCACCGCTGGCAATGAACTGCCGACTGTTTTTCTGAGTTAAAGGAGCTTCATCTTCTTCCTCTTCATCCTCCACAGCGGCAACGCAAGCAGCACTCTCATTGGGATTAGCAATAGTTTGGGCACACCCATTGGGATCAGTGTCAGTAAGACCAATTGCAGGCACTTCTTCAGCAGCAGGAGCTAAAGTGCCGGCGTCCTCATCAAAACTGGATACTCGCCGGAGGCGTCTTCTCTTTTTCTTTTGCTCATCAGCAGAAGGCTCGGGCTGACTGGTTCGGCTAGGACGCCTCGGGCGAGTGCTGATAGGTTTCGGGACATTCAAAGTTGTATCAACCTCTGGAAGGGGCACCACTGCCAAGGTACCATCAGGAGCAGCATCGGACGAATCCTCAGCTAACAGATCAAGCATGTCATTTATGTCAGCATCACTGGGGTTCAGAGGCACTTCAAAATAAACCTGTCGTTCATCATCAGGAATCGCCCCGAGCGAAGCAACCAAAGTACTGACTTCCTCAGCGGAGGGTCGCACTCTAAGGCCCAAATTGCTATCAGTCACAGGCGGATTTGACACAAAAAGGGTGAAAGCTTTGGGAGGAGGTAAGTTCCAAGCCGAGTATGCCACTGGAGCACCAACATTTGAAACTTTACCCCTGAGGATCATTTCAAGTCGGCTTACCAAGTCAACAGAAGGAATTCTCCTATTGGTAACCCGAGTTGAGTCGGCCAGCCCTCGATACAGATATGCCGGATAGGCCCTGTCTTTCAATGGCTGAATGTTCTTGAAAACAAAATCAGTGACCACAGCTTCGGCAGTCAGACCTCTCTCTTTCAGTAATCCGACTTCAGTAAGCAACACGCCTGCCTCGGCCACTTCCTGATCTATGGGAGACTCAGTCCAACTCGGAGTACGAACGTCTGGCTGTCTTCCTGACCGGGAGGGGAGAGAATTTCCATAATTATCAACTATAAACCACTCCAGACGCCATCCTTTAATGCTATCTTTGAGGGGAATCTCAAGATACTCGGTCTTCCGCCCACGGCGCATCTCCAAACTGGCACCTCCGACCAGCTGGTGTTGCCCCCCGGCCATCCCAGGGCGGCAATGATACAGATACTTCCACAAACCGAAATGCGGCAGCACACCGAGGTAGGCTTCGCATAGGTGAACGAAGATGGAGATTTGGAGAATGGAATTAGGGTTCAAATGGGTCAAGTTGATATGATAAAAGTCAAGAAGGCCACGGAAAAAAGGAGAGATGGGAAGGCCGAGGCCGCGAAGAAGAAAAGGAGCATAAACTACTGACTCGTGGGTATTTTCGGTTGGGACAGTAGTCCCGTGGCAAATCCGCCAAGAACAGAGTTCCCGCGGAGGAAGAACCCCGATGGAGACGAGGCGGAGAAGCTCAGCTTCAGAAATAACAGACATGTGATTACCTGCGAAGGGTAACTGACTGTTGGGGTCGATTGCGGGGATCACTGCAGCAGACGAGTTCGCAGTTTTCCTCTTGGGCGCCATCCTGCTTCTCACTGGCGAACAGAGTAGGGGGCGAGTGGCAGAGAAGATTCAGATGCGGGAATGCAAGAACTAGGGCACGGAAAGCAAAGGCGGCTAAAAGCGCAACTCTTATGGGATATTCTTGAGCCAGATTCCCTTTCAAAAAGTGCCCAGTCATCACCCGGCGGTTATTTCCGAAATCCCAGCATGCCACGTGGACATCCGACAGTTATTTCCAAAAAAGCCGGCGCGCCATTTCATCACTCGGTTATTATCCTCAAAATAACTCGTGCGGCCGGCTATCACTCGGCGTTGTCTCTAAAACGCTGACCTCACGTTCAGTCGCTCGGCATTACTTCTAAAATGCCGACGTCGACCTTCAATCACCCGGCGTTGTCTCTAAAACGCTGACCTCGCGTTCAATCGCTCGGCATTACTTCTAAAATGCCGACGCTGACCTTCAATCACTCGGCGTTGCCTCTAAAACGCTGACCTCGCGTTCAATCGCTCGGCATTACTTCTAAAATGCTGACGCCGACCTTCAATCACTCGGCGTTGCCTCCAAAACGACGAACTTGTATTCTATTGCTCGGCATTACCTCTAAAAACGCCGACATCGACCTTCAATCACCCGGCGTTGTCTCTAAAACGCTGACCTCGCGTTCAATCGCTCGGCATTACTTCTAAAATGCCGACGCTGACCTTCAATCACTCGGCGTTGCCTCTAAAACGCTGACCTCGCGTTCAATCGCTCGGCATTACTTCTAAAATGCCGACGCCGACCTTCAATCACTCGGCGTTGCCTCCAAAACGACGAACTTGTATTCTATTGCTCGGCATTACCTCTAAAAACGCCGACATCGACCTTCAATCACTCGGCGTTGCCTCTAAAACGACGACCTCGTGTTCAAATCGCTTGGCATTACTTCTAAAATGCCGGCGCCGACCTTCAACCACTCGGTGTTGCCTCTAAAACGACGACCTCGTGTTCAAATCGCTTGGCATTACTTCTAAAATGCCGGCGCCGACCTTCAACCACTCGGCGTTGCCTCCAAGACGCTGATCTCGTGTTCTATCGCTCGGCATTACTTCTAAAATGCCGATGTTGATCTTCACTGACTCGGCGTTACCTCTAAAACGTCGGTTTCATGTTCGATTGCTCGGTGTTACTTCTAAAACGCTGATGTCAACCTTCACATCGCTCGGTGTTGTTTCTAAAAACGCCGATACCGACTAAGATATTACTCGGCAGCTACTTCTGGAGGCGTCAATGCGATGCGCAAGTTATTCATCTACTATATCAAAAGAATCAGTTCAACATTCAGAAAAAGCGAGTCATCGAAAAGGGGGGTCAACGACAGTTCTTCATTAAAGGGAAGTTAATAAGTTTACAAACCAACTCTTCGCGAGTTGGTGCTTCCCTACTTCTACTCTACATTACTACTACTACTAAACTACACTATACTACTCTACATTACTACTACATTATTTTAACTACACTATACTAATATCTAAAGACCAGTGGCGTTTAGCCACTGGCCTTGCCGCTGCTGCCCTTGCTGCCGCCGCCCTTGGTGCTACCCTTGCTGCTGCTGCCTCTGGTGCTGCCCGTGCTGCTGCCGCCCCTGGTGCTGCCCTTGCCGCCGCTGCCTCCGCCGCCGTTGCTGCCGTCACCGTCGCCGTCGCCACCGTCGTCGTCGTCGTCATCTTCGTCCTCGCCGCCGTCCGAGTCCTCCTCGTCCGAGGAGAACTCAGACTCATCCGAGCCCTCGAGCCCGGAGCGCTCGACGGCCCGGATGTACGTCCAGACCTCCGCCGCAAGCCCCTGGGAATCGTCTGAGTCATCAGACGACTCACGCAGGGGGATGGGAGCCGGAGACCCCTCGGACTCAGAGGAGAACTCCTCCTCTGAGTATTCCGAGTCACCAAACTCCTCCGATGGAGGAGTCGGCTCACGCTTGCGCTTGTTGTTCTTGCCCATGGTGAAAGCAGACGGGAGAGAAGAAAGAGAAGAAACAGAGAACAACAAAGGATGTGAAAAAACCAGAGGAGCAAGGGCGTTATTTATAGAAAGGAAAGGCAACCGCTCACTTCCAACCGCGGTCACTGAACAGTCGCAAAGCATTCAATAAGCACTCCCACCCATCTGAAGACACGTCAGACGGCAGACGCCGTTTCATGCAACACTACACCCATTGGGACTCCAGTCAACAGCGCAAAGGATATGATTACACTGGTCGTCCCATCACATTACTACTCAGAAGCAGCCGGCTAAAACACTCAGCGTACCAAGCCGTCCCTTGCCCACACCCATTGGGGGGGGGGACGCCCAGGAATTATCAGTATATTTTTCAAAACGGTCACATCCGTGCAGAGCATGCAGTAAATACCTCAAGACAAAAATGAGATATCAGTAAGGATCAGAGGAAAGCCAAATATAGCCAGCAAAGTACAAGATATGACCGACAGAAATGATGTGAGGACTAGACAGAGAACGTCCGTCAAACATCCAATCAAGTCGCAGAAGGAAATAAATTGCATTACCTAGCAAGATATGGACGGATTGCAAACTCGGCTGCTAAAGACAAAATATATGCTGACTTCTGCAGCAAAATTTTGATGACATAATGCTGACCTCCAAAGCATAATGCGAATAGCTTCATTACAATTTTTACAAGCAAAAGAAAGACCTTCGAATGGATTATCCTTAAAAAATCCATTTGAAGGTCGGGGGCTACACCCATTGGGTGCACCTCCGGTGCACCCCATGGATTATCACTCTAAACCAATATAGTGCCGGCTTCTAAGGCATGGGACAAGATTGAAAAGACCAATCCTCAACCAAGGTACATGAGCGCGCATAGAGATAATTTCTGGGGAAGACCTTCGAGTAGATTATCTTCTAAAATCTACTCAAAGGTCGGGGGCTACACCCATTGGGTGCACCTCCGGTGCACCCAATGAAGTCCAGAATTCTACAATTCAAAATGTCGACCTCTAAGGCACAAGCACAAAACTAAACTTCGGTCGAACGAGTGATCAGAGCAAGAGAAGACAGCAGGAAGCCATTTCTTGGACCTTGGATCTTTGAGTTGATTACCTCTAAATCAACCCAAAGATCGGGGGCTTGTGGGGGATAGATATCCCCCGGGTCCACTAAAGAGATAAAAGACCTCACGAAAGGCCCAAGGGCCCAATAAATCGTAAGGTCGTTCTTTCGTGGGCCTGGGGAGAGACAATCAACGAAGCAGAGAAGACGTAAGACTGGATTGGAGCAAACCCGGACGGCCCACAACGTCGGGCGAGTAAATCGCAACAAAGACCCGACTTTCCCGCGCTGAAGCCCCCATGCAACAGAGCCATGCGAGGATAAGTCGGCAAGGGTTACGTAGGGATAAACTCAAGAGGTTTACTATCTTTCAGCTACTTGTTGTTATCATATCCACGTGTACTGCCCCACGGTCGAGTATATAAGGCCTAGGGGGCACCCCTTCAGATCGATCGACCCTACTTTACTTAGCCACCCACGTAAACTCTCTGTGCCTCCGTTCCAGAGAGCCCTCTTGTAACCACACTCAAATACTCATCAGGACGTAGGGTGTTACGCACCTCTAAGCGGCCCGAACCTGCAAATCTTGTCTGCTGTCCCTCGTGCAATCGGCACGAACCATTTTGCTACAGTCGTTGACACCGTCCTACTCCTAAAAACACCTTGGGGGGTAACCCCAGGTGTGCGGTCGGACCCAAAACACCGACAGTGAGTATCCTAACCATGTTTATAAACTCTCTAAGGCGCTTTATGGGCTCAAGCAAGCCCCAAGAGCATGGTATGAATGCCTAAGAGATTTTCTTATCGCTAATGGCTTCAAAGTCAGAAAAGCCGATCCTACTCTCTTTACTAAAACACTTGCAAATGATTTGTTTGTATGCCAAATTTATGTTGATGATATCATATTTGGGTCTACTAACGAATCTACATGTGAAGAGTTTAGTAGGATCATGACTCAAAAATTTGAGATGTCTATGATGGGGGAGTTGAAGTATTTCTTAGGATTTCAAGTGAAGCAACTCCAGGAGGGCACCTTCATTAGCCAAATGAAGTACATTCAAGACATTCTTACCAAGTTTGGGATGAAGGATGCCAAGCCCATCAAGACACCCATGGGAACTAATGGGCATCTCGACCTCGACACGAGAGGTAAATCCGTAGATCAAAAGGTATACCGGTCGATGATAGGTTCTTTACTCTATTTATGTGCATCTCGACCGGATATTATGCTTTCCGTATGCATGTGTGCAAGATTCCAAGCCGATCCTAAGAAAGTTCACCTTAGGGCCGTGAAACGAATCTTGAGATATTTAGTTTATACTCCTAAGTTTGGCCTTTGGTACCCCAGGGGATCCACATTTGATTTAATTGTGTATTCCGATGCTGATTGGGTAGGGTGTAAAATTAATAGAAAGAGCACATCAGGGACTTGCCAGTTCTTGGGAAGATCTCTGGTGTCTTGGGCTTCAAAGAAGCAAAATTCTGTAGCTCTTTCTACCGCCGAAGCCGAGTACATTGCCGCAGGCCATTGTTGCGCGCAATTGCTTTGGATGAGGCAAACCCTCAGGGACTGTTGGGGACTTGTTCTCAAATGCTATGAGTTAAGAACAAGGCAACACAGAAAATGTCGATTGTTAAAGTCCTTCGTCCTTCGAAACATTATTTCCCTTAGGGTATAATGGTTTTCGGACGAAGGTTTTGAAGGGGATACCTTCTTGAATTCATTGTATAATGACGAAGAATGAAATGTAAGAAATATAAATGACAACATGCACCATTATGTATTATTATTAAGCATAAACAGAAGTATCGTTGAATTACGAGTGTACCTCCAACTGGAAGGAAATGATAGTACAAACGTGACGCAAAAAGCGAATGCCAAGTCAGCGTGAACAGTACGGGGGTACTGTTCACCTATTTATAGGCACGGGTCGCAGCCCATGCAAAATTACATTCATGCCCTTTACACTTGATAATAATTCTATAGTAATCTGTCGAGGTCTAAATAGCCTTTTTATCTTTAAGTCGGTTTCCCCTTCTGCTGTCACGCCGAAGCTTTCCTGCTTACACCTTCGGCGCTGCATCAACCTTCGTATTATTCTTGTTTACTGTGATGCCGACTTGAGTCCGAAGATACCTATTCACACATTATACTCCAGAAATACTATTAAATCCTGTTTTTGAGGACCTTCGGATGCCGAAGGTCCCCAACAGTAGCCCCTCGCAATAAAAATTTGTTTAAAATAATAAATTTAGATTGCGACATGGACGAAGGCTTTACGCCGAAGGTCCGAAAAAACACCTTCCCTTTGCTAGAATAGCAACATTCACTGACAAGCGGGGTCTTTCAATTTTCAACGCTTTTAGCGTATAAATAGGTCGATACCGCAAACTTATTTGACACGCTCTCTGGCCAATTGCTCCTGCTGACTCAATTTTTAGCTCTTGCGCACTACAATTTGCTAAGCCTTTAGTTTTGAAGCTTCGGCTTTGAAAATAGTTTTTTAGTGCCTCCGAAGATGTCTGAAGATAAGAAGACTGCTGCTGAGATGAAGCTGAGCCTTGACGAAGAGAAAAACTTGGGGTTTCTCATAGCGATGTCAAAGACCAACACAGAAAAAATTACCAAGGAGATTCTGGAAGGTTTGTCTGAAGATACTGGTGACAGTGACAGCTATGATGTAGACAGTGGTGGTGAAGACTCCGAAAATCGTCCCTGGCGACCAAGCCACTCAGTTTATGGTAAATCAACTATCAGAGAGAATCATCTTGTCAACATGAGAGGAAGGTATTTTCGGGATTTGTCCATTGTGAGGGCCGACGAAGGGGAAAAAACTTGCCCACACCCTGAAGAGAATGAAGTCGTAGTATACCGAAGTTTTTTGAAAGCTGGACTGCGATTCCCTTTGAGCAGCTTCGTTGTAGAGGTGCTGAAAATATTCGAAGTCTATCTCCATCAACTTACACCCGAGGCAATTATAAGGCTGAATATCTTCGTGTGGGCCGTGAAAAGCCAAGGTCTGAAGCCTGACGCAAAAAGCTTCTGCAATATACATGAATTATCATATGAAACAAAACCTTGGGGTAAGGAACAGTATCACAATAATTTTGGCTGCTACAGTTTCGTTTCCCGGTCCGGGTCAAGCTGCCCCGTGCCAACCTTTCGGAAGAGATGGCCCGGAGATTGGATGACAGAATGGTTTTATGTGAAGAATGATCTGACAGTACGAGAAGATATCAAAGGTATAATCATGCGCCCTATTTGGCAAAGCTTCGGCCTTCGGAGGCCGAAGGTTGAAATGAATGAAGCTGCCGAAGAATGCCAGAGGGCCTTCGGCGTTATCTGTTCTTTTATTGGAACGAGAGACTTAGTACAAGAGCATATTGCCTTCAGGGTATGGCCGCTCGCGGAGAAATGGGAAATGCCACAAGAAACCGTAAAAGAGGCCGACGAAGGTGGACTTATCAGGTTGAAGTACACTTTTAAATTTGGAGATAAATTCGTTGAGCCAGATGATGACTGGCTGAAAAGCATTGAAAATTTAAGTGATGAACTGCTTGGGGCTTACTCGAAAGCCGAAGACACTGCAATGTCAGCAGCCTTCGGAGGCCGAAAAAAGAAGAGGCTGAATCGGGTATTTGATGCAATCGGGTTTGTCTACCCTGACTATTGCTATCCCATTCGAAGGCAGAAGAGAAAAAACACAACCTCTGCAAAAGAAGAAGCTGCAATGGCTCCTTGCGAGCCAGAACCGAAAAGAAAAAAGATAAAGGTCCTCACACATCGGCCGCGCTATATTGAACCAGCTTCGGTGCCTGAGTTTACCGGAGAAACTTCTTCGGCCACCGAAGCTAAAAAACCAATCGAGCCATCCTTGCTGCCAGAAGTCGCAGAAACGGCCGAAGTGCCAACAAAGATAGAATTGGAACAATCAAAGATTTTGTTATCAGAAACGAAAGAGAAGGCCGAAGCGCCGTCCTCAGAAAAAATGGAAGAGGTAAAAGAAGCAACTGAGGGATCCAAAACATCAGAAGTTTTGAGTCCTGCAGCAAACATTGAGACAGTAAAAAATCAAAAAGTGCCAGCAGTGACTCCAAAAAGAAAGAGAATGGCTAATGTGCTAGATGTACTGGAAACGATCAAATCTTCAAGCACACCTCCGAAGAAGGCTGATGTCATTCCTGAAACAACAACTGAAATTTCTGGTTCTAAAGCTCCAGAGCAAGAGACTGAAGCCGAAGCTGGGCCCTCAGAGCCCGCAAAGATAAAATCCTTGGAAAGTGAGGCAGAAAAAATTACAAAGCCAACTTTGGTTGAAGAAACCGGTGTTATTGCCCCCGGAGCATCCCTCAAAGTTCGTGATTATATTGTTCGTCATGCTTCGGGGAAGAAACTATCAGAAAAAGAAGAGCAAGAGGCCCAACACTACGCCCAAAAACTGAAATATCCAAAAGGGGCGTTAATATTCAATGGCAGTGGAGAAGAAGACTTCTTGTATTGTCTCCCCGACAGCAAGGAGATTTCTGTCTGTCGGGAGATGAGCAAGAGCTTCGGATTCCCAACTTTAGAAGACGGGCTCTCGGTGCTGTCGAAGAACGATCTGGCCGATAGCCTGGCTTACAATAGCTTAAAGGTGCGACAAATGAAATCCTTGTATTTTTGTTGAGTCCAAAATCTTTTGTTTGTTTAAACCTATTGACACACACATATTTCTCTTTGCAGGGCCTGATACTTAGCAATGCCCTCAGGGCACAGAAAGATGCTGAAGACGAAGGGTGTTCTATAGCCCTGAGCAACCTTCGTTCCGAAGTTATTGAACTGAGGAACGAAGGTCTCGAGAAAGATAAAATATTACACTCATTGATAAATAAAATAAAGGCAGACGAAGCTGCTTTTAAAGGTCAAGCTGAAGCTCAGAAACGCGAAATTGAAGATCTTCGGAAACAACTGGCCAGAGCCAAGGAAGAACGCATACTTGAAGAGACAAAGCGAGAACTCAGCGACCAATGGGCAGATCACCTAGAAGGAACCGTTGAAGAGCTTCGGTCGTCCAAAAAGAGATGTTATAACAAATCTATAGAATGTGTTAAGAAGCTGAAGGCTAGCTTCGCCAAGGTCGGCGCATTTTCAAGTGAGGAAAACTTTACGAGAGGCAATCCCGAAGGCCCCATCGAGTGGATCGACCACGAAGCTGAAGCCTTCGAAGAAATTTTAAATAGCCGTGGAGATATATGTGCCTTCTCTGGTGCCAGAGGAATTGCCACCATCTTAGAGAAGAAGGGCTGCGAACATGTAAAAATTTTAGCACAATCCGAAGCTGCTTTGTCTTTTGAAGATACAAGAGATCCTTCGGCCGAAGCTAGTATAATTGGTGGAAAATTTTTTACCGATATTTGGGATAATGGTGGCCGAGAAATGGCCGGAGAAATTATTAGAAGAAGTGAAAAGGGGATTCATGATGCTAGAGAAGTAGCTGAGGCTGCTGAAAAGAGCGCAGAGGCCGAAGGTCAATTAGGTATTAACTAATAGTTTTTATTGTGTTGTAATCTTAGGCTTTAAGATTTGTTTGCGATTTGTAATAGCACTGTATCCGTATCCTATCTTACTTCAGATCCTGCTAAAGCGTCTTCGGGCCCTCAGCCGAAAGGAGACGACGAAATTAAAAAGATGGCTGAAGATATTATGGACGAAGTCGTCAATCGGCTCCTGAACGAGGCTGCAGAAGTCGTTTTGAGAGAAGATTAAGTATTTTTGTAAAAAACTTCGGAAATGTAATATACTGTAACATTTTGTAACCTCAAATGTAATATACCTATTTTTGTTAGTCAATACTTTACGATGCATGAAACTTTACACGTACCGCTTTTGAGTCTTTGACGAAAAAACACCTTCCCTTCTTTTCATGCTTCGTGAAGAAAAAATTATCTTTGTCACAACAATAACCAATGTTCTGATGAATAATATCCAGGCTTCGTGAAAATATTTTCCGAAGCTACACCTCCGAAGATCAATGATGTATCTTTTTTGTGACTATGATTTCTCCCTTTTTTCAAAGCGTTCTTCTGTAGATTGATATTGTGTCCACCTCTTGTGCCATGTGCAAAATGATGTATGATGCTTATGCTATGCGAAATGATGCGATGATGTTATGTTATGTGAGATGATGTTTATTCCGAAGATACATACGCATCCCTGCAATAAAACACAATCTTTTATAGGCCTCTCTTAGGAGCTTCTTCGCCTTTTACTTCAGCGGGATCAGCGTTTATTTTTCGCTGTAAGCCTCCCTTAGGAGCTTCTTCGCCTTTTACTTTCAGCGGTATTCGCGTTGACTTTTCGCGCTTCGCCTTTTACTTAGGCGGTATCAGCGTTGACTTTTCGCTGTATGCTCTGCATTCCCTTTGGAACGACTTTGGAGCAGAAAACTTACACTGCGTTCCCTTTGGAATGACTTTTCGTGACTTCGGCAAACTTACTCTGCGTTCCTTAGAACGACTTTTTGTTGCTCCAAAGAATTTTCGGTAGTTCGAAGGTCCTCTTTGTTATCAATATAAGCCTGTGAAGAAAATATATTTTCCTTGTAGGAACCAACGAAACTAATTACATGAAGCCTAAACAATGTCCTTTATTACAGAAAATAAAACTGAATGAAAAAGATTGCTATTAAGGTAGGATATTTGTCAATAGATGTGCTTTGACTCTGGCACAGTGCTATTGACTGTACGAGCTTCGGACTGCTCTCTGAAGTCCCTCTGGTGTGGAGCATACTGGCTCCCTTCTGGCTGCTGGCCTTGTTGCAACGGAGGTGGAGGCGGAGGCTGTTGCCAAGAAGCTTGAGGCTGACTCGCCGAAGCAACAGAAACTGCAGGATGATTGCCCACATATTCTGGAATGTAGGGCGAATGATACGAAGCTGTATGCATGACCTGCTTCGGCTGAGCTTGTTGTGCTGCTGCTTCAGCTATTTCCTTTTGCTTCTGAATAGTAACATGGCACATCCTGGTAGTATGGCCTTTGTTCTCACCGCAGAATAAGCAAAAGATTCTTCTCGGTTGATCGCCAAATCTTCCTCCAAAGCCCCTGGCGCCTCTGCCTCTTGGAGCTGGTGGTCTGAAGGAGCTTTGCTGTTGCCCCGAAGCCTGCGAGGAACATTGCGGCCTTTGCTGTTGGCTTCCTCTATCATCATTTTGTGTAGAGTTATGAATTGATCTCACGTGCCTCGGGTAGAATCTCCCTCCGAAGCCCCTGGTCATTTCAGAAAACCTGAAAGCCTCCTCCCTTCTTTGGCGAAAATCATTGTCGGCCCGAATGTACTCGTCCATCTTCTGGAGCAGCTTCTCCAAAGTTTGAGGAGGCTTCCGAGCGAAGTACTGAGCTGACGGTCCTGGCCGAAGCCCCTTGATCATGGCCTCAATGACAATTTCATTGGGCACCGTTGGTGCCTGTGCCCTCAAACGCAAGAACCTTCGGACATACGCCTGAAGGTATTCTTCGTGATCTTAGGTGCACTGGAACAGAGCCTGAGCAGTGACCGGCTTCGTCTGAAATCCTTGGAAGCTAGTTAACAACAAGTCCTTCAGCTTCTGCCATGAAGTGATCGTTCCTGGTCGAAGGGAGGAATACCAGGTTTGAGCCACACTCCTGACAGCCATAACGAAAGATTTGGCCATGACTGAAGCATTGCCACCATACGAAGATACTGTTGCTTCGTAGCTCATCAAAAACTGCTTCGGGTCTGAGTGGCCATCGAATACAGGAAGCTGGGGCGGCTTGTAAGACGGAGGCCACGATGTAGCCTGCATCTCAGCGGACAGAGGAGAAGCATCATCAAAAACAAAATTCCCATGATGGAAATTGTCATACCAGTCATCTTCATTGGGGAAACCCTCCTGATGAAGATCTTGATGTTGAGGCCTTCGGTGCTGCTCATCCTGGACAAGATGACGAACTTCTTCAGAGGCTTCGTCTATCTGCCTCTGCAGTTCAGCTAGCCTGGCCATCTTTTCTTTCTTCCTCTGTACTTGTTGATGAAGCATCTCCATATTTCTGATTTCTTGATCTATCTCGTCCTCTGGTGGTGTTGGGCTGACAGCCTTCCTTTTCTGGCTTCGGGCCTCCCGCAAGGAGACTGTCTCCTGATTGTGGTCCAGTGGTTGCAGAGCTGCAGCCCCAGTCGCTGAAGCCTTCTTCGGCGCCATAACGAAGGTTTATGATCGCCGAAGGTGTTCAAAAAACTCAGAGTGGAAGTGAGTTCACCGGAGGTGGGCGCCAATGTTGGGGACTTGTTCTCAAATGCTATGAGTTAAGAACAAGGCAACACAGAAAATGTCGATTGTTAAAGTCCTTCGTCCTTCGAAACATTATTTCCCTTAGGGTATAATGGTTTTCGGACGAAGGTTTTGAAGGGGATACCTTCTTGAATTCATTGTATAATGACGAAGAATGAAATGTAAGAAATATAAATGACAACATGCACCATTATGTATTATTATTAAGCATAAACAGAAGTATCGTTGAATTATGAGTGTACCTCCAACTGGAAGGAAATGATAGTACAAACGTGACGCAAAAAGCGAATGCCAAGTCAGCGTGAACAGTACGGGGGTACTGTTCACCTATTTATAGGCACGGGTCGCAGCCCATGCAAAATTACATTCATGCCATTTACACTTGATAATAATTCTATAGTAATCTGTCGAGGTCTAAATAGCCTTTTTATCTTTAAGTCGGTTTCCCCTTCTGCTGTCACGCCGAAGCTTTCCTGCTTACACCTTCGGCGCTGCATCAACCTTCGTATTATTCTTGTTTACTGTGATGCCGACTTGAGTCCGAAGATACCTGTTCACACATTATACTCCAGAAATACTATTAAATCCTATTTTTGAGGACCTTCGGATGCCGAAGGTCCCCAACAGGGACTATGGTTACAAATTAACTAAAGTTCCTCTTCTATGTGATAATGAGAGTGTAATCCGCATGGCGGATAATCCCGTTGAGCATAGCCGCACTAAACATATAGCCATTCAATATCATTTTTAAGGGATCACCAACAAAAGGGGGATATCAAGATTGCTTATGTTAACACTATATCTTTACCAAGCCACTAGATGAGCAAACATTTACCAAACTTAGGCATGAACTAAATATTCTTGATTCTAGGAATTTTGATTGATATCTTGCACCCATAGCTCATTTATATACCTTTGATCATATCTATTTCATGTACTATGACTAATGTCTTTTCAAGTGAACATTTTACTAAGTCATAGATTGAAAGGGAAATGGAGTCTTCGGTGAAGACAAGGTTTCCACTCCACTCCATCGAATTATTCATCCTTCGCCGTCGCTCCACACCGCTCTCCAATTTGGTATAATCTTCACTCATATATTATTTACCATAGGGGGAGAAAGTAGAATAAGGGCTTATATTTCACTCACAAGTATCCGTTTTTGGCGATTCATGCCAAAGGGGGAGAAAGTATTAGCCCAAAGCAAAAGGACCGCACCACCACCAATTTCAAAAAATTTAGTCTTTCAACTTGTATTCATAGAAGTGTTTTTCAAATTGGTATCTTATTTGTGATATAATTTCAAATTGGAATACCCTCTTCAAAATTAATATCTAAAACTCTCTTGAACACTAAGAGGAGGATTTCATTAAGGGGGAGTTTTATTTAGTCAAAGGAAAAGCATTTGAAACAGGGAGAGAAAATTTCAAATCTTGAAAATGCTTCTCAAAATCATATTCATATATTTGACTATTTGCAAAAGATTTTTGAAAAGAATTTCCAAAAATTTGCAAAACAAAACAAGTGGTGCAAGCGTGGTCCAAAATTTTAAATTAGAAGAAATCCATCCATGCATATCTAGTAGAAATAATTATTGGTTTCATTTCAAGCAACCTTTGCACTTACATTATGCAAACTAGTTCAACTCTGCACTTTTATATTTGCTTTGGTTTGTGTTGGCATCAATCACCAAAAAGGGGGAGATTGAAAGGGAAATAGGCTTACACCTTTTTCTAATTGATTTTGGTGGTTGAATTGCCCAACACAAATAATTGGACTAACTAGTTTGCTCTAGATTATAAGTTTTACAGGTGCCAAAGGTTCACAACAAACCAATAAAAAGACCAAGAAAGGGTTCAAACAAAGAGAGCAAAAGACTGCCAAAGTGTGCCCTGGTCTGGCGCACCGGACTGTCCGGTGCACCACCGGACAGTGTCCGGTGCACCAGGGAACCCAACTCCGAACTGCTCACCTTCGGGAAATCTGGGAGCCGCTCCGCTATAATTCACCGGACTGTCCGGTGTAGCACCGAACTGTCCGGTGTGCCAGCGGAGCAACGACTACTTCGTGCCAACGGTCGTCTGCAGGGAGCAGTTAATGCGCTACAGTGCGCGCAGAAGTCAGAGCAGAGCTAGAAGGCGCACCGGACAGTCTACAGAACCTGTCCGGTGGACCACCGGACTGTCCGGTGCACCAGAAGTCAGAAGCTCCAACGGTCAGAATCCAACGGCCTGGTGACGTGGCTGGCGCACTGGACATTGTCCGGTGGCGCACCGGACTGTTCGGTGCGCCATACGACAGAAGCCCTCACCAACGGTTCTTTTGGTGGTTGGGGCTATAAATACCCCCCAACCACCACACTTCAACGTATCCAAGTTTTCAGCCTTCACACCTCATACAAGAGCTATAACATTCAATACAAGACACAACCAAAGAGATCAAATCCTCTCCCAAGTCCAAAGACAATTCCAATCAAATAGTGACTAGTGAGAGAGAGATACTTGTGTTCATTTGAGCTCTTGCGCTTGGATTGCTTTTCTTCCTCATTCTTTTTTGATTTCAACTCAATTGTAACCAAGGCAAGAGACACCAATTGTGTGGTGGTCCTTGTGGGGACTTAGTGTCTCGTTTGATTGAGAAGAGAAGCTCACTCGGTCTAAGTGACCGTTTGAGAGAGGGAAAGGGTTGAAAGAGACCCGGTCTTTGTGACCACCTCAACGGGGAGTAGGTTTGCAAGAACCGAACCTCAGTAAAACAAATCATCGTGTCATCCGCCTTATTTGCTTGTGATTTGTTTTCGCCCTCTCTTTCGGACTCATTTATATTTCTAACGCTAACCCCGGCTTGTAGTTGTGCTTAAAGTTTGTAAATTTCAGATTCGCTTTATTCACCCCCCCTCTAGGCGACTTTCAGCGGGCTCCGCGACGGCGTGATCGCCGGTGAGGCCACTGGGCATGACTGGGGAGGCAAAAGTGGTGCCTCGTGATCGTGGAGAGGTGGTAAAGTTTGTGAGCTAACTTAATTGGACCTTAGGCTACTAGAGAAGAGAGGGGGAACTCACCGGAGCGGAGGGAGAGAGCGGCGGCATTGGCTCGATTGAGCTCGGGGGAGTGGTGAGGGATGGCCGAGGTCGGTGCGAGGAGATGAGGGGCTTGGGGTGGCCCTTTATAGGCGTCTGGGGAGGGGAGGGTGGAGGCCGTTGGGCACCAGCGAGGCGGCGCTGAGGCGGCGATGATGGTGGCATAGTGGTGGCGATAGGACGGCTCGGTGCAGGCGGGGGCGAGTGGTCACCTGGTCACAGTGCGCGGGGATGCTTGGTGCCAAATCTTACTAGTGAGCGAGTAATGGCGAGGAGACGGGGCGGATGGTGGCCGACGACGATCGCGTCGATGGCCGATCACGGGTGAGGGAGAAGGGACTGACGAATGGGGCCCGTCTGCCAGCGGAAGAGCGGGCGCGAGGGAGAGGGGGCGGGTGTGGCTGACAGGCGGGGTCGGGCGGTCAGCGGGAGAGGGGGAGAGCGCGGCACGCGCGCGGGCGGATGGGCCGCGTGGGCCGCGAGTGGAGGGAGAGGAACACGGACGCGCGGGGAAGAGAGAGGGGGAGAGCTTGGGCCGGATCCAGCCCAGCCGAGGGGGAGAGGGATTTTCCTTTTTCTTTTTCTTTTTCTTTTCTCTTTTCTTTTCCTTAATCCCTTTTCTCCTTTGAACAAATATTCATCTATATTTCTTAGGTGCCAAAATGAAGTATTCTATGTGAAGTGTTACTAGCAATCATGGTGTATGCATATGATGAATAAAATGCTTCATGAGATGAGATCTTAGGAGAAAATAATGGGGGGGTTAGGAGTTTAGGGTTTCTAACCTTGGGATCAAAACTGGGATGTTACAGACCTACCCCACTTAAAAGAATCTCGCCCTCGAGATTCAGGCTAGGTTTGAGAAAAAGGTAAGGGTATTTCTTCCTCAATGAGTCCTCACTCTCCCAGGTAGCCTCCTCTTCTCCTTCTCTGCTCCACTGGACTTTACAGAGCCTTACTTCTGAGTTTCGAGTCTTTCGAATGGCTGAATCGAGAATCTTCACTGGCTTTTCTCGATACTACAGATCTTTCTGAATCTGAACTGACTCCTCTGCGATGTGACTCTCTGGTACTTTTATGCATTTTTGGAGCTAAGATACATGAAATACATTATGGATATCTGACATGGACTCTGGTAACTGAAGGCGGTAAGCTGCTGGTCCTATTCTACCAATGATAGGATAGGGGCCGACGAATCACGGAGCTAGCTTCCCTTTTGCTTGGAATCTTTTGACTCCACGCATTGGGGAGACCTTGAGGTAGACAAAATCTCCTTCCTCGAAACTGAGTTCTCTCCTTCTATTGTCTGCGTAACTCTTTTGCTGACTCTGTGCTTCGAGTAATCTCCTGTGGATCAGGGAAACTTTCTCTTCTGCCTCCTTGATGAAGGCAGGTCCTTCTAGGGTCTTTTCCCCTATGTTTGACCCCATCAGAGGGGTTTGGCACCTCCTTCCATACAAGGCTTCAAAAGGTGACATCTTGATGATGGCCTTGTAACTGTTGTTGTACGAGAATTCTGCATACGGCAAACTGGACTCCCAGTCTCTGTCGAAGGTCAGCACACAGGCTCTCAACAAATCTTTGAGGACTTTGTTGACTCTTTCTGTTTGTCCATCTGACTGGGGGTGGTAGGCGGTGTTGAAGTCTAGCTTGGTGCCCATAGCTTGCTGAAGGCTCAACCAAAATTTTGAGGTGAATTGCGTTCCCCTGTCTGACACTATTCTTCGCGGAATGCCATGAAGTCTGACTATTTCTTTGAGATATATCCGGGCGAGGGTGGCTCCTCCAAAGGTAGTCTTTACGGGAATGAAGTGAGCTACTTCAGTAAGATGGCCAATTATAACTCAGATAGAATCGTTCCCCTTTTGGGTTCGGGGCAGTACGATTATGAAGTCCATGCCTATTTCTTCCCACTTCCATTTGGGCACTGAAAGGGGTTGCAGTAGGCCTGCGGGCCTCTGATGTTCTGCGTAGTTCATCGACAAGTATCACACCGGGCCACATACTGAGCTATCTCTTTTTTCATTCCTCTCCACCAGTATCTAGCTTTGAGGTCTAGGTACATCTTGGTAGACCCTGGGTGGATAGAATAGGCTGAGTTGTGGGCTTCATCTAGCAGGATTTCTTGTGCCTCTCCCTTCGGTACACACAGATGGTTCCTAAACCAAAGGGTCCCTGTTGGGGACTTGTTCTCAAATGCTATGAATTAAGAACAAGGCAACACAAGAAATGTTAAACGTTAAAGTCCTTCGTCCTTCGAAGCATTATTTCCCTTAGGACATAATGATTTTCGGACGAAGGTTATGAAGGACATACCTTCATAAATTCAACATATAATAATGAAGAAGGAATCATATGAGACACAAAAGATAGCATAAACCATTATGTATTATTATCAATTCATTTCTGTATTATTATTATAGAAAAGTAGAAATAATATCAAATTACAAATGTACCTTCGACATGAAAGAAGGCGAAAGTACAAGCGTGACACAAAAGCAAATGCCAAGTCAGTGTGAGCAGTACGGGGGTACTGTTCACCTATTTATAGGCACGGGACACAACCCATATAAAATTACATCCATGCCCTTTACATTTGGTAGTAATTCTATAGTAATCCACCGAGGCCTGAATAGCCTTTTCATCTTTAAGTCGGTTTCCTTTTCTGCTACCACGCCGAAGCTTTCCTGCTCAAATCTTCGGCGCTGTATCAACCTTCGTATTATTTGGGCTTCTCCTACTGTGATATCGACTCGAGTCCGAAGATACCTGTTCACACATTATACTCCAGAAACACTGTTAAATCTTGTTTTTGAGGACCTTCGGAAGCCGAAGGCCCCCAACAGTAGCCCCTCGCAATATTAATTTGTTAGAATAATAAATATATTTTCCTTGTGGCAAACAACGAAACTATTACATGAAATTTAAAAAATGTCCTTTATTACACAGAAAATAAAACTGAATGGAAAAGACTACTATCAAGGTAGGATATTTGTCAATAGATGTGCTTCGACTCTGGCACAGTGCTATTGACTGTGCGAGCTTCGGACTGTTCTCTGAAGTCCCTTTGGTGTTGAGCATATTGGCCCCCTTCTGGCTGCTGGCCTTGTTGCAGCGGTGGTGGAGGCGGAGGCTGTTGCCAGGAAGCTTGAGGTTGACTCGCCGAAGCAACAGAAACTGCAGGGTGGTTGCCTACATATTCTGGGATGTAAGGCGAATGATACGAAGCAGTGTGCATGATTTGCTTCGGCTGAGCCTGTTGTGCTGCAGCTTCGGCTATCTCCTTTTGCTTCTGGATAGTAACATGGCACATCCTGGTGGTATGGCCCTTGTTTTCACCACAGAACAAGCAAAATATTCTCCTTGGTTGATCTCCAAACCTTCCGCCGAAGCCCCTGGCGCCTCTGCCTCTTGGAGCTGGCGGCCGGAAGGAGCTTTGCTGTTGCCCCGAAGCCTGTGAGGAGCACTGTGGCCTTTGCTATTGACTTCCCTTATCATCATTTTGAGTAGAGTTGTGAATTGACCTAACATGCCTCGGATAAAATCTTCCTCCGAAGCCCCTGGTCATTTCAGAAAACCTGAAAGCCTCCTCCCTTCTTTGACGAAAATCATTGTCAGCACGAATATATTCGTCCATCTTCTGGAGCAGCTTCTCCAAAGTTTGAGGAGGCTTCCTAGCAAAGTACTGAGCTGAAGGTCCTGGCCGAAGTCCCTTGATCATGGCCTCAATGACAATTTCATTGGGCACTGTTGGTGCCTGTGCCCTCAAACGCAAGAACCTCCGGACATACGCCTGAAGGTATTCTTCGTGATCCTGGGTGCACTGGAATAGAGCTTGAGCAGTGACCGGCTTCGTCTGAAACCCTTGGAAGCTGGTTAACAACATGTCCTTCAGCTTTTGCCATGAAGTGATCGTTCCTGGCCGAAGGGAGGAATACCAGGTTTGAGCAACACTCCTGACAGCCATAACAAAAGATTTTGCCATGACTGCAGTATTGCCACCATACGAAGATACTGTTGCTTCGTAGCTCATCAGAAACTGCTTCGGGTCTGAATGGCCGTCGAATATGGGAAGCTGAGGCGGCTTGTAGGACGGAGGCCAAGGTGTAGCCTGCAGCTCAGCGGACAGAGGAGAAGCATCATCAAAAGCAAAATTTCCATGGTGAAAATTCTCATACCAGTCATCTTCGTTGAGGAAACCCTCCTGATGAAGGTCTTTATTCTGAGGCCTTCGGTTCTGCTCATCCTGAGTAAGATGACGAACTTCTTCAGAGGCTTCGTCTATCTGCCTTTGCAGTTCATCTAGCCTGGCCATCTTTTCCTTCTTCCTCTGCACCTGTTGATGAAGCATCTCCATGTCTCTGATTTCTTGGTCTAGCTCATCCTCTGGCGGTGTCGGGCTGACAGCCTTCCTCTTCTGGCTTCGGGCCTCCCGAAGGGAGAGAGTCTCCTAATTGGGGTCTAGCGGTTGCAGAGCTGCAGCCCCAGTTGCTGAAGCTTTCTTCGGCGCCATAGCGAAGGTTTATGATCGCCGAAGGTGTTCAAAACTCAAAGAGTGGAAGTGAGTTCACCGGAGGTGGGCGCCAATGTTGGGGACTTGTTCTCAAATGCTATGAATTAAGAACAAGGCAACACAAGAAATGTTAAACGTTAAAGTCCTTCGTCCTTCGAAGCATTATTTCCCTTAGGACATAATGATTTTCGGACGAAGGTTATGAAGGACATACCTTCATAATATCAACATATAATAATGAAGAAGGAATCATATGAGACACAAAAGATAGCATAAACCATTATGTATTATTATCAATTCATTTCTGTATTATTATTATAGAAAAGTAGAAATAATATCAAATTACTAATGTACCTTCGGCTTGAAAGAAGGCGAAAGTACAAGCGTGACGCAAAAGCAAATGCCAAGTCAGCGTGAGCAGTACGGGGGTACTGTTCACCTATTTATAGGCACGGGACACAACCCATATAAAATTACATCCATGCCCTTTACATTTGGTAGTAATTCTATAGTAATCCACCGAGGCCTGAATAGCCTTTTCATCTTTAAGTCGGTTTCCTTTTCTGCTACCACGCCGAAGCTTTCCTGCTCACATCTTCGGCGCTGTATCAACCTTCGTATTATTTGGGCTTCTCCTACTGTGATATCGACTCGAGTCCGAAGATACCTGTTCACACATTATACTCCAGAAACACTGTTAAATCTTGTTTTTGAGGACCTTCGGAAGCCGAAGGCCCCCAACAGTCCCCTTTTCATCTATCCTGATATCCAGGAGTTGTTCTTTGCTACCCTTTTATGCAAGTCCTGTTATCTCGGTGTCCAAGCACTGAGCTTTGCGAATGAGATCTTCCAGTATCGGTTTAACTTTGATACTGTCATTTTCTCCCAAATAAGCATTCAGTTGTGCCGATTGTTTCTTCCAGCCTTCTAGGAAGTTTGTTGCTTTCTTCCCGAAAGGTTTTCGGCTGAGGGCGTCAGCTACTACGTTAGCCTTTCCTAGGTGGTAGTGGATTTCAATGTCATAATCCTTAATTAGCTCTAGCCATCTTCGCTAACGGAAATTGAGATCTGGTTGGGTGAAGATGTACTTCAGACTTGTGATCTATGAATATGTGACATTTGTTCCCAATTAGGTAGTGTCTCCATATCTTAAGAGCATGCAATATGGCTGCTAATTCCAAATCATCGATTGGATAATTCTGTTCATGAGGTTTGAGTAGGCGAGATGCATAGGCGATGACTTTCTCATTCTGCCTAAGCACGCATCCCAAACCTTGTCTTGAAGCATCCCAGAAGATGACAAAGCTTTCGTGGATGTCTAGCAGTGTCAATACTGGTGCGGTTGTGAGTTTCTTCTTTGTGACTTGGAAACTTTCTTCACACTTTGGGGTCCACACAAATTTGTTGTCTTTCTTGATGAGTTCGGTCATGGGTCATGCAATGCTGGAGAATCCTTTGATAAAACGACGGTAATATCCCGCCATTCCCAAGAAGCTTCGAACTTCACTAACGTTGGATGGCTGCTTCCATTTGGATACTGCTTCTACCTTGGACGGATCCACTTCTATCCCTTCTGCAGTCAAGATATGCCCGAGGAAGGCTATCTTTTCTAACCAAAATTCGCATTTGCTGAGCTTGGCATAGAGTTGATGCGCTCTGAGTCTTCCGAGGACAATCCGGAGGTGATGCTCATGATCCTCACGACTTTTGGAGTAGATAAGGATGTCGCCAATAAAGACTATGACAAACTTATCCAACTCTTCCATAAACACCTTATTCATAAGATTCATGAAGAAGGCAGGTGCGTTGGTTAGTCCAAAGGGCATTACTGTAAACTCGTACTGACCATACCGGGTGACAAATGTTGTCTTCTGAATGTCCGCTTCCTTGATTCTCAACTGATGATATCTTGACCTTAGATCAATCTTGGATAAATACTTGGCCCCTTGAAGTTGGTCAAAAAGGTCATCAATCCGAGGTAGTGGATACTTGTTCTTGATTGTAACTTCATTTAAGGATCGGTAATCAATGCACATTCTCATGCTCCCATCCTTCTTGGTGACAAACAATACTGGTGCTCCCCAAGGGGATGAGCTAGGACGAATATACCCTTTTTGTTGAAGTTCTGCGATTTGAAGCTTCAGTTCTACCAATTCTGTGGGGGCCATGCGGTATGGTCTCTTTGCGATTGGTGCGGTGCCTGGGAGGAGATCAATGTAGAATTCTACCTCTCTTTACGGAGGTATTCCTGGCAACTCTTCTGGAAACACATCCATGAATTCTTCTACCACAGATATACTTTCTACTGCTAGGCTGAACACCACTGGATTTTGGGTCGGTGGATGAGCTTTACACGAAACTGATTTTCCTTTGTGGTCAGTGAGAAGAATAGTCCTATCTGTGCAGCTTATGATACCATTGTGCTGGGTCAACCAATCCATTCCTAGGATCACATCAATTTCGTGGGATGGTAGTACGACTTAGTCTGCCAAGAATACTACCCCACTTAAAAGAATTCTAACTTGGGAGCATTTGAGGTGGCATAGAAGGTCTGACCCTGGGGTTCGAGTGACCAAAGGGATATCTAAAGATGCAGTGGGGATGCTGAAAGGGAAATGTGCCTTTGGGCCATTTCTAAGTATTTTGGTGATTGAGTGCAAACACAAGTGCTTAAATGTGAAAATATGCCCAAGGATGATCAAAGTGCAAATCACAAGTTAAGGTATGTTTCTAAGCCTTAGTACATTGGTTTTGTGTACTAATATATTTGTCTAAGTGTTAGAAACAGATAGAAGAAGAGAAGAGAAGACTTGGCTGTGTACAGCCAAGGGGCTGCTTCGGTCTGGGGCACCGGACTGTCCGGTGGTGCACCGGACAGTGTCCGGTGGTGCACCGGACAGTGTCCGGTGCGCCAGGCTGCCTCGGCCGAAGAGGCCGCTCTCGGGTTTTTCTCCGGCGACTTCGGCTAAAATTCACCGGACTGTCCGGTGTGCACCGGACTGTCCGGTGTGCACCGGACTGTCCGGTGTGCACCGGACTGTCCGGTGAGCCAACGGTCGGCCGCGCGATCGGCGCGCGACACGTGGCCGAGCCAACGGTCGGAAGGAAGCACCGGACTGTCCGGTGTGCATCGGACTGTCCGGTGCGCCAGATCTGCAGTGGTCGGCAACGGTCGGCTGCGCCTGTTAAGGAAAGAAATCGGGCACCGGACAGTGTCCGGTGTGCACCGGACTGTCCGGTGCGCCCGACGACAGAAGGCAAGGATAGCCTTCCAGATGTGCTCTCAACGGCTCCTAGCTGCCTTGGGGCTATAAAAGGGACCCCTAGGCGCATGGAGGAGCATACCAAGCATTCCTACAACTCTTCTAAGCACCAAGACATCAATCTCACGCATTCGTTTCATTGTGATAGCATATAGAGCTCTTGTGGAGTTGTGAACTCTTTGTGTTGCGTTGCGAGCTCTTGTTGCGACTTGTGTGCGTGTTGTTGCTCTGATTTTCGAGTCTTGTGTGCGTTGCTCATTCCCACCTTACTCCGTATTTCTTTGTGAACTCAATTGTAAGGGCGAGAGACTCCAAGTTGTGGAGATTCCTCGCAAACAGGAAAAGATCAAAGGAAAGAAAAACACCGTGGTATTCAAGTTGATCATTGGATCACTTGAGAGGAGTTGAGTGCAACTCTCGTCCGTTGGGACGCCACAACGTGGAGTAGGCAAGTTTTGTACTTGGCCGAACCACGGGATAACCACCGTGTCAACTCTGTGATTGCTTTCTTGTGGTTATCTTGTTTTGAGTTCTCTCTAGCCACTTGGTCATACTTGTGCTAACCCTTAACAAGTTTTTGTGGCTTAAGTTTTGAACTTTTACAGGATCACCTATTCACCCCCCCCTCTAGGTGCTCTCAATTGGTATCGGAGCCGTTCTCTTCAAGAAAGGGACTAACCGCCCGAAGAGATGGATCCTAAGGGGAAGGGAATTGTGATCAACGACAAGGAGAAGGAGTCCTTCGTCAACGAGCCAAGGGATGACAAGTCCAATGACTCGGGCTCGGGCCACAAGCGAAGAGATGGGAAGAAGAAGAAGACAAGACGCATCAAGGAGATCGTCTACTACGACAGCGATGAGTCCTCTTCTTCCCAAAAGGACGACGACCACGACAGACAAAGGAAACCGGTTAATTCTAACTTTTCTTTTGACTACTCTCGTATTCCGCAAAGTTCAAATTCACATTTGCTTTCTATTCCACTCGGCAAGCCCCCACACTTTGATGGGGAGGACTACGGATTTTGGAGCCACAAAATGCGTAGTCACCTATTCTCTCTCCATCCTAGCATATGGGAGATTGTAGATAGTGGAATGCACTTTAATAGTTCGGATAGTCCTATATTCATTAATGAGCAAATCCATAAGAATGCACAAGCTACTACTGTTCTTCTAGCCTCATTGTGCAGGGATGAATATAATAAAGTGAGTGGCTTGGATAACGCCAAGCAAATCTGGGATACCCTCAAGATCTCTCATGAGGGAAATGACGCTACCTTGCTCACCAAAATGGAGTTGGTGGAGGGCGAGCTTGGACGGTTCGCGATGATAAGGGGCGAGGAGCCAACTCAGACATACAACCGGCTCAAGACCCTTATCAACAAAATAAGGAGCTACGGAAGCACGCGATGGACGGACCACGACGTCGTCCGACTAATGCTCAGGTCCTTTACCGTTCTTGATCCTCATCTGGTGAATAATATTCGTGAGAATCCCAGGTACACCAAAATGTCGCCCGAAGAAGTCCTAGGAAAATTCGTCAGCGGGCGAATGATGATCAAGGAGGCAAGGTATGTGGACGACGCCTTGAATGGACCGATCAACGAGCCGCAACCTTTTGCTCTCAAAGCCACAGGGAACAAGGAGGCGCTACCCAGCAAGGTGGCGCAAATTGAGGCGGCCGGTCTTAATGAAGAAGAAATGGCCCTCATTATCAAGAGATTCAAGACGGTGCTAAAGGGTCGCAATGGACAGCCGAGCAAGACTAAGACCAAGGGGAAGCGATCATGCTTCAAATGCGGTAAGCTTGGTCATTTTATTGCTAACTGTCCCGATAATGATAGTGACCAGGAAAAGGGAAACAAGAGGGAAAAGAAGAAGCATTACAAGAAGGCAAAGGGCGAGGCGCATCTAGGCAAGGAGTGGGACTCGGATTGCTCCTCGTCCGACTCCGACAATGAAGGACTCGCCGCCACCGCCTTCAACAAATCAACCCTCTTCCCCAACGAGCGTCACACATGCCTTATGGCAAGGGAGAAGAAGGTATGTACTCGCAACTCTACCTATGCTTCTTCAAGTGAGGACGAATCTAGTGATGAGGATGAAGTAGATTATTCATGTTTGTTCAAGGGCTTAGATAGATCTAAGATAGACAAAATTAATGAATTAATTGATGCCTTGAATGAAAAGAATATACTTTTAGAAAAGCAAGAGGATTTGTTGTATGAAGAGCATGATAAATTTGTTGAGGCACAAAAATCCTATACTTTAGAAGTTAAAAGAAATGAAATGCTTTCTTTTGAACTATCTACTTGTCATGAAACCATTTCTACTTTGAAAGGTGTCAACAATGATTTAAATGCTAAATTAGAAGTAGCAAATAAATCCAATTCTTGTGTAGAACATGTTGAAATTTGTACTAGGTGTAAAGATTTTGACATTGATGCTTGTAGTGAACACCTAGTTTCAATTTCCAAGCTTAATGATGAACTGGCTAGTCTTAATGCTCAACTTAAGACTAGCAAGAATGATTTTGATAAGCTAAAATTTGCAAGGGATGCCTACACAATTGGCAGACACCCCTCAATTAAGGATGGACTTGGCTTCAAGAGAGAAGCTAAGAACTTAACAAGCCATAAGGCTCCCATTCTCGCCAAGGAGAAAGGGAAGGCCCCTATGGTTAGTAATGTGCAAAAGAACCATGCTTTTATGTACTATGATAGGAGATATTCTAGAAATGCTTTTAGAGGTCATGATGTGTTTGATTCACATGCTTATGACTCTTATGCTATGACTGCTTCTAGTTCTCATGTTATGCATGGTAGAAATATGTCTAGGAGAAATGCTATTCATCATGTGCCTAGAAAGAATGTTATTCATGCTCCTAGGAAAGTAGTGAATGAACCTTCTACAATTTATTGTGCTTTGAATACTTCATTTGCAATTTGTAGAAAGGATAGAAAAGTAATTGCTAGGAAGTTAGGGGCAAAATGCAAAGGTGATAAAACTTGCATTTGGGTCCCTAAGGAAATTGTGACTAACCTTGTAGGACCCAACAAGAGTTGGGTACCTAAGTCCCAAGCCTAAATTTGCCTTGCAGGTTTATGCATCCGGGGGTTCAAGCTGGATTATCGACAGCGGATGCACAAACCATATGACGGGGGAGAAGAAGATGTTCACCTCCTACGTCAAGAATAAAGATTCCCAAGATTCAATTATATTCGGTGATGGGAATCAAGGCAAGGTAAAAGGTTTAGGTAAAATTGCAATTTCTAATGAGCACTCCATATCTAATGTGTTTTTAGTTGAGTCTCTTGGATATAATCTGCTATCTGTGAGTCAATTATGTCATATGGGGTATAATTGTCTATTTACAAATGTAGATATGTCTGTCTTTAGAAGAAGTGATGGTTCACTAGCTTTTAAGGGTGTATTAGACGGCAAACTTTATTTAGTTGATTTTGCAAAAGAAGAGGCCGGTCTAGATGCATGCTTAATAGCTAAGACTAGCATGGGCTGGCTGTGGCATCGCCGCTTAGCACATGTGGGGATGAAGAACCTTCAAAAGCTTCTAAAGGGAGAACACGTGATAGGTTTGACTAACGTGCATTTCGAAAAAGATAGACCTTGTGCAGCTTGTCAAGCAGGTAAACAAGTGGGAGGAACGCATCACGGCAAGAACGTGATGACCACTTCAAGACCCCTGGAGCTGCTGCATATGGACCTCTTCGGACCCGTCGCCTATCTAAGCATAGGAGGGAGTAAGTATGGTCTAGTTATTGTTGATGACTTTTCCCGCTTCACTTGGGTGTTCTTTTTGCAGGAAAAGTCCGAAACCCAAGGGACCCTCAAACGCTTCCTCAGGAGAGCTCAAAATGAGTTTGAGCTCAAAGTGAAGAAGATAAGGAGCGACAACGGATCTGAGTTCAAGAACCTTCAAGTGGAGGAGTTCCTTGAAGAAGAAGGGATCAAGCACGAGTTCTCCGCTCCCTACACACCACAGCAAAATGGTGTGGTAGAGAGGAAGAACAGGACGCTCATCGATATGGCGAGGACGATGCTAGGAGAGTTCAAGACCCCCGAGCATTTTTGGTCGGAAGCCGTGAACACGGCTTGCCACGCCATCAACAGGGTCTACCTTCATCGCCTCCTCAAGAAGACGTCGTATGAGCTTCTAACCGGTAACAAACCCAATGTATCGTACTTTCGTGTATTTGGGAGTAAATGCTACATTCTAGTGAAGAAGGGTAGAAATTCTAAGTTTGCTCCCAAAGCTGTAGAAGGGTTTTTATTAGGTTATGACTCAAATACAAAGGCGTATAGAGTCTTCAACAAATCATCGGGTTTGGTTGAAGTCTCTAGAGACGTTGTATTTGATGAGACTAATGGCTCTCCAAGAGAGCAAGTTGTTGATTATGATGATGTAGATGAAGAAGATGTTCCGACAGCCGCTATACGAACCATGGCGATTGGAGAAGTACGGCCACAGGAACAAGATAAACGACATCAACCTTCTTCCTCGACCATGGTGCTACCCCCAACTCAAGACGATGAACAGGTTCATCAACAGGAGGCATGTGATCAAGGGGGAGCACAAGATAATCATGTGATGGAGGAAGAAGTGCAACCGGCACCTCCAACCCAAGTTCGAGCGATGATTCAAAGGGATCATCCCGTCGACCAAATTCTGGGTGACATTAGCAAGGGAGTAACTACTCGATCTCGATTAGTTAATTTTTGTGAGCATTACTCCTTTGTCTCTTCTATTGAGCCTTTCAGGGTAGAAGAGGCCTTGCTAGATCCGGACTGGGTGTTGGCCATGCAAGAGGAGTTAAACAACTTCAAACGCAATGAAGTTTGGACACTGGTGCCTCGTCCGAAGCAAAATGTTGTGGGAACCAAGTGGGTGTTCCGCAACAAACAGGACGAGCACGGGGTGGTGACGAGAAACAAGGCTCGACTTGTGGCAAAAGGTTATGCCCAAGTCGCAGGTTTGGATTTCGAGGAGACTTTTGCTCCTGTGGCTAGGCTAGAGTCAATTCGAATCTTGCTAGCATATGCCGCTCACCATTCTTTCAGGTTGTACCAAATGGATGTGAAGAGCGCTTTTCTCAACGGGCCAATCAAGGAGGAAGTGTACGTGGAGCAACCCCCTGGCTTCGAGGATGAACGGTTCCCCGACCATGTGTGTAAGCTCTCTAAGGCGCTCTATGGACTTAAGCAAGCCCCAAGAGCATGGTATGAATGCCTTAGAGACTTTTTACTTGCTAATGCTTTCAAGGTTGGGAAGGCCGATCCAACTCTTTTTACAAAGACATGTGATGGTGATTTGTTTGTGTGCCAAATTTATGTCGATGACATAATATTTGGTTCTACTAACCAAAAGTCTTGTGAAGAGTTTAGCAGGGTGATGACGCAGAAATTCGAAATGTCAATGATGGGCGAGTTGAACTACTTCCTTGGGTTCCAAGTGAAACAACTCAAGGACGGCACCTTCCTCTCCCAAACGAAGTACACGCAAGATCTGCTAAAGCGGTTTGGGATGAAGGACGCCAAGCCCGCCAAGACTCCGATGGGGACCGACGGACACACCGACCTCAACAAAGGAGGTAAGTCCGTTGATCAAAAAGCATACCGGTCAATGATAGGTTCTTTGCTTTATTTATGTGCTAGTAGACCGGATATTATGCTTAGCGTATGCATGTGTGCTAGATTTCAATCCGATCCTAAGGAGTGTCACTTAGTGGCGGTGAAGCGAATTCTTAGATATTTGGTTGCTACGCCTTGCTTCGGGCTCTGGTATCCAAAAGGGTCTACCTTTGACTTAGTTGGATACTCAGACTCCGACTATGCTGGATGTAAGGTCGATAGGAAGAGTACATCGGGGACGTGCCAATTCTTAGGAAGGTCCCTGGTGTCATGGAACTCTAAGAAACAAACATCCGTTGCCCTATCCACCGCTGAGGCCGAGTATGTTGCCGCAGGACAGTGTTGCGCGCAACTACTTTGGATGAGGCAAACCCTCCGGGACTTTGGCTACAATCTGAGCAAAGTCCCACTCCTATGTGACAATGAGAGTGCTATCCGCATGGCGGAGAATCCTGTTGAGCACAGCCGCACAAAGCACATAGACATCCGGCATCACTTTTTGAGAGACCACCAGCAAAAGGGAGATATCGAAGTGTTTCATGTTAGCACCGAGAACCAGCTAGCCGATATCTTCACTAAGCCTCTAGATGAGAAGACCTTTTGCAGGTTGCGTAGTGAGCTAAATGTCATAGATTCGCGGAACCTGGATTGAATTGTAGCATACATGTACTTATGCTTTTGATCATGTTCCTTTTTGCATTTTGTTGCTTATTATGGTGCTCAAGTTGTACAAACACTCCCTGGACCTCACAAGTCCGTTGCAAAGTGATGCACATGTTTAGGGGGAGATGTGTTACAACTTGACCCTTTGAGACTAACCATTTGCTTGAGTTTGCTTGATTGAGTCTCAAAGGAGGATTGAAAGGGAAAAGGTGGACTTGGACTATGAAAGACTTCCACTGCACTCCGATGAGAGGGTAACTAATTCCAAGTTCATCTCATGAAATCTTATTTGAAGACTTTGGTGAGGCAATGAGATTAAAGAGGCCAAGATTGATCCCGTTTTGGTGCTTGATGCCAAAGGGGGAGAAAATAAAGGCCAAAGCGATAAATGGATCAGCTACCACTTGAGAGATTTTGAAAATAGTAGAATAGAGTTTTTGTTGTGTCAAAAGCTTTTATTGTCTCTCTTGTCAAAAGTTGGCTTCTTGTGGGGAGAAGTATTGATTATGGGAAATAGGGGGAGTTTTTGAAATCTTTGATCAATCTCTTTTGGAATGACTCTCTTTATACTTCAACATGTGTGTTTGACTTAGAGATAGAGATTTGAGTTTGATTTGCAAAAACAAACCAAGTGGTGGCAAAGGATGATCCATATATGCCAAAATTGAATAAAACCAATTTGAGTTTTTATTTAAAGTGATTTTGCACTTGTTCTAGTTGCTTTATATTGTGTTGGCATAAATCACCAAAAAGGGGGAGATTGAAAGGGAAATGTGCCTTTGGGCCATTTCTAAGTATTTTGGTGATTGAGTGCAAACACAAGTGCTTAAATGTGAAAATATGCCCAAGGATGATCAAAGTGCAAATCACAAGTTAAGGTATGTTTCTAAGCCTTAGTACATTGGTTTTGTGTACTAATATATTTGTCTAAGTGTTAGAAACAGATAGAAGAAGAGAAGAGAAGACTTGGCTGTGTACAGCCAAGGGGCTGCTTCGGTCTGGGGCACCGGACTGTCCGGTGGTGCACCGGACAGTGTCCGGTGGTGCACCGGACAGTGTCCGGTGCGCCAGGCTGCCTCGGCCGAAGAGGCCGCTCTCGGGTTTTTCTCCGGCGACTTCGGCTAAAATTCACCGGACTGTCCGGTGTGCACCGGACTGTCCGGTGAGCCAACGGTCGGCCGGGCCAACGGTCGGCCGCGCGATCGGCGCGCGACACGTGGCCGAGCCAACGGTCGGAAGGAAGCACCGGACTGTCCGGTGTGCATCGGACTGTCCGGTGCGCCAGATCTGCAGTGGTCGGCAACGGTCGGCTGCGCCTGTTAAGGAAAGAAATCGGGCACCGGACAGTGTCCGGTGTGCACCGGACTGTCCGGTGCGCCCGACGACAGAAGGCAAGGATAGCCTTCCAGATGTGCTCTCAACGGCTCCTAGCTGCCTTGGGGCTATAAAAGGGACCCCTAGGCGCATGGAGGAGCATACCAAGCATTCCTACAACTCTTCTAAGCACCAAGACATCAATCTCACGCATTCGTTTCATTGTGATAGCATATAGAGCTCTTGTGGAGTTGTGAACTCTTTGTGTTGCGTTGCGAGCTCTTGTTGCGACTTGTGTGCGTGTTGTTGCTCTGATTTTCGAGTCTTGTGTGCGTTGCTCATTCCCACCTTACTCCGTATTTCTTTGTGAACTCAATTGTAAGGGCGAGAGACTCCAAGTTGTGGAGATTCCTCGCAAACGGGAAAAGATCAAAGGAAAGAAAAACACCGTGGTATTCAAGTTGATCATTGGATCACTTGAGAGGAGTTGAGTGCAACTCTCGTCCGTTGGGACGCCACAACGTGGAGTAGGCAAGTTTTGTACTTGGCCGAACCACGGGATAACCACCGTGTCAACTCTGTGATTGCTTTCTTGTGGTTATCTTGTTTTGAGTTCTCTCTAGCCACTTGGTCATACTTGTGCTAACCCTTAACAAGTTTTTGTGGCTTAAGTTTTGAACTTTTACAGGATCACCTATTCACCCCCCCCCCCTCTAGGTGCTCTCAGATGCCATGCTTTTCCACAAAACTAGTGGAGATGAAAGAATGGGATGCTGTAGAATCAAAAAGTACAACAGTGGGGGTAAATTCGACTAGGAACTCACCAAGCACTACTCCAGGGGCTTGCTGAGCTTCTTGGGCGTCGACGTGGTTCACTCGAGCCCTGCCGTGAAACTAGGTCTTGCTTAGCTGGCTGTTGGTGGAGGGTGCTTTGGAGGCGGGTGCTGAAACATTCTTGGGGCCATTCACCAAGTTGGAGTAGGCAGGTACAGATGTCTTCAACTGTGGACAATTATTCTTGAAGTGACTGGGGTCTCCACAGTGCCAACAAGCATTGGTTGGAGGTTGGCTACTTGCAACAGATTGGGTGTGGAAGGAATTTTGACCAGGCTGGTTGAGATGTGACGGAGCGGATCCTACTGGTTTGCTAAAGTTCGACCCTTTGGAAGGGAACCCAAAAGATCGAACCCTCTGGTGCCTGTCCTGCTGCTGAGCTCGGAGAACTTGAAACTTTCTCTTGAGGTGACCTTTTTCTTCTTCTCGTGCTCTTTCCACCTGGATGGCCTTGTTCGAGAGGTGCGAGAAACTGAGGAAGTCTTGGCTGGTGAGGTTGGTCTTGAGTTCTGGTCTTAACCCCTTCAAGAAACGGGCCATCTTCTTGGCTTCCGTGCTGACATCATCAGGTGCATAGCGAGCCAATTCTGTGAATTTGTGGATGTATTCACTGACGGATCGCCCTCCTTGAGTTAACTCCTGAAATTCCTCTTCCTTGAGCTGGACGATTCCCAAAGGCATATGGTGCTCTCAGAAAGCGGCTTCAAATTCTACCCAGGTAGCATCCCTTACGGCAGCGCTAAAAGTATCCCACCAGGATAGGGCCATCCCGGAGAGCTAATGAGCAGCTAGGTGAACACGCTGGTTTTCAGGACATCCAATGGTCTCTAACTTCCTCTTTACTGTGCGCAGCCAGTCATCAGCATCGAGCGGGTTGCTAGATCCGGCGAATGTGAGAGGCTTAAGCCTTAGGAACTCTCTCATTCTGTCCTGATGAGAAAATGAAGAACACAATGACAACAATGGTGGAGGCCCACCGGAGAAGACGAAGTTCGCCGGAGCCGAGGAGAAATCCGTCGATTGACGACGGACCGGAGGTCGGATCGACAAATCGAAAGCACCGGGACGAAGCTCTTGACGAGACACACGTAGCGGTACCCTCAGATTCCGCCAATGACGCATGGATCGAAAGTAATTGCTCGCCGGAGTTAGAATCGTCCCGATCTTCGGTGAGCGATTCCGGGGGTTTCGGATCTAGACTGAGGATGGGGTTTCGATTTTCAGAATGGGCTCGACGAGTCGATTCTAGCCATATATATTGCTAGGTTTGAATATATTTTAGTTTTCGTAATTATCCCATTTTTAAAATTAAAAGTAATTTAGGAAAAAACTGAAATCGTTTTTAATATCCGAAAAATATCTCGAAGGCTCCAAAAATTATAGGAAAATTGCTAGACATGATTTGGCACCCAACGAACTCAAAAACATATTTAGAACTTTTGAAAATATTTTTAAGTATCTCAAATAAATAGGTTTTGAATTTCGAAAATTAGAAAAAATATTCAGGAAAATATGAAATTTCGTGGAAGACTTATACAAGATATATTAACATGATTCAAACACTTCTTGCACTTAGAAACATTATGCAACATTATGAATGCAACAATCATGACACTTCTAGAGTTCATGCCAACATAGAACCAAAATAACTATCTAGTGTTTTGATAAAGGGAAAAGAAAAGTGAATAAAGGAAAGGATAACACCTAAATTATGAGTAAAGAGCAAAGAATTTTTTATACTCAAAATTCAGGGTGTTACACCCTAGTTTGGTTTACCGTACACCTTGCTTACCACTAAACTTTTGGGTATCATTTGCTATTGCTCTATCTGGTTTTGTGTGTTATGATACATATTAATCATGATCATGCTATTTATTGTTATTGAATTATTTATTGTTCATGATAAGGCTATTGTGTTAACTAGAACATGGAGAACCACTCGGGAAAACAGTGCTACCACAAGGGTGGTATGGGACATCGTTGGATGACTAATTAGTAAAGGTAGTGGACTACCTTACCCGAAGGGGCAAGGGCGGTAGGGGATTTGTCGGTATAGGGAGGTTCTCTGGTTGATCATGCTGCGATGGCTTATCAGACGGGGGATTCCTATATCGCTCTCCTCAGAAACCGTAGTGGGTTTTCTAAAGCTAGTGGAACTTTGTAAAGGCCTCGTAGTGCTACCATGCCTCGTCTCCTCGGCAGAGATGAATGGGAAGTCGTGATCCCTTGGCAAATGGGTAACACAACTTGTGGGTAAAGATGTGCAACCTCTGCAGAGTGTAAAACTAGTATATCACCCATGCTCACGGTCATGAGCGGCTCGGACCCTCACATGAGTAACTTGTGAAATTAAACTTAATTTGTCATATGCATTGCATTGTGGGTTTTATTATATTAATGATCTTCTATTTTATTGGGTTGGTATACACTAGTACTTAGTAACTGCTAATAAAACTTGACCAACGTATTAAAAGCAATGCTTTGGCTTAACCATTATTTGTTGATCAGCCTGACACTATACATGAGCCCCCACTGAATGGCGAAGTTATAGCAGATACGCAAAGGATACATCAGAGCCTCGACAAGAATTAGAGCTTCTTCTTAAGGTGATCCCGAAGGTTATACAAGAAACTAGATCAACAGTAAAAAGACCCATTTATCCTTGGTATGTATTAGAACAATGTATAGGCATTAGGATCATAATTGTACTTTTATTTGGGCTGCGTCCCATGCCTATAAATAGATGAACAATACCCCCATATTGTTCACGCTTTCATTGAAAGTCATTCTCACATTCTCCCTCTTTTGTGCAAGCCGAAGGTACCAATGTAATGTAACGCTTGAAATGTTTTATTAGCATGTAATCCAGATTACAACATTACTTTAACATGTCAAATAAAATGAATACTTGATATGATATTACATTGTAATATTATCTTTATGAAAGATGAAGACCCGATCTTCATCACCTTCGTCCAAGAAATATTATCTCTAAAAGAAGATAATGCTTTGAAGGACGAAGGTCCTTAATATTTAATATATGTGTTGTCTTGTTTTTTATTCACATCAATCAAGAACAAGTAACCAACATTGGTGCCCACCTCCGGTGAACTCACTTCCATGACTACAACAATGGCTTCGCTAAGTCATCAAGCTTCGTCATCTGCGGCGACGAAGCTCGTTCTTCCCATCATAGGCGGTTCAAGCTTTGAGCTAACCAACAAGAAGCAGAAGGAGGCCCAAAGAAGGGTACAACATGTTGGAGTACAAGGACACTACATCAAATCCAAATGGTCTCATGTCCCAATCACTTTCTCTCAAGATGATCTTCAGCTCAAGGACTATCCTCATAATGATGCCATACTCATATCTTGTGTCATAAAAGGATTTATGGTACACAATGTTCTAGTGGATACAGGCAGTGCAACAGACATCATCTTTGCAAAGGCTTTCAGGCAAATGCAAGAACAAGAGGATCAAATACATGATGCAACACATCCTCTGTGTGGCTTCGGAGGAAAATAGATAGCAGCACTCGGAAAGATAACAATGCCAATTATCTTCGGCTACATACACAACACCAGAACTGAGCAAGTTGTATTTGATATTGTAGACATAGAGTATCCTTACAATGCAATCATTGGAAAAGGAACATTGAATGCCTTCAAAGCAGTGCTACACCCAGCATACTTGTGCATGAAAATATCATCGAACCAGGTCCTAATTGTTGTGCATGGAAGCCAAGAGGCTGCTAGAAGAGCTTAAGGAAATTGGACAGTCTCCAAAGCTATCCACAATATAGACGAAGGTGAAGCCCACTAGCAACACAAGCATATAAGAGATAAAGCAGCTTTAGCAGACCAGCCAAAGTCTATGCTCTTGTGTGAATATATAGCTGAACAAAAGGTGGTGTTT
The DNA here is from genome assembly GCF_902167145.1 of Zea mays. Lineage (NCBI taxonomy): Eukaryota > Viridiplantae > Streptophyta > Magnoliopsida > Poales > Poaceae > Zea > Zea mays. The sequence goes on along the minus strand of NC_050096.1, from coordinate 148,817,178 downwards.
GGATCCCAGTTAACGGAGGAGCAAGAAAAGACTCTAACAAAATTCTTGTTCAACAACAGAGATGTCTTTGCCTGGTTAGCCAATGATCTGTGGTGTCAATAGAGACATTATTGAACATTCTCTCAATGTAGATCCCACTATCAGACCAAGAAAGCAGAAGCTTCGGAAAATGTCAGATGATAAAGTTGAAGGAGCAAGGAACGAAGTTAAAAGGCTTCAAAGTGCTGGAGTAATCAGAGAAGTAACATACCCAAAATGGTTAGCCAATACTGTAATGGTAAAAAAGGCCAACGGGAGATATAGAATGTGTATTGATTTCACATATCTTAACAAGGCATGCCCGAAGTATGAGTTTCCTTTGCCCAGGATAGACTCCCTTATAGATGCGGCAGCCACTTCAAAACTCATGAGCCTGTTGGATTGCTAATCAGCCTATCATCAGATTTGGATGAAGAAGGAAGATGAACCCAAGACAAGGTTCATAACCCTCAGTGGTACATATTGCTATCTTCGGATGCCTGAGGGGCTCAAGAATGCTGGAGGAAGCTTCAGCAGAATGACGACCAAGGTGCTGAGTACTCAAATTGGCAGAAATGTGTTGACATATGTTGATGACATCATAGTCAAGAGTACGAAGCAAGAAAATCACATTGTGGATTTACAAGAAACATTTGCTAACTTCAGGAAAATAGGCCTCAAATTGAATCTAGAAAAATGTATCTTTGGAGTAAAGAAGGGCAAATTCCCTAGATGTCTGGTGTCAACCAAAGGAATCGAAGCTAACCCGAGTAAAATAGAAGCCATACATCGGATGGAGCCGCCAAAGTCAAGAAAGGGTGCTCAGAGATTGACAGAAAGACTTGCATCATTGAATAGATTCATCTCAAGGTCGGCAGAAAGAAAGCTATCGTTCTTTGAAGTGTTAAAATCAGTCGTAGTCTTCCAATGAGGACCAATTCAGCAGAAAGCTTTCGATGACTTGAAGCAGTACCTTATATAGCTGACAACCTTCCCCACCTTCATTATAAGCTCCATTGTTGTTGTATGTAGCTGCCTCACATTATGCTATCAATGCAGCATAGGTCCAAGAAAAGCAAGATGGACAGACAAAGAAACAAGTCCCAGTTTACTTGGCCTCCAAAGTCTTGAGCCCGTTAAAGAGAAATTATACAGAATTGGAGAAGATACTATATGCCGTGTTGATGGCCTCTAGAAAGCTTCGGTATTATTTCCAGTCTCATCATATAATAGTACCTTCATATCAACCCTTAAAAGATATTATAAGAAATAGATAAGGCACAGGAAGGGTTTGAAATGGGTTGCAGAACTCAATGAGTTCACTATCGACTTTGTCCATCGATCCTTGTAGCATCCTAGTTTTTGGTTTGAAGGTTAGAAGCCTTAAACTCCTAACCCCCCCCCTTTTTATTCTTTCTCTTAAAAGCCTAATCTCATAACCATTTCATTTCTCATACGCATAAACCATGATTGCTAGTAGCAGCTCACACATAGCATTTCATTTTGGCACCTAGAAAGTATAAATGAATATTTGTATAAAGGAGAAAAGGGATTAGGGAAAAGAAAAAAAGAAGGAAAAAGGAAAACCTCCCCTCCCCTCTCGGCTGGGCCGACACCGGCCAATGGCCGTGACCCCGCTCTCTCTCGCGCGCATCCGCGCCCCTCCGCTCTCAGCCCACCTCGGTCCATCTCCCCGAGCGCCCGCGCCCACGCCGCGCTCTCCCCTCCCTCGCTGCCCGCTCGGCCCCACTCATCAGTCGCGCCCTGCTCTCGCTCTCTCGCGCCCGCTCCTCCTCTGGCATGTGGGTCCCACCCGTCAACCCCTTCTTCCTCGCATGTGCTCGGCATCGGCGTGATCCCCGTCGGCCACCATCCTCCCTCTCTCTCTGCCATTACTCCTACGCCACTGAAGTTAGGCACCGCTTCGCCCCCTGTCCACTGTGCTCGGACCCTCACACGGCAGCCCGCCCCGAGCCATCTCGTCCTCGACGTTGTGCGCCAATATCGCCGCCGTTGTACACCTCGCCGGTGTTCGCCAGCCCCGCTCCTCCCCTTCCCCGGGTGCATATAAAAGGGCCACCCTGAGCCCCATGTCTCCTCACACCGACCTCGGCCACTCTCCCTCCCCCCTGGATTCAATCGAGCTCGGGCCGCCGCCTTCCTTCGCTCCGGTGAGCTCTTCCTCCCCTCTCCAGTAGCTTAGAGTCAAATTGAAGTGGTTCACAAACATCACCACTTCACCACGAACAAAGCGCACCATTCTTTTTCCCCTATCGTGCCTCGTGGCCTTGCCGGCGACCTTGCCGCCGCGGAATCCTACCACCTCACTGTGAACCGGCCATCCTAAGCTGCCACCGACCAAATTGGCCCCACCGCCATGGTCGCCTAGCTCTAGCCATGCTAGCCCACCTCCCCGGTCCTTGAGAACCGGAGCCACAGCGAAGAACCATCGTGGAACCTCGTCGGCGGTCGGTTCTCCCTGACCCCGATCGGTTCGCCTCCCACCCCCCCATTAGCCGCCCAACGCCATCCACCCTCCCTCTTTCTCTAGCACGTGGTCCCACGCTCACGGTGTCGTCCCTGCGCTCGCCCGCGCTGTCTCCTCACTCGTGGGTTATCTAGGCCGGCTGCCCGTGTGGCCGTGCGCGCCCGCACCAGGCCAAAATCACCCCCGGCCCGTTTAACCGAGAATCCCTTTTCTTTTTCTTCTCTCCTTTTCTTTTTCCCATTTTCATATATATATATATATATATATATATATATATATATATATATATATATATATATATATATATATGTGTGTGTGTGTGTGTGTGTACACATGTTGATATTTTATGCACCCAAAATAGTCCAAACACTCTCTAAGTCACAAAATAATGATGCTTACAAACTTAACACACGTTATTGACAAACAATGTTTGATGTATTGTTTATTGCCTGTTTTTGCAAGGCGCAGAGGGGTCTGACCCTCCAGAAAACGTAGCTCCGTAAGAAGGGCAGGAGCCTGACCTCCCGGAATTAGAGCTTTCGTGCCAAGAGAGCTTCAATGAAGGCAAGTCCATTCTACCCTTGATGCACTAAATTCCTACTCTTTCTACCACTACCTAAGCTGGCATATGGGATGGGTTCTTGCATTGTAAGTCGAGCGATGGCCTGCATTAAAGAATGCCTTTTTGGTACAAAAAATGTGGGATGGGGCAATGGTTTTTCAAAAGAAGAAATGTTTTTAAAAAGTGTGTGAGGAAGGGTTATTACCCTTATAACCAACTGACTGGGATGATCAGGGACTCCCTGGTTTAGGGGAGGGCCTAAGGTGTTGGCTCAACCGAGTTAGGTGTGAGCATGAAGGATTGTCCCCTCGTTTAAGGACCAGTTTATCATCCTTCACTACCTGTACTCATTAATAGTACAACCACTCGAGACTGTATGGACAGTCACTCAATCTGAACTTGCACGGTCCGAACCCCAGGGTTTTGACGGCTAGGGAGCACCGGGAGGATAAGGAAGGGGAATGTTTTGTCCGGTTTGGGCATGGTGGCGGCCTTGTTCCTTCTGGTATAATCTCTAAGGTAAGGACGTGCAAGGGAAGAAAGAGCTTCGGCGTCGGATCTCATGGCAGTGAGATCGCAGAGCCGGACTAGTGGGTAAAGTGTACCCCTGTGCGCAGAGTTCGAAACCTATTCGAATAGTGAGTGTCCACTGGTATGGACGAGTCTGGTGTGGTATGGCAATTAGTGTATTTGTCTTTACAAAAAGGGAAGTTGTGTGTGGGTATTTTTTGGAAATAAAAGCGATGCCACGGGAGCAGGAAGCTCAGTGGTGGTTGAGTGTGAAAATGTGTTACTCCTCTCTTTTGGGTAAAACATCAAAGTATCGTCTTTCTCTGAAAAGAAATGAGTGACTTCAATTCCACCATATCAAGCATGTACTGCATAGGTCTCTCCCTCTTTACGGGTGGGATGGGCTTGCGGAATACGTAATGTATTCACCTAGATTTATTTATGTTTTTCAACTATGGAAGACTTCCTTTCTGCTATGTTCGACTAGAAGGGGGTTGTGTCTGCACCCAGTCTACCTGTGGCTTGGGCTAGATTTTCTTCCACTGTGCTATACTTACAGCCTCGCTAGAGCTTGCATTTTGGTATTTTAATAATAATTATTAAAGACTCTATACTATTTGAAGAAATGAATGTGTTTACTAGCCTCCTGGGACTAGTAATTGTATCACATTTGAGTCCCAAAGGATCGGGACGCTTCAATCCTCAATTCAATCTCAAGCACTAACAGACTTCATTGCTGACTAGATGCCAGGGGCTCACGACGAAGGGCACTCGATAGATGAAGAAGTTTGGATAGTATTCTGTGATGGATCATGGGGGACCTTCGGCGCAGGTGCCGCAACAGTATTAATTTCACCATAAAAAATAAGAACTTGCTATGCGGCTAGGCTGGAATTCTAGTGTACAAACAACATTGCAGAATACGAAGCAGTGTTACTAGGGCTTCAGAAGCTTAAAGCCATGGGAATAAGAAGGGCGATACTGAAATCCGATTCTCAAGTAATCACAAGGCATGTAGACAAAAGCAACAAGGCAAAAGACCATAAATTGATAAAATGTCTTGATACAGTCCGAAGGATATAGGCCTCTTTCGAGGGATTTTCGGTAAAAAATATCCCAAGAGGGGATAATGAGCAAGCAGACCTGCTAGCTAAATCAGCAGCATAGAGGCTCCCACTTCCCCCAGAGGTCTTCTTCGAAACCCTTAGAGCTCCTTTGGTAGAGCTTATGGAAAAGGTTGTACTCAATATATCACATGTACATAGTGAAGATTGGAGAACAGGATTGTATCCTTCCTCTAGGGCAATTACCCTTCGAACGATGAAGTTTACATAAAAAGAATACAGGCCAGAACAAGACCATATGTGATCATAGAAGGCGAATTGTTTAAACAAGGGGTCTGCTCTCCATTGCTAAAATGTTTATCAAGAGCCGAAGGTCAAGAGTTGATGAGAGAAATCCACTCATGGATATGTGGTGCTCATATTGGGTCAAGGCCACTCTTGGGCAAGGTCTTTAGGCAAGGTTTCTACTAGCCGAAGGCTGCTTCAGATGCAGCAAGCCTGGTGCAGAAATGTGATAATTGTCAAGGGTGTGCCAGGGACCAAAAGCAACCTTCATCTCTAACACAGTTAATTCAGCCTACTTGGCCATTGTAGAGATGGGGATTAGACTTATTGGGACCACTAGCACCAGCCCAAGGAAATCTAAGCTATGTTGTGGTAGCAATTGAATATTTCTTAGAATGGATTGAAGCTAAACCACTAGCTACAATAACATCAGCCACAGTTCAAAAAAATTCTGGCAAAATGTTATCTGTCGGTTTGGAGTGCTAAAGGCTATCATAGTGGACAATGGAGCATAGTTTGACATCGAAGCATTCAAAACCTTATGCGATCTGATTGGAACAAAGATACATTTTGCATCAGTAAGGCATCCAGAATCCAATGGCTTGGTGGAGCGAGCAAATAGAATTATCCTCACAAGAATAATGAGGTCAATCTTTAATCTGCCAAAGGGAAATTGGATAGATGAATTAATAAAAGTGGTGTCGAATCATAACACTACAGTTTCAAGATCAACGAGTTTCACTCCATTTAAACTTTTGTTTGGAGATGAAGCAATAACTCCGGAAGAGGCGAGGACGAGATCAATAAGGACTCTAGCTTCGGTAGAGGATGAAGATACATGCAAAGTATCAAAAGACTCAATAGAAGGGGTCAGGATTCAGGCAATTGATCATATTAATAAATACCAGGCTGAAACAACAAAGTGGCGAGACAAAAAAGTCACACTAAAGGATATCAAGCCAGGGCATTTCGTGCTTCGAAGAATAGCTAATCTAGAAACTGTAGGGAAAAGCTATAACTCAAGTGGGAGGGCCCCTTGGTGGTATCTTCGTCAAGACCAGGATCTTAGAGGCTAAGAGACATAGAAGGAAATGACATTCCAAGATCTTGTAATGCAGATGAGCTTCATAGATATTATGCATAACGTGTAACAACCATGTAATTTTTTCTTTTCCTATGGTTCCCTTTTTTTCCTTTCAAGAGGGGAGGAAGGTTTCTAATGGGGCCATAGGTTGTAATTTTCATTTTCTTTTCACATCCCTATTCAATACAAGGGCAAATTTCCCCCACATGTAAAATGTAAAGATCTGAGATTACACCATCAAGTCTAAAACAAGAAGAAGCTCCAAAGTTGTTCCTAAGGGGATGCAGAGCTAAAATACCACCTAGTAAAGGTGAAGAAGCTCCAATGTCGTTTCTAAGGGGATGCAGAGCTAAAATACCACCTAGTAAAGGTGAAGAAGCTCCAAAGTCGTTCCTAAGGGGATGCAGAGCTAAAATACCCTAGTTAAGGTAAAGAGACTTTAAAGTCATTCCTAAGGGGATGTAGAGTCTGTGTGTGGGTGTGTGAATTTTACTACCTTCGGCATACATTTGCATAATGCATCACATCATACTTTGCATTCATACAAGCATTCATTATACATTTTTAGCTTCATCACACCATGGCACTTCGCATGAGAAACTAACGAGAAGTTTAAAATGCTTCGTTGTAAACGAAAAGAAGGGAAGGTGTTTTTCGCCTTTGGCTCAAAAACAATAAGCGTGGTTTCATCCACAACAAAGCAAGCAACACCAGAAGAAGGTAATATTACAAGGTATTTATATACATTTACAAAAAAAATTTGTTACATCCTTCATCAAACTTTCTACCAAATATAATGTTTTTCTTTACAACGAAGAGCTCTAAGAGCATCTTTCAGGACTATCAGAACAGCTACAGAAGCTTCGAATCATCATTCTTCATCGGCATTGCCCTAGAAACAACATTGTATTAGAAACATGCTATGACAAACACGAAGAAGCAGGAAGAAGATAAGCGAGAAAGAATTTTTATACTTCATCAATTAGCGCTCGAGCTTCCTTCCCATCCACTTCTTGACCACCTTTGGTCTAGATCTAGGTAATAAACCTGTTGTCTATGCTTCTGGCTTCAGCCAGGATGTTGTCCAGGTCAGATGGGGAAATGTCGAAGGTTGGTTTGTTGACAGTTTTCAAGTGATTACACCCAACCTTGGAAAAATAGCAGTTGTCCCACAGGCAGCCACTAATGCACAATAGTCACCGTGACCCACAATAACTTCATCAAGATCGTCAATCTCCTTTTCAATCTAGTCGAGCGCCTTCGGAATATCATCAATAGAGTGATTGGCCGCTTTTGAAGCAGCTCCGACAGAGTTAAAAATACTCCTCAACCGTGAAGAGCACTGGGTTGCAAAGCCGAAGCACTTGTCCTGAAGTCTTTTTAGAGTTTCGGAGAGCTTAAAATTCTTCTCAGCTTCGTCTTTGACCTTTAGATTTAAAACTTCGATTTCAAGGTTGAAGCAGCTCATACTATCTTGCAAGGCTGATTTTGTTTTCTCGAGTTCCTTATTCAACTCTTCAATTCTTTTGTTTTGCTCCAAAATCTGAATATTATGTTTCTCACCTTGAAGGCGATCTTCAACAAGAGAATCTTCAGCAGTATTGAGCAAAAAATATTTCCCCTTCAGCGAATTCTCAAGAGTTTCAACCTTTTTCCTCTAAATCACTAATAATGAACTCATTTTTTCTGTCTTCATTTTCTTGTTGCAACTTCAAAGCTTTGCTCAATAAGAAACTATGTTGCAAAGCCAAAGCTACATAAGGTATTCATTCTCGAAACTTTATAGCTAACAAAATGAAGGGAAAGTATTAAAATCCATAACTTAAAATTTGAGTACACTAAACTGCCAGTAATGTGTTGCTTTCTGTAATCACTAAGATCCCTTTCAAGTTTCGGAAATCTGATGCTTCTTGTCAGGGTATTTACGATCTTCGCTCTAGCATGATCGGGGATATAGCCCAGGATCTCTTTATCTACACCACCGAAGAGAACAGATCCAGACTGATAACCATCAGATATAGCAAATTCTCTTATTTTTGAAATGTCCTCTTCGTAAAGCTGCTGGCCACCCAGGTGTCGTAAGTCGAAGTTTTTACTTTTCGAAGAGACTTCTTCAGTATTCTTCACTTTTGACGCTGAAGTTTCGGCAGCAATCACCTCCTCAGCGTTCCTCTCAGGTACCACACCAGTGATAATCCTATCAATTTCTGTAATGGAAGCAGCAATTCTTTTCTATATTACTAGTGGGGGAGTATCGAGGATGACCATCATTACAGTCATCATACACCATTTCTTCTAGACATTCCCCCCTGGGCGCCAAAGGACCCTTTCCAGTTTCCGCTTCATTGACTTTTCTAGCACTTTTCTCCTTTGGGTGTAATAAGCTGGTCAGCTCGGATCCTAGAGGACTTAGCATAGCGAAAGGAAAAGGTTCAGTTATTACCTCTAGGATTTCTGTTATGCCAATAGAAGATGTCGAAGGGGTTTTGGTGATATGCTTCGGCAGGGCAGACTCTTCTTCCTTGGCACGGCTTGATCCCACGGTCTTCTGCTTCTTGAGTTCCGAAGGCTTCGGTTTCAGCTTAGAAATTTTAGTCCCTCCCGAAACCTTCGGTCTTTTTGGTATTTTTTTCTTTTTATCCTCCTCAATGGATCTCATTGCTTGCCTCTTCAGAATACTTACAAGTCTTTTCTTTTTTGCTCCACTAGCTTCGGCTTCTCCATCAAATCGCTCATAGTCTGGGTAATCGAAGCCTAGGTCATCCATTACCCGATTCAACCTTCGTTTTTCTCGACTTCCAAAAGCAGCAGTTATGAGTTGATCTTCTTTTTAGTATAATACCCTAGGATTTCATTGCACATTGTTTCGATCATCTCTAGCCATTCGACGCAAGGGCCACTAAAGGTATCTTGAAATTTGAAGCGATACAGTAGCCTCACTAGATCTAGCTTGTTACCTTCATCCTTTAGCTTCGGCATCCCCCACCCATGCTGTATTGGCAGAACTTTGTTCGCCAAGTATTCTTGAACCAGATCTCGAGTGCTTATTTATTCTGCCACAACGCTGAATTGCACTTCGGCTATCTGGCATGGGGAGCCTATCTTCATAAAACATAATGGCCTTGTCATACCGAAGCTTAACTTTAATGGACTCATCACCATGTTCATGATTTTTTCTCTCTTTTTCTTGTCAGCTTTCACGTAAAACCATTCGCTAGTCCAGCCAGTAGGCCACTTGGTGCGATACCCAATTACTAGAGCCTTCGTATCTTTCCAATAGGCAAAATTGTAGCATCTGAAGTTCTTGTGCAGACCATCTGCTCTTGCTTTTTGATAGTGAAGTTCATGCACTCTACAGAACCCTTCAGCATTGGCACTCATTCGTTGGCTTCGTAACGCCCAAATATATACGCTAAGCCTGACTATGGCATTCGGAGTCAGCTGATGAAGATAAATTTTAAACTTCTTCAAAACTTCGCCAATCATTTCATATAGAGGGAATCAAAGCCCAGCACGGAAGAAACTCTTGAAAACTATTACTTCATCATTCTTCGGTTCCGGGACTATTTCGCCACATGCGAACCTTATCAACTCATCATCATTCTTTCCAAAATAGTCGAGTTTCTTCATTAAAACCAGGTCTTCTAGCTTCACAGTAGATTTGTCAAATTCAATATGGCTAGGCTTACTCGGGTTCAAGATACCATCATTCTCTTCATCATCACCGATAGCTTCGGCATCAATAGTTTTTGCTTTGGCATCAACGGTATCATTCCTTGGCACAGATTCCTCTCCCTTCTGAATAATCATTCCAAAATTCCTCATAATCTCCGAGATCGAAGCTGTCTCAGTAGCTTCAGTTTCTCGGCCCTCATAATCTCCAGTATGCCTAGCAGTAGACCTAATCCTAACCATTTGAGATCTTAAGACGAAGCTAGCTCACAGTTGTTCTAGCACTTGAGTCAAAGAATAGTTAACAGACGAACAGAGCACAGACACTTTCGATCGCAGTAAAAAATTTCAGCAGCACAACGGTGCAATTGCAAGGAATGCTGTAATAAATTCTTATCTTACCAACCAATATGTTTATATAGTACTGCAGGTGAAGAAGGTGAACCGTCGTACCAGTTACACTAACTGATTGGTGGACCGATACTTGCCGAAACTATTTTATTCATTTTTTTAATAACAAGCTCAGAGAAGGTGTTTTTCGGATTGAGCTCATTATGAAAAACGATTTAGCACCGCGAAGGGGCTACTGTTGGGGGTCTCCTTCTCTGTCGAAGGTCCTCAGAATGATGGAAACCATTTTTGATTCGTCATTAATAGATATGATGAAGGACTAAATGCCGAAGCTATAGCAGATACGCAAAGGATACAACAGAGCTTCGATAAGAATTAAAGCTTCAACTTAAGGTGATCCAGAAGGTTATACAAGAAACCAGATCAACAATAGAAAGACCCATTTATCCTTAGTATCTGTATTAGAACAATGTATAGACATTAGGGTCATAATTGTACTTTTATTTGGACTGTGTCCCATGCCTATAAATAGATCAACAGTACCCTCGTACTGTTCACGCTTTCATTGGAAGTCATTCTCGCATTCTCACTCTTTTGTGCAAGCCGAAGGTACTAATGTAATGTAATGCTTGTAATGTTTTATCAGCATGTAATCCAGATTACAACATTACTTTAACATGTCAAATAAAATGAATACTTGATATGATATTACATTGTAATATTATCTTTATGAAAGATGAAGACTCGTTCTTTATCACCTTCGTCCAAGAAACATTATCTCTAAAAGAAAATAATGTTTCGATGGATGAAGGTCCTTAATATTTAATATTTGTGTTGTCTTGTTTTTGATTCACAGCAATCAAGAACAAGTAACCAACAGGTAGTAGCTTAGATCTATGCTTTTCTGTAATCAATTCAATAGTTTATGTGATCTAGTTCTGGTGAACTTTTTATAGTCAGCAAATCATTGTATGGTTAAGTTGTAGTAAAAGTTTCATCATTATATGGTTAAGTTGTAGTAAAAGTACTCATTGGATCATGTATGAATAACTTATAGATTTATTTATATTTATGCTAGTTAAATAGTTTTTAAATAGTTAAAAGTGTATAGAAATAGAAAATGTGTAAACTTCTTTGTAACTGCATTGTTATGTTCTGTTCATAAGATCTAATATCAACATTACACATATAATACACATTTTTCTATTTTACGCACTTTTAACTATTTAACCAGAGTAAACCAATATAAATATATAACTCAGTCACACATGATATAGTAAACACGAATTTTTTACTATATCTCAAGAATGGAATGATTAGATCACCATAATTGAGCATATAAATTATAGTTATAAATTAATTAAAAAGCATAGAGATTTAAAGCTACAACAAAAACTTCATGTCAAATTATACTATATCATATGTTCACTATATTATCTACTCATGTGGATTTCATCAAAAATAGATTTTATACTTTATATTTTTTGTGATTTGCTATCATTTTTTAAAGATTCAGCCAAAATAAACATAAATGAAAAAACGAACAAAATAGCCACACATATCCAGTTTTAGGAGGCAAGAAAGGAGTTGTATTTGAGGGGGGAAAGGTGACTTTACGGCCGGCACGCCAAGGCAGTGCCTAGCCTAATAATAACTAGTGTATAAGGCGCGCCTTGCGCGCGATATTTTTTACGATCATATTAAAATTTATTGTATATAAAAGGAATGGTATATATGAAGATTATGGTGTAACACAACATTGATTGTTCATTTCTTTACAACAAAATTTATATATCTTTGGTACTGGTTCGAAGTTGTGCGTGTTCGAAAATATAAAGGTTGCAATGATCAGATAGCTTCAACAATCAGGTAGCACAATATGAAGGCTAATTATATATCCATGTACTGTCCCAAGTTACAAAATCCTAACTTATGCTGATGATATATGTAGAGTCTTGATGTCATATCTATTTAGGTCGTCATATGAGGTTAATATAAGCATCAACACAACAGTTGTATGTAACAGGCATGACTGAAGGGTTAAGGTAGGATCGATAACATAAGGTGAGGCTACATTAAGCAAATCCTTTTAGCCGGTAGAATCGTTGATGTGTAGTGATCCTTGTTAAACCCTGTGAAATGGAAAAGTGAAGTTTTATTAATCTGACCGGTCACCTGGCAATGGAGTAGAAACATGTTGTGTATGTAAAAGTATATATAGGAGTAGATAGTGTTTATATTGTTATACGCAAGGACAAAAAGTATTTTTATTATATGGTGCTACAAATGGTATATATATTTGTGTATTAATACTTTTGGTAAGTAAATGGATTAACTGGTGGATAGGGAGTTAATTATAGAAGTTTACCTCTTTGGAGGAGATTGAAGAGGAAGACCGACCTTTTTACCTTTATCTGTGTGGGGTTGAAGCAACCACTGTAAAATAGAATGAGTGTGCTATACATCAATGCACTTGAGAGTTTGTTCGAAATTCCACGGTGATAAGCACTATGCAGAGTCTTGAATCAATTATGTTTTTTTCAACATCATAGAAATGCCAAAGAAAATTAGGACAGATGCTCTCACTTTAATATATAGCTAGGTCATCTTGACAGTGACCTTCGCGTTGACAATATACTGATGCATTATAAGGCAGAATTGTACACTAATACGCATAATATATATAGTAGTAGTCAGGAATATATATCGTATTACAAGGTGCATGATTTGTTTAGGGACCATTCACTTGTCCATGAATGAACCGGGATTCGTCCAGCTCATCAAAACTTATATAAATTAGATAAGTAATCCGGCTAGAAATCATTCCGGAGCTCCAATTCGTGAAAACCGAACAGGGCCTTATACTTGTACAGAAGTATGCATGGTGTATGCATTCCGAAACTTCTACAAAAGTATGCATGTGTATGCATTCTCATTTATCCACCATAACAGTTTCTCATTACATTGGTTGCAACCACACATTGGGTGGCTGTTGGTGTTGCATAGATTCATATTTATATAATAAAGAGGACGAAGTGTATTGAACATGTGACACCCCAGTGTCACCTAGGGTTTCTCTTAAAAAGCCAAACCAAGAACCATTATTTTATGTGAACCAAAGTAAGCATGAGCAACAAAACAATTTAAGTGAGAAAGAATTCACCAAGTATATACTTAAAAGTGTCATGATCAAAGCAATTGAGTCCTTTAAAAGATAAGATTGTGCAACCCTAATTCAAAACCCTAAGTAAACCCCATGAACAAGATTTAAGAAAATATGAAAAAGAGGATGAAAAGTTTAAAATTTTGAGTTGAGCCAAATATATAAGTTAAAGTATATTTATTAAGCAACAAGAAAGATTGAGAAGGCTTAGCCAAAATAACTCAAATAAATCCCCAAATCAGCCCTTGATCAATGAACCCTTAGAGAAATTCAGATTCCTGAATTTCTGAATTTCAGACCTCTTCTCAAAGATCATCTGTGTTCTCTGTTTTTCCAAACTCAAAGCCAGAAGACCCAAATATCAAAGTCGTGCCAAATTACCTTGAACACATTCTGGGAAAGTTTGAACTCAAACCAAATTCATTTGACACGGTTTTGGCGCAGCTTAACCTCGGGACCAGGCATTCTGACACTGGCACCTTGGTGACGCTACAACTCCCTGTCCCTAGCCTAAAACCGCACGTCGTCCATACACAAAAGACAAAGCTTGGTCTGGTGAACAAATCCCTTGCAGTGATCTTGCCCAAATTCGCGAAGATTTGCTCCCAATCGGCGCTTGAACAGGGGCAGAGGCAACGGGAACACGTGTTCGACCGCGGCTGACACCCCTGGTTCACGCCCGTTCGCGCACCGCGCCTTCCCAGTGCACGCCCGCGCGCACTCGCCGGTCCACGACCGCCCGTGCACCGCGCCGTGCCTATAAAGCCCTCCCAGGCGCGGCCCACTTCGCCCCGCACTCACCCTCACCGGCCAGCCCCTTTCCCTTAGCTCCGGCGAGCTCAATTCCGCCCGCCATTGCCGCCAGAGCTTCGGCCATCGTGGCCAGCCCACTCCAGCCATCCTCTGGGCAAGCCAGTGCTTCGGCTAGCTCCGCCAGTAGCCCGTGAAGCTCGCCAAGCCCTCGGACCCGACTGGACTTCACCGGAGGCCCGAGATCGACCTCACCGGACTTCGGTCTTCCGCCGCCGCGCGTGGACCGAGCTATCCAGTGAGTCTCCGCCCGATTCCTTTCGCTCATAGCTTCTCTGGCATCCCGTGGACCTCCCTGACCCATTTGATTGAACTATCTCGCCGTGACCAGGCCGGTCTCCTCGTCGCCGACGAGCATCCCCGCCTGCGCGCGTGGACCGACCGACTCCGGCCATCTCCGACGGCGTTCCGCACACCGTTGTGATCCCCGCGACCTCCCCTTCATCCTCAACCACTTCACCGGAACAGTCTCGCCGCCGGTAAGCCCCTCCGCCCTTTTCTTCGCCGCGGCTACTGTTTAAGGTAGAAGAAGGACCTCGGGTTAGGATCTGTAGAACCCGAGGGGTTTTCTGTAATGTCAATGACTCATGTGAATAGTAACCTAAGGACTTATTCGCGAAGGAAACTTAGAAAACCGCCAGGGACCCCAGTGCAAAGTGGATTTCCATTTAATCAATTCTGTTATTCTTTTTAAAATGACCAGAGAACTTAGAAAATCCATAACTTGATGAAATTATAATAAAAAGTTGTCAAACCAATTTTGCTAGCTCTGGAATATTATGATCTGTCATTTAAAAATAGTGAACCCTATGCTTTCTGTTCTAAATTTTAGAGTTTAAAATTAAAAACAGAAACCCACTAAACCTTGTTTAATTAAGGAAAATTAGTTTTTCTTTTGTGCTGAGCTTAAGAAAATTTGTAGATGTTTATACCTTATTTAGGCACTGTTTAAAAATAGTAGGAACACCAGCATTGAAAAATATGATGTAGTTATTCATTTAAAGCTATTTTGTCCAAAACTTAGAGAAAATCAAAAAGGCATTAGGAATTAATGAACAGTGATTAATAATATTTTTCCTAGTTTACTTATGCAACAGAGAACCTAGGAAAAATACAGAGACCATTAATTTGGACCAGTTTTTAATTAAGATGATTTAATTAACCTTATGTAGACTGAAAATCAATTATTAGAATTGCAAAACTATAACCAAAGTGATTAATAAAAATCCAGCGAACTTATAACCACCAGAGCCCCACTACAAAAATACAGAGCACCCCAGCCCAACTCTTTAAGTAAGGAAATTAAATGCAAAGTGATAATAAGGCATTTTCCAACTAAATCATGAACAACCCCAAATAATGTGATAATGGGCAACCAAAAATTAGCTAAGTCCATGATGAGACAAACCACCAGAGAAAAATGCAAACCCATGAAGAAGAAGTAAACTCATACCTTTTGCTAGTGATTAAAGAGAAAGACCACTTAATTCAAATAATGCAAACCACCCCTTCCCTTAAGCAAAAAGAAGCCAAACCTCAGAATGATTGCTCTTGCACAAAATAATAACCAAGAAAAATAAGAACTCTGTTGTTTGATGTTTTTCAAATATAGTGGTAGTAGAAAGCACCCCTTTGGCTAGAAACCTTAAGAAAACCATAGGAAAAGAATTAAAAGGTATTAATGACTAGAAATTTGTATCAAGTCATGTTATAACACCTAAAAGCCAGCAAAAATGAGTTTTATAGAATTACCCACTGTTAAATAATAGTTGTAGTTCAAAGCACCCCTTCTGCCCTAAAATTTGGTAATTTTGTCCAGAGAAAACCATTCACTTTATGACCCTCAAATTTTGTGACAGAGAATCATACACCAGTAACAAGCCACTGTAATTTGTGCAGAATTTTTGGAATTTTATAAAAGCAACTTGTAGTTCAAACCTACTCCAAAACATTAAAAGAATAAAAGAAAAGGAAAGAAGGAATGAACCTCATCCCAATGAGTCTAACTTGAGAACTTATCAATTCTCCCTAAGACTTAAAAATAATTCAGTAGAAACCCAAAAATAAACCTACCACTTACCTTAGCTAAGTTTAACCCAATTTACCAAGTATACCACCCAAGGGTTTTACATAAGTAAAGTTAACTTGTTTAAACTCAAAAGATCATACCCCTTTAAAGTTGTAATTTCTAAAAGCACATATCATATCATGCATATATCTTACGCATTGCATTCATTAGATTGTAATCTTGCCGACGGAGAGTACGTGCTCATCCCCGAGCAAGGACCTGTCCAAGAGGAGGACCAGGAGCAGGCTTCAGAGGCTGCTATTGAGGATCTCCCCGCAGCCCCAGCAATTGAAGGCAAGCCCCGGTTTTATGCATAACCATGTTATTATATGCTACTTTACTACACTTAATGCTTGTAGGATTGCAATGTGCACTTAAGTGTAGGAGTTGCTTGAAACCTCTAGCTGCATGAACTTAGGATTCCTTTTTGAGATGAATACTAGTATGCTAGGTCGAGTAGCTGCTTGCTAATCAGGATCTCGGTAGAAGTCGAGTGATTTTTCTAGCACTCGCGCGAGGTCAGGAATTGATTGTATTCATCTTGATAATGGGATATATGTTGGTCTATGGACTTGGATCCAGGGAGGATGCCTTGTCCATGAGACGGGAAAAATGAATTAAGGATTAATGTGTGGATACCTGAGTCAAGCTTTTGAACGTACTAAGCACATGCCGGGAAAAATGGTAACCGGTAAACCTAGTACCTGAGTGAAGCCGGGCGCGGACTTTATCCCTCATGCGACCTGAGACTGGGTCTCCCATGCTAGCTATGGTGGGTACAAGTGCGGTCACTGCACGGCGGCAGCCGGGGTCAGTGGAGCATTGTATGCCAAGGCGGTGAGGCCTAGACGCGAACGGGGAATCGATGGGGACGGTTGTCATGTGTGGGGTCGGAGTACCCTGACATGCCGTGTGTTTAGGTTTACCCTGCAAGGTTTAAAACTCGATTCGAATCGTCTGCTTCTTGCAGCTAATGAGACTGCTTGATTCCTTGTACTGCATCGAGTAAGAAGTGAAATGTGGATTATATGAGATAATTTGTTGATTGATCTAACTGATTGTTACCATGAATGCTTAGAAGGAGCAAATCTAGCTAAGTTAATAATGGTAGAATTTGAAAAGCTAAAAATTGATTTTAGAAACAGCTAGTGCTTTTGGCAAACCAAACCCCTCAGCCAAACAGCTGCATAGTCTAGAGGTAGAGGAGTAGACGCCTCACACCGGTTAAGTCTAGCTGAGTATTAGTATACTCAGCCTTGCTTGTGGCACCATTTTTGCAGGTACCATGCAGGATTTGGTTGATGGTGTGACTTGGCCTACCACCCTGCCACCGGGTTGGACGGTCGAGTGGGATGTTGCTCCGGCAGGAGAGGAGCATGAGGAGTAGTGGGCTAGGCCTTGCCCATTTCCTCATTACCGACGACATCGATTATCCGCTGCACTTTAATTTATGAACTTTATTTGCTACTAAAAAACTCCGATTTATGTAATAACTCAGTACTTAATTTGAGGTTTCCTGTTTTATTGTATTTCTTCTGTGACTCACCTTCGAGTGGGATTGTGGAATTTGATCCTGGTTAAGTGGCTCTATCAGACTAGATCTGAGGGACTGACGGGTTATTCCGATTTAAGTGTGTTACGGCCCCTGAGGCGTGACTTAGGCACTTAAGCTGGAATAATTCGGGTGGTTCTGCCACAGAACACATGAGTCCCCTCCAATAATATATTGTCATCAAGTTCAAGTAAGCTCTAAAAATGTTAATTTTTTGCATGGCGAAGAAGTTGTATCATATGTAATCCATATTGCATAATGAAATGACATTATTTAGAATATTTCTAAGCTCTGAGAGGCTAAAAACGGGTAAATGTTTATGTGATTGAAAGGAAAGGAAAAAACATTAGATTTCAAATAGGTACAGTAAAAACGCAAATGTTGATGGTTGGCCAACAGCGGCTTGAGCTTCAGCTTTCGCCTTGTGGGAAATCAATGAGAAAGCCGGCGGGAGTGGATGTTGTTGTGTTGCGTCTGTCTGATCTTCAGTGGCTTTAGCTACAGCTTGCATGTTGTGGGAAAAATAAAGGGAAAAAGCCATCGGGTGGAGCTGGTGAGGTGCGGACAGGGTAGGACGAGAAAGGAGATGATGCTGTTGCGTCTGCGCTCGGATTTAGAGCGATGTTGATTAAAGAAAAAGGAAAAGGGACATCCAATGGGCATTACCTCAAACACATGTTGTGCATCCAGAACAGTCCACTCCCAGATGAAAGGTCCCACAAACAGCCATAAGCCTCTGTCTCCTGAGCAAAACAGCGGCGTCGCTCTTCCCGTTTCCGTCGCCATCGCCGGGATGGTACATGTTCACATCGTCGATGCACGTTTTGGTCCCCACCGTATAGGGATGCTGCGGCATGCAGCGCGTGGTTCACCTCGCCATGGTGTGGAGCCACGCGGGAGACGGACATGGACGAGAACAGGACGTCGTCGCCCGGGGCAGCAACGACTGCAGCTAGACGGGGATAGAGCAGACATGATGACCTAGGAGACAACCAGGTGGATTCGAGTTTGGGGTGCGGAGTAGTAGAACATGGAGCCGCCCTCCATCGCCCAATTTCATTTCCGAAAAGGTGGATTGCGGTTGGGTTTACCTGCTCCGCACGATAGCCAGTAGCCACCCTCGCCTCGCTCCAGTGCCGCCATGGGCCTTCGTCGCAGTGTTCATCTCCCACGCGTGTGAGCAGTCGGAAAAACAGTCGCGACCTTGTCTCCCACGCATCGGGCGGTCGGAGCCTCGCTCGCATGCGGGCCTCTACAGTCGTCGTTGCCTTGCTTGCACGCCAGCATCCGGCCGTCGAAGCGTCCCTTCATCTCGGGACGCGTAGTGCGTGTGGGAGACGCGGCCAACGGGAGCGAACTATCGCCTTGCAACGCTGAGTAGCAGAGTCGTGTCGCTGTATCAGTGAAGGTGCCACTCGCCTCGCGGCGCTAGGAAAAAGAGACGTGTCGTCGTACGTGAGATGGACGCAGGCGTGTGCTCGAGAGAGGCGGCGTCGTTGAGTACGACGAGGAGCTTGGAGCGTAGCCAGATATGGAGTTCTCAAGCTTTCGACTAGTTTTTCGAAAAGGAGGATGAGAAAGAGGGGAACTTGGAGGCGTCTCCGACGTGGGCTAGCTGTGGGAACCGGGAAGGAGAGGAGCCTTATCCAGCCTTATCCATCACCCATGGCTGAAGGACACGAAGCTTCTGGAGGCTGGCTCTCCGTCAAGATTCAATCGTGCGGTTGAAGAAAAAATAGATGACGTGGATACAGCGAGAGCTGTTGTTTTGAACCAGCTTTGTTATATAGTGTAAAAGTAAATATTCAAGATTCAATCATGCGGTGGAAGAAAAAATAGATGACGTGGATATAGCGAGAGCTGTTGTTTTGAACCAGCTTTGTTATATTTCCTTATCTTTAAAGCAGGACAGAAACGGCACATATGAGTGTATCCACGTCGACTGAAAACATTATAGTCGTTGGATCGTCGATCGTTGGTTCATTTTCCCTCGCCTGATTTCTCGTGCCCTCCTCGTTCTCGTCAGCTCTGGAGACTTCCACACGCGGCTTACGCTCCTCGTCAGCCCTCGGCTCTCGTCCTCGGAGAACGCGCGCTCGTCCGACTACGGAGATGGAGCTGCAGCACCTCGTCATGGACCAGAACAACTAAGCCTCGGACAACGCCTCGTGGTCCAACTCCCTCACCGACGCCTTCCTCGGCAAGTCCTCCAAGATGCAGCCTCAAGTAAGCCTCCGTAGCCTCCTCAGTGTCGTCATCAGTTCAGCAGTCTCAAGCCTAGAGGCTTAGCCGATGCCGCGTTGAGTCTCAGTGGTGGTTGTGGATTCACAGAGCTATTGAACTGAACCGGCCCTGTTGTTTACACGCGCTCAAGAGAATTACTGATTTCACACTTGAGTGCATTCCAAGCTTCCAGATTCTAGTTAGTATCAAATTAGAAGTCATTGTCTCCTGTGAAATTCCCTGTAGTTCAGAGTAGCAGTGGGACAAAAAAAGTTTTTTGCTTCATTTGGCACCATGCTTAATTAGTTAATTTCCAACAATTCAGTTGCTCATTGTTTAGCGATCCCAATTGAGAATGACCTGATCGGTACTAATCCTACCATATATGTTTCCGTGATGGAGTGATCTATATATCTCTCAATGGTTGATATTTAAATGCTTTATATGTTGCAGTAAACACCAACGTATATTTCTATAACTACACCTTTTTATTTGTGCTGTCTGCAGTCAATAAAGGGAATTCTTGGTTCTATTATTGTTCCATCTACATCTGACTTGAGTGTGGCCCCTCCCTTGTCAAACATCTCAGGTTCAGAAAATGAGTTCAAAGAAAGCCCAGCAACCTTTTGTGCAGGTAAAGGTTATTCTAAATGTTCCTTTTTTGTTTCCTTCCACACGCTCCTAAGTCCTAACTGTAATTCAGCACCCGCAGGGCCTCGACTTTATTCATGTTGGTCCTGTTAATGATTGGATTGAGTCATTTCGGCCTCAAGGATTCCTGAACTTGGTGGAATAGAAGCAACATTTGCAGATTTTAATCAAATTTATGACAATACAATTTTGAAAATGCAATCGCTGTTGACAAGCGGTGCCCACAATAAAATAGGTATGTTCCTGTTAAATGTTGTCTGCATACAGACATAAAATAAATAATGTTCTTTGTAGTTGACTGATGTCTAAAAATGATGCAGGTCAAAATGTGCATATGGCTGTTTAACCAGTTTGGTACTGAGAATGTAATAACTCGCCTCATTCACCTCTAAAAATGATTACATGGTTATATATGTTCCAAATAAAATTAATGTACATGTAGGTTCGCTATCCTGAACTGTTGTTTACGACTGACTAACTGGTTTTAAAAAATGATGTTTAAAAATAATGCATATATAAATGTGCACACACGCGTTGTTTAACTACCTTTCTACTAATCAAATAATAGTTCACCTCATTCACCTCCAAGGATTACTACGTGAATGCATATGCTTCAAAATCAAATTTGTCGACATGTGGTTTAGCTATCCCATAATGTAACGACCCTTCCAATGATTACATGTGCCTCTGATTTATTGCTTCAACTCCACGTGCCTCTGATCTCGTTTTCCTAGTTATGGGACATAATTGATGTTTATATTTCATTTGAGTTAATGTCTCTGCTCTCATAATTGGCTCGCCACACGCTACACGGCTAGGCGCCTGCTAGCTGCTACAATCGAACGCGATGGAGGCATTATCAGACGGGTGCATCGCTGGATGGTGGGAAGAAATGGAGCCTCGCTGTCGCCGACTTCTTCTCATGCCGAGTTCATCTTTCATCATCCAACGTGCATTCATCATCTGTATCACTCAACTTGAATGCATCCTTTTAAGTTTTTTTTCATCTGCTAACATCACAAATGCAGAGCATGTGTTGTGTTCTTCTCTGCCTTGCTATGAGATATGAGGCTCTGTTGCTTCCAGATGCTAAATACTGCAACGACCTTCACTTGAAAGTGTCCCGTTTGGAGTGGCTAACTTTTACAACGTATTGTCTTGATAATGGTTTCTACACCATTGTCTCCAAGGTAGTTTTACTACATTGATAACCTTTGTTGCAGGTAATTCCCATTCATTGTTCTTATTGATTAACATGCTGACACTTAAGCTAATGTGTTCAGTGTTATGAGGAACATAATCCAATAGAAATCTTCAAGTTTGAAACAGAGATTTACTACAATTTGTTTAACCTGAAGATCTAACAACTCTATCAAAACCTTTGATTCTTACATGCCTACCTGCTTTACATTGTAGCCTCCCCATCCACCCACCCACCCACCAAGAGTGAAAAAAAATCTAATTCCGTCATTTTTATAAAAAATGTTATACTTTTAGTGCTTCCTTTGTTAAGCACCTGAAGTGACATCTTTATTTCTTCCAAAAAAATTGTTGTGTTATACTCGTAGGCCCCTGTTCCTCTATCCATGTTTTGAACATACTTCATTTCCCGGTTATACAAAAAAATCTTTCAATGCATTTTTTGGTGAACACGAACATATTTACAGAAATTTGTTTTAATGAGTGTTGTCTTATGTTATTTCCATGTGGCATTGCTATATTGTAAATATCAAGTAATTGTGTGCTTCTTCTATATGAATATGCGCATCAATTCTTGCAATAGTTAAATCTACATGTACATTTTTACATATCTATATATGCATTCATCTGCCAAACGTTATGCGTAAAGCTATTTTACAATTTATTAACCACAATTCATACCACATGCAGGACATTTTTTCCAACCACTATATGCTCCTGTATTCTTTTGAAATATTGACGTGGTATGCAAATAATGAAAATTCCGATCAACATAAATATGTTTAGTAGTGTGTGCTTACTGTTATGTTACTTTCTCTTTAAAAAGTATATTAAAGGTCTATAAGATATTGATCATTGATGTCCATTGTTTGTAGGAGGCTACATAACCCAAATGTGTATTGATCATGGCCAAATCGTGTGTACTGTTTTGTTCTACCAAACTGAGGATATTGTACACCTCTTACAGATCTTACAGAAACAGTCTTAGTAGTTGTCCTCTAGTTGTTTCAATTATCGACGTCTCAAGCAAAGGATGATGGTGACTTACCTAGCAGAAAAGAGATAAAAAGCAGGTAAGTTCTTTACTAAAAGAATAGTTTTTAGTTAGTTAGATTCTTTTCTGCTAAGATATGTACGTCTATGTTAATGTTTCGTCTTATTTAGCTTTTTTTAGAAAAAATAGCTCGACTACAAATGATCGAGTAAATCAAATGAGATACCTCCTTTATGAAAAATGTAATACTTCAGTTTTTCTCTTTATGTACAGTGTTTACAACTATAGATTTGTCAAGTATTGCCCTAATTAAGTTACATTTTAAGATATTATAATCCCATTAAACTGTCTAGGTTTCTCTTACCAATTTAATAGTTAAAGAAATTTTATGATGCATTGTATTTGTAGAAGTAAATGTCCGTATGCTATTCTTTTAATAGCCAATAAAATTTATGCAATTAACTTTAATAGTCAAGAAAAATGTTATGTTCCATTCTATCTATAGAATTAACTATATACTGAATGTTTAAAATCAACAAAATCTATCTAGCATATATTCAAATGTTTTTCCATCAAAATCTGAAATGTTAGTGTTACCTAGATCTAGCTTAGCAATTGGTTTAGCACTCTAATTATATACCTTTTTCTGTCGTAGATATATATCTTCTTCAACGATGTTATTCACTACGGGTCCACTTCTAGAAGGTATGTATCTGAGAAATATTTTCCCCATCGTAAGGTAAATAATAGTTATACCCTCTACCAAGTTTCAGATGTAGTCTTATTCTTTTTTTAGTTTTTATCGTTAATTTTTATTGCACTAATGATGTGTTACCTCTTAAGATATTTGTCAAACCAATAATTTTGAATGACATTTATCTTGGTACTTTGTCAAATCTACAAACTTGGGAGTTAGGATCACATCTGTTCCTATAAACCAAGTTCGAAGATTGTTATTTTATTTTGAAGATCACAACTCACTGTAATTGTTCATGATAATTATTTGTAAACTGAAAATCCAATTATCTCGTTATCAAACACCTTCAAAGAAATAAATTATCGCGCGTTAGCTACTAGTAGTAAATATCAAGCTGTTCTATTTTTCAGGCCCGTGTCATGACAGGCCGGTCGGCCAATTTGGCCATCTAGGCTGAATGTACAGTACACAGGAGGCACTCATGACACACGGTCAGAGGCGCTCGTTACGTGCAATCAGGGGTGTCGCACGTTGTCATAGAGGCTACCGGAGCAACCGGTGACGGGTTAACCACATCCTATTTGTTAGTTTATGATAATAACACCATATATTCCTGTGAATACGTTATGCACACTTTAAATAAAACCAGACTTCCTGGCCATGTAAATATACAATAACCTGAGAAGATGGAATTTATATCCTCAAGAACATTCCATCCAGATACAGCAGATGCTACTGTATAGAAATGACAGGTACCAAAAACATTAGCAGCCTTTCATCTTTTCCTCCACCAACTCGATGCAGCGGTATAGCACCAGTTGAACAAGATTTAACATGCACACTATTTGTTTTGTAATCTCATCAGCATCCTTTTCATTTTCCAACTGAATTTGCTCCGCGATTGGTCTTAATGGGGTCAGCCACTCCGAGTGCACCTTGTGCAATGTCTCTTTCCGAAACAATTTTGCAGATCTTTGTCCTGAACAAAAGGGAAAGATAAAAGGTGATGAAACACACAATTCACATATGTTCCATCTTCCATTGTGGCACATGCAAATTCTAATCAATTAATCAGGTGATGAAGCAAAATTGAGGAATCCTACCTACATTCTGCTGGTTTACAAGAATTGGAAATTTTGGGGGGAAATGCAAATCATATCGGTTCCATTACCCATTTCGAACTGGGACGTATGTCCATTGCACAGTACTCCAACGCCTCGTTGTCTCGTTCGGTGTCATGGCACTGCTCTCTAACACCCCAGGTGTTCGTCACGAGCTAAACCACGATTGTGAACCTAAGTGAGTAAGTTCGTGTGGATCCGATCTCTTATCGCACATCCATCTCCGTTTATTCCGATTATATTAAGGAATTCACGAAGTTTGGAATTAATTTGCGGTAGGAAATAACAAGTTTGGAGTGACTGAGGGGGTGTTTTCAGGTTCAGATTTTTTATGGTTTCTAAACCTTTGTAAGTTTCTTTCTTCCGTAACACAATGACATGCAGCTCTCCTACGTCAATAAAAAAATAAGGACATGTATGTGCATGACTTAAAAATTGGGAATAAGAACCTATGTCAGACCACTAGTGTTAATTTCAACTTTTTGTAAGAATGTTTTAAAGATCCAACAATTTTCCTAACAAAGATCATTGGATTTGATACAAATTAGAATGTATAATATTAGTTTGCTTAATTATTCCCACAAAATAAGAGATCTACATTGACGGGAAAAAACTGGAAAATTTTGAAGCATATTTCAAATGGTTGTTAAAAAATTGCAAGAGTTCAAATGTTGTGGATGCAAATACAAGCATAGCATGAATTGAAAGAACAAGGGTCCCATAATGATTGTGACAAATTATCAATACAAAAGAGCAGACCTAGTGATGAAGACTCCCACATGAGTCAGGTCTAGGGAAGGGATAAACCGATACAAGCCTTCCATACGGAGAGGCTACTTCAACCCCTAGCCTAGTGACTTAGACAATTGTCACCTGTCATGGGCATCATAGGAGCGGTCACTCATGTGGGGCCGCACCTATGCGCGCCAAAAGCGAGAGGCCGCAGGGGGCGCTGGCAGCAGCGCGCGCAAGGAAGGCACGGGCGCTGGCAGCAGCACGCGCAAGGAAGGCATGGCAAAGGAAAGCACGCGCAAGGAAGGCATGGCAAAGGAAAGCGCGCGCAAGGAAGGCATGGCAAAGGAAAGTGATTGATTTGGTGGCTATATTGATAGACCTAAATTGTAGGGGAGATAATTCCAATTAGTCACTTGCCTAATTAGTGGTTGCCTAGTTGGTCAACCGGTGGCCTATATATAGGCCTGTACGCAGGAGACAAAGGGGAAGGAATATATTATCAAACCAATCTCTCTCTCTTGCAATGACTCTTAAGCGCCTAGGGCTGCTACCCTAGAACCAAGCCTGCGGCAGAGGGGTATAACCTCGCCGGAGAAGACAGCTATCCCCATGGACCGAAGGTCCATGACACCTGGTATCAGCTCCAGGTTATCCTCACCACCACAAGCCGCCCATCCCTCACCACCACCAGTCGCCGTGCCATCAGCCGCCGCAACGCCCTCCCACCCGCCCTCTCCAACTCCAGATGCATTCACTCGGCTCGAAGAGAGTTTTGGTCGTTTCGCAGAGCAGTGGGATCAGTTCGTTGTGATGTTCCACCGCTACAAGGAGAAGACAGAGAAGGAACTCCAAGCAGCGGTGCAGCTTCAGACGGCAGCGCGAGGGTTCTTGGCACGCCGCCAGGTACAGTCCCTTCGTGGGGAGAAGCACCTTGCTGTGGCCTCCAGGGCCACCCCATGGCCGTCATCACATGAGCAGGTCGTGGCGCGCCTGCAAGCCGCAGTGCGCGGCTTCCTTGTTAGGCGGGCGGTGCGGAAGCTGCACTTGCTGATCAGCTCATCGCTGCACCAACTCGCAGCCTGCGCGCCCAACCACTAGGTCTTGTTTATACTTTTTGAACCCCCTGCAGAAGTCGAGATCTGGGTATGCAGCCCCCCTGCATGGCCAAAGAGGGTCGTCTCCTTCATTCGGGCACCTGCCTTGGTGCTGGATAGACCCAACATAAGAACGGGCTGGTTCCTCCTCCACCTTTCATCCAACGTGAAGGCCGCAGTTCAGCTCTTTCCTTGGGATCCAGGAGGACAGGAGGATATAGCTGCAGTTCAAATTTATATTTTAGTTCCACAATTATTTTGTATTTTTGTCTTAAATAATAAAGGTAAGCCGAGATGTAAAAGGCTCAACCTTAAGTCGTGTCAGTTAAGTCTATGGCAGCTCGAGGACGAGCTGGTCCTCAAGGGAGGGGGAGATGTCATGGGCATCATAGGGAGCGGTCACTCATGTGGGGCCGCACCTATGCGCGCCAAAAGCGAGAGGCCGCAGGGGGCGTTGGCAGCAGCGCGCGCAAGGAAGGCACGGGCGCTGGCAGCAGCACGCGCAAGGAAGGCATGGCAAAGGAAAGCGCGCGCAAGGAAGGCATGGCAAAGGAAAGCGCGCGCAAGGAAGGCATGGCAAAGGAAGGTGATTGATTTGGTGGCTAAATTGATAGACCTAAATTGTAGGGGAGATAATTCCAATTAGTCACTTGCCCAATTAGTGGTTGCCTAGTTGGTCAACCGGTGGCCTATATATAGGCCTGTACGCAGGAGACAAAGGGGAAGGAATATATTATCAAACCAATCTCTCTCTCTTGCAATGACTCTCAAGCGCCTAGGGCTGCTACCCTAGAACCAAGCCTGCGGCAGAGGGGTATAACCTCGCCGGAGAAGACAGCTATCCCCATGGACCGAAGGTCCATGACATCACCACTACACCAGATCTGCCCTTGTGACAAATTATGAATATCTGAAGATAAATTGTTAGTGTTAAGTTTTGGGTGTTACCTCTTGAATCTATTATCAGAATAAATCTTAGCAAGTTTAGAGCTGATATTACCTGCATAGAAATAGGGAAAACGTGAAATAATATCGGAAAATATTTCTAGACAAAAACTGCACAAGGTTGTGAAAACTGATAGCCCAATTGGTAGGGCAGACAAGTAAAATTTACAATAACAAAGCACCTTAAATATAAAGAAATGAAGCAACAACCCATTCATCAAAGAGTAGCAAACAGATAGCACCAGAAGAGCACCTTGCTTGACCACATGGAAGGAAAAAGGGTTACTGGAGGTAAACAGAAGGCAATACCAAGGTGTGATGGTTGTGGCGGGTGAGGTGCTGGATGTAGAGGAACCTAGACTACGCCAGCCTAAGAGGCCACAGACAGTTCCACCAGCGAACATGAGACAGGGAGCATAGACAAGAGAGGGAGAAAGATCGATAACTTCCTTGATTAAAGATAATATTTACAACCTCAAATATCTAGAGTTCAAAGCTAGGTTTACTGCCTAACTAACTGTTCCTGAAATAAAGGGAAACTGATACATCTATGCTAGGGCACCATGGTGTGGGCGTTGTGCACACGACTCCTAGCCAACATGTGTCGCGATAGTTGCCCTGTGATCTTTGTTGTCGCACTTGCTATACTTGCACCCGTGGATGACATTTTTTTCTCGAACGCGCAGGAGAAATGTTATTAAGAAGGAAAAGAGATCCCAAGAGGGACCAAACAAAACAAAGAAGGTCACCTTACGGCGGCCAAAAACAAGAGTACAAAAAAGGATCCATAAAAACTACTTTAGAAACCTCCTATGGGAGCCCAGGAATTAGGGATGTTAGCAATTGAAGGTCTTTGGCCCGCGGATGACATCTCTCCCCGCCCGCACAAACAGCTCGTCCTCGAGCTGGAACTTGGGGAAGAGCTGCTGGAATTCAGACAGCGGCATCCACGTCATGCTTGAAGTTTCTTGTCATTTCCAGTTTCCACTACACTAGTACTTGCCAAACTCCCCTTCCCAAACGACCTTTGAGCACTGACTGCGGCTCAGCGCACACAGCCATGGCTGATTGGTGGCAGCTATGGTGGTGTGACCAGAGGTGTACCCTTGAATGGTTTCAACAACCCGACATGGAAGATGTTGTGTAGCTTTGCTCCAGCCGGTAGTTCAACGCGATAGACCATCTCCCCAATCTTTTTCAGGACCTTGAAAGGACCATAAAAGCCAGGCCCAAGCTTGTTGTGCCCTATGATGTCCATAGAGGGCAAAGAACAATGTAATAGGTGCAACCAGACCAATTCCCTACCGGTACAGGCGCACCACGATAGGGGTCGTGTCGGGCAGAAGGTGAATGTGGTGGTCGTACGGCCGCGCCGGTGGGAGGCCCTGCGGCTCCTCGAAGATGGCGCCATGCTGCTGGAGGAGGCGGTCCAGCAGGGGCTGCTGCTCCGTGATCGCCATCAAGGCCGTGGTCGGCTGCGCCCTGCTTGCGGCCTCTGCCCCCTGGACGTCGTGCCACACGACGCGGCGCTCGTCATGGCCGTCAGGTCCCAAGTGATGGGGCCCAATGTCCGAAGGAAGTCGACGTTGAGGATGAAATCGAAGCAGCTCAAGTCGATGCTGACGCAGGTGATGTCGTACTCGTCGCTGGCAATGGAGATGGGCACGTGGCAAGCAATCCCGGCGCAACGAAGGCGGTCACCGTTGGCCACCGTGACACAAAGTTGCTTGTCGCCGAAAGGTGCCAAACCGAGAGAGACAATGTGGCCCCCTACAGGAAATTATAGGTGGAGCCGGTGTCGAGCAGGGCCAAGAAGCGTGTCCACTTGAGCACCACGGGCATGACCATCGTGTTGTCCGTCCGAATGCCCGCAAGTGCATGGAGGGAGACCACCAACGTGTTTGTCGCCACGGCATCCTACGTCGACTGGTCTGCCTACAGGGTGGCCTCTGTTATGGCGTCCTCCACGACTTCGTCCGCAAACTCGAAGTCGCCTAACTCCAAGTCGAAGAGTTGCTTGCACTGATGGCCACAGACGAATGGCTCATTCACAGTTGAAGCACAGCCCTTGACGGCGGCGCTCCTGCTGCTCCCGCCGGCGTGAGGTGACAGAACTGTCGAATCGGCGGCAGAGCAGTCACAGGCGGCTGTGCAACGCCTCCAAGTGCGGTCGTGGGCTGGAGAGGCAACGGGCGCGGCTGCTGCCACGCCGGTCGTTGGGGGATGAACGGGAGCATCACGATGATGCTGTTGTAGCGCAGCTCGAATGCCCGAGCCAAGTTTGCGGTCTCGAATGTCTGCGGCGCGCCCCGAAGGTGATAGGACGCGAGCCAAGTCCGGTCAGAGGCCAACGTCTTCTGGCCACGGAAGAACTGCTCGGTGATTGAGCCAGTTCATGGGTTCCACCGAGCCGTCGTACGTCGTGAACGGCCTGGCTCGGAGCCGGACTGGTCCTGGAACGCCTCGTGTGTGGACCGACCGGAGGAGGCGCCCAGCGGAGAGGGGAGTAGGGTCCCATCCACCCCCTGTACAAGAGGCCTGGGGCCGACACGCCTCCAAAAGGCTCCAGTGTAGTAGTGCTCGCCGGCGGCTACGGTACTGTCGTGGTGATTGGCGTCGTGGAGTATACCAACGGCGGTGCGGATCCCAGCGCACATGCTGGAACTTGCGACGACGACCGCAGGAAGGTCACCTGGTGGATCGGCACATCTGCCGAATGTGAGGCTGCCGGGGTGCACATGAGGGCCAGTAGCGATGGCGTCGTCAAAGCCGCGACGGTCGTGGTTGACGATGGCAGAGGCGGCTGCGGCTGGGAGCCCAACATGATGGCTTTCATCGCGGCCACGTCGGACTGCAACGCGAACATGTCGGACTGCATGGTGTTCATGCCGGATTGCATGGTGGTCACTTGGGCTTGCAAGGCTCCCAAGTTGTTGAAGTGGACGAGGGACGCCGTCAGCTGCTCGTTGGTCATCATGGGAAGGGCGGTGGTCACGCCAGAGGTGGGCTGAATGGGCGCGATGGTGGTGATGATGGGCAGCACGGTGGTGGAGGCGAGTGGCAACGATGACGGCAGGGAAGAGGGCAAGGAGGCAGGTGGGGCTGCTGGTGGGTTACCCACGATGGCCGGAGGAACAGAGGCCTCGGATACTAGGTTGTTAGGAACCCTAGCCCTACCTAGGATTGACCGTTGGTTGTAGGGGTGAGAGATTTGTGAACGGGGTTTAGGGCTCCTGTGGCGGCGGCATGGGCGTCGTGGCTACTGCTGCGCGCGAGAGGAGAGGCTGCTAGGGCAAAGGTCGGCTCCCTGAAGAAGTCGGAAACAATATCCACGTGACTGGTTACCAGGGTGCTAGACGCCCGCGTCGCGCCGGCCTGGCCCGCTGGAAATGCGGAGGAAATGTGTTTCTACGCATGCAAGCGAGTGAGCACAAAAAATCCTACACTGCATGAGCGGGTACACGCTGTCGTCCTGCTCTGCAGCCAACCAAACATATGCCAAAGCACGGTCAACGGGATGAGGCCGGCCTGGGCGCAGTAGTCTGAGCAACCAATCACGCGGTATAAGTTTTTGTTTGCTTCCATTAGATGACCACTTACAAGTATTTATGTCCCAGTTGATGCTTATATGATCTAAGGATAAGAGATGTGAGATCTCTTCTAATCCCTATCCAACTAACCAGAGATAATCTCTCCTTTATCTATTTATTAGCTAGGCCTTATCTAATCTATTTGGCCGATCTCAACCACCTGGCCGAGCCTGCGCCTGGTATAGGAGATGCCGGTCATAACACAGGGATAGAGATAGATCGGATTCAATCAAACAGGGATAGAGATGGGATTCATCAATCAAGGAGATCTCATGGTATTGTTTCCATAAACCTGAGATCTCCCTATCTACCCTACAAGGTGCTCTGAGGAGACTATCTTGGATGTCCAGCATATGTTGCCATGTGATATTGCCTCCTTCCCCTGCAAATATCTGGGACTCCCTCTATCCCTTCATAGATTATCCAACCAACTTTGGCCCCTGGTGGATAAGATTGCTGATAGATTACCTAACTGGAAGGCGGACTTATTAAATAGGGCAGGGAGAAGAATTCTAGTGCAACATGTTCTCACTGGGATGTGTGTTTATACTGCTATGGCTATTGATTTCCCTATGTGGGTCATTAAGGAAATTGACAAGATAAGGAAAGGTTTCTTATGGAGAGGCAGAAGAGAGGTTAAAGGAGGGCATTGCATGGTGGCTTGGGGAAAAGTGTGTAGACCCTTGAACTTTGGAGGTTTGGGAATTTCCAGCCTCCTTGAGCTCTGCTGGGCACTTAGGATGAGATGGCTATGGCTGCAAAGGACCGACCCTACCCGTCCCTGGAATAATCTTCCGGTTCATGTCCCAAGCAAAGCTAAAGCCTTCTTCTCTTCTGTGCTTGTCACCGAAATTGGTGATGGTGCTAACACTTACTTTTGGAGTGACAAGTGGATTAATGCCAGAAGTGTATCTGATATTGCTCCAAGGCTCCTCTTGACTGTTCCAAAAAGAATTGTTTCTAAAAGAACTGTTCGCGAGGCCCTAACTAATAGAAGATGGGTCTCTGATATTAAAGGTGCCTTGACCTGGGGAGCTCTGGTAGATTACCTACATCTCTGGAATGCCATAACTGATGTTGTGATGCAATCTAATTCTGAGGATAAGCATATCTTTTCAATTGCTTCTAATGGGCAGTATTATGCAAGCTCGGCTTATAAGGGTTTCTTCACTGGCTCTGTTGGTTTTGAGCATTACAAAATGGTCTAGAAATCTTGGGCACCTCCTAAGTGTCGGTTCTTCCTTTGGCTGGTGGCTCATAATAGGTGTTGGACTGCAGACAGACTGGAAAAAAGAGGACCGAATCATCCTCCTAGATGCCCTCTTTGTGACCAAGAGCCTGAAACCATCAACCATCTCTTGGTTTCTTGTACCTTTTCTAGATTATATTTGTACTGTGACTAACCTGGATTAGGCGAGATGATAGCCCCCTCGGGTACTGTAGCATATATATAGGCAGACAATAATATATGGGCCTTAACACCCCCTGTCAAACTCAAGGCGGAAGTGGAGGATTTGAAGCATTGAGTTTGATTAGATGAAACTGATGTTGTGCCCTAGTTTGTGCTTTTGTGAAGAAATCTGCAAGCTGTAATTATGAGGGCACATATTGAAGATCAATGGTCTTTTGATGACAATGAGATCTAGTGAATGAGACATCAACACCAATGTGTTTTGTGAGTTCACGCTTCACTGGATCATGACAAATTTGTATAGCTCCAATCTTGTCACGGCGAAGAAGTGTAGGCGAGTCACAAGAAACGCCTAGATCAGCCAAGAGCCAACAAATCCAGATAATCTCAGCAGTAGTAGTAGCCAGTGCTCGAAGTTCTACTTCAGTACTAGATCTAGATACAGCAGCTTGCTTCTTGGATTTCCAAGCAACAGGAGATGATCCAAGAAGAATACAGTAACCAGTGATGGAGCGACGATCTGTAGGATCACTGACCCAGGTAGCATCAGAGTAATCATGAAGCTGAAGTGGGGAATTTGAGTCATAAAATAAACATTGTGTTTTTGTCCCCCCATAAATATCTAAGCACACGAAGTAAGTGCCCATAATGAACTGATGTAGGAGCAGAGACAAACTGACTCAAGATCTGAACCACATGAGCAATATCTGGCCTGGTGACAGTAAGGTAAACTAAGCTACCAACAAGATGTCTATATCGAGATGGATCCTCCAAAGGTGTCCCATCAGTCGGACGAAGAGATAAGTGAAGATCCATAGGCGTGGCAACACTGCGAGTATCACTAAGACCAGAACGATCAAGAAGGTATTGTATGTACTTGGCCTGAGAAAGATAAATACCATTTTGAGTCTGCAAAACCTCAATGCCCAAAAAATAACTGAGTGTCCCCAAGTCAGACATTTGAAATTCCTTACTCAGATACGCCTTCACATGAGCAATATGGTCTGGATCATCGCCTGTAATCAACATGTCATCAACATATAGTAATAGCAACGTGCGTCCTCGTGAAGAAACATGAATGAACAATGTTGGATCATGATCACTAGAATAGAAACCACAAGCCGATGACAGAAACAAATCTCTCAAACCAAGCACGAGGAGCTTGTTTGAGACCATACAAGGCTCGACGGAGACGACATACATGCCCTGAGGGAACCTCTATCCCAGGAGGTGGATGCATATAGACTTCCTCATATAGATCACCATGAAGAAAAGCATTTTTGACATCCATCTGAGAGATAGTCCAAGAAGATGAGGCTGCAACAGCAAGTAAAGCTCGGACAGTAATCAGATGGGCCACATGAGCAAAAGTCTCATCATAGTCAATACCCTGAGTCTGTTGAAAACCTCTGGCCACAAGACGAGCTTTATATCGCTCAATAGACCCATCAGATTTGGTTTTAACTTTGAAGACCCATTTGCACGTGATAGGTACAGCACCAGCAGATAACGGAACAACATCCCATGTACTTGTGCGATGAAGGGCATTTAATTCATCAGTCATAGCAAGCTGCCACTCAGGTATACCAGAAGCCTCTTTATAAGATGATGGTTCAGCAATGACTGCACAGGCACGGGAAAACCCATAACGTTCTGGAGCTGCAATAGTGCCACGGTCACGAAGATGATACCCATGATTAAAAACAACATGAGAGTCATCATTGTTAGTACAAGTATCAGCAACAGGATCATCATCAGGACTGGCCGTGGGAGTAGAACGAGGACGACGAATGTAAGTCTGAGTAACAGGTGGTTTGGAAGAGTAAGGCTGAGATGTTGTGGAAGTGGAAGGTGGTGTGATGGGAATAAGAACATCTGGGGTAGAAACAGTAGGTGGTGATACTGATGAAGTTTCAGAAATGGGAGGAAGGCTCATGAAGGAGGTAGACTCTGTGGAATGAAAAGAAGAATGAGTGGAAGAGTTGTAAAAGAAGGGTCGGTTTTCATTAAAGCTCACATCTCGAGAAATACGCATGCGACGAGAAGATGAATCATAACACCGATAGCCTTTATGTTCAGGCCTGTATCCAAGAAAAACACACTCAACAGATTGAGCAGTCAATTTAGTAAGTTCACGAGGTGATAATAGTACATAACACGTACATCCAAAAACTCGAAGGTGGTCATATCGTGGAGGAGTTCCGAAAAGAACTTCACCAGGTGTTTTGCCAGAGAGTTTAGATGACGGTTGTCTATTGATGACGTAAACCGCAGTAGAAACTGCTTCACCCCAAAAATGTGAAGGGACAAAAGAAGAGATCAACAAAGTGCGAGCAGTTTCTATAATGTGACGGTGTTTGCGTTCAGCTACACCGTTCTGTGCATGAGCACCAGGACAAGAAAGCTGAGCAAGAGTACCCTTTGAAGTCAAAAACTGGCGAAAATTATCAGATAAATATTCACCACCAGAATCAGAACGAAAGGTTTTAATGAGTGGAAAATTGAGTGTGAATCATGCGAGCAAAGGTTTTATAAATAGAAATCAGCTCAGAGCGGCGTTTCATGAAATAAATCCAAGTGTAGCGAGAATGATCATCAATAAAAATGGCATAGTATTTATATCCACCTTTTGACACAAAAGGTGCAGGACCCCAAATATCAGAGTGAACCAGCTCAAAGGGTTCAACAGAATAAGAATCACTAGTAAAATATGGAAGTTGTATTTGTTTTCCAAGATGACAACCCTTACAACAAAAATCAGACTCAACCGAAGTATGACCTAAGCAACGTGACTTTATTAGAGTAGACAATCTAGAGCCACACAAATGACCTAGACGATGATGTCACTGGGCAAAAGACGCAACAGAAGAAAGGGTTGCTGAAAGCACATGCGCTGGAGATGTAGCCAAGGAAGGAAGCCGGAAAGAGTCCAAGATGTAGAGGCGAGGAGCGGCTCTACGGCGACGGCCAGTCCCAATCACTTCCCCTGTGCGAAGGTCCTGTACAAAACAAGATGAGTCATCAAATCCGACAAAGCAATTATGATCCGTAATTTGACCTACTGAAAGAAGATCCATAGATAGCTCAGGGACAAAGAAAATATTAGGTACTATAAAGTGAGGATCAGAAAGAGAACCCTTATGAGTAATGTGGCATACAGTACCATCAGCTGTCTGCACTGAAGCACCATCTGTGACAGGTGTAGTAGAAGCCAACTTTGACTGATCAGATGTGACATGAAAGGAGGCTCCTGAATCAAGTACCCAGGCCGACTCTGAAGTACAAGCGAACGAAGTGGCAGCAACAGCAACTGAGCCTCTAGTAGATGGTCCTGGACCACGACCACGAGCAGCACGTCGTGCACGAAAATCAGTCAACTTCTCAGGAAACTTGACAAAGCAAAGCTCAGATCGATGATTGGTCTTGCCACAATGATCACAAGGCTTAAAAATATTCTTAGGTTTCTAGGCAGTAGCCAACACACTGTGAGGATTACCACCAGTACAGGAAAGAAAATTAAGACGAGTCTCTTCAGCAAGTAAATCAGACAACGCCTTAGCCATTGTGAGAGTGTCAGAACCCTGAAGTAAACGAGCACTAAGAGAATCAAACTCGGCCCGAACACTCATGACAAATCTGTAAGTGAAGAACTTCTCAATAAACTTATGAGCCGGACATGGATCAGCAGTACAAGCAGGCACCATGGATGTCAAAGCACTCATCAGGCGATCAAAGGCTGAGTAGTACACATCAATACTCATATCATTTTGCTCAATAACATGTGTCTGCTGCATGAGGGTGTGTAATAGAGCACCACTGTCCTGAACAAAACGCTCCTTCAAATGAGACCAGATGGCTTTAGCAGTTTTAAATTTAGACAAACTCATAATAATAGATGGTTTGACGCTGTTCACCATAGCAGCCATGACTTTACCATCATTAAGCTGCCATGTTTTGATATCAGCAGCATTGCGACGATCATCAGCAAGAACGGGTGCCTCATCAGTCAAATGGAAGAGTAATTCATGTCCCCTGAGTGCAGTCTCAACACAGAAAGCCCACTCCGAATAATTTTGACTATCAAGAGTGATATTGACTACAATAGCATTTGTCGCCATATTGAAGGACAAGAGAACACTGAAGAAAGCAGAGAATACCAAAATTCCGGGCAGGTAGTCGGAGGTGCAGAGGACAGCAGGCCGACGGCAGACGACGGATCTGCGCAGGGACAGCAGGGGAATCTGCGCAGGGGAAGGATCTGCGCAGAGACAGCAGGCCGACGTCTGCGCAGGGACAGCAGGGGAATCTGCGCAGGGGAAGGATCTGCGCAGAGACAGCAGGCTGAGCGAGATTCGCGTTGCCGCAGCCCACAGTCCCTTGCGCGCAGCACCACTTCGCACCGCCGCACGTGAGCGCGCGGCAGACAGGGGAACCGCGACAGCTCAGGCGAGCGCGCGGCGCAGGGACAGCAGATCCGCGACAGCTCAGGCGAGCGCGCGGCGCAGGGACAGCAGATCCGCGACGGCGCCGGTGGTCCTCGCGTCGAAGTAGGGTGGCTGCGACGGCGGACAGAAGCGCGAGCGCGCGGCGCAGGGACAGCAGATCCGCGACGGCGGACAGGAGATCCGCGACGGCGGACAGCAGATCCGCGACGGCGCCGGTGGTCCTCGCATCAAAGTAGGGCGGCTGCGACGGCGGACAGAAGCACAGGGAGCGACGGCCGGCGGATCCGCGACGGCGGCCAGCCGCAATGGCGACCAGGAGCCGTGACGGCGCCGGGAGAGGGATGAGGTCCGCGACGGAAAGGGACCGCGACGGCCCGCGACGGCGGCAGAGGATAGCTAGCGCGACGGCGCCAAAAATTTGGATCAGGGTCGGGTTTAGACGTAAACCCTAACCCTAACCTGCTCTGTTACCATGTGACTAACCTGGATTAGGCGAGATGATAGCCCCCTCGGGTATTGTAGCATATATATAGGCAGACAATAATATATGGGCCTTAACATGTACATCACTCTTCAGAAATTTCGGCTCCACATTCTTGCCCCTCTCCAGGGTGACACAAACTTCCTACAGTGGTGGAAACGTATTGCTGATATTGTGTCAGATATGACCAAGAAGGGGGTAAATTCACTTTTGATTCTGGGAGCCTGGATGATCTGGAAGTTCAGAAACAGAGTGGTGTTTGACGGCCCACCCCCCATATCACTACAATCTTAGAGGCCACTGCTGAGGAAAGGGAGAAATGGATGGTTGCAGGAGCTAAGGGTCTTTCCTTTTTAGCTGCTCCCAGTACCAATGTCTGAGATAAGTTGTAATCTTTAGTTGTGTATGGATTGTTTCCTTTATGCTTGTTTCTGGTCTCCATAAGGAGGCCCTGTATTCGGGTCCTTTCCGACCCTTTTTTCTTCTTACTTAATAAAATTAGGCGCAGTTCTCCTGCGATTTTCGAGAAAAAAATCTCCCTCCCTCCCTCCCTGTACCTATTTATCCCTCCCTCCCTGTACCTATTTATATGAGCCTATGATCCTCCTCTCATAACATTCAATATACAGCAGTCCACCTGCTCTCAATGAAGAACCAGGCAAAACTAGAGTGGAGGTGGATGGAAGGATCGAGTACCAGAACTAGCTAATACCAGATGTTATGGCTGTGGTGGGTGAGGTGTTGGTGATGTAGAGGAACCTAGGCTACGCCGGCCTGATCTCTTGGCCGCAGGGAGTTCCACCAGCAACATGGATTTTGTGCACCTAGAGGTCTGCTATACAATGTACTGTGGCATAAATGGAGTAAAATACAGAATGCATATGCACTTCATGCTGTCTTTTGCTCCACTTTGCTAGCAGAGAAA
The DNA here is from genome assembly GCF_902167145.1 of Zea mays. Taxonomy (NCBI): domain Eukaryota; kingdom Viridiplantae; phylum Streptophyta; class Magnoliopsida; order Poales; family Poaceae; genus Zea; species Zea mays. Next base: position 148,779,039 of record NC_050096.1, on the reverse strand, counting down.
TTTAAGAAAAAATCCCCCTAACAATTTAGAATGTGCAATCATAAGACTAAGCAAAATTTCTGATTCGGAACCCCAACTACTCAAGCATGGCCAATCAAAGAGGCCAACCAATCATAGCCGCACAGAATTTGATTGTCGAACCAGATCACATTCTATTAAATTAAAAAGGCCGTTTAATTAAAAAGGGATTTCCTAATCCTTTGTGTATACACAAGTAATCATTATTTTTAAGCGCAATAAGATCATTAGAAGTAAATATACCTGTTCACTGTGATCAGGAAGGCAAGGAGGACCACCTTCTGGAGGCCTCAAAATCAGCTCAACTAACTCAAGTGCATGAGATGCCCAGCGCGGTAACCCATTACCTCGAAATCCTTCGTCTTCAATACAATCATTGTCAGCTTGGCGACTCTCTCTCGAAACTTCCTGCCTCACTAGATCAAGGAGAATTGCAGTCTACAATAACCACAAGTCAGAAATTTATTGATGACGTTAAAAAAGAAGCTCAAAATTTAACGTCCATGTTTGTCATTCTAAGCATATTGTGCCTTAGAAGATTAAGGGCAGTAACATTCATATTACTTTTATCCTCCAATAGACTATGAGCATGAATAAGATTGAGTTACCAAAACATAAAGAATGACTACTTGAACATAGTGTTAGAGGAAAAGTGTCCTACCAAAGCTGGAGATGTACTATTGTTTACAAGACCATGTAAGATGTCAAATCTCTGGGATGATGGCACCATTGAAATAACCTGACAATGTAGTGTCATAAATAAGTGCAATATTAAAAAAAAGGCAATGTTACAGTACATAGGACGTAGAGATGCCATCCAAAATCAAGCTATCATCATGGGAATCATGGCAATTATCATTTTCACACTTGTTGCAAAAATATGCACCAAAAGTGAGGAGCAAACTAAAAAATACGTTAACTAGATTCATGCCATTGAGTTCAAGAAAAAAATAGAACTGTGCCATTATAATTCAGTTGTATTTAAAGTGTGCCACTACTCCTCACCTAATAGGGTAGGTGCCATTATAATTCAAGGTACTCCTCACCTAATAGGCTGAATTATAGTGACATGGATCTAATTAACCCTTACGCATAGAAAAAAGGAATTCAAGGTACTTGCCTTTTTCAAAGCAGCAAATGCTTTTTTCCGCACCAATGCCATAGGGGCAGCAATCATAACGCTTTCAATGGCCTATAAATGTCACTAAAATATTTATGCAGTAGAATACAAAAATTACCACGTTTTTTATAAAAACAAAGAGTGATACCTTGAGTGTTTCAAAAATGCGATGAGCAAAGCATGTGAAATCTACATGATTATTGATCTCTTCAACATGATCTTCACCGGATAGAATCAGCATTAAGTTTAAACTGTGGGATTTGATTATCCATGGGTAATGAATTGAGGATAGGACATATTTAAGCATGTTAATTGCTTCCCATTTTTCCATATGGTTGCCCTGAACTTCCTTTACTGCTAATTCCAACTCTTCTCCAGCATACTTTGACATATCTTTATCATCATGCATAAGTGTCCACACAACTGTAGAACAGGTGACGCATGTAACCAATGAGCATATAAATGATACACTAAAGAAATTGGTGCAGTAGAAACTATCACCACCTGAAAGTGCTGCACCATCCATAGCAAAGGAAAAATGCTCCATAAAATCAGCATCTTCCTCTGCATCACTTTGCAAATAAAGTTAACAGATGAAACTAAAGCAAACCAAATGTGAAAAAACGAACAGAAAATAAATTGGATGAGTTAGACACCTTTGGAAAGTTCAACCGTTGCAGCTGTGACATCACTGCCAGTTAGTAGGCCACGATAGGTGAATCCACTAGTTTTAAGAAATCTGAAACTCTGAAAAACAACTGAACCACAAGCAGAGAGAATATCCTGCTGTCTGCTTCGTGATACAAGAGCCTGAAAGTAAGATGGCATGCATTGCACCATTATAGAACTTATTAGGTAAAAGGAAGAAAATGAACTGTAAGGAAAAGCATCATCTCATCTACTCACTATATTCTGAAGGGAGTATAAACCAAGAATTGCACAGAGATCTTTGTTTTTGTTGAACTTTCAGTAGACAGAACAATAATGCAAAATCAATCAGAACATAGAAATGATAAACAAAATGGTAAAATAAGTTTCAACATTAAACAGCTCACATAGTTACTTAGATTAACAAACCATTGATATGCACATTTCTTGAATGGCCTTGCCAACACCATGTGCTGCATTGAAAAGATCAACAGCAGCACTTCCATGTTCCTCAACACATTCTGATACAGTAGCATGCATAACTTTAAGTACAACGGGCAGTGCCACCTTTACTTGCTCGATATGTCGCCTCTGAATTAAAGTAAACACTGGCCAACAAATAATTAGTTGACGAACATTGAATAACATGGATACTAGTCTTTTAGAAGCAGGCGAGCAACATATCTGTAGAGTTTATCTACAGTATGCAGTGCTATCCTAAACGATAACAGTTGTGTTTAACATTTAAACCGTTTAGACAGAGTTTGAATGGTGTTAAACATTTTTTACTGTATCACCAAAATATACATACTTACTCATGAAACAAAATCTAGAATTCTAGCAGGTATATGGTATGGGCCGCGTTCCGGCTGACCGATCTGAGATTGTAGTGGTGAGAGATCGGTGGGTGAAGGGTTAATCACGAGGGACGGCGGCCCGATGCCGTGGTTGAGGGCGCAGCACAGTAGGAGGCGGCTAGGGTTGGTTTCTCCCGACTCCCTAAAGGAAGTCGGAAACAATCTTGTTTCTGCTTGCCTTTATTCAAGTGTTTACAGATCTATATATAGAGCTTTCTCAAGTCTATCTAATAGCTTTGGATAAGTCTAACTATCTAGATAAGCCTCTCAGCTAACTATGGGCCTTGGCCCACCCTGCCCGACCGGCTATCAGCCCCTAATGGGCTGCCAGCGCCTAACATATGCCTTGCCGTACATAACATCTCTCCCCGCCTTCGCAAACAGCTCGTCCTCGAGCTGTAGGTCGGGGTAGGTAGCGCGAAATTCGTCAAGGTCCTCCCATGTCGTGTCGTCTTCAGCAAGGCCGCGCCAGTGGATAAGCACCTGCCATGTGCCACGTCGCAGTTGGGCTCGAATCACCTTGGCCGGCACTGGGAGCAGCCGACCATCCATCACAAGCTCCAGCGTACCCGGGGCTACAGGGGGATCTCCACGGTGAGGTTTTAGCAAGCTCACGTGGAAGACATCATGGATGCGAGCGCCCTCGGGCAGCTGAAGGCGGTAGGCCACCGACCCAATTTTTTCCTGAACACTGAAAGGCCCGGCGTAGCGAGGTCCCAACTTGCCTTTGGCGCCGACGTGGAGAGACTGAGTAGTGCGGTGCAGCAGCCGCAGCCATACCTAGTTGCCGACCTGGAACTCCACCTCACGATGTCCGGCGTCGTAGTATTTCTAGGCTAGCTGCTGGGCATGTAAGAGACACTGACGAGCCTCGGCCAAAATCTCATCCCTGGAGCGAAGCATGGCATCTGCAGCTTCGGTGCGGGCTGTCCCAGGCGTGTAAGCTAGCATGGGCAGGGGAGGCCGCCCGTAGACCACCTCAAAGGGAGTGGCGCGTAGGGCAGTGTGGTAGGAGGTATTATAGCAATATTCCGCCCATGACAGCCAGTCCACTCAAGCACGTGGTCGGTCGCCAGTCACACACCGTAGGTACATCACGATGATTTTGTTGACCACCTCCGACTGACCATCTGTCTGAGGGTGGAAAGCGGTACTCATCGTGTCACCCCCGCCATCTTAAAGAGGTCCCTCCAGACATGGTCGGTGAAGACAGGGTCCCGGTCACTGACAATGGACAACAAAAGCCTGTGTAGACGCACGATGCCGTCGAAGAATGCCCGTGCGACAGACGAGGCGGTGTAGGGGTGGCCAAGGGCGATGAAGTGGGCGTACTTGGAGAAGCGGTCCACCACCGTGAGGATGACGGACTTGCCCGCCACCTTGGGCAGCCCTTCGATGAAGTCAATGGAGATGTCGGACCACACCTGGGACGGCACCTCAAGGGGTTGCAGGAGACCACCCGGCTGTTGTGCCAGTGTCTTGTTCCGTTGGCACGTGGTACAAGTGTGCACCCAATCATGTACGAGGGCGCGATCACGGGGAATGTAGAAGTCTACGCGCAGTCGGTGGAGGGTCTTCTGGACGCCCTCGTGTCCGGCGGAGTGTGCCAATAGTAGCACCGGATGACGTAGGTCGCCGTGGTCTGGCACGAAGACGCGAGTCCCATGCAGCAGCAGGCCGTCAGAGAGGCGCCACGGGTCGACCAGCTGGTCGTTTCGCAACTGCTGGAGAAGGTGCTGCACGTCCGGCGCGGCAGCTGTCGCCCGCCTGATGTCGTCTAATAGGGCCAACGTGGGCCCCGAGATGGTCTGGGACGCCACACCCGCCCCCTCCAAAGGTGCCGACGTCGCCTCCTCAGCATCGCGGCGGGAGAGGGCGTCTGCTACGGTGTTCAGGCGCCCCGGCCTGTACTCCACCGAGAAGTCAAAGCCAAAGAGTTTGTTGATCCACTGGTGCTGAGGTACGGTCGACAGGCGCTGATCAAGCAAAAACTTAAGGTTGTAATGGTCAGTGTGAACAGCAAAGTGACGCCCCCACAGGTAAGGGCGCCAGTGACGGACGGCCTGCACGAGGCCGATAAGCTCCCTCTCATAAGACGCTAGCTTGAGATGGCGGGCGACAAACGGCTTGCTGAAGTAAGCGAGGGGTCCGGCGCCTTCATGAAGGACCGCACCAAACCCCGCTCCCGACGCGTAGCAGTCGACGATGAAGAGTTTGGAGAAATCCGACATCTGGAGCACTAGCCCTGTCGACAAGGCGTGCTTAAGTGCGTCGAAGGCGGTTGTCGCGTCGTTTTCCCAAGCAAACGCGTCTCGCCGCAAGAGACGCGTGAGTGGGGCGACGATGAGGTCGAAGTCCTTGATGAACTTGCGGTAGTATCCCGCAAGCCCCAGAAAACCCCGGAGTCCTCGTGCAGACCGTGGGAGCGGCCAGGAGGCCACAACCGCGACCTTGTCGGCGTCCAAGGTAGGCCACCGACGGGGCGCAGAAGGAACACTTAGAGCGCTTCAGGTGGAGGTGGTGTGCTCGAAGGGTGTTGAGGACGATGCTCACATGCTGCAGATGCTCCGCCCACGACGAGTTGTAAATCAGAATGTCGTCGAAGAAAACAAGCACAAACCTCCGAAGGTATGGCCGTAGCATGTCATTCATCAGGGCCTAGAAGGTCGCGGGTGCGTTCGAGAGACCGAACGGCATGACCTGGAACTCGTAGTGGCCATGGTGAGTGCAGAAGGCCGTTTTGTCGATGTCCTCGGTGTGCATCCGCACCTGCTGGTACCCCGAGCGGAGGTCGAGCTTGGAGAAGAAACGAGCCCCATGGAGCTCGTCGAGTAGCTCGTCCGCCACCGGGATCGGGAACTTGTCCTTCGATGTCCGGGCGTTAAGTGCACGGTAGTCAATGCAGAAACGCCAGGATCGATCGGCCTTGCGAACTAGCAGCACCGGAGCCGAAAACAGGGACGTGCTGGCTCGTATGATGCCTTGGGCGAGCATGGCCTCGCATTGTCGCTCCAGTTCATCCTTCTGTAGCTGCGCGTACCGGTATGGTCGAACTGCTACCGGACCGGTACCGGGCAGCAGGTGTATGCGGTGGTCGTACGGGCGCGCCAGGGGCAGCCCTGTAGGCTCGTCGAAGATAGCGCCGTGCTGCCAAAGGAGGACGTCCATGAGGGGCTGCTAAGCGGCGTCGGAGACGGCCACATCAAGCTGCTGAGGGCCAGGCGACCGCGAGGCACGCACGCCCTGCCAGCATATACGTCGGCCTTGGTGCAGGAACGACAGGGTCAACTCCCAGAAGTTCCACTGAATGGTTCCCAACGTCTCCAAGAAGTCCACGCCTAGGATGAAGTCGAAGCAGTCGAGGTGCATCCCGACACATGTGATGGAGAAGGCCTCGGAGCCGATGATGATGGGAACGTCACGGGCTATTCCTGCGCATGGTAGGCGGTCACCATTTGCTACCGTAACCCGGAGGTGTTCACTACCCTCCATAGGTAGCCCGAGGCGACGCATCGTGTCCCCATTGAGGAAATTGTGGGTTGCCGCTCTCCTTTGGTTATGACGGACAGTAGCAGGGTCTTGTCTATGCGGATGCCCGCGAGGGCGTGCAGCGAGACCACCAGCGTGTTGGCCCCGGCAGTGTCAGCGACCACCGGTGCCTCCAGGAAGCCGACGTTCTGCTCCACTGCACCCTCCCCGACCGCGTCGTCGATGAAGTCGTCCACCTCGAGGTAGAAGAGCCGCTGGCACATGTGCCCCGGGACATAGGGCTCATCACAGTTGAAGCAGAGCCCTTGCCGGCGCCGTTCCTGCTGCTCGGCCGGGGTGAGGCGGCGGAATTGGCGCATCGGGGGATTGCCCTCTCCGGCGACTGCAGCATTGGCTAGTGATGCAGCGGGCGCTGCGGGCAGGGCGCGTCTAGGAGGTTGAGACCGTTGCGGTGGCCGCGCCCCGCGTGGCTGCGGTGGTGGCATGGCTGTCGCGCGGCGCTCGAATGCACGCGCCAGGTACATGGCTGTCTGCAAATCTTGTGGTGCTCGCATTTCAACGTCTACCCGGAGATGTTCGAGAAGGCCGCCCACGTACAGCTCCGTCTTTTGGAGAGGGGAGATGTCGCGCGCTCGACACAGCAACGCTAGGAAGCGGTCCGAGTACTCTTGGACCGTAGACAAGAAGGGTAGGCGCCCCAGCTCGGCGATGCGTGAACCTCGCACTGGTGGTCCGAAGCGGAGACGACACAATTTAGCGAAGCGGTCCCAAGGAGGCATGCCCTCATCGTGCTCCAGGGCGTAGTACCACGTCTGTGCAGGCCCCTTGAGGTGGTATGACGCCAGCCATGTGCGATCGGAGGCCGGAGTGCGCTGTCCCCTAAAGAATTGCTCACAGTGATTGAGCCAATTCAATGGGTCTTCGGATCCGTCATACGTGGCGAACTCCAACTTATAAAAACGTGGGGAGGGACGAGCGTCGACGCCCTCGTAAGCCGTAGCCTCCATGCCAGCATCATGGCCCATGGGTGTGCGCATGGTAGGGCGACCACGCGGTTGCTGCGGCGGAAACGTGGGGTAGTAGGCTGCTGCGCTCTTGGGAGAGCAGTCCATCTACCCCGTTGTACAGCGGGTTACTGGCTGTGGGACCGCCATGCCCTCCAGTGGCGCTGCCCGGCATGGAGGAGGTGATCGTCGGCCGAGGCGAGATCGACGAGTAGACGGGGGCGGCCACCGCGGCAGTGCCATAGGCCCATGATGGAATTGGTGAAGGCGACGGTGGAAACTAGATGTGGTGGATTGGGGTGGAAGATTGCAGCGGCGCTGTGGATGACGGGGTCGGCTCTATGGGCATGCCGTAGGGGTAGGAGATGGGGTGTAGTGGTGCAGATTGCAGCGGTGCGGATGGATGAGTGAGGGTAGGCCGATCCACGGATGATAGCGGCGCGGATAGGTTTGGCTGTGGTGGCTGGGCATTTGGGGGAGCAGGGATGCTGATCTGGCCCGACAGCAGCGTGCCCAAGGTGTCCTGGACGTTGCGCATGCAGTGGCTCAAGTTGACCAACGTCGCAGCGATCTCTGCGGACGTGAGGGCCTCCGCCGGCGGCTGGACCAGCGGTGCGCCCGATCCTGGAATAGTGGAGGCCAGAGCGCCTGTGCTGGCGAGCATCATGGCGCTGGTCGCTGCAGGGGGCGCGACCAGCGCACCGGACGTCGCTGGAGGTGTGCTGGCCACCGGCGGCAGCTGCTGCCTGGGGACAGCGGAGGAGCTCATGATCGTCGAGAGCTCTGATACCAGATTGGTATGGGCCGCGTTCCGGCTGACCGATCTGAGATTGTAGTGGTGAGAGATCGGTGGGCGAGGGGTTAATCGCGAGGGACGGCGGCCCGACGCCGTGGTTGAGGGCGCAGCACAGTAGGAGGCGGCTAGGGTTGGTTTCTCCCGACTCCCTAAAGGAAGTCGGAAACAATCTTGTTTCTGCTTGCCTTTATTCAAGTGTTTACAGATCTATATATAGAGCTTTCTCAAGTCTATCTAATAGCTTTGGATAAGTCTAACTATCTAGATAAGCCTCTCATCTAACTATGGGCCTTGGCCCACCCTGACCAACCGGCTATCAGCCCCTAATGGGCTGCCGGCGCCTAACATATGCCTTGTCGTACATAACATATACATATTTATGCATTGACATCTGAACGACAAAAGGGAATATACTATGTCTTCCACTAGCGCATTGACAGTTTATTGTTCAACATGAAGTAAACTCAAGTTAACTAATTCATAGTTCTAATAGGCATTTCATGAACCTGATTCACTTCAGCAAATTAATCATGTTTACTCCGTATTTCAATGCTTTTACCGCTTTTACCGTATTTCAATGCCTAAACAACATGGACTTTGTTTACTGTTTACATGCTGTTCAAATGGCAGTTTATGTCATTTAGGTGAAAACTGACTGTACACATGTCAGATTATCGGATTTTTGTGGAACAAATTAAGGTGGATATTAAGATAATAGGTTCAAGTTTCAGATAAGATGCAGTTATCCACATGCACAAAAAATTTACAAATATCAAACACAGAAATGAGGAGACAATTGTAGAAGTCTTCACAACACAAAAGTGCACATACCTTTAGCAAGTGCATCGAGTAGAAGAACAAAACTGGATAAGCCATTTGGTAGCTCCATTGGTGCATCTAATGCCTGCATTAACCAAATATGAGAGGTTAAGAAAAAGAGATCAGAATACTTAAAGGAGCTGAGAATCAGTTGTAGAGTTAAAAAAAATACAAGATCATAATTTCGAAATGAATCAATGAGGAACCACTTGCAAGAGACACCTGGCAAAACCTTGGTCCATGGAAAATTGGAAATCATAGTAACTATGGCATGGTGCATTTGGAAGTGCAGAAACAGTTGGATTTTTGAAGATATCACACCAACAATATCTATGTGCAAAAGCATGTTCATGAAAGAGTTGTTCCTCAACTCCTACAGAATGGAAAAATCGCTAGCCAATACTGTTAGAATTTGGATACAAACGTTGTAAATGCTTCCGCTCCCCCATTGTAATCTATATATATCTTCACTTTTTTGTTAAAAAATATATATTGTAGGAAACCCCTACAGAACATTAAGATCAAAAAAATGAGGAACCACTTGCATTACACAAGTCTAGGCTAAGACACGAAAGGGCCTCTATCTAAGTTGATTAGGTGGCTCGAGTAGCATGGTTTAATTCCATGTGGAGTGAATTTTAGTCTAGGGTTAAAAAAATCATTTCGTCTGTCCTACACCAAAGCGCATATCTAAGTCCAGCCCCAGTCGTGAAAATTCTCACATGGGCTTACCGTTGTGTATGAGTGCAGGGGGTTGGGGTCTTAACCCCTGCAGGTTGAGTTTTTTCTTAGTATGGCCAAAAGATAACATCAACTACAAGTAAAGATTGTAAAGATTAATCCAGATCTGTTAGATGAGAAGAAACCATATCAACCATCTCAGATCCCAAATGACCATCAGTCATGAGCCTTTGGACATATACAATTACTTCTGGGTGAGAAAGGAGCCAAGATCCTCCTTGCAAAATGTAGTCACAATTTGCAAACAGCATTCTAAGTCCCCTTTGGAACAATGAAATTCTTCATGTATCCTGTGTTTTTCCTATGAACATGAACTGATTCCTAGGGGGCCTAAGTGTTGAGAAATTTCCTATCAGCAAATGTACACACAACTTGCAAGCATTAACACGCTCAAATTCCCAAGAACAGAGAAATGTTCTATCGTCATTGCGAAACGACAGTTATGCAACCAAGAACGAGAAGTCAAGAAATTAATATATCTAGAGAATTTGTCTATGCAACACTCTAGTGTTTTGGGCTCTTCCGTCGTCCGGTTTTTTCTTCGTATCTTAGCTGGCTTGCCTTGGTTTATCCCTTCCTGAGTCCTCAGTCACTTAGAGCCTTTCTGCCTCTTTTCCTCCTCCTAACATGCCCCACAGCCAACCAGCCTGCGGGCGCAGTAGGGTTTCGCTAGAGCTCTACGGCTACGGCCGCAGCCGTGAAGCTCCAATGAGACCCTACCTCGCTGCAGCAACCTCCTCCTTCCCCTCCCCCAGAAGACCTCTTGATGATGGTTGCCCCGCCCCCAACCTGGCCTAACCGCCGCCTGCTCAAGTGGCATTACCGTGCCTCCACCTCGCCGCCATCTCTCCTATCCCCACTCCCTGGCCTGCCTGCCTCCCCAAAAAATTCTTCTAAGCCTGCCAGATATGGAGGACAGAGAGAGAGAGAAAGAGCATTGTATAGCATTTCTCTGTATAAATCGAAGTATAACAAACCTCACAGAGGATGGAGAGCATGTCCCTCGGATTGCAATTCGTCACGAAGAACTTTAGGATAGCTGCGGCAACATCCCGGCATCTCCCCATTCGAGCCCCTAGCTTCGCCACGGGTTTGGGAAGCACAAGCGAGAGCGCGTCAAGGGCCATCTGTTGTCAGGACATAACAACGAAATCAGTACGCCAAACACCCATCGTTATCCGTTCTCCCAAGCACATCAAAAAAATCGCAAGACACGTCAATTCGAGAGGAACGCGTTCCGACCTGGTTCGAGATCGATGACGGGCGAGAGAGGAACTCGAGCACCTCGCGAAGCAGCACTTCGGAGGCCCCTGACCTCGACGCGTCTTGGCTGTCGTCGCTCCCGTCATCGAGCTCGCCACTTACGCCGGCTGCGGTGTCAAGAATGTCGGAGATGGTGAAGGAGGCGGTTTCGGAAGCATTGAAGTTGCCGGACTCGCAAGCCTGTGGTGGAACGGAGATGGTGAGAGTTTAAAAGGGCTCCGGGAGACCGGGACCGGAAAGAAGCAATTGGTTCGAGAGATTAAGGTGTACTAAGATCGGGTTAATGGGTTACCTCGGAAAGGGCGGTAAGTGCTTCGCGGAGGCGGCCAGGGTACGGGGCTGCGGAGGCGGCCGGAGTAATGGGGTCTTCGGCGATGGCGGCGGCGGAGGGTTCGACGGCGTTCATGGCGCTGCTGCGGTGCCGCAGCCCGCACTATTGCCGATTATGTAGGGGGGAAAGTTTAGCATGTGACATTTTCAATGTAGATATTTCGTAGGTCTATAAACTTTTAAAGACCGTGCATTGCGACGGCTCACAACAATACACACGTAAATTATTCACTAAAAAATTTTAAGATTTTTTTGTTGATTGTCTCCGCACTTCGCATAATATTGTTTATAAACGCACAGGTACCATAGGCAGTAAATCAGAGACCCCATCACTCGACTCCCCCACTTTCAAGGTTTCGTAGAGCAAGAGGGGAAGTGAAGAGGCGGACATACATGTTCATGCCGAAGAAAGACACGACGAAGATATGTGCATCTGGAGGCAACATAGGTAGTATAATGCTAGATATATAGGGAGAGAGCACGCAATCGGAGAAAGAAGCCCAGCCGGAGCAGCTCCAACCCGAGAGGCACACGCACTAGACGGTCAATCCGAGAAGGGCGAGAGAATGTGAGTGTCTTCCCAGCCCTGGACCCGCCGAAGCGACACAACGCTATCACCAACTCCGTAGCATATGCCGACTACTGCCACGCTACGGGCCTTGGTTGTCCAATATCTCAGACCTGGACTCATCATCACCAAGATAATCTAAGCGTGTCAGGCGCCACCATGTCCTCCTCGACGGCACGCACGGAGAAAGGCCAGGAGTTTTGACCGACTCGCCTCGTACCCGTGTTGACGAGCGCCGGTCGGCTCACGGCTGCGACCGTGGGCGGGGGCAGCAAGTTGGGGAGGAAGAATAGGGCGAAGGCCGGGAAGACGAACGGGACGTCCGACGACAGCGAAAACGATGGTGCGCGCATGATGTGAAACGTCCTCGTGGACGTGCAATAGACACTGCGCGAGTCGGTGTTGGGCTGGTGTTAGACGAATACGAGGAGTAGGCACATGCTCCTACGCCCTGTGCCGAGAATGGGGTGGCGCGAAGGTGGAGGCATGAGGAGAGAGAGAGAGAGAAAAGAAGTAGAATGGCGAACGAGGTGGTGGCAACTGAGGCAAGGATCATCATTATCGTGGGGAGGTATAGATGGCCAAATGAGTCGTGTCTGGCGAGCCGGTTCGAGGCACGACCCATTTAATAGTGCCTGGGCCAACCCGGCACGAGCGTCGTGCGGTGCTTGGGTTGTAGCCTCGGCCCGTAGTGCTGGCCCGGCCCGACACAATTATTTTTTTGTTTTACAAAAAAATCATATATACATATGTACAATTTATATTCAATATTATAAACACCTAAGCATGATGTTCTACTGGTTAGTTAGCTTCGCCCAGTGTCTCCCAACCTTCTTCCATAAGGGTGTGGGTTCAAACCCCACCTCCTGTACTGCTTTTTAACATTTTACACTGAGTTGATTTGGAAGAAATGTAGGGACTTTTTGTAAAAAGATGACGCAGGACGACCGTTGAGGGACTTTTTTGTAAAAAGATGATGCGGGACGACTGTTGAAACTGGTGCTTTAAGTATAGTAGAGATTTATTAAGGTCTTAATCTCTATTCAAGTGAATTAAAACACGACCGAAACATGTCTTCTTTTTGTTAAGAACCCCTTCCTACCGAGTGTAGTCCAAGGGCTCATTAACTGAATAATAATAGAACACAAGGAGACAAGAGTATAGAGAGGGACTGATTCTTTATTATGTGGTGTTGTTGTCCAAGGGGTACAAGTTATGGAGACCTCCTCTATATTTATAGACAAAATCTAGGGTTTTAGGCATATGGGCCACATGGGCCTTCTTGGCCCAAAAGGGTTTCTTAACACTCCCCCTTGGTCCAATGCCGCGAGATGCATATGTCCCAAAAACTCCATAAAACCCAAGTGGGAAAATTGGAGAAAGAGTACATAGCTCACGCTTAGTGTGTCATACGAATTGCCTCATTAAAAACCTTTAGTGAGAAACTTCCTTGAAAACTCACGTAATGAAAAAGTGTACAATTCACCCAATGCATAACTAATATTCGAGACTATATTGGGTACTTAAATTTCACATTTAAGATTTATTTGGGTGTGTGTGAAGTTTCTCCCCCTGAGATTTGCAATTCTCTAAGTCTCATCATTCCAAGACCTCGGACGCACCTTTGAAATGATGATGTCGGGAAGGACTTTGTGAACATATCTGCAAGATTCTCACATGACTTAGTATGCAATATTTTAATCTCATTCATCTTGTGCAACTCATGTGCATAGAAGAATTTGGGGTTTATATGCTTCCTAAGGTTGCTTTTCACATAGCCCATTTGAACTTGTGCAACACAAGCTGCATTATCTTCATAAATGATCGTAGGTGTTTCCTCAATGTTCAACCCACATGCAGACTGGATATGATTGATCATTCTTCGAAGCCATGCACATTCACGTGAGACCTCATATAGTGCAATAATTCCTGAGTGATTCGTTGAAGTCGAGACCAAAGTTTGTTTCGGTGACTTCCATGAAATTGCAATTCCTCCACAAAGAAACACATCATGTTTGTGATTTACCTGAATGCGGATTAGATAGGTATCCAGCGTCAGCATAGCCGACAAGGTTCAAATCTTGATTTTTACGATAGAACAGGCCAAGATCCTTGCTTCCTTGGAGGTAAAAGAAGACGTCCTTGATCCCTTTCCAATGCCTTTTGGTGGGCTCCGCATTGTATCTTGCTAGCAAGTTCACAGCAAATGCAATATCTGGTCTCGTGTTATTTGCTAGATACATCAATGCTCCAATTGCGCTTAGGTACGGATATTCAGCTCCAAGAACTTCCTCCCCCTCTTCCCTAGGTCGGTATGGGTCTTAGTCTACCTGTAATGACCTTCCAATCATAGGGGTTTTGGCAGGATATGCCTTCTCAAAACTAAATCTTTCTAATAGTTTTTGAGTGTAAGTTGATTGGTGGATTAATATGCCACCTTCAAAATGTTGAAGCTGCAGGCCTAAACAAAATTTGGTTTTACCCAAATTTTCATCTCAAATTCAGACTTCAAGTATGAGCTTGCTTCTTCAATTTCTTTATGTGTTCCTATGATGGTCAAGTCATCAACATATGCTGATATAATACAGAATCCATTTGAGGATTGCTGTATAAATACACATGGGCAATCATCGTTGTTTATGTAGCCTTTCTTGCTTAGAAAGTCACTCAAGCGATTATACCACATTCTTCCCGATTGTTTCAATCCATACAATGATTTCTTAAGTTTAACACTGTATAATGCTCTATTTTTCTCATCTCGATTTGGGACTGAGATACCTTCTGGTATTTTCATATAGATGTCTGTATTGAGGTTTCCATAGAGATAAGCTGTCACAACATCCATTAGTTTCATTTTTAAATTCAAGTTCACTACCAATGACTTCAAGTATCTAAAGGTAATTCAAGTTCACTGCCAATGAGATCAAGTGTCTAAAGGTAATTCCATTCTTCCCAATCCGGTCTTTTCTTGCACTCTACGAGAGATGTCGGTTTCGGGTCATGATCAATGATTGAGGCAACTTTCTTTGCGAAATATATGTTGTTGGGGGGCCTTCGGCTTCCGAAGGTCCTCAAAAACATGATCTAACAATGTTTCTAGAGTATGATGCATGAACAGGTACTTTCGGACTAAGGACAAAACCATAGTGTGAAGAAGCACAAAGAATACGAAGGATGGCGCAGAACCGAAGCTATGCGCATGGGAGCTTCGGCATGATAGCAGAAAAGGAAACCGACTTAAGGAGGAAAAGGCTATTTAGACCCCGATGGATTACCATAGAGTTATTAGCAAATGTAAAGGGCATGAATGTAATTTTACATGGGTTGTGTCCCGTGCCTATAAATAGATGAACAGTGCTCCCGTACTGTTCACGCGGACCCTGCATTTGCTTGTGCATCACACTTGTACTTTTGCCTTCTTTCGAGCCGAAGGTACATTTGTAATTTGTTATCATTTCTATTTTTCAATAAAGATAAGATAGAAATGAGGTAATAATAATATTCAAATGCTTATGTTATTTCTCATACCTTATATGAATCTTTTTTCATTATTTGTTATACTTACAAAGGTATGCCCTTCATAACCTTCGTCCGAAAGTCATTATACCCCAAGGGAAATAATGCTTCGAAGGACGAAGGACTTTAACGTTTAACAATTTCTGTGTTGCCTTGTTCTTAATTCATAGCATTTAAGGACAAGTCCCCAACATTGGCGCCCACCTCCGGTGAACTCTTATCGACCACCTTCGGAAAGCATTGACCTTCGTCATGCCACCGAAGAAAGCTTCGGCGACAGGGGCTGCCGCTCTGCAGCCACTGGATCCAAACCAGGAGACCCTTTCTCTTCGAGAGGCCCGGAGCCAGAAGGGGAAAGCCACCAGTCCAACACCACAAGAGGATGAGTTGGACCAAGAGATCAGGAATATGGAGATGCTTCATCAACAAGTGCAAAAAAAGAAGGAGAAGATGGCTCGACTAGCTGACCTTCAAAGGCAGATTGACGAAGCCACTGAAGAAGTACGCCATCTTGCTCAAGATGAGCAAGAACGAAGGCCCCAGCACAGGGAGATTCATCAAGAAGGATTGTTTGATGATGATGGATGGTATGATGATTCCCATCACGGAAACTTTGCTTTTGATGATGCTTCTCCTCTGTCAACAGAACTGCAGGCTACACCTTGGCCTCCATCTTACAAACCACCTCAGCTTCCCATGTACGACGAGCACTCAGATCCGAAGCAGTTTCTAATGAACTACGAAGCCACCATATCTTCATATGGAGGCAATACTGCAGTCATGGCGAAATCTTTTGTCATGGCAGTCAAGAATGTTGCACAAACCTGGTACTCCTCTCTTTGGCTAGGAACAATCACATCATGGCAGAAGCTGAAGGACATACTGATCACCAGTTTCCAAGGGTTTCAGACGAAGCCGGTTACTGCTCAAGCTTTGTTCCAGTGCACACAGGATCAAGAGGAATATCTTCAGGCGTATGTCCGAAGGTTCTTGCGTCTGAGGGCACAAGCGCCAACAGTGCCGAATGAAATTGTCATTGAGGCCATGATCAAGGGGCTTCGGCCAGGACCTTTGGCCCAATACTTCGCCAGGAAACCCCCTCAAACCTTGGAGAAACTGCTTCAGAAGATGGATGAATACATCCGCGCTGATAATGACTTTCGTCAAAGAAGGGAGGAAGCTTACAGATTCTCCGAGATGACCAGGGGCTTCGGAGGGAGGATTCACTCAAGGCACGTCAGATCAATCCACTCTACTCAGAATGACGACAGAGGAGGTCAGCAGCAGAGGCCACAATATTCCTCCTAGGCTTCGGGGCAGCAACAAAGCTATCCTTGGCCTCCAGCTCCAAGGGGCAGAGGCGTCAGGGGCTTCGGTGGAAGGTTTGGGGATCAGCCTAGAAAAATTTATTGCCTATTCTGCGGTGAGGACAAGGGCCATACTACAAGGATGTGTCATGTCACCATCCAGAAACAGAAGGAGATAGCACAAGCTGCAGCCCAACAGAACCAGCCGAAGCAAGTCATGCATACTGCTTCGTATCATTTACCGTACATACCAGAGTACGTGGGTAACCATCCTGCAGTTTCTGTTGCTTCGGCAAGCCAACCTCAGGCATCTTGGCAACAGCCTCCACCTCCACCACCAATGCAACCCGCATATCCCCAAGGCCAGCAGCCAGAAGGGAGCCAGCACACTCACCAGCAGCGAGACTTCAGGGAGCACTCCGAAGCTCGCACAGTCAACAGTACTGTGCCAGAATCGAAGCACATCTACTAAGACATATCCTATCTCTGAAACAGTTTTTACATTCGTCATCACTTTCCTTTTCAATAAAAAACAATCATTGAAAGCCTAGTTCTTCTGTGGTTTTCAATTTCTTGTAATAGCTTTGTCATTGTCATGATATAATATACCTTCTTCACAGACTCACGAAGTTCCAAGAGTTAGTAAAATATGAAATTTGTTCTCAAGAGAACGCTGGGTTCATAATTTTATTACAAGTTTTGCCGAAGCAACAAAAAGTCGTTCTAAGGAACGCAGTGTAAGCTTTGCTGAAACAGACAAAAAGTCGTTCTAAGGAACGCAGTGTAAGTTTGTCGAAACAAACAAAAAGTCGTTCCTAAGGGAGCGCAGCGTAAGTTTTCTGCTCAAAAGTCGTTCCAAAGGGAATGCAGAGCTTACAGCGAAAAATAAACGCTGATTCCGCCGAAGTATAAGGCGAAGCGCGAAAAGTCAACGCGAATACCGCCAAATTAAAAGGCGAAGAAGCTCCTAAGGGAGGCTTACAACGAAAAGTCAGCGCTGATACACCGAAAAATAAGCGGTGAAGCCGAAAAATAAACGACAAAGAGATTGTGTGTTCTACTGTGGGAATGTGTATGTATCTTCGGCACAAACATCATTCGCATAACATGACATCATACATCATATTGCATCAATGGCACAAGAAGGGGATACAATGTTGATCTTCGGAAATTATTTCGAGGAAGTTGTGCCAAGGCACAAAATAAGTTTTGAAGAAGTACAACTTTAAGATCAAAGGAGATCTATTGCTTACGAAGCATAATATTTTCACGGAATATGGATATTCTTCACGAAGCATGAAAAGAAGGGAAGGTGTTTTTTCGCCGAAGGCTCAAAAACGGTACGTACGCAAAGTTTCATGCATCGTAAAGAACTAAATTACGAACAACTTATATATTACATTCAAAATTATAAAATATTACACACTTTGTTCAACAAATATTACATCAATATTCCGAATGTTCTTATAACAACAGCTATTCTTCTTTTAAAACTGCTTCCGCAGCTTCGTTTAATAGTTGATTCACAGCTTTGTCCATAATAGCTTCGACCATCTTAGTAATTTCATCTTCCTTTTTTGCTTCGGGGTCGGCCAATGAGTCGAAGGGCTCATGGGAAGGAGATAGTTCAGCTGCGATGCAAAACATAGATAAGTTCAAAGTCACAAAAATAAAACATAAAAGTTAAAAACAATCAGGCAATACCTATCTGTTTCTCGAGTTCCGCAGCTTTCTCAGCCGCCTTCGCTGCTTCTCTTGTATCGTGAGTATCTTTTTCGCTCTTTTTTATTATCTCATGGGCCATCCTCCGGTCGCCATTTTCCCAAACGTCAGTAAAGAATTTTCCACCAGCTAAGTTTGCTTCGGCCGAGGGATCCTTCGTGTCGTCAATAGAAAGCAGCTTCGGCTTGGACCAAAATCTTCACATGTTCACATCCTGCTTTCTCCAAAATGGATGCGACTCCTCTTGCACCAGAAAAGGCGCAGACGTCTCCACGACCATTCAAAATTTTCTCGAAGGCATCGGCTTCGCTGCTGATCCATTTGATTGGGCCCTCGGGATCGCCTCTTACGAAGTTGTCCTCGCTGGAGTATGCGCTGACGCTGGCGAAGCTAGATTTTATTTTTTGCACACACTCTATGGATTTTTCGTAACATTTCACTTTTGAAGACTGAAGTTCTACAACTGTCTTTTCCCAATAATTTTTCCAATAGTTACTGGCGTCTCGGTCAGCTTCGGCAATTGCGCACTTTAACTTCGCTTCAGCCAGCTGTTTCTGAAGATATTCAATTTCGCACTTCTGGGCTTCAGCCTGGGCTTTGGAAGTAGCTTCGTCTTCCTTTATTTTAGTTAGCAATGAGTTTAATATTTTATCTTTCTCAAGACCTTCGTTCCTTAGTTCGATTAGTTCGGAACGAAGGTTGTTTAAGGCCATAGTACATCCTTCGTCTTCAGCGCTTTTTTGTGCCCTGAGGGCGTTGCTAAGAATAAGGCCCTGAAAAATGATACGGTATTAAGTATAAGTAAATGGAAAATTTTTGCTTTTTGATAAAATTCATTTTCTCACCTTTAAGCTATTGTATGCTAAGCTGTCGGCTAATTCATCTTTTGATAGCACTGAGAGCCCGTCCTCTAGTGTCGGGAATCCGAAGCTTTTGCTCATCTCCTGGCAGACAGAAATCTCCTTGCTGTCTGGCAGACAATAGAAGAAGTCTTATTCTCCGCCGTCGTTGAAAATCAATGCCCCTTTCGGATATTTCAATTTTTGGGCATAGAACTGAGCTTCTCGCTTTTCTTTTTCAGTCAACTTTTTCCCCGAAGCATGTCGTAAAATATAATTGAGAGCTTCGGCAAATGCTTTGGGGTGGCAGTGGCAGTTTTTTCAGTCAAAATTTGCTCTGCCGCTTCTGTTTCTTTCTCTCTGGTTTCCAAGGACTTCTCCTTGGCGGGCTCTGAAGGCCCAGCTTCGGTCTCAGCCTGGCGCTGTGTAGCTTCGGCTTCAGAGGCTGTTGTCTCAATTTGCGTTTTTGAAGCTTCGGCTGTTTTTCCTGGAGTAGAGCTTGAAGTCTTTATTTCTTCGAGTACATCTAGTACGTGGACCATCCTTTTCCTCTTAGGGGTAACTATTGGATCTTTTTGTGCCTTCGGCACTGTCACCTCTGCCGAAGGACTTGTAACTTCTGATATCTTTGTTCTCTCGACCTCCGGCTCACCCAATTTGGCCAATGGTGCCTTCGGCGTTGCAGCCGGCTCTTCAGTCTTCTGCGTAAGTGCAGTTTCTTTGGCTTCGTTAACCGAAGAGGTCTCACCGCCAAAATCAGGCACTGTGGCCGTTTCAATGTAGCGTGGTCGGTGAGTGAGGACCTTCACTTTCTTCCTCTTCGGCGTGGGCTCACTAGAGGCAGCCGAAGCAACATCTTTCACAGGAGCCGCACCTTTCCTTTTCTAACCCCGTAGTGGGTACCGGTAGTCAGGGTACACAAATCCTATAGCATCAAAAACTCTGTTTAGTCTCTTCTTTTTTCGATTCCTGAAGGCCGCAGATAATGTGTTGTCTTCTGCTCTGGAGTATGGCCCAAGCAATTCGTCACTTGTAGCTTCGATACATTTTAACCAGTCATCATCCGGCTCAACAAACTTACCTTCGTATCTGAATGTGTACTTTAATCGAACTAGCTCTCCTTCACCAGTCTTAGTAACAGTCTCCTTCGGCATTTCCCACTTTTCCACAAGTGGCCATACTCTAAAAGCTATATGTTCCTGGACTAGATCTCTTGTCCCGATAAAAGAACAAACTGTGTTGAAGGCTCTTTGGCATCCTTCGGCGGCCTCATCAATCTCTATCTTTGGTTTCCGAAGGCCGAAGCGCTGCCAGATAGGGCGCATGATTATCTCTTTAATGTCTTCTCGTGCTTTCAAATCATTTTTCACATAGAACCATTCCTTCATTCAGTCTCCAGGCCATCTCTTCCGAAAAGTCGGCACTGGGGAGCTTGACCCAGAGCGGGCAACAAAGCTATAGCAGCCGAAATTGTTATGATATTGCTCTTTGCCCTAGGGTTTCGTCTCATACAACAGTTTGTGCATACTGCAGAAACTTTTTGCATTTGGCTCCAAGCCTTGGCTCCTCACGGCCCAGACGAAGGTTCCCATTCTTATGATTGCTTCAGGAGTAATTTGATAAAGGTAGACCTGATAGATCTTTAAAACCTCAACCACAAATTTGCTTAAGGGGAACCGAAGCCCAGCTTTGAAAAAGCTTCGGAAGATCACAACTTCATTCTCTTCGGGAGTAGGCATAGTCCTCTCTCCGTCATCTGCCCTCACAGTAGACATATCTCGAAAATATCTCCCCCTCATATTGTCAAGGTGACTCTGCTTAATAGTTGATTTTCCGAAGACTGCGTGACTTGGTCGCCACGACCGATCTTCGGAGTCTTCACCTCCACTTTCCATATCATAACTGTCACTTTCACCAATATCTTCAGATAAGCCTTCTAAAATCTCCCTAGTGATCTTCTCTGTATTCGTCTTTGCTATCGACTCAAGAAACCCAAGATTCTTCTCCTTAGAAAGGCTCAACTTTGTTTCGGCAACGACTTTTTTATCTTGAGTCATCTTCGGGAATGTCGAAAATGTGCTCTTAAGGCCGAAGCTGAAAAATCTAAAAAGCCAGGCAAGCGTTGGTATGCAAGAGCTAAAAATTGGGAAAGCAAGAGCAGATGGCAAGAAAGCGTGCCAAATGCGCTCGCGGTGTGCTCTTATTTATACGCTTAGTATGTTGCAAGTGGGAGGGCCCCGCTTGTCATTGTCTGTTGCTATTCTAGCAAAGGGAAGGTGTTTTTTCGGACCTTTAGCTTAAGGCCTTCATCCATATCGCAATCTGAATTTATCATTCTAACAAATTAATATTGCGAGGGGCTACTGTTGGGGGCCTTCGGCTTCCGAAGGTCCTCAAAAACATGATCTAACAATGTTTCTGGAGTATGATGCATGAACAGGTACCTTTGGACTTAGGCCAAAACCACAGTGTGAAGAAGCACAAAGAATACGAAGGATGGCGCAGAA
This sequence comes from Zea mays, assembly GCF_902167145.1. Lineage (NCBI taxonomy): Eukaryota > Viridiplantae > Streptophyta > Magnoliopsida > Poales > Poaceae > Zea > Zea mays. Next base: position 148,757,495 of record NC_050096.1, on the reverse strand, counting down.
CCGAAGCTATGCGCATGGGAGCTTCGACGTGATAGCAGAAAAGGAAACCGACTTAAGGAGGAAAAGGCTATTTAGACCCCGATGGATTACCATAGAGTTATTAGCAAATGTAAAGGGCATGAATGTAATTTTACATGGGCTGTGTCCCGTGCCTATAAATAGATGAACAGTGCTCCCGTACTGTTCACGCGGACCCTACATTTGCTTGTGCATCACGCTTGTAGTTTTGCCTTCTTTCGAGCCGAAGGTACATTTGTAATTTGTTATCATTTCTATTTTTCAATAAAGATAAGATAGAAATGAGGTAATAATAATATTCAAATGCTTATGTTATTTCTCATACCTTATATGAATCTTTTTTCATTATTTGTTATACTTACAAAGGTATGCCCTTCATAACCTTCGTCCGAAAGTCATTATACCCCAAGGGAAATAATGCTTCAAAGGACGAAGGACTTTAACGTTTAACAAATTTTGTGTTGCCTTGTTCTTAATTCATAGCATTTAAGGACAAGTCCCCAACATATGTCTATGTTGGTTGTCGCTCTGTTCATGCATTCTCGAGTTAATACATAGTTTATGACCATTTCATTATGGGATGCTTCTTGCATTTCTTCTTGTGTTTCCCTGCTACTTCTTGTCGTGGGAGCGAGTTCCTTTAGCTTTTCATTGCCTTTGTGTGCACACATGTTTGGGTTGGCGGTTTCTTCTACGGAAAGGCTCAAGTCTGGAATGCTTTTCTTCATGTGTTCCTTCCTGATGCCATGTCTCGTCTGGCTCCCCTTCTTGCTTTGGGGCATTTTTGTGACTGGCTGTGGTAAGTCCTCTCGCCCTCTTTTTCAAGGACGTCTCCAAGTACTTGGGGTTTGAGAAGCCAGAGTTCCTGTCCTTTTGTTATGAGGCCTCTTAACAGGATCATGTATACCTTCAACTTTCTTTGGTATTTCAACCCTCTCTGGTGCATTCTGTGCGGGAACATGCGACTTAACCATGCTCTTCAAATCACAAAAATGGTCATACAGTTCATTGCTAAGTTTTGTAAATCGATTATCCTTTGAGCTTCTAGATTTGCTTCTTTGGTGCGAGGGTCATGAGCGGAGATTCCCGTGGATTGCCATATAATTTCTCGGCATTTCTCATCCAAAGGTTCTTTTGCTCCCCCTAATGACGGGAAATTATCCTTGTCGAAAATATAATCAGCGAATCGGGCCGTATGCAATTCTCTGGTCATTGGGTCAAGGTGTCTAATTATGGATGCACTCTCATATCCAACATATATTCCTATTTTCTGGAGAGGACCCATTGCACTTCACTGTGGAGGTGGTATAGGTACATATACCATGCATCCAAAATTTCTTAGGTGAGAGATTTTTGGGATGACTCCTTGCACTAGTTGCATTGGTGAGTGAATGTTGTATGCTGATGGACGAAAATTGATAAGTGCTGCTGTGCAGGATGGCGTGGCCCCATGAAAGGGAAATAGGGTTAACCGTTTCCTATAAATAGATTTTGGTGGTTGACAACCAACATAAACCATATGGACTAACTAGTTTGGCTAGATGTGATTTATATCAGGTGCATAAGGTTCAACACAAACCAAAAAAGAAATCCGGTTAGGGACACAATCAAAAATTGGAGCAAGACTTGAGTGTGCTAAAATTTGGCGCACCGGACACTGTCCGGTGCACCAGGCCCATATAGATCCAAACCATCCACTCTCGGGAATTTAGAGGCGCGCTCCGCTATAATTCACCGGACTGTCCGGTGAGCCAGCGGAGCAACAACTTCCTGCGCGCCAACGATCGACTGTGAAGATGTCAGAGCGAAACAGTGCCGCGACAGAAGTCAGAGCACAGAAGTAAGAGGTCACCGGATAGTCCGTGCAGCAAGACGACAAGGCTCTCCAATGGTCAACTGTTCCAAACCCTAACGGACGTGCTGATGTGGCGCACACTAGATAGTGAACAGTGACTGTCTGGTGCGCCCATCGCCAGTAGCCCTTGCCAACGACTAGGAAGTGGTTGGGGGCTATAAATACCCCCCAACCACCTCATTCAAAGTTATCCAAGTTTTCTGAAGTTCACATTCAATACAAGAGCTATAACATTCACTCCAAGACACAATTCCAAAGATCAAATCCTCTCCAAGTCTCAAATTCATCTCAACCACTTAGTGACTTGAGAGAGTGTGTTTTTGTGTTCATTTGCCCTCTTGTCGCTTGGATTGCCTTCTTCCTTTCTCATTACTTTTCTCAAGTGAATTGTAAAGCTAAACAAGAGACACCAAGTGTGTGGTGGTCCTTGCGGGGTCTAAGTGACCCGTGTGATTAAGAGAAGGCTCACTCGGTCTAAGTCACCATTTGAGAGAGAGGGAAAGGGTTGAAATAGACCCGACCTTTGTGGCCTCCTCAACGGGGACTAGGTTCTTTGGAACCGAACCTCGGTAAAACAAATCACCGTGTCTACTCGTTTTGATTCTCGCTTGATTTGTTTGCTCTCTTTCCTATCTCCAACGTTTCCTTGCTAGTATTAATTTGAGTTTGCTCCCATACGTCATCCGCATCCTTTGAGCAACTCTTAGCAAGAGAAACATTCTTTTGGACTTGAATTTAATTCTAACGCTAACTCCGGCCCTAGTGTGTGTTTAAGTTTATAAATTTCAGGTTTCGCCTATTCACCCCCCTCTAGGAGACTTTCACCCGAACATGTGTTGGGTAGGTTACAACTCTGCAAGAGTGGTCGAGCAATTAGCTTAATTCTTTTAACCAAAGCTTCGGCTAGTCCATTTTGCATATGAACATGAGGCATAGAGTGCTCAACTGCAATTCCCGATGCGGTACAATAATCATCAAATGCCTTAGAGGTAAATTCTTCAGCATTATCTGTCGGGTACCGTAATTAGGGGTACCCCCAACACTCCTAAATACGGCTGGTAAGCACCCTCAGTACAAACTGCAAAGACTGATGGGCACGGTTCAGGTCAAGGCCTCGTCCACCAAGGGACACAATCTCGCCTCGCCCGAGCCTGGCCTCGAGCGAGAACAGTAGTCCCGGACGAATTCACGCCTCGCCCGAGGGCCTCCTCAGGCAGTGGGCGCACCCTCGGCTCGCCCGAGGCCCAGCTTGGGCAGGCTTCGTCGAGAAGCAACCTTGGCCAAATCGCCTCACCAACCAACCGTATCGCAGGCGCATTCAATGCGAGGATCGCCTGACACCTTATCCTGACACGCGCGCCTTAGTCGGCAAGGTCGAAGTGACCGCAGTCACTTCGCCCTTTCACTGACCGATCTGACAGGAAAACAGCGTCGCTCACCCCGCTCCGACTGCTGTGCCAGCCACCCGGGCAAGGCTGACAACAGCAAGTTCAGCCTTGGGCGCAACAGGAAGCTCCGCCTCGCCCGACCATAGGCCTCGGCCTCGGGAGGAGGTCTCCGCCTCGCCCGACCCCAAGACTCGGCCTTAGCCTCGGCCTCGGGAGGAATCGCGTCCTCGCCCGACCCCGGCCTCGGCCTCAGGAGAAGTCTCCGCCTCGCCCGACCTTGGGCTCGGACCGATCGCGCCACAATGGATACATCATTACCCTACCCCTAGCTAGCTCAGGCTACAAGGGAACAAGACCGGCGTCCCATCTGGCTCGTCCCGGTAACAGGTAATGATGGCTCCCCACGTGCGTCCATGACGACGGTGGTTCTCAGCCCCCTATGGAAGCAAGGAGACGTCAGCAGGATCCCAGCAGCACCGCCAGCTGTGCTTCTACAGGGCTCAGGCACTTCTCCGACGGCCACGTTATCGTGTACACAAGGCTCTAGCACCTCTCCGACAGCCACGTTGGCATGTACACAGGGCTCAGGCACCTCTCTGCCAGACACGTTAGCGCATAGCTACACCCCCCATTGTACACCTGGACCCTCTCCTTGCATCTATAAAAGGGAGGTCCAGGGCCTTCCTGCGGGAGGGTCGCGCAGAGGGATGAGCGAACGAACAAGCTCACTTTCTCTCCTTCGCGAATGCTTGTAACCCCTACTACGAGCACCCCCTGGTGCGAGATAACATGAGCCGTGTTTCCCTCTTGTGTTCCATCTTGCGCCAACCCATCTGGGCAGGGGCACGCAGCGACAAAATTCACTGGTCGGCCCGATTGAGGGTCCCTGGGGGTCCGAAACGTCGACAGTTGGCGCGCCAGGTAGGGGCCTGCTGTGTGTTAATGAACAACTTCCTGTTGAGTTCTAGATGGGTAGTCTTCAGCAACCTCTTCAGCCCGGGACGGTGCTCCACTTCGGGAGTCTCGAGTTCATGTCTCTCGACGGTAGCTACGACATGGTACTCCTCCCCCCGCAGCGCGACAGCAACAACGACGGTCGTCAGCTCGCCCGGCGGCGGCGAACTCGACGGCGTCTTCCCCCCGTGGCGAAAGAGCAGCATCCGGGCTTGCCCTGCCACCCTCCTCGCCGCAGGAGGAGGAGACGGGGCAACCGTGGCCAGGCAGGAGGCGACACCTCGTCGACTGTCGAGCGAGTCGACGATGCCGGTACCCCAGCGGGGGACATGTCGGGCGTTGTCCTCGCACCTAAGACAACGACGGATGTCGTTTCCCCGCAACGTGCCAACCCCAAGTGGACTAATGACGCCATCACTCTCGCGAAGGACTTGCTGGGCGTTAGCCTCGTACCCGAGATAACGGTGCAGTCCGTCCCCGACGCGACTTCCCCACCGTCCATCGACCAAGAGGTACCGTCCGTTTTCCACCCTATGCCTTTTAGATTTAGCTTCGATCCACCAAGCGACCCTGCTTCGGTGAGCGCTTTCGTAAAAGCATACTCTAACCTTCCGGGGTACCATATGTGGTCATCCTGGGACCGACTGACGACCGTCTCAACCTATGGGCCCTCGGGTTCCGAGGAAGAAGACGACCCCGACTCCGGTTGGGATTTCTCCGGGCTCCGTGATCCCAGTGCCATACGAGACTTCATGACCGCATGTGACTACTGCCTCTCCGGTTGCTCTGATGATGGCCACAGCCTTGACGACGAGGGTTGTGGCCCAGAATGTTTCCACGTCGATCTGGGGGGTCGCGACGAAGGCAACCACCTTGATATGCCGGAGGATGATGATCCCCCTGCCTGCTTCTCGCGTTGACATCCCGCGGGAGCTAGCTGTGGTTCCAGTCCCTGCGAGGGGTCAGGACACACAGCTCGAGCAAATCCACGAGATGGAGGCCAAGCTCGACGAGGAAGCATGGCAACTTGTGCGGCTCCGACAAAACATCAAGCAGGAGTGGGCAGGCCGAGCACTCGCTGGAGAAGCACATCATCGGGCTCGGGACGTCCAACACCGTATCGTTGACGATGCCAGGGCAAGGCTGCCCCCGGCCTCCAGCGGGGTCAGCCAGAATCTAGCTGCAGCGGCAATACTGCTCCGAGCAATGTCGGAGCCATCCACCACCGAGGGGCAGCGTATCCAAGGAGAACTCAAGAATCTCCTGGAGGATGCTGCGGTCCGATGGGCCTAAAGCTCTGCCTCCCGAAGGCAAGGGTGCCCCCCGGAGCATCGTGCAACGACTTCTCGACTCATGTGGGAGGCCTCGGTCCACACCAGGCGCACGCGGGACGGGACACCTGCAGCCCTGGGTCGCCTCGGCGACGAGCCACACCATCGCAACCGTCGAGCCCGCCTCGACGAGAGGGTGCGCCGAGGCTACCACCCCAGGCGCGGAGGATGCTACGACAGCGAGGAGGATCGGAGTCCCTCGCCCGAACCACCAGGTCCGCAAGCCTTCAGTCGAGCCATACGACGGGCGCCGTTCCCGGCTCGGTTCCGGGCCCCGACTACCATCACCAAGTATTCGGGGGAAACAAGGCCGGAGTTGTGGCTTGCGGACTACCGGCTGGCATGCCAGCTGGGAGGGACGGACGATGACAACCTCATCATCTGCAACCTCCCCCCTGTTCCTCTCCGACGCTGCCCGGGCCTGGCTGGAGCATCTGCCTCCTGCGCAGATCTCCAACTGGGACGACCTGGTCAAGGCCTTCGCTGGAAATTTTCAGGGCACGTACGTGCGCCCTGGGAACTCCTGGGATCTCTGAAGCTGCCGCCAGCAGCTAGGGGAATCCCTGTGAGAGTACATCCGACAGTTTTCAAAGCAGCGCACCGAGCTGCCCAACATCACCAACTCAGATGTCATCGGGGCGTTCCTCGCCGGCACCACCTGCCGAGACCTGGTGAGCAAACTAGGGCACAAGACTCCCACCAAGGCGAGCGAGTTGATGGACATCGCCACCAAGTTCGCCTCTGGTCAGGAGGCGGTCGAGGCCATCTTCCGAAAGGTCGAGGCCAGCGAGGCACGAAGAAGAAGGCCAAGAAGAAGGCGCAAGCAAAGCGCGACGCCGCTGACGCGGATCTTGTCGCTGCTGCCGAGCACAGGAACCCACAGAAGCCTCCCGGAGGGGCCAACCTGTTCGACAAGATGCTCAAGGAGTCATGCCCCTATCACCAGGGTCCCGTCAAGCACACCCTTGAGGAATGTGTCATGCTTCAGAGCTACTTCCATAAAGCCGGGCCCCCAGCGGGAGATGGCAAAGGACCAAGACAACAACAAGAAGAAGGGCGATAAGGCAGAGGAGTTCCCCGAGGTCCACGACTGCTTCATGATCTATGGTGGGCAAGTGGCGAACGCCTCGGCTCGGCACCGCAAGCAGGAGCGCCGGGAGGTCTTCTCGGTGAAGGTGGCGATGCCAGTCTACCTAGACTGGTCCGACAAGCCCATCAGCTTCGACCAAGGCGACCACCCCGACTGCGTGCCGAGCCCATGAAGGTACCCGCTCGTTGTCGATCCTGTCATCGGCAACGCTAGGCTCAGCAAGGTCCTCATGGACGGAGGCAGTAGCCTCAACATCATCTACGCCGAGACCCTCGGGCTCTTGGAGATCGATCTATCCACGATCCGGGCCGGTGCGGCGCCCTTTCACGGGATCGTCCCTAGAAAGCGCGTCCTGCCCCTTGGACAACTCGATTTGCCCGTCTAATTGGAACTCCCTCCAACTTCCGCAGGGAAACCCTCACGTTCGAGGTGGTCGGGTTCCGAGGGACCTACCACGCGGTGCTGGGGAGACCGTGCTACGCCAAGTTCATGGTCGTCCCCAACTACACGTACCTCAAGCTCAAGATGCCAGGCCCCAACGGGGTCATCACCGTTGGATCCACGTACCGACACGCGTACGAATGCGACGTGGAGTGCGTGGAGTACACTGAGGCCCTCGCCGAGTCCGAGGCCCTCATCGCCGATCTAGAGTGCCTCTCCAAGGAGGTGCCTGATGCGAAGCGCCACGCCGGCAACTTCGAACCAGCTGAGGCGGTTAAGTCCGTCGCCCTCGACCCCAGCAACGACGCCTGCAAGCAAGTCCGGATCGGCTCCAAGCTCGACCCCAAATAGGAAGCAGTGCTCGTCGACTTTCTACGCGCAAACGCCGAAGTTTTTGCGTGGAGTCCCTCGGACATGCCCGGCATATCGAGGGATGTCGCCGAGCACTCACTGGATATCCGAGCCGGTGCCCGACCCGCGAAACAGCATCTGCGCTGTTTCGATGAAGAAAAGCGCAGGGCCATAGGCGAGGAGATCCACAAGCTGATGGCTGCAGGGTTCATCAAAGAGGTATTCCATCCCGAATGGTTAGCTAACCCTGTGCTCGTGAAAAAGAAAGGTGGGAAATGGAGGATGTGCGTAGAATACACTGGTCTAAACAAAGCACGTCTGAAGGTTCCCTACCCTCTGCCTCGCATCGATCAAATTGTGGACTCCACTGCTGAGTGCGAAACCCTGTCATTCCTCGACGCCTATTCAGGTTATCACCCAATCAAGATGAAAGAGTCCGACCAACTCGCGACTTCTTTCATCACACCTTTTGGCATGTACTGTTATACTACTATGCCATTTGGCTTGAGGAATGCAGGTGCGACATACCAAAGGTGCATGAACCACGTGTTCGGAGAGCACATCGGCCGAACAGTCGAGGCTTACGTCGGTGACATCATGGTCAAGACGAGGAAAGCCTTCGACCTCCTCTCTGACCTTGAAACGACATTCAAGTGTCTGAGGGCGAAAGGTGTGAAACTCAATCCCGAGAAGTGTGTCTTCGGAGTCCCCCGAGGCATGCTCCTGGGGTTCATCGTCTCCGAGCGGGGCATTGAGGCCAACCTGGAGAAAATCGCGGCCATCACCAACATGGGGCCTATCAAAGATTTGAAAGGAGTACAAAGGGTCATGGGATGCCTTGTGGCTCTGAGCCGCTTCATCTCGCGCCTCGGCGAAAAAGGCCTACCCTTGTACCGCCTCTTAAGGAAGGCCGAGCGCTTCACTTGGACCCCCGAGGCCAAGGAAGCCCTCGGAAACTTAAAGGCGCTCCTTACAAACGCGCCCATCTTGGTGCCCCCCGCTGCGGGAGAAGCCCTCTTGATCTACGTAGCCGCAACCATTCAGGTGGTCAGTGCCACGATCGTAGTCGAGAGACGAGAAGAAGGGCATGCACTGCTCGTCCAGAGGCCGGTCTACTTCATCAGCGAGGTGCTATCCGAGACCAAGATCCGCTACCCACAAATCCAGAAGCTACTGTACGCAGTAATTCTGACGCGGCGAAAATTGCGACACTACTTCGAGTCTCATCCGGTGACTGTGGTGTCATCCTTCCCCCTGGGGGAGATCATCCAGTGCCGAGAGGCCTCGGGTAGGATAGCAAAGTGGGCGGTGGAACTCATGGGCGAGACAATTTCATTCGCTCCTCGGAAGGCCATAAAATCTCAAGCCTTGGCGGACTTCCTGGCTGAATGGGTCGACACCCAATTGCCAACATCTCCGATCCAACCCGAACTTTGGACCATGTACTTCGATGGGTCGCTGATGAAAACAGGAGCAGGTGCAGGCCTGCTCTTCATCTCACCCTTCGGGAAGCATGTGCGCTACATGCTGCGCCTCCATTTTCCGGCATCAAACAACATGGCCGAGTACGAGGCTTTGGTTAACGGGCTGCGCATCGCCGTCGAACTAGGGGTTCGGCGCCTCGACGCTCGTGGAGACTCGCAGCTTGTCATTGACCAAGTCATGAAGAACTGCCACGGCCGCGACCGGAAGATGGATGCCTACTGCGACGAAGTTCGGTGCCTGGAAGACAAGTTCTACGGACTGGAGCTCAACCACATCGCTCGACGGTACAATGAGACTGCGGATGAGCTGGCTAAAATAGCCTCGGGGCGGACGACGATTCCCCCAAACATCTTCTACAGAGACATACATCAACCCTCAAGATCGACGACGCGCCCAAGCCCAAGGAGGCCTTGGCCCAGCCCGAGGTACCCTCGGCCGCCGAGGGTGAGGCCCTACGCGTCGAGGGAGAGCGGAATGGGGTCACGCCAGACCCGAACTGGTAGGCCCCGTACCTAGAATATCTCCTTTGAGGAGAGCTACCCCTCGACAAAGCCGAAGCTCAACGACTAGCGCGCCGCGCCAAGTCATTTGTCTTACTGGGGGATGAAAAGGAGCTCTACCACCACAGCCCCTCAGGCATTCTCCAACGATGCATATCTGTCACCGAAGGACATGAGCTGTTGCAGGAGATACACTCGGGGGCTTGCAGTCACCACGCAGCACCTCGAGCCCTCGTGGGAAATGCCTTCTGACAAGGTTTCTACTGGCCGACTGTGGTGGCCGACACCACTAGGATTGTATGCTCCTGCCAAGGGTGTCAATTCTACGCGAGACAGACACACCTGCCCGCTCAGGCCCTGCAAACAATACCCATCACCTAGCCGTTTGCCGTGTGGGGTCTGGACCTCGTCGGTCCCTTGCAGAAGGCACCCGGGGGCTTCTCGCACCTGCTGGTCGCCATCGACAAATTCTCCAAGTGGATCGAGGTCCGACCCTTAACCAGCATCAGGTCCGAGCAGGCGGTGGCGTTCTTCACAAACATCATCCATCGCTTTGGGGTCCCAAACTCCATCATCACCGACAATGGCACGCAGTTCACTGGGAAGAAGTTCCTAGACTTCTGCGAGGACCACCACATCCGTGTGGACTGGGCCGTCATAGCCCACCCCATGACGAATGGGCAGGTGGAGCGTGCCAACGGTATGATTTTGTAGGGACTTAAACCGAGGATCTACAACGACCTCAACAAGTTTGGCAAGCGGTGGATGAAAGAGCTACCCTCGGTGGTCTAGAGTCTGAGGACGACGCCGAGTCGAGCCACGGGTTTCTCGTGTTCTTTCTAGTCTATGGGGCCGAGGCTATCTTACCCACAGACTTAGAATACGGTTCCCCGAGGACAAAGGCGTACGACGACCGAAGCAACCAGATCAGCCGAGAAGACTCACTAGACTAGCTCGAAGAAGCTCGGGATGTGGCCTTACTACACTCGGCACGGTATTAGCAGTCTCTACGACGCTACCACGCCCGAATGGTCTGGTCCCGAGACTTCCAGGTGGGATACCTGGTACTTCGGCTGCGACAAGACGCCCGAGGGCGCCACAAGCTTACTCCTCCCTAGGAAGGGCCGTTCATCATCGCCATGATTTTGAAGCCTGGAACATACAAGCTGGCCAACGACCAAGGCGAGGTCTACAGCAACGCTTGGAACATCCAACAGCTACGTCGCTTCTACCCTTAAGATGTTTCAAGTCGTTCATATACCTCATTTTTCTTTACACGCATAAATAAAGTCTAACCGTCAAGGAAGGATCAGCCTTGCCTCGGCAAAGCCCGACCCTCCCTCGGGGGCTAGAAGGGGGGAACCCCCTCTGCGTCAAAATTTTCCTTGGAAAAGTCTTTTGCCAGAACGTCTTTCGTGCTGTTTCGACTGCTTCGATAGCAGGGTCCTAAAAACGACGAGAGTACACGTAAGCGGCAAGGCCGACCGAGCCGAGGGACTCCTACGCCTCCGAGATACGGATACCTCACTCATCACCTTCTGCGAAAAGTAACTCACGCTCGGATAAGCGATCCTGCTACCGAACAAGTCCTAACGCTTGAAAACTTTTCTGCCAGAACGACTTTCGTGCCGTTTCGACTGTTTCGATAGCAGAACCCTAAAAACGACGAGAGTACACGTAAGCGGCAAGACCGACCGAGCCGAGGGACTCCTACGCCTCTGGGATACGGATACCTCACTCATCACCTTCCGCGAAAAGTAACTCACGGTTGGACGAGGGATTCTGCTACCAAACAAGTCCTAACACACGAAACGAGAGGAAAGAAAACACAGCTTTATAACACGACGATAAAAGTGTTTAGGCCTCAGCGGCCGCGAAAAACATACGCATACTACAGACAAACTGTTCATGCAGGTTCAGACATCGTCAGGGGGAGCAGCAGCACCCTCGGCGACGTTTCCACCCTCGACGGAACCTAGCCTAGCCTCGGACGGTGATACGGGCGGAAGGATCTCCACCTCGAAGGAGGACGCCAACACCGCGCTTGGGCCCTCACGGCCAGGTTCTCCGCAAGGGTTCCGGCCCGAGCGGACGCCTCGGCTGACCGCTCCGTAGCCTCAACCAGCTGTCCCCCGAGGACCTCAGCCCGACTCATGGCCTCGGCAGCATGACTCCGGGGTTGGTCCCGCCCGCGGATGACCTGGCCAAGCTCCAGCCGCCGCTGCTGCACCTCCTCGGCCTGGGAAGCCACGTGCTCCCGAGCCGACGAAGCCTCTTTTCGAGCCGACTCCGCCTCTGTCCACGCCGACACCGCTGCCTCCGGCTTCAGCTCATCGCAGAGCGGCTGAAGGTTCTAAAACTGAACAAGAGAAGCCTTGAGCGGCAAGGCCGACCGAGCCGAGGGACTCCTACGCCTCCGGGATACAGATACCTCACTCGTCACCTTTCGCGCAAGGCAACTCACGCTCGGTTAAGTGGTTCCGCTAGCCGACAGGCAAGTCCTAGTGCTCGAAATGAGGAAGAAACACGACTTCACGCCCAAATGCCCAAATGTTCAGGCCTCAGCGGCCACAATGAACAAACACCCGTACTCAGGGTACCGTTACAAACAGGACTCTGGTTCCACTCTCGCGGGTATGAACAACCTCCACACCAGAAGGCCCATGGGACAACAAACTCCAGGTGGCTCGCCGGCGACCGCTCCACTGGCAGCGACAACGACCTCCGCCTCGGGCGGCTAAACAGCAGCAGCGATGACCTCAGGGCAACGCTGCTGTGAAAAGGCCCTCACCCACGTCCCCACACGAAGGGCGAGGACAAGCCATCAAAGCCAAAGAGTCGGAGGTCCGACCGCAGGTGGCACCGACGGTCTTGTCGGCGGAGGAACCTCCTCTGGCTACCACCACCTCAGCACCGACGACAGCGGCCACCTGCGCGCCAGCGCCACACGGACGAGTGGTAGCCGCCCCAGCCTGCACCAGCAGATCCCCACTCAAGTCCTTGCAGACGGGCCGGCGCCAGCCTCCGCGCGGAGGCGATGTGCCGGAGTGAGGACAAGACAATCCAAGGACGCGAACGCCGCCCGCACGGCGTACGACGTCTTGGACGACCCCCCGGTGCGCATGGTGCAACAGTTGCCCGTGCGGTGGACGGACGGCCATGCCCGAACCAAGCAGTAGGAGGCAGCGTCGGAGGCCACGCCAGAGCTAGCTAAGCCAGCGAGCCAGGCACGCTGCAGCTGACGACGCTTGCGGCCGACCGGTCCCGCGTTGTCGAAGTTCACCCCCTCCATAAGGCCGGTGAGCGCCCTCTCCCCTGAATGCTGAAGGAAGAGGCGGCTTGCCGGCCCATGCGGGAGGTAGAACCCCGGCTCAGCTCGCCCTGCGCCACAGCGAGGATGATGAACATCCTTGAAGCTGAGGGCGAGGCAGAGGCCGCAGCCCGGCTTGCTTCTCCCCACCACGAGGCCTATGGTCATCATCCTGGGTAACCACCGGCGGGGGACTGCAACCGGGCTGCGTGACGAAAATCCTTGAAGTCGAGCGATGTCTGAAGAGCGCCAACCCCCGCGGGGTCGCGCTCCCCCAACGGCAGCAAGACGAAGGCAACACGGGTGCACCCCATCCGGGGGCTCGGAAGGTGGAAGGGCGCAATGCATGAGGGGAGTGCGGAGGCATGTCTACTGCCCGGAGGATCAATCCCTTTTTAAAGGCGGCTCTCCCCACTCGCATTCCAAGCGTCACGGGCAAAGTCTCCACCGACGAGCTTCAGGGTTCCCACCCTCCGGCGCGGGGGCTGGGTCCCACACGTCATGCGGGCTGACCACAAACGGAAGAAGCCAAACCGCTGCACACGAAGCAGGTAACCGCCCCGTGGTTAGAAGCGTTCCCCCATCCTCGCCGAAACCAACGGGCGAAAGGGCGGGCCGCTATGCAAGGGGCGTGCAACCGCACCACGGTTGTGCACCCTTTCGGCTTCATCGCATCCGGTGGGTCAGCATGAAGGCCCAGGCCCGCATGTCATGCAACCGGCGCAACGGTTACTGCGCGCCAGGAAACCACACCGCCACTCGCGCTAATGCCGCGTCTTCTCGACTGCGGGACCAGTGCCACGACTCGAGGCAGCCCTGCGCATGACCCAGCGGTGCCAATCGAGCACAACGATCACGGGTCAGTCAGCCGCGAGGGGAGGCGCGACGGTCGATATGGCCAAAAGCGGACCGACAGTAATTGCAGCAGCAGACGGGCGGAAGCAGTGGTCAAATCACCTACAGGCTCGCGTCCCCTCCTGAAGCGGCAGGAGAGCCTTCTCCCACGGCATGAAGACGACGCGCCCGTGTTCCGTTCCTCGAACGACTCGCGCACGCGCAACGGCCGCCCCGCGAGTCGCCCGTCCCATCGCATTAACTCCTCGGCAAGGCAAGCGACACCTTTGGCAGGCGAAGCGGGCGTCGTTTCACCTCCGCCATGATGACCGCGTCAAAAAAGGTGTGCCACGCCATTTAAATTCATATCCTTTTCCTCTTCCTCTTTCTCTCTCTTACTACAGGGACCGGGAAAGAGGATATTTCGAAAAGGATCCTTCTCAGCGAAGGAAACGGGCCCCCGAGCCCTTCTACTGATCAGGGGTTCGAAGGCTGGCCCCTCGGAAGGGTTCGACAGCCGCCCCAGAGCACTCGGGCTCGAAGCCCATTACTGATCAGGGGTTCGAAGACTGGCCCCTCGAAAGGGTTCGACAACTGCCCCAGAGCACTCGGGCTCCGCGCCCTCTATTGATCAGGGGTTCGAAGTCTGGCCCCTCGGAAGGGTTGGACAGCCGCCCCAGAGCACGCAGAGTGAGGGATGACTCTGGGTACGTCCGTTACATGGCCGAGGCTCGAGCTACGTTCCCGAGGTACCCTAGGACATTTTCAAGACCAGCAGGAGCGATTTTGTAACGGAATCCCACCAGAGGGAGGCATCGAGCCCTCGGACCCTATCGAACGGGTCCGGGTCCGGCAAATCACCTGCAGGTACTTTTGGAGCGCGCCTCTGGGCCACTAGCCGACCCTTATCGAACGGGGCACGGGCGTCCACTCGGATCACCCGTTAGCAACTCACTGGAGACACCATGTTCGGCGCCCTCCGAGGGCAACATGGCGCTTTCCCCCCTTCCTCCTTGCGGAAAGGCGACAAAGGGGCGTATAATAAAAGTCGAGACAACCCTTGATCGTCCTCTCGCTCCGTGTAGAGGCTCGGGGGCTGCTCTCGCAACCCGGCTACGACCAAACCGTTGACAGCGTCAACAAACCAGCCTAAAAACTCGGAACCTGACCATGCACCCGGGCAACGGCCAGGCCACATGAGGGAACAACAAGGCCGACCGAAGCATCACGAAAAGCATTAAGACCTCAGAGGAGTCAAACCACTCCTCCGAGGCCTCGGGGGCTACACACGGCGGGTGCGCTCGCGTGCACCCACCGGAGCAAAGTATAACCGAGAAAGGCCGGTCCCCTCGCAAAAAAGTGCGGCAAAGCCTCCAAGCGAGTACCAACACTCCCTTCGAGGCTCGGGGGCTACTGTCGCGTACCGTAATTAGGGGTACCCCCAACACTCCTAAATACGGCTGGTAAGCACCCTCAGCACAAACTGCAAAGACTGATGGGCACGGTTCAGGTCAAGGCCTCGTCCACCAAGGGACACGATCTCGGCTCGCCCGAGCCCGGCCTCGGGCGAGAACAGTAGTCCCGGACGAATTCACGCCTCGCCCGAGGGCCTCCTCAGGCAGTGGGCGCACCCTCGGCTCGCCCGAGGCCCAGCTCGGGCAGGCTTCGTCGAGAAGCAACCTTAGCCAAATCGCCTCACCAACCGACCGTATCGCAGGCGCATTCAATGCAAGGATCGCCTGACACCTTATCCTGACACGCGCGCCTTAGTCGGCAAGGTCGAAGTGACCGCAGTCACTTCGCCCTTTCACTGACCGATCTGACAGGAAAACAGCGCCGCTCACCCTGCTCCGACTGCTGTGCCAGCCACTCGGGCAAGGCTGACAACAGCAAGTTCAGCCTCAGGCGCAACAGGAAGCTCCGCCTCGCCCGACCATAGGCCTCGGCCTCGGGAGGAGGTCTCCGCCTCGCCCGACCCCAAGACTCGGCCTCAGCCTCGGCCTCTGGAGGAATCGCGTCCTCGCCCGACCCCGGCCTCGGCCTCAGGAGAAGTCTCCGCCTCGCCCGACCTTGGGCTCGGACCGACCGCGCCACAGGGGATACATCATTACCCTACCCCTAGCTAGCTCAGGCTACGAGGGAACAAGACCGGCGTCCCATCTGGCTCGTCCCAGTAACAGGTAATGATGGCTCCCCGCGTGCGTCCATGACGACGGTGGTTCTTAGCCCCCTACGGAAGCAAGGAGACGTCAGCAGGATCCCAGCAGCACCGCCAGCTGTGCTTCTACAAGGCTCAGGCACTTCTCCGACGGCCACGTTATCGCGTACACAGGGCTCTAGCACCTCTCCAACAGCCACGTTGGCATGTACACAGGGCTCAGGCACCTCTCTGCCAGACACGTTAGCGCATAACTACACCCCCATTGTACACCTGGACCCTCTCCTTGCATCTATAAAAGGGAGGTCCAGGGCCTTCCTACGGGAGGGTCGCGCGGAGGGACGAGCGAACGAACAGGCTCACTCTCTGTCCCTCGCGAACGCTTGTAACCCCTACTACGAGCACCCCCTGGTGCGAGATAACACGAGCCGCGTTTCCCTCTTGTGTTCCATCTTGTGCCAACCCATCTGGGCAGGGGCACGCAGCGACAAAATTCACTGGTCGGCCCGGTTGAGGGTCCCCCGGGGTCCGAAACGCCGACATTATCCATTCTAATGGACTTTATTCGGTGGTCAGGGAAAGTATTTTTAATCTAGATGATTTGTGAGATCAACTTTGCAAATGCATGGTTTCGAGTTGATAGTAAGCATACGTGCGACCACTTCGAGGATGCATCGATTAAGACCATAAAATAACGAAAAAGTCCCGAAAGTGGTTGAATTGGACCACAAATGTCTCCCTAGATTCGTTCCAAGAAGGCAACAATTTCATTCTTTACTTTCAAGGGGGATGGTCTCACTATCAATTTTCCCATGGCACATCCATGGCACACAAAATCTTCTTGATTTGGAAAGTGTTTCACATTTATGATGTGTCCTTGTGAGTTAGTGATGATATTTCTCATCATTCTAAGACCAGGATGCCCTAGTTGACAATGCCATAGGGAGAATAATTCATAATGTCTAAACACCGTCTTTAGGGAAGTGGACACTGCAGGTGCACTAATCTTAGTATAATATAACCCTGATTCTAGCGATGGGAATTTTTCTATGACTTCTTTGTCATATTCCCCATACTTTATGATGCATAGGTATTCCTTACCATTTTCCTCTGTGGTTTCTACATGAAAACCATTTGCATGAATGTCCCTAAAACTCAAGAGAGTTCTGGTTGATTTGGGGTACAATAGTGCTTCTTTGATTTCGATTTGAGTACCCATCGGGAGTGTAATTGTGGCTTTACCGGAGCCTATTACACATGAATCGTTTCCGGCGATTGTGGTAATACTTCCAACGTTCTTCGTGATTATGTGAAAGTATTTTGTTTCCCTTAAAATGGTATTTGTCGTGCCACTGTCGACAATACATATATCCTCCATAGACCTTTTATAATAAAATTATTGCAATTAGTAATTATCATAAGGGAAATATTGCATAGTAAATTCAAATAGTTCAACATTCATGAAATAAAGATAATGCTCTCATAGAGCTTACATGCCATAATTTAAGCTCTAATGAAAAAATAAATGTGCATGCAAGCACTCAAATGGAATCAAGGAAGGCATCAGTGTTAGCCTCCACTAGAGATGTGGAGGTATTCTCATCAATGGCAATCATTTTCACAGCACTTGCAAGATCAAGAGGCATGCCTAATGCTTCAAGTGTAGGGTCTTCTTCCATGGCTTCATTGTTGGTTGCCATGGTGAAGTGGGCCTTAGGTTTCTGTTTGTGCATGTTCTTTGCCTTGCATGCTTCTATTACATGCTTTGGTGATTGGCATATTTTAGACCAATGTCCCCACACTCCGCATTTGTAGAATGTTTGGTCTTGAAGTCCGTATGGCTTATGCTGTGGCTTCTCTTTGCTTATTTTCTTTCCGTGAGCATTGATGGGATTGACTATGGTTTCTTTCTTTCCCTTGCCAGCACCATGCTTGCCTCTTTTTCTCTAGATATGCTTTCTTATCTTGTACGAGGCGACATTAACTTCAGTACTAATGCCCTTTCCATTTGGATAAGCACTGAAGTTCGTCTTCAATGCATCATCTTGTGCCTCATTTACTTACATCATATCGATAAGGTCACTATACTGCTTGTATGCATCTTGTCGATAGTTGCGGGCAGATTGGATGGTGCTTGGGTGGAAGGTAGACAAGGTTTTTTCAATCTTTTCCTCATCTGTTATCACCTCACCACAAAGAGATAATTTGGTGCATATTCAGTGCAGTGTTGCATTGTATTCTCCCACGGTTTTAAAGTCAGTGTTGGGCCTATGCTTCGTCGCCGAAGGTCTTCTAGGAAGAAGCGACCTTCGGCTGAAGCTGTTTGTGTAAGATGGCCGAAGGTCCCTCTTCATGAAGCTTCGGTATCACAAACCGACTTAAAGATAGAATGACCTTTTAGTCCATAAAGGTCTAAGTCAATGTTGTAAACTTTCATAATGGACATACTTGTAATCTCTCACAGGCTGCGCCCTGTGCCTATAAATAGTGAACAGTATTCCTTTACTGTTCACGCATTCCTGTATCTACAATCGCATCATTCGGAAACCAATCTTTGCCTAGGCAGAGGTATAACTGTATTCAATAATTAAATATGCCGAGTAAATGTAATGTGGTTCGTTTATGATTCGTTTACCTTTGATACTCTATACTTTATGTTATTTTATACAATCTATTAAACTACAATTACGAAGATTTAATCTTCGTAATCGTATTGTCATCAACCTTCGTCCAAGGTCCATTAATCCTCAAAGGAATAATGTCCTTCGTTGGACGAAGGACATTTAACATTTAACACTTTATGTTGCCTTGTTCTTAATTCATAGCATTTGAGAACAAGTCCCCAACATTGGCGCCCACCTCCGGTGAACTCACTTCCACTTCTCGAACTGATGGTTTCGTTCAATGACCAAGCTGGAGCTGCTTCGGACCCGAAGCTGGTGCTCCCGATAACAGGTGGTTCGTCCTCAGAACCAGCTAACAAGAAACAAAAGAAGGAAGCACAGAGAAGGGTACAGCATGTTGGGGTGCAAGGACCCTTCATCAAGTCAAGATGGTCTCACATTCCCATTACCTTCTCCCAAGAGGATCTTCATCTCAAGGACTACCCACACAATGATGCCATGGTTATCTCTTGTGTTATCAAAGGATTTCTAGTCCATAATGTCTTGGTTGACACAGGCAGTGCAGCTGATATCATATTTGCTAAGGCCTTCAGACAAATGCAAGAGCCAGAAGATAAGATTCATGATGCTACACATCCTCTCTGTGGCTTCGGAGGGAGACAGATTGTAGCATTGGGCAAGATCACCATGTAAGTAACCTTCGGGTTCATCAACAACACTAGAACTGAGCAAGTTGTGTTTGACATTGTTGACATGGAATACCCTTACAATGCAATTATTGGTCGTGGCACCCTCAATGCTTTCGAAGCAATTCTTCATCCTGCCTATCTTTGCATGAAGATACCTTCGGATCAAGGACCCATCGCTATACATGGAAGTCAGGAAGCTGCCAGAAAGGCCGAAGGTAATTGGACTGACTCAAAAGCAATCCATAACATAGATGGAGCTGAAGCTTGTGAACAGTACAAATTCAGAAGGGAGAAAGCAGCTTCAGCAGATCAGCCGAAGCCTATGCTCTTATGTGAAGACATAGCAGAGCAGAAGGTGCTGTTAGGCTCTCAATTATCTGAAGAGCAGGAGAAAACTTTGATAAGGTTTTTGTTCAACAACAAAGATGTTTTTGCATGGTCAGCTAATGATCTCTGCGGAGTAAATAGGGATGTTATTGAACATTCGCTTAATGTTGATCCGTCCTTCAGAGCCAGAAAACAGAGGCTTCGGAAAATGTCAGATGATAAGGCCGAAGGTGCTCGTAACGAAGTCAAAAGACTCCTCAGTGCAGGAGTCATCAGAGAAGTAAAGTACCCAGAATGGCTAGCTAATACCGTTATGGTAAAAAAGGCTAATGGCAAGTGGCGAATGTGTATTGATTTTACAGATCTTAACAAGGCTTGTCCGAAGGATGAATTCCCATTGCCAAGGATAGACTCTTTAGTTGATGCAGCAGCTTCTTCAGAGCTCATGAGTCTGTTAGACTGTTATTCAGGCTATCATCAAATTTGGATGAACAAGGAAGATGAGCCAAAGACTAGCTTCATAACTCCAAGTGGCACATATTGTTATCTTCGGATGCCTGAGGGGCTCAAAAATGCTGGAGGAAGTTTCAGCAGAATGACTGCGAAAGTTCTCCAGTCTCAGATAGGCAGAAATGTGCTAACTTATGTTGATGACATCATTGTCAAAAGCACGAAGCAGGAGAATCATATTGCTGACTTGCAGGAGACCTTCGCCAGTTTCAGACAAGCTGGTTTAAAGTTGAATCCAGAAAAATGCGTCTTCGGAGTAAAGAAGGGGAAATTTCTAGGATGCTTGGTTTCAACAAAGGGAATTGAAGCCAATCCAAGTAAGATTGAAGCTATACTTCGGATGGAGCCACCAACTACAAAAAAGGGGGCTCAAAGATTGACAGGAAGGTTGGCATCTCTCAATAGATTCATATCCAGATCAGCAGAGAGAAACCTACCATTCTTCGAAGTGCTGAAGTCAGCCGAAGTCTTTCAATGGGGACCAATTCAGCAGAAGGCCTTCGAAGACCTGAAGCAGTATTTAATAGATCTAACAGCATTAACTCCACCTGTGCCAGGGGCTCCTTTATTATTATATGTGGCAGCTTCGCACTCAGCGGTAAGTGCAGCACTTGTCCAGGAGAAGCTTGATGGCCAAGCCAGGAAACAGGTCCCAGTATATTTTGTATCTGAAGTTCTCAGTATATCAAAGAAAAACTACACAGAATTAGAGAAGGTGTTATATGCTGTTTTGATGGCATCCAGAAAGCTTCGGCATTATTTTCAAGCTTACAACATAATCGTTCCTTCTTCACAACCTCTGAAGGATATTATGAGGAACCGAGAAGCTACTGGAAGGATTGGAAAATGGGCTGCAGAGCTCAATGAATTTTGTATTGAATATGTTCATAGATCTTCGATTCAGTCCCAGGCGTTAGCAGACTTCATTGCTGACTGGACGCCAGGGGCTCAGGAGGAAGAAGCAAATAAAGACGCCGAAGCATGGATAGTGTTTTGTGATGGATCTTGGGGAACCTTCGGAGCAGGAGCGGCTGCTGTGTTGGTTTCACCTTCCAAGGTCAAAACTTGTTATGCGGCAAAGCTTGATTTTAGTTGCACAAATAACATTGCCGAGTACGAAGCCTTGCTTCTAGGTCTTTGGAAGCTAAAAGCAATGGGAATCAGAAGGGCTATACTCAAAACTGATTCCCAGGTTGTTTCGGGTCATATTGACAAGAGTTGCAAGGCTAAGGATCCGAAGCTTGAAAAATATCTAGATATGGTTCGAAGAGTTGAAGCTTCCTTCGAAGGATTTTCTGTCAAAAATATCCCTCGAGGACAAAATGAGCATGCTGATTTGTTAGCTAAGTCAGCAGCACAGGGGCTGCCTTTACCTTCGGATGTATTCTTCGAAACAATAAAAGCACCTTCGGTGGAACTTCTTGAAAGGGCAGTCCTCAGTATATCTCCTGTGTATAGCGAAGATTGGAGAACTGAGATCATCTCTTATCTTCAGGGAAAATTCCTTTCAGATGACGAAGCTTATAACAGGAGGATAGAGGCAAGAGCTCGTCCATATGTTATGATAGAAGGGGAGTTGTACAAGCATGGAGTTTGTGCTCCGCTACTCAAGTGTTTATCCAGAACCGAAGGTATAGAGTTGATGAAAGAAATACATGCAGGCCTGTGTGGATCTCACATTGGGTCTAGGCCGTTACTTGGAAAAATTTTCCGCCAAGGATTTTATTGGCCGAAGGCAGCTTCGGATGCAGCGGAATTAGTTCAAAAGTGCGAAGGTTGTCAGAGATGTGCGCGAGATCAAAAACAACCTTCGTCCTTAACACAGCTCATACAACCCGTTTGGCCATTGCAAAGGTGGGGTCTTGATTTGTTAGGTCCGTTACCACCGGCCCAAGGGAACCTAAGATATGTTGTAGTGGCGGTGGAGTATTTTTCTAAATGGATTGAGGCAAAGCCTTTAGCCACAATAACTTCGGCCACCGTCCAAAAGTTTTTCTGGCAAAATATTGTTTGTCGGTTCGGGGTACCAAAGGCTATTACTGTGGATAATGGAACACAGTTTGACTCCGAAGCTTTTAGGGATTTCTGTGATCAAATTGGTACGAAGATCCATTTTGCATCAGTCAGACATCCGGAGTCAAATGGACTCGTTGAAAGAGCCAATGGCATCATAATGACAGGAATAATGAAGTTAATCTTCAATCAACCCAGGGGAAAATGGCCAGATCAGTTAACCAAAGTGGTGTGGAGCCACAATACAACAATATCAAGGTCTACAGGCTTTACTCCATTCAAGTTATTATTCGGTGACGAAGCAATAACTCCGGAGGAAGCTAAAACCGGATCAATAAGGGTAATAGCTTCGGTAGAATCAGGTTCCGAAGCTGCTTATTCTGTGGAAAAAGATGCTTTAGAAGGGATCAGGCTGCAAGCCGTGGAGAACATTAATAAATATCAAGCCGAAACAATTAAATGGCGAGATAGAAAGGTTCAGTTAAAGAATATTGAGCCAGGACACTTGGTGCTTCGGAGAGTGGCCAACCCAGAAACAGTGGGCAAGTTGCAGTTAAAATGGGATGGACCTTTCTTAGTAGCATCTTCGTCAAGACCCGGTTCATACAGACTGAAGGATATGGACGGCAACGACGTTCCTAGGTCTTGGAATGCGGATGAGCTTCGGCGATATTATGTATAACTCGATGTAATTTTTCATATTTTTTCTTTCATGGCACCCTTTTCCTTTCCGAAGGGGGAGAAAGGTTTTTAATGGGGCCAGCACATGTAATTTCCTTTTTTAGTTCTATAAGAGCAAAATCCCCCAAGGAATGTAAATGTAAAAGTTGAGAACGCACCATCGAGTGCCAAAAAGTAAAGGCGAAGAAGCTCCAAAGTCGTTCCTAAGGGAATGCAGAGCTTACAGCGAAAAGTCAACGCTGATTCCGCCAAAAGTAAAGGCGAAGAAGCTCCAAAGTCGTTCCTAAGGGAATGCAGAGCTTACAGCGAAAAGTCAACGCTGATTCCGCCAAAAGTAAAGGCGAAGAAGCTCCAAAGTCGTTCCTAAGGGAATGCAGAGCTGAGGTGCGATTGTTTTTAAGAAAATAATGGCTATGAATATGGCTTCGGATACGTGTTTGGCCATTCATTTGCACATCGCATTACATCATAGCATTTGCATTCATAAACATTCATCTAGGCATATGTAGGATAATCATCTTCATGGCATAAATGGTTGCTTCGGCAAAAAGAGGAAAAAGAAGGGGAAAAAAGAGCTTCGTGTACAAAAAGGAGAGCTTCGGAAAAAAGGAAAAATGTTGTTTTCTATGCTTTGCTGCGTACGAAAAGAAGGGAAGGTGTTTTTTCGCCTTCGGCTCAAAAGAAAATTTCGTCCACATCAAAGCATTTCTCATACATCAATGGAAGGATAAGGATATATAACAAGGTATGAACAGAAGTTATCTCAAAAGTTTTAGTTACATTTACAAAAGTTATCTCAAAAGTTTCTCAAGTACTGTCTACAATCTACTATCTAATCTCCAAGGAGCTTCGGCTTCGGCATCATTTTTGATCATCGGCTTCGGCGTCATTTTTGATCATCGGCTTCGGCTTCGTCATCCTATATGATTAAGGTCGTTGTAAGTCAAAATCAAGCTTACAGGAAAAGGTAAGCACAAGGTATGGTTTCTTACTGGTTCAAGGTGGCTACGAGCTTCGTCTCCAGCCTTTTCTCGCCCACCTTTTGTCCATATCATTTTTACAAATCTATTCGAGATACTCCGGGCGAGATCAGGAATGTCATCCAGGATTGATGGTGATAAAGTGAAATTTGGCCTATTGACAATCTTTGCATGATCGCAGCCAGCCTTCAGGAAAGCTGCAGCAGTGCCTCGAGAAGCCACCCAGGCACAGAAGTCACCATGCCCAGCTATGACTTCGTCGAGCTCGTCAATCTCCCCCTCAATATGTTCGAAGGTTTTCGGTAGATCTTCAGCTGAGGGGGCGAATTTTTCACTGCTGGCTCCAACTGAGTAAAAAATCTTTCTTAAGCGTTGAATGCATTTGTTGCTAAATTCCAGACATTTTTCTTGAAGGCTTGTCAATAGTTTTCTCAAATCTGAATTTTGTTGAGCTTCGGCTTCAAGTTTTGCATTAAGCTCTAGCTTTTCTCGCTCGAACTGTTCAGACTGGCGGAGAAGCTTCGTGTTCAGTTCTGTTATTTTTGCTTCAGCTTCCGCCAATGAACCTTCGGCTGCCTGGAGCTCAAAGTTCTTTTTCTCAATAACATCCGATTGCTCCTTTATTTTGCTTTCTAAATTTTCAATTATAACTTCGTGCTTCTTATCTTCAAAATCTTGCTGCATTTGCAAGGCTTTGCTCAATAGCATACTCTGCACGAAAACAACCTTCGTCAGACATGTTTTATTGTTAGAAACAATAAAGTTAAGGGACAAGTAGTTCACCTTGAAGTTGGAATAAAATAAACTACCAACGACATGTTGTCGTCGGTAGCGGCTGATGTCTGTTTCTAGTTTCGGGAAGCCGATACTCTTGGACAGAGTGCTGATAACTTTGGCTCCTGTCTGATCTCGAATACAATCTAATTTCTCATCATCAACGCCTCCGAAGAGGAGTGCCCTAGGTTTGTATCCACAGGATTTGGCATACTCTCTAAGCTCTTCTATTTCAGCTTTTGATAGTTGTTCTCCAACTAAATTCTGAAACATGAAGGTCTCGTTCTCTGAAGCTTCATCAGCAATTTCTTTTCCTTTCCCCGACGCTGCGGTCACGGCCTCTTCGGCGGCGGTGGTAGCTTCTTCTGCAGCCATGTCTAGCAATATTTGGTCAATGTGTTCAATTGTGCTCTCCAGGTTCAAACCTTCAGCTGAGGCAGCTTCGGCAGCCGCGGCCTCCGAAGGTGCAATTTCAATATCTGTCTCCTCTGCAGCCACTGGTGTTTTCTGGGCTGAAGCTCTTGGCGGCGTCTTGTCAATTACCTCTGTCACAGTAATAATTCTTTGTTTCTTTGCCTTGATTGTTTTCTTCGATTTTTCGGGCTCCTTGTCCTTCTGAAAAAACTTTGTCAGTTGAGGGCCCAGTGGACTTAGCTTTGCAGGTAAGGATTCAGTCATTACCTTCAGAATTTCCTCAATGACAGCAGCAGAAGGTGATGCGGGGGTTTCTTCTGCTTCGGATATTTGTTGCTTCGGAGAAGAAGTTTTCCTCTTCTTCGGAATTTTCTTCTTTGTTGGTTCTTTTTCTTCATTCATGGCCTCAGTTATCCTTTTTCTTTTTTGGCCCCCAGCACCTTTGTTCAGATTTTCATAATCAGGATAATCGAAGCCCAAGGCGTCCAACACTCGATTTAGCCTTCGCTTCGGACGGGTGCCGAAGGAAGCGGTCATCAATTGATCTTCTTTTTTGGAATAATTGCCAAGTATTTCATTGCACATCGCTTCAATCGTTTCCAGCCACTCTTGGCAAGGTGTTTTAAAGTATTTCTTAAACTTGAAGTAGTAAGGTAAACGTACAAGTTCACCTTCTTTCTTTTCCCCTTGTAGCTTCGGCATTTCCCATTCTTTTAAACTGGGAAAAACTTTGAAAGCTAAAAACTCTTGAACCAGGTCCCTTGTGCTGATATGCTCTGCAATAATTCTGAATTCACTCATTGCTTGTTGTGTTGGACCTTCGGGTGTCATGTTGCAGCGAGGTCGGGTTTCTCCGAAGATTAATTCAAGTGGACTTTGTACAAGCTTTTCCTTGTCGTCATCAACCTTGACATAGAACCACTCAGATTTCCAGCCTGCTGCCCATTTGCTTCGGTAGCTAATTACAGGAAACTTTGTAGTTTTCCGATAGGCGAAGTTATAACAACCGAAATTGTCGTGCAATCCATCCTTTCTAGCCTTCGTTTGATAATGCAACTCGTGAACCCGGCAAAAGCTGTCCGCAAATGGTTCCACTGCTTGGCTTCGGAGTGCCCAGATATAAACAATAAGTCTAACAATAGCGTTGGGGGTCAACTGGTGAAAATAAATACCGAACCTCTTCAGTACCTCTGCAATAATCCCATGTAGTGGGAACCTTAATCCAGCTTTTAGAAAGCTTTTGAAAATAACAATTTCATCCTTCTCCGGCTTTGGGGTAGTCTCTTCTCCCCCGAAGCGCAATAGCTTCTTCTGATTTTCAGTAAAAAAGCCCGATTTTACCATCTTGGACAAATCAGCTTTCGAAACAGTAGATTTCCCGAAGTCCAAGTGGCTGGGCTTGCTTGGCATGGCAATGCGATAATCATCTTCAGAATCAGTTTCCTCCATATCTTCTTCTTCTGCTTCAGCTATTGTTTGTTCTGCTTGTTCTGCATCATCATGAGGGATCTTTTCCGAAGTCACCAGCCCGGATCGTTGCATAGCTTCGGAGATGGGAATAGTCTCCGAAGCTTCAGTCTCGTCCCCCTCACGCTCAACCCTGGCGGTAGAACGCACTCTGGCCATTTAATTATGAACTTGTGGAACGTTAATACTTTCTTCCTCCGAAGCAGGTATCAAACTGGAGCTTCGTTCGATTCCGACAGACAAGCTTCGGCGACGGTTAAAAATTTTGGCAGCAAAACAGTGTAAATAGCAGTGAATGCTGTGGTAACTTCACACCTACTCGTCTGTTTATATAGTGTTGCAGGTAAGAAGGCGAAGCGCCAGGATTTTTACACCAGGCGGACACCCGCTCGTACTCGCTGCGTGGTGGACCGCAGAGATCGAACAGTAGCTCTGCAAGGTGGGGCCGCTACACGATGAGAAATTGAATCGTTTCTCGACAACGAGCTCAGGGAAGGTGTTTTTTAGACCTTCGGCGCTCCGAAGCTTAAGAAACTTTTTTCACGGATCAAGCTCGTTACGAAAAACGATCTAGCACCGCGAAAGGGGCTACTGTTGGGCCTATGCTTCGTCGCCGAAGGTCTTCTAGGAAGAAGCGACCTTCGGCTGAAGCTGTTTGTGTAAGATGGCCGAAGGTCCCTCTTCATGAAGCTTCGGTATCACAAACCGACTTAAAGATAGAATGACCTTTTAGTCCATAAAGGTCTAAGTCAATGTTGTAAACTTTCATAAGGGACATACTTGTAATCTCTCACAGGCTGCGCCCTGTGCCTATAAATAGTGAACAGTATTCCTTTACTGTTCACGCATTCCTGTATCTACAATCGCATCATTCGGAAACCAATCTTTGCCAAGGCAGAGGTATAACTGTATTCAATAATTAAATATGCCGAGTAAATGTAATGTGGTTCATTTATGATTCGTTTACCTTTGATACTCTATACTTTATGTTATTTTATACAATCTATTAAACTACAATTACGAAGATTTAATCTTCGTAATCGTATTGTCATCAACCTTCGTCCAAGGTCCATTAATCCTCAAAGGAATAATGTCCTTCGTTGGACGAAGGACATTTAACATTTAACACTTTATGTTGCCTTGTTCTTAATTCATAGCATTTGAGAACAAGTCCCCAACAGTCAGCATATCTAAGGCGAGCCCAGTCTTGTTGTGCTTGGGGAAAGACTGTGTATTTTAACCTCTCAAAATGCTATTGCAATGCATTCCAGAGGTTGCTTGCCTTTCTCTCTGACATGTACTCATTCTTGAGTGTAGGCGAGAGATGATGTCGGAGAAAGTGCAATGCTTGGTCATTTTGCTCGGCGGTAGCCACTTCATATTTTTGGCCAAGTCCGATTGTACCTTTGAGCTTCTTGCCCCAAGCACAATTTGCACATCAGATGCCCATGTGAGATAGTTTTGGCCATGCGGGGCCAACACCTCAAATTCACGGCTCACGATACCCGTCATCTACATGTGATAAATTTCATAATTAGATCACTTCTTGTAATCATTTCAGAGAATGAAATAAATAATTATGCGAAAAATAAATAATTAAAATAAATGGTGCAATATACAAATCTAAACGCACGAAATGAATGGTGCAATATAAATAATTGCAAGTTAAATTTTTGGTGTTTAACTTCGTATTATTTCTGAAATAAATGTTTAATGATAAAACTAATACGTAGAACTAAAATGTAGTATACACTGTGCTACATGCATTTAAATGCTCCTTATTTTGGACTATGGGTGCGTCGTGCATGCATTTATTGCCAAGCGCATGCATGCAAAAGCAGGAGTGCCATGCATCCATACGTGTACGCATTTATATCCTCACTTTCCTTTTTTCTATTTCTCTTTTCCCCTCCCTTTTCTATTCTCTGTTCATACTTTGCGCAGGAGGCCAGAAGCTCAAGGGACGGTGGAGGTTGTGACCCCTGTGCTGTGCCCATACTGGGTTGTGGCGAGGCAGAGGCGTCTGCGTACCTGCGCTCTGCAGCAGCAAGGTGGCAGTGCCCGCTCATCTGTGCTCTACAGCGGTGACGCATTAACGCTCGCTCTCCTGCGCTCACCTGCGCGCTAGCATGCGGTAGCAGCGAGGCCAGGGCACGACGACAGCTACTTGCCTATGTGCGTGCAAGAGTGGTACCGAAGCTGACCCTATAGTTTTTTCTTTATTTCTTTTCTATGTTCTTGCGATGATGCAATGAAATAAATGTGTGTGTTACATGTGATTTATCAACGTGTGTGTCGGCGATTTTAAATCAGCGGCAATCACATGTGCATCCCCAACAACTTCGTGTCGGCGATAAATCTGCTAAGGGATTTGTGCTTTTCATGTATGTGCTTGAATAGAGAGAAAAGGATAATATTATGCATAAAATCTGAGTTCAACATCTTTCTTAATACCTTTTGCTCGATCTCCTTAGTAGAGCCTCGTGCGTGATAATGTGTTAAGAACCCCTTTCTACCGAGTGTAGTCCAAGGGCTCCTTAACTGAATAATAATAGAACACAAGGAGACAAGAGTGTAGAGAGGGACTGATTCTTTATTATGTGGTGCTGCTGTCCAAGGGGTACAGGTTATGGAGACCTCCTCTCTATTTATAGACAAAATCTAGGGTTTTAGGCATATGGGCCACATGGGCCTTCGTGGCCCTAAAGGGCTTCTTAACACTTCTTTTGTTAATCAGACGTGGGAGTTAGGTGCTCGTCGGCGGCATATCGAGCGTGCCACCGGCATATGCGCGCACACCGTCGTAGATGATGTTGCTTCCCTGGTGGAATCCCTGGGAGTGGGACATAGAAGTCACGGTAGTCGCCCGAGTGGCGGCGGGGGAGATCGCTATGTTGCTTTTGGTGGGTTGGCTCATGGACGTGGTGGTCTCGTATGGTGGCGTAGCATGCCCATCGTCTGCGGGATCCCGACCACGACCTTCTTCCTACACAGCTCATGAGCAGCAACTGCAACCCCATCATAAGCACTGACCTGGGGAAAACTGAATCTCCTTTTTTAACTCTGAGCCCAGTGGTGAGAGCATCTAGAGGGGGTCAATAGGTGATACTGTAAAGATAGCTCAACAAAACAAACTTGGTCTAAAATTAGATTAGTGAGATCAAAAACCAAGTTTGAATGAAGAGTATGAGAGAAGAGAACTTCTTCACTTAATTGCTCTCACAAGGTGAGTAATAAACTTAGAGCAATATTGTAAGTGAAGTGAAATGATAGAAAGAGTAGAATCACAATAAGGTAAAGTAACTTAGACAAGTGACCCATCGATTTTTATCTCGTGGTTTGGTCAAGCATAAAATGCTTGCCTACTCCACGTTGTGGCGTCCCAATGGACGAGGGTTGCACTCAACCCCTATCAAGTGATCCAATGATCAACTTGAGTACCATGGTTCTCTTTATTATCTCAAGTTTTTCCCCATTGTGAGGAATCTCCACAATTTGGAGTCTCTCACGCCTTACACAGTTGATCTCAAATAAACCACAAAAGTAAGGGGTAGAAACACACACAAGAGACAAGATCACAGCAACACACGCACACAAGTTGAGAGAGGAGCACAAGAGACAACATCGTAGAATTTCAGCTCAAAACACTTGCTCGAATCTCAATCTATCAAAGAAAAAAACGTGGTCGTAGTGTCTCAGTGTTGTAGGATGTTCAAAGGATGCTTGGTTTAGTGCTCCATGCGCATAGGGGTCTCTTTTATAGCCCCAAGGGACCTAGGAGCCATTGGAGCTCCATTTGGCAGGCTCTGGTTGCCTTCTATCCGTGGGTGCACCAGATTGTCCGGTGCACACCGGACAGTGAACAATACAACGACAAAGAATCCCCTGATTGGCTACTTTCTGCTTCTAGGGGCACCGGACTGTCCGGTGGGTGGCATCGGACCGTCTGGTGCACCATTTGACCGTTGACCCGAGGACGACGTGGCCACTAGCCGTTGGCTAGCTAGCACACCGGACTGTCCGACGCACCATGCAAACGGTTCGATTAATTATAGCTGGCGGATGCTGATTTTTCCCGAGAGCTATTTGTGTGGTGGATCGTGCACCAGACTGTCCGGTGGGTGGCACCAGACCGTCCGGTGCTACGCAGACTAGTCTGCTTTCTCCTTTTTCAATCTTAATCTCTTTTGCTCCTTTTGGTTTTGTTGGGGACTTGTTCTCAAATGCTATGAGTTAAGAACAAGGCAACATAGAAAGTGTTAAATGTTAAAGTCCTTCGTCCTTCGAAGCATTATCTCCCTTCGGATATAATGAATTCCGGACAAAGGTTATGAAGGACATACCTTCATAAGCACAATAAATGATGAAGAAGGATTCATATACAAAATATGGAAAGTAACATAAATACTTCAAACATTATTATCAACTTATTTTTTTGCGTTACTGTATCAACAATAACAAATTATAAATGTACCTTCGGCTCGAAGGAAAGCAAGGGTACAAGCGTGACGCGAAAGCGAATGCCAAGTCAGCGTGAACAGTACGGGAATACTGTTCACCTATTTATAGGCACGGGTCGCAACCCATGCAAAATTACATCCAGGCCCTTTGCTTTTGACAATAACTCTATAGTAATCTATATGGGTTTAGATAGTCTTTTCCTCTTTAAGTCGGTTTCCTCTTTTCTGCTATCATGCCGAAGCTCCCTTGCGCACAACTTCGGCTCTGTTCCATCCTTTGTATTCTTTCCATGCTTCTTCATACCGTGGGTTCTAGTTCGAAGATCCCTGTCCTCACATTATACTCTAGAGACATTGTTAAATCATGTTTTTGAGGACCTTCGGAAGCCGAAGGCCCCCAACAGTAGCCCCTCGCTATATTAATTTGTTAGAATGATAAATTCATATTGCGACATGGACGAAGGCCTTAAGCCGAAGGTCCAAAAAAACACCTTCCCTTTGCTAGAATAGCAACAGTCATTGACAAGCGGGACCCTCCAGCTTTCAACACACTAGACGTATAAATAAGAGCTCACCACGAGTTCATTTGGCACGCTTTCTTGCCATCTGCTCTTGCTCACCCAATTTTTAGCCCCTGCGCACCAACACTTTCTTGGCTTTGAATTTTTGAGCTTCGTATTCAAGAGTGGTTTTTCAGCACCTCCGAAGATGTCTGAAGATAAGAAAGTTGTTGCTGAAACTAAGCTGAGCCTTCTTGAGGAGAAGAATCTTGGATTTCTTGAATCAATGTCAAAGACAAATACAGAAAAGATTACAAGGGAAATTTTGGAAGGTTTGTCTGAAGATACTGGTGATAGTGACAGTTATGATGCAGAAAGTGGGGGGGGGGAGACTCGGAAGATCGACCCTGGCGGCCAAGCCACGCAGTTTTTGGAAAATCAATTATTAAGCAAAGCCATCTTGTCAATATGAGGGGTAGGTATTTTCGGGATTTGTCTATTGTGAGGGCTGACAAAGGAGAGAAGACTTGTCCTACTCCCGAGGAAAATGAAGTTGTGATCTTCCAAAGCTTCTTCAAGGCTGGGCTTCGGTTCCCTCTAAGCAGTTTCGTGGTTGACGTTTTGAAGATATTTGAAATATGCTTACATCAAATTACTCCCGAAGCAATCATAAGGATGGGAATTTTCATATGGGACGTGAAGAGCCAAGGTTTGGAGCCAAATGCAAAAAGTTTCTGCAATATGCATGAGCTATTATATGAGACGAGACCCTAGGGTAAAGAACAATATCATAACAATTTTGGCTGTTATAGCTTCGGTGCTCGATCTGGGTCAAGCTGCCCCGTGCCAACATTTCGAAAGAGATAGCCTGGAGACTGGATGAGGGAATGGTTCTATGTGACGAACGATTTGAAGGCACGAGAAGATATTAAAGATATCATCATGTGCCCCATCTGGCAGCGTTTCGGCCTTCGGAAACCGAAGGTGGACATGGATGAAGCAGCCGAAGAATGCCAGAGGGCCTTCGGCGTAGTTTGTTCTTTCATCGGGACAAGAGATTTGATCTAGGAACACATAGCCTACAGAGTGTGGCCACTTGTAGAAAAGTGGGAAATGCCAAAGGAGACCATCAGCAAACCTGACGAAGGTGGTCTAGTTAGGTTGAAATACACCTTCAGATATGAGGGTAAATTTATTGAACCAGACGATGATTGGTTGAAATGTATTGAAGCTACAAGCGATGAACTGCTTGGGCCATATTCGAAGGCGGAAGATACTGCACTATCTGCGGCCTTCGGAGGCCGGAAGAAGAAAAGGCTCAACCGCGTTTTTGATGCTATTGGATTTGTCTATCCTGACTACCGTTACCCAATACAGGGTCAAAAAAGAAAAGGTACGGCTTATGTGAAGGAAGTTGCTTCAGCCGCTCCTAGTGAGCCAGCGCTGAAGAGAAAAAAGATGAAAGTTCTTACGCACCGGCCACGCTATATTGAATCGACCATAGTGCCTGAGTTTGTCGGTGAGACCTCTTCGGCCACCGAAGCCAAGGAGCCAACTCCTCTGCAGAATATTGAAGAGTTGGCCGTAATGCCGGAGGTGGAAAAAATGGAAGAACCAAGGGCTGAAGAGACAAAGACATCGGAAATTTTAAGTCCTTCAGCAAGAGTTGAGGTGCCAATGCCAATGCCGAGGGCACAAAAAGACCTTACAACAACTCCCAAGAGGAAAAGAATGGTTAACATGCTAGATGTGCTGGAAACAATAAAATCTTCAAGCTCTACTTCAAAGATAGCTGTCGAAGTTCCAAAGACACAAATTGAGGCCGAAGCTGCCAAAAGTCAAGCGGAAGCTGAAACTGGGCTTTCAGAGCCTACCAAGAGGGAATTCTTGGAAATTGAAAAAGAAACGGAAAAAGAATCTGCAGAAGAAATTTTATCTGAGAAAACCACCACACCTATTCCCGAAGCATCTTCCGAAGCTCCTAACTATGTCTTACGTCATGCTTCGGGTAAAAATCTGACCGAAAAAGAAAAACGAGAAGCTCAGTTCTATGCGCAAAAATTGAAATATCCAAAAGGGGCGCTGATATTCAACGGCAGCGGAGAAGAAGACTTCTTGTATTGTCTCCCTGACAGCAAGGAGATTTCTGTCTGTCGGGAGATGAGCAAGAGCTTCGGATTCCCGACATTAGAAGACGGGCTTTCGGTGTTGTCAAAAGATGAGCTGGCCGACAGCTTAGCATACAATAGTTTAAAGGTGAAAAAATGAGATCTTTGTATTATTTTTTGAAGCCAAAATTTTTCATTTGCTTAAACTTATTAGCGCATTTTTTGCTAGGCCTTATACTTAGCAATAGGGGTGAAAACGGGCGGATACGGACGGATATTAGCTCATCCTGTATCCTACCCTAATGTATTTAAAACGGATTCGGGATCGGATACGGATAGTTAGAAACGGGACGGATACGGATACAGGGACCGGATATTTATCCGGGCGGATAAGTGACGGATACGGATATTATTTGATCGGATATCGGATACTTGTCGGATAATGCATTAATTGGTTATCAAAAAATATTCTTGTTCGACCACGAAATTGCAAGTAAATTAATACTAATAAGCATTTAATAGAAGATAATCTCAAGTTCCCACGTAAAAATGGTAAAGTGAAGTATTGATTATGTTGAAACTTGGATACTTAGAGTGATTTCACGTGTAACTCACGCAATAAGTGGAAATAAAATAGAAGAAACGTTGACATCCTGTGGATTTTATGGTCCCATTATTTTTTATGACTATATGTGGCCATATGTTGTACCTTCGTATAATTTCATAGATTTCTGAGGCTATTTATACATTATTAATTTCTTTCTACATAAAATCATCAAAGTATAATTAAAATTCATAAATACACTAGTTTTGATCCAAAATTGCAAAAAGCTTACCAAAACAAATAAACATTCTATTCAAATAAAACCTCAAGTCGCCACATGAAAATGATAAGTGAAATATTAATTATGTTGAAACTTCGATACATAAAATGATTTCACATGTAACTCACGCAATAAGTGGGAGTCGAATAGAAGAAACACCAACATCTTGTGGATTTTATAGTCCAAATGTTTTTGAGAACTATATGTGGATATATGTTGTGTCCCCGTAAAAATTCATGAATTTTTTAGGCTATTTGGTGTATTATTAATTTCTTGTTGTAGAAAATCATCAAAATACAATTAAATTCATAAAAATATTGTAGCGTCGACCGAAAATTGCAAATAAGTTACCAATATTAATAAATAGTTTATAAAAAGATAATCCTAAGTTCCCACATGGATATAATCTTAAGTCCCCACATGAAAATGATAAAGTCTATTATTTTGATATAAATTTAGACATTATTTTAATGATTTTGGCCTAAAGATATGTTTAAACAAAAATGTGATGTACTACAAAGTTATAGATCTCTTCGAGCTCTACAATTTTCATATAAACTTTATCTTCATCTGATTTCATATGTAAAAGTTATGATTTTATAACTATATTATTTTGCAGAAAAAGAAAAAACGGGTACCCGAATTCCGGGTACCCGTATCCGACCCGAATATCCGGGTATTTACCGGGTAGTACTCGCTCCGTATCCGACCCGAATCCGAAGCCATACTATCCGGGTATTACCCGTATCCGTCCCGAATCTAAAAAATACCCGTATCCGTATCCGAAAAATGGTCCCGAATCAGTATCCGTATCCGGTACCCGTTTCGGGTACCCTACCCGTTTTCACCCCTACTTAGCAATGCCCTCAGGGCACAAAAAGATGCCGAAAATGAAGGGTGTACCATAGCCTTGAGCAACCTTCGTTCCGAAGTAATTGAACTAAGGAACGAAGGTCTCAAAAAAGATAAAATACTACATTCGTTGGTGGATAGAATAAAAGAAGACGAAGCTTCTTTCAAAGCTCAAGCTGAGGCCCAGAAGCGCGAAATTGAGGATCTTCGGAAACAGCTAGCCGAAGCTAAAGAAAAATGCACATTTGAAGAAGCTAAACGAGAAATTGGTGAACAATAGGCAAATCATTTAGAGAAAAATGTTGAAGAGCTTCGTGCATCCAAGAAAAGGTGTTATGAAAAGTCTATAGAATGTGTTAAGAAAATAAAAACCAGCTTCGCCAGCGTTGGCGTGTTCTCAAGTGAAGAAAATTTCATAAGGGGCGACCCCGAGGGCCCAATTGAATGGATCAGCCACGAAGCTGAAGCTTTTGAAGAAGTTTTGAATGGCCGCGGAGACATATGTGCCTTCTCGGGTGCTAGGGGGATTGCCACTGTTTTGGAGAGAAAAGGCTGCGATCATGTGAAATCCTTGGCACAAATCGAAGCCGACTTATCTTCTGAAGACATAAAAGACCCTTTGGCCGAAGCAAGCTTGGTTGGTGGGAAATTTTTCACCGACATCTGGGAAAATGGTGGCCGGGAGATGGCTCAAGAAATTATAAGGAAAAGTGAGAAAGGTATTCACGACGCTAGAAAAGTAGCAGAGGCCGCCGAGAAAAGTGCGGATCTCGAGAGGCGAATAGGTATTGACTACTAGTTTTTGACTTTATGTTGTAATTATATGATTTCGGACTTATTTACACTTTGTAACACAGCCGCACTATCTTCTCCCCCAGAGCCCGTCGAGCCATTGGCGGACTCCAACGCAAAGGGGGACGACGAAATTAGAAAAATGGCCGAAGCTATTATGGATAAGGTTGTTGATCAATTATTAAACGAAGCTGCGGAAGTGGTCTTAAGAGAAGATTAGCTGCTATTATAAAGACATTTAGAATGTAATATTTGCTGGACAAAGTGTGTATTATTTTCATAAGCTTGAATGTAATATATAAGCTGCTTGTAACTCAATTCTTTATGATGCATGAAACTTTATGTGCATACCGTTTTTGAGCCTTCGGCGAAAAAACACCTTCCCTTCTTTTCATGCTTCGTGAAGAATATCCATATTTCATAAAAACATCCAATCTTCGTAAAATCAGTAAGCAATAGATCTTTTTAGAGTTTGACGAAGGTATGCTTCTTCAATGATTATTTTTGTGCCTTGGCACTACTTCTTCAAAACAATCTCTGAAGAACAACATTGAACCCCCTTCTTGCGTCATTGATGCAATATGATGTTATGCTATGCAAATGATGTGATGATGTGATGTTATGCAAAATGATATTTGCCGAAGATCAGCGTTTATTTTTCGCTGTAAGCCTCCCTTAGGAGCTTCTTCGCCTTCTATTTCGGCGGTATCAGCGTTTACTTTCGCTGTAAGCCTCCCTTAGGAGCTTCTTCGCCTTTTACTTCAGCGGAATCAGCGTTTATTTTTCGCTGTAAGCTCTGCATTCCCTTTGGAACGACTTTTGAGCAGAAAAGTTACGCTGCGCTTCCTTAGGAACGACTTTTTTGTATCTTCGGAGATACTTTCTGTAATCACGAGCTCTTAAGACCGAGCTTCGGCAATTTTTCTGACTCCGTAAATCTATGGAGAAGATATATTTTTACTATGGTAAAAAACGAAGCTGTTACAAAAAAATTGTAAATGAGAAGAAAAACTTAAGCTTTAATGATTGTTCCTTATTTAAACGAAAAAATGAAAACAAATGCAAGAACTGTTGCCAAGGTAGGATATCTTCTAGTAGATGTGCTTCGACTCTGGCACAGTGCTATTAACTGTGCGAGCTTCGGACTCCTCTCTGAAGTCTCGCTGCTGATGAGTGTGCTAGCTCCCTTCTACCTGCTGGCCTCGTTGCATTGGTGGTGGAGGTGGAGGCTGTTGCCAAGACACCTGAGGTTGGCTTGCCGAAGCAACAAAAGCTGCAGGATGGTTACCCACATACTCTGGAATGTATGGTGAGTGATATGAAGCAGTATGCATAACTTGCTTCGGTTGGCTCTGTTGGGCTGCAGCTTCTGCTATCTCTTTCTGTTTCTGGATGGTGACATGGCACATCCTGGTAGTATGGCCCTTGTCCTCACCACAGAATAAGCAATAAATTTTCCTAGGCTGATCCCCAAATCTTCCTCCGAAGCCCCTGGCGCCTCTGCCCCTTGGAGCTGGCGGCCAAAGATAGCTCTGTTGTTGCCCCGAAGCCTGAGAGGAGTATTGTGGCCAATGTTGCTGGCTTCCTCTGTCATCATTTTGAGTGGAATGGATTGATCTCACATGTCTTGGGTGGATTCTCCCTCCGAAGCCCCTGGTCATTTCGGAGAACCTGTAAGCTTCCTCTCTTCTTTGACGAAAATCATTATCAGTGCGGATGTATTCATCCATCTTTTGGAGCATTTTTTCCAGGGTCTGAGGGGGTTTCCTGGCGAAGTATTGGGCCGCAGGTCTTGACTGAAGCCCCTTGATCATGGCCTCAATGACAATTTCATTGGGCACTGTTGGCGCTTGTGCCCTCAGGCGTAAGAACCTTCGAACATACGCCTGAAGATATTCTTCATGATCTTGGGTGCACTGGAATAAAGCTTGAGCGGTGACCGACTTCATTTGAAACCCTTGGAAACTGGTAATCAGCATATCTTTCAGCTTCTGCCATGATGTGATTGTTCCTGGCCGAAGAGAGGAGTACCAGGTTTGTGCAACATTCTTGACAGCCATGACGAAAGACTTCGCCATGACTGCAGTATTGCCACCATAGGAAGATATTGTTGCTTCGTAGCTCATCAGAAACTGCTTCGGATCTGAGTGTTCGTCGTACATGGGGAGTTGAGGTGGCTTGTAAGACGGAGGCCAAGGTGTAGCCTGCAGTTCTGCTGACAGAGGAGAAGCATCATCAAAAGCAAAATTTCCATGATGGAAATCCTCATACCAGTCATCCTCGTTGAAGAAGCCCTCTTGATGAAGCTCTCTGTGCTGAGGCCTTCGGTTCTGCTCATCTTGAGCAAGATGGCGAACTTCTTCAGAGGCTTCATCTATCTGCCTTTGCAGGTCAGCTAGCCTAGCCATCTTTTCCTTCTTCCTTTGCACCTGTTGATGGAGCATCTCCATATTCCAGATCTCTTGATCTAAGTCGTCCTCCTGAGGCGTTGGACTGGTGGCCTTCCTCTTCTGGCTTCGGGCCTCCCGAAGAGAGAGGGTCTCCTGGTTGGGGTCCAGCGGCTGCAGAGCGACAGCCCCTGTTGCTGAAGCTTTCTTTGGCGGCATGACGAAGGTCTTCGCTTGCCGAAGGTGTTCGAAACTCAAAAAGTGGAAGTGAGTTCACCGGAGGTGGGCGCCAATGTTGGGGACTTGTTCTCAAATGCTAAGAGTTAAGAACAAGGCAACATAGAAAGTGTTAAACGTTAAAGTCCTTCGTCCTTCGAAGCATTATCTCCCTTCGGATATAATGAATTCCGGACGAAGGTTATGAAGGACATACCTTCATAAGCACAATAAATGATGAAGAAGGATTCATATACAAAATATGGAAAATAACATAAATACTTCAAACATTATTATCAACTTATTTTTATTTGCGTTACTTTATCAACAATAACAAATTATAAATGTACCTTTGGCTCGAAGGAAAGCAAGGGTACAAGCGTGACGCGAAAGCGAATGCCAAGTCAGCGTGAACAGTACGGGAATACTGTTCACCTATTTATAGGCACGGGTCGCAGCCCATGCAAAATGACATCCAGGCCCTTTGCTTTTGACAATAACTCTATAGTATCTATATGGGTCTAGATAGTCTTTTCCTCTTTAAGTCGGTTTCCTCTTTTCTGCTATCATGTCGAAGCTCCCTTGCGCACAGCTTCGGCTCTGTTCCATCCTTCGTATTCTTTCCGTGCTTCTTCATACCGTGGGTTCTAGTTCGAAGATCCCTGTCCACACATTATACTCCAGAGACATTGTTAAATCATGTTTTTGAGGACCTTCGGAAGCCGAAGGCCCCCAACAGGTTTGACTTCATAAAGTCCTTAGCACTTAGACAAATATGGTTAGTACTCAAAACAATTGACTAAGTGTCCAGAGCTTACCTTTTTCACTTGGTCCCATATAGATTTGTATTTTGCCCTCTTTTCAAGCTCAGTTTGCTTTTAAGTACCTATGCTCATTTCTCATATTAGATGATGTTAGTCTAAATAAAATGTGTTGAGCATTTAATCACCAAAACAATATAGAAATGCCCCAAGGGCACATTTCCCTTTCAATCTCCCCTTTTTGGTGATTCATGCCAACACATCAAAAGCATCTCAAAATGCACTGACATATCCAAATGCGAGCTAAAAAAGTGCAAATTGATGTCAAAACTTAAAACCAATTAAATTATCACAAGATTTGGCATATTTAGATCATTTTACCACCACTTGGTTTGTTTTCACAAGGAAAATTCATTTTCCTATCTCTATGTCAAAAACACTTTGTTTTAGCAAATCAAAATATCTTTCAATACTAGTTTTGATCAAAAAGCTAGAAACTCCCCCCTTTTTTCACATAATCAAATTTCTCCCCCACAAGTGAGTAGTTTTTGCAATAAGATGGTTTTTATAAAAAACCAAGTATATTGTATACTTACACTTAAATTTTTGAAAAATTCACAAGCGGTAGTTGATCCAGTCGCTTTGGTCTTAATTTCTCCCCCTTTGGCATCAAGCACCAAAACAGAAGAACTAATGGCCTTTTAACCCCATTGCCTTATAAAAATTGCAACTAAAAGCCAAGGGCAATGAGAGAGCACAATAGTGACTTGGAAGAAGATACATTGATACCGGAATGCAGTAGAAGTCTTTTCTTTGTCCAAGTCCACCGTTTTCCTTTCAATCCACCTTTGAGACTATATCAAAATCACTCAAGCAAACATATTAGTCCTAAAGGGTCAAGTTGTAGCATATCCTCCCCCTAAATATATGCATCAGTTGCACAAGGACTTGTGAGGTCCCGAGATGACATTTCATAACTTGAGCACCAATAATAAGCAAATAAAGACAATAATGCTCAAAAGAATATGATCAAAGGCATAAAGACACGTGTATGCTATGGATCAATCCAAGTTTCGCGAATCTAAGACATTTAGCTCACTACGCAGCCCGCAAAACCTTTTCTCATCTAAAGGCTTGGTGAAGATATCAGCTAGTTGATTCTCGGTGCTAATATGACAAACATCAATATCTCCCCTTTGCTGGTGGTCTCTCAAAAAGTTGTGCCGGATGTCTATGTGCTTAGTGTGGCTATGTTCAACAGTATTATCCACTATGTGGATAGCACTCTCATTATCACGTAGGAGTGGGACTTTGCTCAGATTGTAGCCAAAGTCCCGAAGGGTTTGCCTCATCCAAAGTAGTTGTGTGCAACACTGACCTGTGGCAACATACTCGACCTCGGCGGTGGATAGGGCAACAGATGTTTGTTTCTTCGAGCTCCAGGACACCAGGGACCTTCCCAGAAACTGACAAGTCCCCTATGTGCTCTTCCTATCAACCTTGCATCTGGCATAGTCGGAATTTGAATATCCAATTAAGTCAAAGGTAGACCCTTTTGGATACCAGATTCCGAGGCACGGTGTATGAACTAAATATCGAAGAATCCGCTTCACAGCCACAAAGTGACATTCCTTGGGGTCGGATTGAAATCTAGCACGCATGCATACGCTAAGCATTATATCCGGTCTACTAGCAGAAAGATAAAGCAAAAACCTATCATAGACCGATATGCCTTTTGATCAACAAACTTACCTCCCTTGTCGAGGTTCAAGTGTCCATCGGTTCCCATGGGTGTCTTTGCGGCCTTTGTGTCCTTCATCCCAAACTTTTTGAGCAAGTCTTGAGTGTACTTCGTTTGGGAGATGAACGTCCCTTCCTTGAGTTGTTTCACTTGAAACTCAAGGAAGTAGGTCAACTCGCCCATCATCGACATCTCAAATTTTTGCATCATTACCCTACTAAACTCCTCATAAGACTTTTGATTAGTAGTAGAACCAAATATTATGTCATCGACATATATTTCGCATACAAACAAATCACCATTACAAGTCTTAGTAAAAAGAGTAGGACCAGCTTTCTCGACCTTGAAAGCATTGGAAATAAGAAAATCTCTAAGGCATTCATACCATGCTCTTGGAGCTTGCTTAAGCCCATACAGCGCCTTAGATAGCTCATAAACATGGTCGGGATACCTATCATCCTCGAAGCCAGGGGGTTGCTCCACATACACCTCCTCCTTAATTGGCCCGTTGAGGAAAGCGCTCTTCACGTCCATTTGAAACAACTTAAAGGAATGGAGAGCATCATAG
The DNA here is from genome assembly GCF_902167145.1 of Zea mays. Taxonomy (NCBI): domain Eukaryota; kingdom Viridiplantae; phylum Streptophyta; class Magnoliopsida; order Poales; family Poaceae; genus Zea; species Zea mays. The sequence continues at coordinate 148,716,092 of NC_050096.1, read as the reverse complement.
GCTAATAAAATGCGAATCGACTCAAGCCTAGCTACAGGAGCAAAAGTCTCCTCAAAATCCAAACCTGTGACTTGGGCATATCCTTTTGCCACAAGTCGAGCATTGTTTCTTGTCACCACCGCGTGCTCGTCTAGCTTGTTGAAGAACACACACTTGGTTCCCAGAACGTTTTGCTTCGGACGTGGCACCAGGCTCCACACTTCATTTCTTTTGAAGATGTTGAGCTCCTCCAGCAATGCCAACACCTAGTCCAGATCCTTCAAGGCTTCTTATACCCTGAAAGGCTCAATAGAAGTGAAAGGGAAATAGGGTTAACCTTTTGGTGGTTGATAGTCAACACAAACACATGGACTAACTAGTTTGTCTAGAATTTATGCATTACAGGTGCATAAGGTTCAACACAAACCAATAAAAGAATCAAGTTAGGGACATAATTTCAAAGGAGCAAAAGAACTTGAGTGTGCTAGAAATTGGCGCACCAGACTGTCCGGTGCACCAGGACCGTACATGTGTCAACCAGCCACTCTCGGGAAAATGAAGGCGCGCTCCGCTATAATTCACTAGACTGTCCGATGTGCCATCGGACTATCCGGTGAGTCAGCGGGCAACGACTATCCAATGCCAATGATTGACTCTGCAAAGTGCTACAGTGAGCTACAGTGCCGCAGCAGAAGTCAGAGCCGCGAAGTCAGAGGGCAACAGACTGTCCGGTGCCGCAAGAAGACAAACCTCCAATGGTCGACTTCGCTCTGAACCCTAATGGTTGGGTGACGTGGCGGGGCACCGTACAATGCACAGTGCCGGTCCAATGGCGCACCGGACTGTCCGGTGCGCCCATCGCTAGCAGCCTCCGCAACGGCTACCCAAGTGGTTGGGGGCTATAAATACCCCCAACCACCACAACCTTTGGTATCCAAGTTTTCTGAAGATCACATTCAATACAAGAGCTCAAGCATTCATTCCAAGACACAATACAAATGATCAAATCCTCTCCAAGTCCCAAATTCATTCCAAACACTAAGTGGCTTGTGAGAGAGAGATTTTTGTGTTCATGTGCGCTCTTGTCGCTTTGATTGCCTTTCTTCTTTTCCTATTCTTATTCTCAAGTGCTTTGTAAGCGAGGCAAGAGACACTAAGTGTGTGGTGGTCCTTGCGGGGTCTTAGTGACCCGTGAGATTAAGGAAGAAGGCTCACTTGGTATAAGTGATCGTTTGGGAGAGGGAAAGGGTTGAAATAGACCCGGTCTTTGTGACCTCCTCAACGGGGACTAGGTTCTTTGGAACCGAACCTCGGTAAAACAAATCATCGTGTTCACTCGCCTTGTTTCTTGGTTGATTTGTTTTCCTTCTCTTTCGGACTTGAATTTTATTCTAACGCTAACCCGGCGTGTAGTGTGTTTTAAGTTATAAATTTCAGGTTTCGCCTATTCACCCCCCTCTAGGCGACTTTCAATTGGTATCATAGCTAGTTCTTCATTAAGAGTCTAACCAACTCGAAGTGATGTCTGGAGATCATGCCAAGAGGGAGATCATGACCGACGAAAAGGCCGCAAGCTCGGGGAGGACTCTCTCAAGGGTGTCCGACAACAAAAACAAAGAGGAATCCTCTTCCTCCATCAAGTCGCATAGGAAAGGTGACAAGAAGAAGATGAAGAAAGTGGTCTACTACGAGACCAACTCTTCTTCACCCTCCACATCGAGCTCCGAGTCATCCACCGCTTCTAAGCGCCATGAGTGCAAGAAGTATAGTAAGATGCCCCTACGCTATCCCCGTATTTCAAAGCGCGCTCCATTACTTTCCGTTCCCTTAGGCAAACCACCATATTTTGATGGTAAGGATTATTGTATGTGGAGTGATAAAATGAGGCATCATCTAACCTCACTCCACGAAAGCATATGGGAAATAGTTGAATTTGGAGTGTAGGTACCGCAAGTGGGGGACAAAGATTATGACTCGGATGAGGCCACCCAAATTAAGCACTTTAACTCTCAAGCCACGTCTATACTCCTCGTCTCCTTGTGTCGAGACGAGTATAACAAGGTGCAAGGGTTAAAGAGCGCCAAAGAAATTTGGGACGTCCTCAAGACCGCGCACGAAGGGGACGAGGTGACCAAGATCACCAAGCGCGAAACGACCGAGGGAGAACTCGGTCGATTCGTCCTCAACAAAGGGGAAGAGCCGCAAGCCATGTACAACCGGCTCAAGACGATGGTCAATCAAGTGCGCAACCTCGGGAGCACCAAGTGGGATGACCATGAAATGGTCAAGGTTTGTTCTAAGATCCCTTGTTTTTCACAATCCTACTCAAGTGCAATTAATTCGTGGGGATCCTAGATATAAACTAATGTCTCCCGAGGAAGTAATTGGCAAGTTTGTGAGCTTTGAACTTATGATCAAAGACTCCAAACACATTGTCAACTTGGAGCAAGGCGCCACCTCCACACCCGAGGTGCAACCCATCGCATTCAAAGCGATGGAAGAGAAGAAAGAGGAGTCTACATCAAGTAGGCTTCCCATCGACGCCTCCAAGCTCGACAACGATGAAATGTCACTCATCATCAAGAGCTTCCGCCAAATCCTCAAGCAAAGGAGAAGGAAGGACTACAAGTCCTGCTCCAAGAAGGTGTGCTACCGGTGTGGTAAGTCCGGTCATTTCATAGCAAAATGTCCAATTTCTAGTGGAAGTGATAGGGACGACGATAAGAAAGGGAAGAAGAAGGAAAAGAAGAGATACTAAAAGAGGAAGGGCCTCGATGCCCACATATGCCAGGAATGGGACTCCACCGAGAGCTCCACCGACTCCTCCTCTGACGAGGACGCCGCCAACATCGCCGTCAACAAGGGCCTCCTCTTCCCCAACGTCATCCACAAGTGTCTCATGGCTAAGGACGGCAAGAAGAAGAAGGTACAATCTAGAGCCACCCCCAAATATACAACATCTAGTGATGAGGGTAGCTCTAGTAATAGTGAAGATAATTTAATGTCTCTCTTTGCCAACCTTAGCATGGACCAAAAGAAAAAATTAAATGAACTAATAAAGGCCATTAATAAAAAAGATGAACTCTTGGATAGCCAAGAGGACTTCCTCATTAAAGAAAACAAGAAATTTGTTAAATTGAAAAATGCTTATGCTCAGGAAGTAGAAAAATGTGAAAACTTAACTAAGGAGCTTAGCATTTGTCATGATTCAATTTCTAGTCTTAGAACTGAGAATGCTAATTTAATTTCTAAGATTGAAAAATTGAATGTTTGCAATGATTCTATTTCCGGTCTTAGAGATGAGAATGCTAGATTAAAATCTAAGATAGAAGAATTAAATGCATGCGAACCCTCTACATCTACTGTTGATCATGTTTCTATTTGCACTAGATGTAGAGATATTAATGTAGAAGCTATTGATGATCACCTTGCTATGATTAAACAACAAAATGATCACATAGCTAAATTAACTACTAAAATTGCTGAGCATGAGCTCGAAAATGAAAAATTTAAATTTGCTCGTAGCATGCTTTATAATGGGAGACTCCTTGGCATTAAGTATGGCATTGGTTTCCAACAGTGGAGCAATGTCAAGCTCAATACCCCTAAAATATTGTCTAATTTTGTTAAGGGCAAGGCTCCCATGGTTCAAGATAGTGAAGGCTATATTTTATATCCTGCTAACTATCCTGAGCACAAAATTAGGAGAATTCATGCTAGAAAACCTCACACTGTTTCTCATCATGCATTTATGTATAAAAATGAGGCTTCTAGCTCTATGCATTCAACTCATGTTAAATTGCCTAAAAGGAAAACTCCCACTGCATCAAATGATCATAATATTTCATTTAAGACTTTTGATGCTTCATATGTTTTAACTAACAAATCAGGCAAACTAGTTGCCAAATATGTTGGGGGCAAACACCAGAGCTCCAAAACTTGTGTTTGGGTACCCAAGGTGCTTGTTTCTAATGTCAAAGGACCCAAGACCGTTTGGGTACCTAAGAACAAGGCCTAAAATTGTTTTGTAGGTTTATGGATCTGGTGGTTCAAGTTGGATAATCGATAACGGGTGCACAAACCACATGACAGGGGAGAAGAGAATGTTCTCCTCCTATGAGAAAAATGAAGATCCCCAATGAGCTATCACATTCGAGGATGGAAATCATGGTTTGGTCAAAGGTTTGGGTAAAATTGTTATATCTCCTGACCATTCCATTTCCAATGTTTTTCTTGTAGATTCTTTAGATTACAATTTGCTTTCTGTTTCTCAATTGTGTAAAATGGTCTACAACTGTCTATTCACTGATATATGTGTCACTGTCTTTAGAAGAAGTGATGATTCAATAGCTTTTAAGAGAGTGCCAGAGGGTCATCTCTACTTAGTTGATTTCAATCAAGCTGAACTAGACACTTGCTTAATTGCTAAGACTAACATGGGTTGGCTCTGACATCACCGACTTGCCCATGTTGGGATGAAGAATCTTCACAAGCTTCTAAAGGGAAAGCACATTTTAGGACTAACCAATGTTCATTTTGAGAAAGACAGGGTTTGTAGCGCATGTCAAGTAGGAAAGCAAGTTGGAGTCCATCATCCACACAAGAACATCATGACTACTGACAGGCCGCTCGAGCTACTCCACATGGATCTATTCGACCCGATCGCTTACATAAGCATCGGCGGGAGTAAGTACTGTCTAGTTATTGTGGATGATTATTCTCGCTTCACTTGGGTGTTCTTTTTGCAGGAAAAATCACAAACCCAAGATACATTAAAAGGATTCTTAAGACGGGCTCAAAATGAGTTTGGATTAAGGATAAAAAAGATTAGAAGTGATAATGGGACGGAGTTCAAGAATTCTCAAGTCGAAGGCTTTCTTGAGGAGGAGGGCATCAAGCATGAGTTCTCTTCTCCCTACACACCTCAAAAAATGGTGTAGTGGAGAGGAAGAATGGAACTCTAGTAGACATGCCAAGAACCATGCTTGATGAGTACAAGACACCAGACCGGTTTTGGGCAGAAGCAATCAACATTGCTTGCTACTCCATCAACCGGCTCTACCTTCACCAAATCCTTAAGAAGACATCATATGAACTCCTCACTGTTGATCTTGATGAATTAGATGATGAAGAGGCTCCATGCGTCGCGCTAAGGAACATGTCCATTGGAGATGTGTGTCCTAAGGAATCCGAAGAGCCCACACAAGCACAAGATCAACCGTCATCTTCTAACCAAGCATCTCCACCAAAACAAGATGAGGATCAGGCTCAAGATGATAAAGATGAAGATCAAGAGGATGATCCACCTCAAGAAGAGGCCAATGATCAAGGGGGAGATGAAGATAATGAAGACAAGGAAGATGATCAAGAAATTCAGGGTCAAAAATAGCCACACCCAAGAGTCCACCAAGCAATTCAATGAGATCACCCCGTCACTCCATCCTTGGTGACATTCATAAGGGGTAACTACTAGATCTCGAGTTGCTCACTTTTGTGAATATTACTCTTTTCTTTCCTCTATTGAGCCATACATGGTATAGGATGCACTAAGAGATTCGGATTGGGTACAGGCAATGCAAGAGGAGCTCAACAACTTCACGAGGAATGAGGTATGGCATTTAGTTCCACGTCCTAATCAAAATGTTGTAGGTACCAAGTGAGTATTCCGCAACAAGCAAGATGATCATGGTGTGGTAACAAGAAACAAAGCCTGACTTGTGGCCAAAGGTTATTCACAAGTCGAAGGTTTGGATTTTGATGAAACTTATGCACCCGTAGCTAGGCTTGAGTCAAATCGCATATTACTTGCCTATGCTACTTACCATGGCTTTAAGCTTTATCAAATGGACGTGAAAAGTGCCTTACTCAATGGACCTATCAAGGAAGAGGTCTATGTTGAGCAACCTTCCGACTTTGAAGATAGTGAGTACCATAACCATGTGTATAAACTCTCAAAGGCGCTTTATGGGCTCAAACAAGCCCCAAGAGCATGATATGAATGCCTGCGAGACTTTCTTATCACTAATGGCTTCAAAGTCGGTAAAGCCGATCCTACTCTCTTTACTAAGACTGTTGCAAAAGATTTGTTCGTATGCCAAATTTATGTTGATGATATTATATTTGGGTCTACTAACAAATCAACTTGTGAAGAGTTTAGTAGGATCATGATTCAAAAATTCAAGATGTCTATGATGGGGGAGTTGAAGTATTTCCTTGGATTTCAAATCAGGCAACTCCAAGAGGGCACCTTCATCAGCCAAACAAAGTACATTCAAGACATACTTAAGAAGTTTGGGATGAAGGATGGCAAACCCATCAAGACACCCATGGGAACCAATGGGCATCTCGACCTCGACACATGAGGTAAATCCGTAGATCAATAGGTATACCGATCGATGATAGGATCCTTACTCTACTTATGTGCATCTCGACCGGATTTTATGCTTTCCGTATGCATGTGTGCAAGGTTCCAGGTAGATCCTAAGGAAGTTCACCTTAGGGCCATGAAGAGAATCATGAGGTATTTAGTTTACACTCCTAAGTTTGGGCTTTGGTACCCCAAGGGATCCACTTTTGATTTAATAGGATATTACGATGCCGATTGGGCAGGTTGTAAAATTGATAGGAAGAGCACATCAGGGACTTGTCAGTTTCTGGGGAGATCCCTGGTGTCATGGGCTTCAAAGAAACAAAACTCAGTAGCTCTTTCCACCGCCAAAGCCGAGTACATTGCCACATGCCATTGTTGTGCGCAATTACTTTAGATGAGGCAAACCCTTAGGGACTATGGCTACAAATTGAGCAAAGTCCCTCTCCTATGTGATAATGAGAGTGCAATTCGCATGGCGGATAATCTCGTTGAACACAGCCGCACTAAGCACATAGACATCCAGTATCACTTTCTGAGAGATCACCAACAATAGGGGGATATCGAAATAGCTTATGTGAGCACCAAAAATCAATTAGCCAATATCTTTACCAAGCCACTAGATGAGAAAACCTTTAGCAAACTTAGGAATGAGCTAAATATACTTGATTCTCGAACTTTGATTGAAACATTACACACATAGCTTATTTATATACCTTTGATTGTGTCTCTTTCATTTGGTGCAAATGCATATTTCTTATTCTTCTTGTACCAAGGCTACGACTAATGTCTTTTCAAGTGTATTTCTATACTAAGTTGTAGATTAAAAGGGAAATGGAGTCTTCGGCAAAGAACAAGGCTTCTACTCCACAACTCCGATGGTATCATCTAACCTTTGCCATTGTTCCTCCACACTCTCAATTGGTATAATCCTTCACTCACATTTATATTACCATTTGGGCAGAAGTATTAGTCCCCAAAGGGGGAGAGAGATGAAAAAGGGCTCTCGAAGTCTCCATTTTTGGCGATTAATGCCAAAGGGGAGAAAGTATTAAGCCCAAAGCAAAAGGACCGCACCACCACCATTTCAAAAATATTCAAATTGAAGTTTTAATTGGTATTTTCTCAATTGGTATCTATGTTTCACTTGATTTGTAAAAGTAAAATTTCAAAACCCTCTTGAAAGCTAAGAGGAGAATTTCATTCAGGGGGAGTTTTATTTAGTCAAAGGAAAAGCATTTGAAACAGGGGGAGAAATTTCAAATCTTGAAAATGCTTCTTGCAATCTTGTTCATATACCTTTGACTATTTGCAAAAAGACTTTGAAAATATTTTCCAAAAGAATTTGCAAAAAGAAACATGTGGTGCAAAAGTGGTCCAAAATATTAAATAAAAGAAAAAGCAATCCATTCATACTTAATGAAATTTTCAATTGGTTTAACTCCAAGTAACCTATGCACATTCTAAATGCAAACAAGTTACATTTCAACACTTATTATTTGCTTTGGTTTTGTGTTGGCATCAATCACCAAAAAGGAGAAGATTGAAAGGGAAATAGGGTTAACCTTTTCCTATAATTAATTTTGGTGGTTGATAGTCAACACAAACACATGGACTAACTAGTTTGTCTAGAATTTATGTATTACAGGTGCATAAGGTTCAACACAAACCAATAAAAGAATCAAGTTAGGGACACAATTTCAAAGGAGCAAAAGAACTTGAGTGAGCTGGAAATTGGCGCACCGGACTGTCTGGTGTGCCACCGGATAGTGTCCAGTGCACCAGGACCGTACAGGTGTCAACCAGCCACTCCAGGGAAAACGAAGGCGCGCTCCGCTATAATTCACCGGACTAACCGGTGAGTCAGCGGTCAACGACTATCCAGCGCCAACGGTCGACTCTGCAAAGTGCTATAGTGAGCTATAATGCTGCGGCAGAAGTCAGAGCCGCGAAGTCCGAGGGCACCGGACTGTCCGGTACCGCAAGAAGACAAAGCTCCAACGGTCGACTTCGCTCCGAACCCTAACGGTTGGGTGACATGGCGGGGCACCGAACTGTGCACATTGCCTGTCCGGTGGCGCACCGGACTGTCCAGTGCGCCCATCGCCAGTAGCGTCCCCAACGGCTACCCAAGTGGTTGGGGGCTATAAATACCCCCAACCACCACAACCTTTGGTATCCAAGTTTTCTGAAGATCACATTCAATACAAGAGCTCTAGTATTCATTCCAAGACACAATACAAAAGATCAAATCCTCTCCAAGTCCCAAATTCATTCCAAACACTAAGTGGCTTGTGAGAGAGAGATTTTTGTGTTCATTTGCGCTCTTGCCGCTTGGATTGCCTTCCTTCTTTTCCTATTCTTATTCTCAAGTGCTTTGTAAGCGAGGCAAGAGACAACAAGTGTGTGGTTGTCCTTGCGGGGTCTTAGTGACCAGTGAGATTAAGGAAGAAGGCTCACTCAGTCTAACTGACCGTTTGAGAGAGGGAAAGGGTTGAAATAGACCCGGTCTTTGTGACCTCCTCAACGGGGACTAGGTTCTTTGGAACCAAACCTCGGTAAAACAAATCACCGTGTTCACTCGCCTTGTTTCTTGGTTGATTTGTTTTCCTTCTCTTTCGGACTTGAATTTTATTCTAACGCTAACCGTGGCTTGTAATGTGTGTTTTAAGTAGGGCTGGAAAAAAAGCTCGAGCTCGACGAGCTGGCTTGGGCTTGCAGCAGCTCGGCTCGGCTCGGACCGGCTCGACGCTTAGAACGAGCCCGAGCCGAGCCTGTTTTTGTGGCTCGTGAAAAGAGCGAGCCAGCTCGGCTCGGTGCAGCTCGCGAGCTGGCTCGTGGCTCGACTCAACAACAATTTGTTACATAAAATCATAATTAGCATATAATATTAGTACCGAGTGGACAATTAATTTATGTTATTTGAGATTGCTATAAAAAATAATCTATTTTCTATATTATATTAGTGATATACCTAATTTCGAAATTTAAATATGTTATTTAAAATATTTTTAAGATTTTATATTATAATTTAGAGAGCAGTTTTACGTTTATGCCTAGGCTCGTTGGCTCGGCGAGCCGGCTCGCGAGCCAGGAGCGAGCCGAGCCGAGCCTCGTTTTCGAGCTCGCCAGATGGGTGAGCCGAGAAGAGCTCGGCTCGTTGCATGAGCGAGCCGAGCTCGTCTCGTTTCCACCCCTAGTTTTAAGTTATAAATTTTAGGTTTAACCTATTCACCCCCCTCTAGGCGACTTTCAATTGGTATCAGAGCCAGTGCTTCATTAAGAGTCTAAACAACTCGAAGTGATGTCTGAAAAGGCTGCAAGCTCGGGGAGGACTCTCTCAAGGGAGTCCGACAACAAAAACAAAGAGGAATCCTCTTCCTCCATCAAGTCGCATCGGAAAGGTGACAAGAAGAAGAAGATGAAGAAAGTGGTCTACTACGAGACCGACTCTTCGTCACCCTCTACATCGAGCTCCGAGTCATCCACCGCTTCTAAGCGCCATGAGCGCAAGAAGTATAGTAAGATGCCCCTACGCTATCCCCGTATTTCAAAGCGCGCTCCATTACTTTCCGTTCCCTTAGGCAAACCACCATATTTTGATGGTGAGGATTATTGTATGTGGAGTGATAAAATGAGGCATCATCTAACCTCACTCCATGAAAGCATATGGGAAATAGTTGAATTTGGAGCACATGTATCGCAAGTGGCGGACAAAGATTATGACTCGGACGAGGCCACCCAAATTAAGCACTTTAACTCTCAAGCCACGTCTATACTCTCGCCTCCTTGTGTCGAGAGGAGTATAACAAGGTGTAATGGTTAAAGAGCGCCAAAGAAATTTGGGACATCCTCAAGACCGCGCACGAAGGGGACGAGGTGACCAAGATCACCAAGCGCGAAATGATCGAGGGAGAACTCGGTTGATTCGTCCTCAACAAAGGGAAGAGCCGCAAGCCATGTACAACCGGCTCAAGACGATGGTCAATCAAGTGCGCAACAACCTCGGGAGCACCAAGTGGGATGACCATGAAATGGTCAAGGTTATTCTAAGATCCCTTGTTTTTCGTAATCCTACTCAAGTACAATTAATTTGTGGGGATCCTAGATATAAACTAATGTCTCCCAAGGAAGTAATTGGCATGTTTGTGAGCTTTGAACTTATGATCAAAGACTCCAAACACATTGTCAACTTGGAGCAAGGCGCCACCTCCACACCTGAGGTGCATCCCGCCGCATTCAAAGCGACGGAAGAGAAGAAATAGGAGTCTACATCAAGTAGGCTTCCCATCGACGCCACCAAGCTCGACAATGAGGAAATGACACTCATCATCAAGAGCTTCCGCCAAATCCTCAGTAAAAGGAGAGGGAAGGACTACAAGTCCCGCTCCAAGAAGGTGTGCTACCGGTGTGGTAAGTACGGTCATTTCATAGCAAAATGTCCATTTTCTAGTGGAAGTGACAGGGACAACGACAAGAAAGGGAAGAAGAAGGAAAATAAGAGATACTACAAGAGGAAGGGCCACGATTCCCACATATGTCGGGAATGGGACACCGCCGAGAGCTCCACCGACTCCTCCTCCGACGAGGACGCCGCCAACATCGCCGTCAACAAGGGCCTCCTATTCCTCAACATCGTCCATAAGTGTCTCATGGCTAAGGACGACAAGAAGAAGAAGGTACAATCTAGAGCCACCCCCAAATATACAACATCTAGTGATGGGGGTAGCTCTAGTGATAGTGAAGATAATTTAATGTCTCTCTTTGCCAACCTTAGATAGCTAAGAGGACTTCCTCATTAATGAAAACAAGAAATTTGTTAAATTGAAAAATACTTATGCTCAGGAAGTAGAAAAATGTGAAAACTTAACTAAGGAGCTTAGCATTTGTCATGATTCAATTTCTAGTCTTAGAACTAAGAATGCTAATTTAATTTCTAAGATTGAAAAATTGAATGTTTGCAATGATTCTATTTCCTGTCTTAGAGATGAGAATGCTAGATTAAAATCTAAGATAGAAGAATTAAATGCATGCAAACCCTCTACATCTACTGTTGATCATGTTTCTATTTGCACTAGATGTAGAGATATTAATGTAGAAGCTATTGATGATTACTTGCTATGATTAAACAACAAAATGATCACATAACTAAATTAACTACTAAAATTGTCGAGCATGAGCTCGAAAATGAAAAAATTAAATTTGCTTGTAGCATGCTTTATAATGGGAGACTCCCTGGCATTAAGGATGACATTGGTTTCCAACAGGGGAGCAATGTCAAGATTAATGCCCCTAAAAGATTGTTTAATTTTGTTAAGGGCAAGTCTCCCATGGTTCAGGATAGTGAAGGCTATATTTTATATTCTGCTAACTATCCTGAGCACAAAATTAGGAGAATTCATGCTAGAAAACCTCACACTGTTTCTCATCATGCATTTATGTATAAAAATGAGGCTTCTAGCTCTATGCATTCAACTCATGTTAAATTGCCTAAAAGAAAACTCCCACTGCATCAAATGAGCATAACATTTCATTTAAGACTTTTGATGCTTCATATGTTCTAACTAACAATTCAGGCAAAGTAGTTGCCAAATATGTTGGGGGCAAACACAAGAGCTCCAAAACTTGTGTTTGGGTACCCAAGGTGCTTATTTCTAATGTGAAAGGACCCAATACCGTTTGGGTACCTAAGAACAAGGCCTAAAATTGTTTTGTAGGTTTATGGATCCGGTGGTTCAAGTTGGATAATCGATAGCCGGTGCACAAACCACATGACAAGAGAGAAGAGAATGTTCTCCTCCTATGAGAAAAATGAAGATCCCCAATGAGCTATCACATTCGGGGATGGAAATCAAAGTTTGGTCAAAGGTTTGGGTAAAATTGTTATATCTCCTGACCATTCCATTTCCAATGTTTTTCTTGTAGATTATTTAGATTACAATTTGTTTTATGTTTCTCAATTGTGTAAAATGGGCTACAACTGTCTATTCACTGATATAGTTGTCACTATCTTTAGAAGAAGTGATGATTCAATAGCTTTTAAGGGAGTGCTAGAGGGTCAGCTCTACTTAGTTGATTTCAATCAAGCTGAACTAGACACTTGCTTAATTGCTAAGACCAACATGGGTTGGCTCTGGCATCGCCGACTTGCCCATGTTGGGATGAAGGATCTTCACAAGCTTCTAAAGGGAAAGCACATTTTAGGACTAACCAATGTTCATTTTGAGAAAGACAGGGTTTGTAGCGCATGTCAAGCATGAAAGCAAGTTGGATGCCATCATCCACACAAGAACATCATGACTATTGGCAGGCCGCTCGAGCTACTCCACATGGATCTATTCGGCCCGATCGCTTACATAAGCATCAGCAGGATTAAGTACTGTCTAGTTATTGTGGATGATTATTCTCGCTTCACTTGGGTGTTCTTTTTGCAGGAAAAATCCAAAACCCAAGATACATTAAAAGGATTCTTAAGACGAGCTCAAATGAGTTCGGATTAAGGATCAAAAAGATTAGAAGCGATAATGGGACAGAGTTAAATAATTCTCAAGTCGAAGGCTTTCTTAAGGAGGAGGGCATCAAGCATGAGTGTCACACCCGGTTCCAGGGGGTAGAACCGAGCGCATACCATATGTGTGCCAAGATCCATTTCCACACATATGTTGACGTCACAAGTGTATTATATCAAAAGACAATGTAATAAAGGCGTAAAGAGAGTAGAATACTTTATTACATCATCTGAATCATTGTATCTTTAACAAGTATCACATCAAAGTAAAGAGGAATTTAAATAACAGGCGCAATCTCCCACAGGAAGATGACCGATGTATCGTTAGACTTAGAATTCATCGTCGTCAATATCTCCATCAAAGTCTCCAGCATCACCCTCTAATCAAAATATTAGCAAGGGTGAGCTCACTTATGGTCGGGGCTCAGCAAGTGGGGGAAAATTAATGCAGGTATAACAAGGTGAGGCTAAGGTTGAGCAGTAAGCATTTTAGTTGGTCAACATTTTAGTAACAACACCTGTCTTACTAATAAGTGTGAATCCCAAGTATCCCAATTAAACAAAGGAATATGAGTATAACAAAAACGCTTAAGTGAAACCACTTAAGCAAATCATTGGCAGATCATCGGATCTCAATTTAATTCCATCTTCAAGTTCAATTATCATGTGAGGACTCCAGGTCGCTCTTAATCGGGAGCACGGCTGATATATCAGTTTTACACTCTGCAGAGGTGGTACAACTTTACCCACAAGCCATGTATCCCATCTAGCCCGGGTTGATCGAACCCTTAAACACTGCCGAGGTGAATGGCTAGGGATCCATTATGAGGCTTTCACAAAATACACTTAATACGAAGCAACCCGCTAAGGTGTCTAAAGCCGATGGTGGTGACCCCCTGGGTGAGGTACCTTAGCCAAGAATACGTCCCCATGATAACGTGGGCTGCCAACACCACTGCTCCCCCTCTTGCCCATATTTCAGGTAAGGTTGCCATGCACTAAGCATATAAAGCTAATTACCAAGCCAGAGCCATGATAGCACTCGTGGTTGCACTGTTATCCTGGGTGGTCACTCCATGTTCCAATTAATATGAAATAATGCCGTTTTAACCATCGGGTTAATGTCATAATTGCCAATTTCAATTTTGGAACATTAATACCAATTAATGAGTGACATTAAAATCTGTTGGGGACTTGTTCTCAAATGCTATGAATTAAGAACAAGGCAACATAAAATGTTAAATGTTAATGTTCTTCGTCCAACGAATCATTATTCCCTTGGGGATTAGTGGGCCTTGGACGAAGGTTGATGACAATACAATTACGAAGGTTAAATCTTCGTAATTGAATTCTAACAGATTGTATAAGATGACATAAGATATAGAATATCAAAGGTAAATGAATCATAAATAAACCATATTATATCCATTCAGTATATTTAAGTGTTGAATACAATTATACCTCTGCCTTGGCAAAGGTTGGTTCCCGAATGATGCGATTGCAAATACAGGGATGCGTGAACAGTAAGGGAATACTGTTCACTATTTATAGGCACGGGACACAGCCTGTGAGGAATTACAATTATGCCCCTCATAAGGGATTACAACAGCGACCTAAGCATTTATGGACTAGAGGGTCATTCTACTTTTAAGTCGGTTTGTAATTCCGAAGCTTCATGAAGAGGAACCTTCGGTCATCTCATACGAACAGCTTCAGCCGAAACTGCTTCTTCCTACAAGACCTTCGGCGACGAAGCATAGTCCCAACAAAATCATTAAGTCGAGCGGTAGCACAGATTTGCAAAGCTTAATAATTTCCCAGGGTAAACAAGGAATACAGTTGGTAAATCTAGAAAATCCTTAATTAGGTAAAACCCATCAAATTATGCAGTATATCAAAAGTAAACATTATTATATGCAATGATTGGGTACAAGAAGAATATGCAGAGGGAGAATCCACTTGCCTTGCTCAAAAGCGTCTTGCGGGTCGTCCTCGAACGTATTCGAATCCTATACCACAAAATCAGCTTCTAATAATGTCGTACGTTGCCATACAAAGAGAAAAACATACACCAATAAATAAACATGCACCATAACATAAACATACACCATTACATACACATTAACATATCGCACTTATCACACCTTAAATACGTCCTAAACGCGTAAATACTTATTAATTCAATTATAGCTTATATTGTGAGTCCTAAATGGTGAATTTATGAGTGGGTGCTATAAATAGAGTTTTAACTGGTATTAATACGTATTAACATCATCAATGAGAATAAATAGTAGTTATTGTCTTTAATACTAATAATTTGACTAATAGATTTTATCCTTTTTTATTTCTAACTCGAATTATTGAGTATAGCAAAAAAAATGAATTTAATATTCTAAAAATTCCTTATAAATTACTAATTGGACTTTTATAACACAAGCGAGGTTATTTTGATATAAACAAGTATTTTGCTTACTCTAAGAATTTAAGTGCTATACCTACGAACATGTTTATTTGGCTAGTAAAAATCTACTTTCCATACTACTAGTGGTATTTTCTCCTTTCTTTATAAAAAGAAAATATTAATAAAATAATCAGTGATAAATCATCTAAAATCATATAATGTTTATATGACATGAGTTCTATACCATTTTTCTAAATTCATTAAAATGAACCTATGACTATAATTCTCCAAATAGTTTCTAAAATTCATTGTGACCAAATTTTAACTACAAAATTTCCTATCTAGTGTTTTATCACCAACGTGTGACTACTAAATTTTCGTCATATTTCTCTCTAATCCAAAAATCATCGCATCGACTAACATGAACAATCACAGTGTACTAATAATCGCATATCTCTACCAAAAATTCCATAACGCACAAACACATGAATTGCGGATCACACATGTTCATATTACAACAAACTAAATATACAATTTATGAATCGAATCAAAAGTATTTTGAAAATACACAAATTAATTTAGGGTTGTCTTCCACCTTGGGTTCTCGCTTGCGCAGGGAAATAGAGATGGCTCGGCAGGGAGGTCGGTCGAGCAAGAGAAGCGGGCAGGGGTCCTCGACGTCGGGCGGGCTCCGGCGGGGCGAGCTCCGGTGAACTCCGGCGAACTCCAGCGACGAACGGCGAACTCCGACAACAACGGCAAGCGAGAGAGTGTGAGAAAATGAGAGTGAGCTCGGGTAGGGGAGGAAGAGAGGAGAGGGCGTCGGGTCCCTTTTATAGAGTGAGGGAGGGGAGAGGGATAGTCGGCCGGCGGTCCATCAAGGAGGCCATTACTGCGTCAGTTTCAAACGAGAGTACTGGAGGGAGGGAGAAACGGAAGAGTTCACGCTCCATTAACGTGTGAGACGAACGGACAACGAGTGCACTGTGTCACAGGGCGTCGGTTCCAGGCGTGCACAGTCGTCGCTCGGTCGAAGCTTCTAGGCGCGGCGAGTGCAGGGGCGCTCGGCCGGGGTCGCGTCTGGGTGCAGGCGCAGGCGTGTGCTGGGCGCGGGGTGGCCTTAGGCGCGGCGGCGTCGGTGCCTGGTGGCTGGCGGGTTGGGCGCGTGAGAGAGCAGAGAGAGGGAAGAGAAGGGAGGAGAGAGATGAGAGGAGAGAGAGAGTTAGGGGAGAGGAGAGGGACACAGGGCTGGCGGCGGCAGCTGGCTTGGAGAGGGAGGCGGCTGGGAAGAGCCAGCAGGGAGCGCGCGCGCGTGTTAGGGTTTGGGTGGCTGGGCCCCTAGTGGGACTGTTAGGGTTAGAAAGTTTGTTTTTTTAATTGCAAACTGAATTTCTAAAGGGCTCAAAAATTCATAAAAATTCACCAAAATTATTTATAAATAAAATATTTGTTTTTAGACTAATAATTATTATATTATTTAAATATTATATTAATTACTAGGATTTTCTTTTAAGAAGAATTTCTATAAAACATCCAATCATCAATCATGCACATACAAAGAAAAATGATTTAAAATTCAAATGAATAATTAAACAATTAAAAAAATTATTACCATATTTAACATAATAACCAAATTTATTATTTGTAGTTGATGGCTTTTATGGTGTTACAAACCTACCCCTCTTAAAAGAATATCGTCCTCGAGATTAAGAAACTTCCAAGAATAACTGGGGGAATTCTGTTCTGAGTTCATCTTCTCTTTCCCAAGTGGCCTCATCTTCCGAATGATGACTCCACTGAACCTTGCACATGTTAATAACTTTACTCCGTGTAATTCTGCGAGATGTTTCCAGAATTCTGATAGGGTATTCCAAATAAGTCAAATCCTCATTGACATTCAGTTCTTCCATGGGTAACTGTTCCTCCGGTACTCTTAAGCACTTCTTGAGTTGTGATACGTGAAATACGTCATGCACATTCGATAAACTATCGGGTAGCTCTAACTGGTAGTCTACTTCACCTTTTCTTTCCAAAATCTTGAATGGGCCAACATAGCGAGGTGATAATTTTCCCTTAACTTTAAACCTTTTCATTCCTCTCATCGGTGAAACTTTAAGGTATACGAAGTCTTCTACTTCGAACATCAACTCTCTTCTTCTATTATCAGCATAGCTTTTCTGTCTTGACTGTGCTGTCTTCAAATTTTCTCTGATAATGTGCACTTGCTTTTCCGCCTCTTGGAGAATTTCTAGACCAAATACTTGACTTTCTCCAGTCTGATTCCAATAAAGCGGTGTTCTACACTTTCGTCCGTAAAGTGCTTCAAATGGTGCCATTTTTAGACTTGCCTGATAACTGTTGTTATATGAAAATTCTGCATAAGGCAAACTCTTATCCTAGCTTCTACCATGCTTTAGAGCGCAAGCTCTTAGCATATCTTCCAACACTTGGTTTGTTCTTTCCGTTTGTCCATCCGTTTGCGGATGATAAGCTGAACTAAAGTTTAGCTTGGTATCCATGGACTCATGTAGTCTTTTCCAAAAGCGCGAGGTAAACTGGGTTCCTCGATTCGATACGATCTTCTTTGGTACTCCATGCAGACAAACAATCCTCGACATGTATAACTCTGCTAACTGGGCTCCTGAGTAAGTTGTCTTCACAGGTATAAAGTGTGCCACTTTAGTCAACCTATCTACTATGACCCATATTGAACCATAGCCATCCCGAGTACGGGGTAGTCCAACTATGAAATCCATACCGATTTCTTCCCATTTCCATTCAGGTACCTTGAGAGGTTGTAGTAATCCTGCTGGTCTTTGGCTTTAACTCGCTGACACACGTCACATAATGCAACATGAGTAGCAACATCTCTTTTCAAACCATACCACCAATACTTTTCCTTAAGATCCTGGTACATCTTTGTACTACCAGGGTGAATAGAGTAAGCTAAATCATGAGCTTCTCTCAAAATAAGTTGACGCAGGTGTTTGATTTCCGGTACGCAGATTCTCTTCTTAAACCATATTGTGCCTTGATCATCTTCCGTGAAATCTGGGGCTTTTCCCATCCCAATCAAAGTTTTAATTTCCTTGATTTTCTCATCAGACTCTTGTCCTTTACGAATCTCTTCTTCCAAAGTAGATTCAACTTCCATAACCGTTGCTTCTACATTATTGAGCATACCTAGGTTGAGTTGTTCCATTTCCTAGCACAATTCCTGTGACATCAAATGAGTAGTGATGTTGTTCACTTGACCCTTACGGCTCAAAGCATCAGCTACTACATTTGCTTTTCCGGGGTGATATTGTATTTCCAAATCGTAGTCCTTAATCAACTCAAGCCATCTTCTCTGTCTTAGGTTGAGTTCTTTCTGAGTGAATATGTATTTCAAGCTTTTGTGATCCGTGAAGATCTTGCACTTGTTTCCAATCACATAGTGCCTCCAAATCTTCAAAGCATGCACTACAACAGCTAGTTCTAGATCATGTGTAGGATAATTCTTCTCATGCTTTCTCAACTGCCTTGAGGCATAAGCTATCACTTTTCCTTCTTGCATTAGCACACATCCAAGTCCAAGGTGTGATGCATCGCAATACACATCAAATCCCTTATGAATGTCTGTCATTACCAATATTGGTGTAGTGGTTAACCTTTTCTTGAGTTCTTCAAAACAATTCTGGCAAGCTTCATCCCACTTGAACTCTTTACCTTTCTCCAGTAGAGAGGTAAGAGGTTTCACTAACTTGGAAAAACCTTCAATAAATCTTCTATAGTATCCTGCCAATCCAAGAAAACTTCTGATCTTGGATGCATCCTTCGGTTGCTTCCAATTTATTATCTCACTTATCTTTCCTGGGTCCACTTTAATTCCACCATCAGTAATAATATGTCCTAAGAAAGCAACTTCCTTCAACCAAAAATCACACTTCGAGAACTTTGCATACAATTGGTTGTCACGAACCTTTTGTAGGACTAACCTTAGATGATCTGCATGTGTTTCTTCATTCGGAGAATATATCAGTATGTCGTCAATGAATACGACCACAAACTGATCCAGATATTCCATGAATACTTTATTCATCAAGTTCATCAAGTATGCTGGTGCATTAGTCAGTCCGAACGACATGACCAAAAACTCATATAATCCATATCTTGTCGTGAAGGCTGTCTTCGGTACATCTTCTGCTCGAATCTTTAACTGATGATATCCTGATCTTAGATCTATCTTCGACAATATCACTTCATCTGATCAAATAAATCTTCAATCCGAGGTAATGGATATTTATTCTTGATGGTTACTTCATTCAGACTTCTATAATCTACGCACATTCTCCTCGAACCATCCTTCTTGTTCACAAATAGAACTGGGGCTCCCCAAGGAGATGAACTTGGGCGAATGAAACCTTTTTCTAGTAATTCTTATATTTGTTTCTTCAGTTCTACTAAATCCTTGACATCCATTCTATAAGGTCTTTTCGAGATAGGTGCGGTTCCGGGTAATAATTCAATAGAGAACTCTATATCACGGTCAGGTGGCATACCTGGTAATTCCTCCGGAAATACATCTGGGTACTCACACACTACCTTGATATTTTCCAAGGGCTTTTCTTCCAAGTGATTGATAACTGTCTTCCCTTTTGCATCTGTTGACTTGTCTATGCTAACTTGGATTCTTTCACCTTGAGGACTTGTCAACATAATTGTTTCATTGGCACACTGTATCACTCCATCACAACTTTTCAACAAGTTGCATCCAAGAATCACATCAATACCGTTGGATCCTAGGACCACTGGGTTGACTGAGAAATCTATTCCTTGAATCTTGAGATTAACATGGGGGCATGAGTGTGTGGCCTTCATGTCACCTCCCGGTGAACTAATGTGTAACATCTTCTTAAGGGGGTACTTAGGTATGTTATGCTTTTCCACAAATGACTCAGTTATAAACGAATGCGATGCTCTAGAGTCAAATAAAACTGATGCAGGTATGGAGTTAACAAGGAACATACCATACACTATGTCGGCATCTGTCGGTGTTTTGGGTCCGACCGCGCACCCGGGGTTGCCCCTCAAGGTGCTTTTTGGAGTAGGACGGTGTTACCGACTGTAGCTCAATGGTTCATGCTGGATGCATGAGAAACAGTGGACAGTTGTGTACAGGTTCGGGCCGCTTTGAGATGCGTAACACCCTACGTCCTGGTGTGAGTACTTTATGTGGTGGGTTACAAGGAGGTTCTCTAGTTCTGGAAACGTAGAGAGACGGTGTGGATGGCTAAGTAATATGAGGTCGATCGTCTTGAAGGGGTGCCCCCTAGGCCTTATATACTCGACCGTGGGGCATTACATGTGGATATGATAATAACGGGTGCCTAGATAATAGTGAACTGACTGAGTCTATCTTCCTATAATTCAGCTGACCCATCCTCGCACAGTTCCGACGTACGTGGCCCCTGCGCGGGAAGGTCGGGTCACTGTTGTGATCACCACTCGAATTCATCGGGCCGTCTGGGCTTGCGTCGATCCGGCCTTGCATCGATCCGCTTTATTGGGCGTTCCTCCCCAGGCCCACGAAGGGATGACCTTGCAGATTATTGGGCCCACGGGCCCCTCGCGAGGCATCTTGTCCTTCTGGTGGACCCGGGGGATATCCGTCTTCCACAAGCCCCCGATCTTTGGGTTGATTTTGAAATAACCGGCCCAAAGATCCAAGGTCCAACTTGTAGTTTTTTATTTTAACAAGAAATGCCTTGGAAATAAGCCTGCCGGGTCACTACTTCTGAACTCTGAGTGATCCAGTTAAAGCGATCTTTTACTTTCTTCTTCCGCTATTATTCCTCGGAATTTGGTGTTTTGTCTCAGGTTCATGCTTCAGAGGTCAGCATTTTGCACTGTAGAACTTTGAATTTCATTAGGTGCACCGAAGGTGCACCCAATGGGTGTAGCCCCCGAGTTTCGAGTGGATTTTTGCAAATAATCCACTCGAAGGTCTTCATTTCAAGTCTTATCAGAAATTACTTTTATCTTCCACCTGTGCTTTTCCAGAGGTCAGCCTTGCCTTAGTTTTGCCGTATGCTTTAGAGGTCAGCATTTTGTCTTTCGGGGATGATTATTCATTGGGTGCACCGCAGGTGCACTCAATGGGTGTAGCCCCCGAGCTTTGAGTGGATTTTTGAAAATAATCTACTCGAAGGTCTTCGTTTCCTGCTGTTTTTCAGAAATCATCCTTTTCTTTTGTTGAATGCCTTAGAGATCAGCATTATATCATTAATGTTATGCTTTAGAGGTCAGCATGCATTTTTGTCTTTGAAGCCAAGTACGTGATCCGTCCATATCTTGCTAAGTCTGGCAATTTATTTGATCTGCGACTGATTGGACGTTCGATAGATGGCCTTTGGCTAGTCTTCATATCACTTCATGCTTCAATGCTTCTGTCGATTAGACTTGTACCTCATCGGCTATATTTGGCTTTCCTCTGATATATGTTGGTATCCTCCTTCTGTCTTGAGGTATTCATTGCGCATACTGTATGGATGTGACTGCTTGGGAAAATCTATTGAAAATTCCTGGATGTCCCCCCCAATGGGTGTAGGCAAGGGACGGCTTGGTGCACTAAGCGTTTAGCAAACTGCTTCTGAGTAGTAACTTGATGTCACCGCGGTTGTAATCATATCTCCCAAGCAGTTGACTGAAGTCCCAATGGGTGTCGTGTTACGTGGAACGGCATCAGCCGCCTGACGTGTCTCCAGACGGTTTGAATTGTATATTGAATTTTTGCGACTGTTCGGTGGCCGTGGTAGGAGGTGAGCGATTGACTTCTTCTTCTATAAATAGTGTTCTTGCTTCTCCGGAATTTTCACATCTCTTACCGCTGCTCGTTGTTTACTTTCTTCTCTTTCCTTCTACTCCACCATGGGCAAGAGCAAGAAGGGTGGTAGTTCTTCGCATCACTCTGGCGACAAATGGAAGCGTGAGCCGACTCCTCCCTCGGAGGACTTCGGCGACTCGGAGTACTCGGAGGAGGAGTTCTCCTCCGAGTTCGAGGGCTCATCGGTCCATGCCTCTCCCCCGGCGTCGTTTGATGACTCAGACTGTGGCAGAACCACCCGAATTATTCCAGCTTAAGTGCCTAAGTCATGCCTCAGGGGCCGCAACACACTTAAATCGGAATAACCCGTCAGTCCCTCAGATCTAGTCTGATAGAGCCACTTAACCAGGATCAAATTCCATAATCTCACTCGAAGGTGAGTCACAGAAGAAATACAATAAAACAGGAAACCTCAAATTAAGTACTGAATTACTACATAGATCAGAGTTTTTTGAGTAGCAAATAAGAGTTCACGAAATAAAATGCAGCGGATAATCGATGTCGTCGGTATCGAGGAAATGGGCAAGGACTAGCCCACTACTCCTCGTGCTCCTCTCCTGCCGGAGCAACATCCCACTCGACCGTCCAACCCGGTGGCAGGGTGGTAGGCCAAGTCACACTATCAACCATATCCTGAATCATACCTGCAAAAGTTGTGCCACAAGCAAGGCTGAGTATACTAATACTTAGCTAGACATAACCGGTGTGAGAAATCTACTCCTCTACCTCTAGACTATGCAGCTGTTTGGCTGAGGGGTTTGGTTTGCCAAAAGCACTAGCTGTTTCTAAAATCAATTTTTTAGCTTTTCAAATTCTAGCATCATTATCTTAGCTAGGTTTGCTCCTTCTAAGCATACATGGTGACAAGCATTTAGTTCAATCAACAAATTGTCTCAGTAACCTCATTTCACTTCTTACTCGATGTAGTACAAGGGGTCAAGCAGTCTCATTAGATGCGAGAAGCAGACGATTCAAATCGAGTTTTTATCCTTGCAAGGTAAACCTAAACACATGACATGTCAGGGTACTCCGTCCCCACACATGCCAACCGTCCCCATCGATTCCCCGTTCGCGTCCAGGCCTCACCGCCTTGGCATACAATGCTCCACTGACCCCGGCTGCCGCCGTGCAGTGACCGCACTTGTACCCACCATAGCTAGCATGGGAGACCCAGTCTTAGGTCGCATGAGGGATAAAGTCCACGCCCAGCTTCACTCAGGTACTAGGTTTACCAGTTACCATATTTCCCGACATGTGCTTAATACGTTCAAAAGCTTGACTCATGTATCCACACATTAATCCTTAATTCCTTTTTCCCGTCTCATGGTCAAGGCATCCTCCCTGGAGCCAAGTCCATAGACTAACATAGATCCCGTTATCAAGATGAATACAATCAATTCCTGACCTCTCGCGAGTGCTAGAAAAATCACTCGACTTCTACCGAGATCCTGATTAGCAAAGCAGCTACTCGACCTAGCATACTAGTATTCATCTCAAAATGGAATCCTAAGTTCATGCAACTAGAGGTTTCAAGCAACTCCTACACTTAAGTGCACATTACAATCCTACAAGCATTAAGTGTAGTAAAGTAGCATATAATAATACGGTTATGCATATAAACCGGGGCTTGCCTTCAATAGCTGGGGCTGCGGGGAGATCCTCGATAGCAGCCTCGGGAGCTTGCTCCTGGTCCTCCTCTTGGACAGTTCCTTGCTCGGGGATGAGCACATACTCTCCGTCGGCGAGATTACAATCTAATGAATGCAATGCGTAAGATATATGCATGATATGATATGTGCTTTAGTAATTTAAACTTTTGATGGTGTATGATCTACTTGAGTTAGATAGAGCTAAGTCTTGCTTATACGAGATTTTTGGGTGGTATACTTGGTAAATTGGATCAAACTTAGCTAAGTTAAGTGGTAGGTTTATTTTTGGGGTTCCACTGAATTCTTTTTAAAGTCTTAGTGAGAATTGTCAAGAATTCAAGTTGGGCTTATTGGAGTGAGGTTTATTTCTCCTTTCTTTTTCTTTATTCTCTTTAAGTTTTTGGAGTGGGTTTGAACTACAAGTTGCCTTAATAAATTTCCAAAAATTCTGTAAACATTACAGTGGCTTATTACGGGTGTATAATTCTCTGTCTTAAAATTTTGGTTCAAAAAGTGAATAGTTTTCTCTGGACAAAATTACCAAACTTTAGGGCAGAAGGGGTGATTTGAACTACAACTATCATTTAATAGTAGGTAATTCTCTAGGACTTATTTTTGCTGGCATTTAGATGCTATAACAAGACTTGGTACAAATTTCTAGCCATTAATACTCATTAGTTATTTTACTAGGATTTTCTAAAGTTTCTAGCCAAAGGGGTGCTTTCAACTACCACTATATTTGAAAAATATCAAACAACAGATTTCTGATTTTTCCTAGATTCTATTTTGCGCAAGAGCAATCATTCTGAAGTTTGGCATCTTTTTGCTTAAAGGAAGGGGTGGTATGCATTAATTGGATTAAATGGCCTTTTTCATAAATGTCGGCGTTTCGACCCCGGGGGGTCCCTAGACCGACGAGTAAATTTGTCGCTGCGCATCCCAACCCAGATGGGTTGGCGCGAGATGGAACACAAGGGGGGAAAAACGTGGCTCGTGTTATCCCGCGCCGACGAGGGTGTGCTCGTAGTAGGGGTTACAAGCGTTCGCGCGCGCGAGAGAGAGAATGTGAGCCTGTTCGTTAGCCCGTCCTCTCGCGCGACCCCCTCTCATGAAGGCCCTGGACCTTCCTTTTATAGATGCAAGGAGAGGGTCCAGGTGTACAATGGGGGGGTGTAGCTAGGCGCTAACGTGTCCGGCAGAGAGGTGCCTGGGCCCTGTGTACATGCCAACGTGGCTGTCGGAGAGGTGCTAGAGCCCTATGTACGTGGTATCGTGGCCGTCGGAGAAGTGCTTGAGCCCTGTAGAAGCACAGCTGTCGGTGCTGCTGGGATCTTGCTGACATTTCCCTGCTTTCGTAGGGGGCTGAGAACCGCCGTCGTCATGGACGCACGCGGGGAACCATCATTACTTGTTACCGGGGCGAGCCAGATGGGATGCCGGTCTTGTTCCCCCGTAGCCTGAACTAGCTAGGGGTAGGGTAATGATGTATCTCCCGCGGTGCGATCGGTCCGAGCCCTAGGTCGGGCGAGGCGGAGACTCCTCCTGAGGCCGAGGTTGCTTCTCGGCGAAGCCTGCTCGAGCTGGGCCTCGGGCGTGCCGAGGGTGCGCCCACCGCCTGAGGAGGCCCTTGGGCGAGACGTAACTTCGTCCGGGACTACGGTTCCCGCCCGAGGCTGGGCTCGGGCGAGGCGAGATTGCGCCCCTTGGGTAGACGAAGCCTTGACCTGAACCGCGCCCATCAGGCTTTGCGGTTTGTGCTGATGGTGGTTACCAGCCGTGTTTAGGAGTGTTGGGGGTACCCCTAATTACGGTACCCGACAGTAGCCCCCGAGCCTCGAAGGGAGTGTTGGTACTCGCTTGGAGGCTTCGCCGCACTTTTTTGCGAGGGGACCGGCCTTTCTCGGATATACTTTGTTCCGGTGGGTGCGCGTGAGCGCACTCGCCGGGTGTAGCCCTCGAGGCCTCGAAGGAGTGGTTTGACTCCTCTGAGGTCTTAATACCTTTCGCGACGCCTTGGCCGACCTGGTTGTTTCCCTCATGCGACCTGATTGTAGACCGGGTGCATGGTCAGGTTTCGAGTTTTTAGGCTGGTTTGTTGACGCTGTCAACGGTTTGGCCATAGCCGGGTTGCGAGAGCAGCCCCCGAGCCTCTGCACGGAGCGAGAGGACGATCAAGGACTGTGTCAACTTTTATTATACGCCCCTTCGTCGCTTTTCTGCAAGGAGGAAGGGGGAAAGCGCCATGTTGCCCTCGGAGGGCGCCGAATATGGTGCCTCCAGTGAGTTGCTAACGGGTGATCCGAGTGGACGCCCGTGCCTCGTTCGATAAGGGTCGGCTAGTGGCCAAGAGGCGCGCTCCAACAGTACCTGCAGGTGATTTGCCGGACCCGGACCCATTCGATAGGGTCCGAGGGCTCGATGCCTCCCTCTGATGGGATTCCGTTACAAAATCGCTCCTGCTGGTCTCAGAAATGTCCTAGGGTACCTCGGGAGCATAGCCCGAGCCTCGGCCATGTAACGGACGTACCTAGAGTCATCCCTCGCTCTTCGTGCTCTGGGGCGGCTGTTGAACCCTTCCGAGGGGCCAGCCTTCGAACCCCTGATCAGTAGTGGGCGCGGAGCCCGAGTGCTCTGGGGCGACTGTCGAACCCTTCCGAGGGGCCAGCCTTCGAACCCCTGATCAGTAATGGGCTTGAAGCTCGAGTGCTCTAGGGCGGCTGTCAAACCCTTTCGAGGGGACAGCCTTCGAACCCTTGATCAGTAGGAGGGCTCGGGGCCCGCTTCCGTCGTGGAGAAGGATCCCTTTTGAAATATCCCCTTTCCCGGTCCCTGTAACAAGAGAGAGAAAGGGGAAGAGGAAAATGATATGAATTTAAACGGTGTGGCGCATCTTTTTTGATGCGGTCATCATGGCGGAGGTGAAACGACGCTCGCTTCGCCTGCCAAAGGTGTTGCTTGCCCTGCCGAGGAGTTAATGCGACAGGATCGGCGATTCGCGGGGCGGCCGTTGCGCGTGCGCGAGTCGTTCGAGGAACGGGTGTTTCGCCTTCGAGTTTGAATTTCGCGGCGGGTTCGGGCGAGGTTTTGAATGGATCTCGCCCGGGCCTTTATATACCCGGAAGAGGGGCCGGTCGGTGGTTCTTTACTCTGCCATTTGTGCTTGCCTTCTGCTTTGGTTTCCGCAACCTAAGAGAATAGCCAGAGAAAAGAAAACCGCGCACCTTGTCCCCTCCGCCTCCACCCCCTTCGTCTAGCGATGGCTGACAAGGTGACTGTCGTTCCGCCGCGCGATCCGTGGCCTTTCTCCACCGTCACAGTGGACGATCTGGAGGCCCTCGTCGCCGATGGTTTGCTCCGTCCCCTCTCCAGTGACCCGCAGCCGGAGTGGATGGCCCCTGCGAGCGAGGCCGACCCGACTACGTCGTCGGGGTATGTGGTTAGTTTCGTCTCCTTCCACGAGCGGGGGTTCGGAGTGCCAGCGAGCCGTTTCATGCGGGCGCTCCTGCAATACTACGGGGTGGAGCTGCACAACTTCAACCCCAACTCCATCGCACAAGCGGCCATCTTCGCGGCGGTTTGCGAGGGTTTTTTGGGGATTGACCCCCACTGGGATCTATGGACCCATCTCTTCTCCGCGGAGCTCTTTGCCTCGACGACGGAGGCGAAGAAGGTCCGTATGGCGGTGCGGGCCGGTGGCTGCACCCTCCAGCTGAGGCCGGGGCGCGCGCAGCTGTACATCCCTGCCATCCTTATGTCTTCGAACAAGGGGTGGCAGCGCTGGTCGTTTTACCTCCGGAACGACGACAGAAGGCTCTCGTCGTTTTCTCAACAAGTGGTGACCGTCGCCGGCAGCAACTGGCATTGGGGGGCCACGCGCGAGAAACAGGAGAAGCTCCAGCCTCTTCTGGAGGCCTTGTAGAGGTTACGAGATGGGGGCTCACCGCTGCGGGGGTGGTCGCCACCATCCATCGCCAGAGGGTGCTTCCCTTGGCAGAGCGGCGGTTGCCGCTTTCGGAGATGAAGCCGGGGGTTGATTTGGAGGGTTCGTGGATGTCCTCGGCTTCCCTCTCCGCCGACGACCTCCGTAGGCGGGTAGCGGGCACGGTAGGGAGGCTGGATGCCGGCACCCTTACCCAGCCCGTGATGCGTCCCGAGCGTGGGTATGTGTCCCTGGTGAGTGTCCGCTCCTTCTCCTATTTTGTGCCGAGTTGCCTTTGATTCTTACCGTCGGGGTTTCCGTTCGTCTCTAGGGGTTGGGGTTTTACAAGCCCTCCCTGCCACCGGTCCCGGAGGACGCGGTGGACCGAGCCGCACGGAGGGTCGCCGCGGAAAAGAAAAAGGAGAAGGACACGGAAAAGGCCCAGGCTCGCGAGCGGATGTGGGCTCGGGAAGCCATGGAGAGGCACCGTCGAAGGCAGGAGAGGGACGGGCTCCCGAGGGAGCCGTCGTCGGAGACGCCTGACGACGATGATGATGATGATGATGATGATGATGACGAGGGCAACGACATGGTGGCCAATCTTGGCCTCAGCCCGGATCTGAGGCTAGGCCAGGGGTCGCTGAGCCAGCCTCCAAATGGGTTGGCGCCATCAGAATCTGGGGCCGGGACATCAAGGTCCCGATCCGAGGAGCGGGGGCAGGCCGAGGGGGCACTTGACCCCTTGGCCGAGGTAGTTGAGGTGATTTCGGGGAGCCAGGCCAATCCGCCTGTCCCCCAAGAGCAGTCGCCCGTGCCGGCTGCATAGGAAGTTGGTCCTTTGGCCATCGTGGCGACGCCTGGGCGGGCCGCTCCTTTGGCGCCTTGGGCGCCCGAGGTGGAGGCGGCGCCGGAGTCGGCAGCGGGGCTACCCTCGGCAGCGCATGCGAGGGCTGAGGCCCGAGGGGCCTCCCCGCAGGCACGATTGGCCCTGGTCCGGAGTGGGTAAGTATCCGAGGATACCTCTGCTTTGGTTTTTTCTTCCGTGTGTCTTGATCTTGTCTTCTCTCCTTCTTTCAGCAAGCGGAGACAGAGCTCGACTGGTCTGTCCCCCAGGAAGGCCCTTAAGACGGGGCTGGCCTCTGCAGCTGGTGCCACGACACACCAGGTTGGTTGGCTGGCCTCCACGCAAAGCGCCCTCGAGCGGGGGGCCCAGGCGGCACGAGTTGCCATGGGGCAAGTCCCTCGGGTCGACCCCTCTGTCGGGGCGGCCATCGTGCCGGAGGAGACTGCTAACGCGGTCGTGGCCCTAAGCCCGCCTGACCTATTGCTGGCGCCGGCGTCGACTCCTGCCGAGGCCATCGCTGATTCGCCCGTGGAGCCACCCGTCGCTCCTGACGTTGGGATGGCTGAGGCGCCGCTGCTCGAGGTCGCCCCCGACCTCCCCAGTCTCGGCCTCGAGGAGAGTGCGGCCGCCATTGCCGAGGTTGGTGATCGGGGGCCCGCCTCCTTGGCCGAGGGGAGGCCTAGCACGTCGACAGCGATGGTACCCGAAGCGTCGACTACAGAGGGACCCGACGCCTTGGGGGAGGGCCACACAGAACCGCGACCCATCTTGGGGAGTAGCATCCTTATCCCCAAGCAGCGCAACCCCAATGAGTGGTGTGGGCCGGCGTTCCGGTTCTGGAGCCGTGGCGCCTCGGAACCTCTCTTCCTCCTCAACGATGAGCGAGAGGAGCAGTCTCGGGATGAGCTCCGTGAGTATGCCGAGGCGGCGATGGGGTCGCCTCGGTCGACCATGGAGATTCTTTCCAGGGACGTTCCCAGGGTCCTCCAGGTAAGGATTTTATGCATACACCTTGCGTGACCAGGGCATTCTTTGTAATACCCTGCTTTCCTTCCTCAGGAACTGGCGGATGTGAGCACCGCCAAGTCGCTGTTCATCCGCCGCGAGAGCGGCGTCTGGGATTTGCTGCGGTCCCAGAGGGCCGCGCTTGCCGAGGCTAATGAACGCCTCGCCCAACGGAGCACCAAGGTGGCGGACCTTCGGCTGCTCCGTGATGAGCTGAAGTCAGAGGTAGCGGCGGCGCGAGCAGAGGCGGCATTGGCACAGACGGAGATGCAGCAGCGGCAGCTGGAGCTTGGCTAGGTGATCAGCGAGCGGGACCAATCTCGGAGCCAAGCTGCCGAGGCCGTGGGCCGGGCTGAGGCCCTTAAGGGTCAGCTGGCTGAGGCTACAGAACAGCTTGCCGAGGCGTCCACTCGGGCCGGGACCCTTGCTGAGGAACTGGCCGTAGCCATCGGATCTACCCAGTCCACCCAGGCCATGGCCTCGCAGGAACGCGCCCGGGCCGAAGGTATGTCTCGACCGCTTTGTGACCTCGATCCAGCCTCACTCTTCAACCCGTGTCTGAAGAATTTTGTTCGGCTTCCTGCAGAGTCCGTCAAGGAGCTCACCCAGGCGATCGAGCAGAAGGAGGCCGACCGCGTGGCTATGTCCGAGGCCATCTCGGACTTTTGTTGGGCCTTTGACCTTGACGACGTCCCCTCGGGTAGCTCCCCCCAGAATCACCTGCGGGCCTTGGGTGGCCATGTGCGCAGCAGACTCCGCGGGGCATTGCGCCACGGCGTTAGGCGGGCCTTCGCCGTGCTTGCTTCCCACTATGATGTGTATCTGGAGCGGGTCAGTGAGGGGTACTGCCTACCTGACGAAGATGAGACGGCGTTGGCCGAGGTCTAGAGGCTTGACACGGATGCGGCGGGCCCAAGCGCGGTGCTGGCGTCCTCCTTTGAGGTGGAGATCCTTCCGCCTGTGACGCCGTCTGGGGTCGGGCCAGATCTTGCCGAGGGTGGAGACGACGCCGAGGGTGGACCTGCCAATGTCTGATCATGCTGGAACAGTTTGTCTGCAGTGTGTGTGTTTCTCGCGGCCGCTGAGGCCTAAACACTTTTATCGTTATGTTATAAAGCTGCGTTTCCTTTCCTCCCGTTTTGAGTATCAGGACTTGTTCGTCGGTAGCAGAATCGCTTACCCGAGCGAGAGTTACTTTTCACGGAAGGTGATGAGTGAGGTATTCGTATCCCGGAGGCGTAGGAGTCCCTCGGCTCGGTCGACCTTGCCGCTTACACGCACTCTTACCCGTTTGCAGGATTCTGTTATCGATATAGTCGAGAAGGCACGAAAGTCGTTTTGGTAGAAAATCTTTCTTGGTAGAAAATTTTTTCCGAGGAAGACGCAGAGGGGGTTCCCCCCTTCTAGCCCCCGAGGGAGGGTCGGGCTTTGCCGAGGCAAGGCTGACCCTTCCTTGACGGTTAGACTTTATTTATGCATGTAAAGAAGGCGAGGTATATGAATGACTTGAAAACATCTTAAGGGTAAAAGCGACGTAGCTATTGGATGTTCCAAGCGTTGTTGTAGACCTCGCCTTGATCGTTGGCCAGCTTGTATGTTTCGGGCTTCAAAATCTTGGCGATGATGAATGGCCCTTCCCAGGGAGGGGTAATCTTGTGGCACCCTCGAGCGTCCTGCCGCAACCGAAGTACCAAGTCTCCCACCTGGAAGCCTCGGGGTCGAACCCCTCGGGCGTGGTAGCATCGTAGAGACTGCTGATACCGCGCCGAGTGCAGTAGGGCCACGTCCCGAGCTTCTTCGAGCTGGTCCAGTGAATCTTCTCGGCTAGTCTGGTTGCTTCGGTCGTCATACGCCTTTGTCCTCGGGGAACCGTATTCTAAGTCTGTGGGTAAGATAGCCTCGGCCCCATAGACTAAAAAGAACGGCGAGAAACCCATGGCCCGGCTTGGCGTCGTCCTCAGACTCCAGACCACCGAGGGTAGCTCTTTCATCCACCGCTTGCCGAACTTGTTGAGGTCGTTGTAGATCCTCGGTTTAAGTCCCTGCAGAATCATACCGTTGGCACGCTCCACCTGCCCATTCGTCATGGGGTGAGCTACGGCGGCCCAGTCCACATGAATGTGGTGGTCCTCGCAGAATTCCAGGAACTTCTTCCCAGTGAACTGCGTGCCGTTGTCGGTGATGATGGAGTTCGGGACCCCAAAGCGATGGATGATGTTGGTGAAGAACGCCACCACCTGCTCGGACCTGATGCTGGTTAGGGGTCGGACCTCGATCCACTTGGAGAATTTGTCGATGGCGACCAGAAGGTGCGAGAAGCCCTGAGTGCCTTCTGCAAGGGACCAACGAGGTCCAGACCCCACACAGCAAATGGCCAGGTGATGGGTATTGTCTGCAGGGCCTGAGCGGGTAAGTGCGTCTGTCTTGCGTAGAATTGACACCCTTGGCAAGAGCGTACAATCCTAGTGGCGTCGGCCACCGCGGTCGGCCAGTAGAAACCTTGTCGGAAGGCTTTCCCCACGAGGGCTCGAGGTGCTGCATGGTGACCGCAAGCCCCCGAGTGTATTTCTTGCAATAGCTCCTATCCTTTGGCGATAGATATGCATCGTTGGAGAATGCCTGAGGGGCTGCGGTGGTAGAGCTCCTTTTCATCACCCAGTAAGACGAATGACTTGGCGCGCCACGCCAGTCGCCGAGCCTCGGTCTTGTCGAGGGGTAGCTCTCCTCAGTGGAGATATTGCAGGTACGGGGTCTGCCAGTTTCGATTTGGCGCAACCCCATTCCGCTCTCCCTCGACACGCAGGGCCTCACCTTCGGCGGCCGAGGGTACCTCGGGCTGGGCCGAGGCCTCTTTGGGCTCGGGCGTGTCGTCGATCTTGACGGAGGGTTGATGTAGGTCTCTGGAGAAGACGTCGAGGGGAACCGTTGTCCGCCCCGAGGCTATTTTCGCCAGCTCGTCCGTAGTCTCGTTGTACCAACGAGCGATGTGGTTGAGCTCTAGCCTGTAGAACTTGTCTTCCATGCGTCGAACTTCATCGCAGTAGGCTTCCATCTTCGGGTCGCGGCAGTGGGAGTTCTTCATGACTTGGTCAATGACAAGCTGCGAGTCGATGCGAGCGTCGAGGCGCCAAACCCCTAGCTCGATGGCGATGCACAACCCATTAACCAGAGCCTCGTACTCGACCACGTTATTTGACGCCGGGAAATGAAGGCGCAACACGTAGCGGAGATGTTTCCCAAGGGGTGAGATGAAGAGCAGGCCCGCGCTGGCTCCTGTTTTCATCAACGACCCATCGAAGTACATGGTCCAAAGCTCGGGTTGGATCGGAGCTGTTGGCAGTTGGGTGTCGACCCATTCAGCCACAAAGTCCGCCAAGACTTGGGACTTTATGGCCTTCCGAGGAGCGAACGAGATTGTCTCGCCCATGAGTTCCACCACCCACTTTGCTATCCTACCCGAGGCCTCTCGGCACTGGATGATCTCCCCCAGGGGGAAGGATGACACCACAGTCACCGGATGAGACTCGAAGTAGTGTCGCAACTTTCGCCGCGTCAGAATTACTGCGTACAGTAGCTTCTGAATTTGTGGGTAGTGGATCTTGGTCTCGGATAGCACTTCACTGATGAAGTAGACCGGCCTCTGGACGAGCAGTGCATGCCCTTCTTCTTGTCTCTCGACTATGATCGCGGCGTTGACCACCTGAGTGGTTGCGGCTACGTAGATCAAGAGGGCTTCTCCCGCAGCGGGGGCACCAAGATGGGCACGCTTGTAAGGAGCGCCTTTAAGTTTCTGAGGGCTTCCTCGACCTCGGGGGTCCAAGTGAAGCGCTCGGCCTTCCTTAAGAGGCGGTACAAGGGTAGGACTTTTTTGTCGAGGCACGAGATGAAGCGGCTCAGAGCCGCAAGGCATCACATGACCCTCTGTACTCCTTTCAAACCTTTGATAGGCCCCATGTTGGTGATGGACGCGATCTTCTCCGGGTTGGCCTCGATGCCCCGCTCAGAGACGATGAACCCAGGGGCATGCCTCGGGGGACTCCGAAGACACACTTCTCGGGATTGAGCTTCACGCCCTTCGCTCTCAGACACTTGAATGTCGTTTCAAGGTCGGAGTGGAGGTCGGAGGCTTTCCTCGTCTTGACAACGATGTCATCGACGTAAGCCTCGACCGTCCGGCCGATGTGCTCTCCGAACACGTGGTTCATGCACCTTTGGTATGTTGCACCTGCATTCCTCAAGCCAAATGGCATAGTAGTATAACAATACATGCCAAAAGGTGTGATGAAAGAAGTCGCGAGCTGGTCGGATTCTTTCATCTTGATTTGGTGATACCCTCAGTAGGCGTCGAGGAATGACAGGGTTTCGCACCGAGCAGTGGAGTCCACAATTTGATCGATGCAAGGCAGAGGGTAGGGAACCTTTGGACATGCTTTGTTTAGACTAGTGTAGTCTATGCACATCCTCCATTTCCCACCTTTCTTTTTCACAAGCACAGGGTTAGCTAGCCATTCGGGATGGAATACCTCTTTGATGAACCCTGCAGCCATCAGCTTGTGGATTTCCTCACTTATGGCTCTGCGCTTTTCTTCGTCGAAACGGCGCAGAGGCTGCTTCACGGGTCGGGCACCGGCTTGGATATCCAATGAGTGCTCGACGACATCCCTCGATATGCTGGGCATGTTCGAGGGGCTCCACACAAAAACTTCGGCATTTGCGCAGAGAAAGTCGATGAGCACTGCTTCCTATTTGGGGTCGAGCTTGGAGCCGATCCGGACTTGCTTGCAGGCGTCGTTGCTGGGGTCGAGGGCGACGGACTTAACCGCCTCAGCCGGTTCAAAGTTGCCGGCTTGGTGCTTCGCATCAGGCACCTCCTTGGAGAGGCACTCCAGGTCGGCGATGAGGGCCTCAGCGTACTCCACGCACTCCATGTCGCATTCGTACGTGTGTCGGTACGTGGATCCGATGGTGATGACCCCATTGGGGCCTGGCATCTTGAGCTTGAGGTACGTGTAGTTGGGGACAGTCATGAACTTGGCGTAGCACGGTCTCCCCAGCACTGCGTGGTAGGTCCCTCGAAACCCAACCACCTCGAACGTGAGGGTTTCTCTACGGAAGTTGGAGGGAGTCCCGAAGCAGACGGGCAAATCGAGCTGCCCGAGGGGCAGGACGCGCTTTCCAGGGACGATCCCGTGAAAGGGCGCCGCATCGGCCCGGATCGTGGACAGGTCGATCTCCAAGAGCCCGAGGGTCTCGGCGTAGATGATGTTGAGGCTGCTGCCTCCGTCCATGAGGACCTTGGTGAGCTTGGCATTGCCGATGACGGGATCGACAACGAGCGGGTACTTTCCTGGGCTCGGCACGCAGTCGGGGTGATCGCCTTGGTCGAAGGTGATGGGCTTGTCGGACCAGTCTAGGTAGACTGGTGCCGCCACCTTTACCGAGCAGACCTCCCGGCGCTCCTGCTTGCGGTGCCGAGCCGAGGCGTTCACCACTTGCCCACCGTAGATTATGAAACAGCCGTGGACCTCGGCGAACTCCTCTGCCTTGTCGCCCTCCTTCTTGTCGTTGTCTTGTCCTTTGCCACCTTCCACCGGTGGCTCGGCCTTATTGAAGTAGCGCCGAAGCATGACGCATTCCTCAAGGGTGTGCTTGACGGGACCCTGGTGATAGGGGCACGACTCCTTGAGCATCTTGTCGAACAGGTTGGCCCCTCCGGGAGGCTTCCGAGGGTTCCTGTGCTCGACAGCAGCGACAAGATCCGCGTCAGCGGTGTCGCGCTTCGCTTGCACCTTCTTCTTGGCCTTCTTCTTCGTGCCACGCTGGGCGGACGCCTCGGGGATGTCTTCCTGCTAGCGTCCCTGAGGCTGCTTGTCCTTCCAGAAGATGGCTTCGACCGCCTCCTGACCAGAGGCGAACTTGGTGGCGATGTCCATCAACTCGCTCGCCTTGGTGGGAGTCTTGCGGCCCAGTTTGCTCACCAGGTCGCGACAAGTGGTGCCGGCAAGGAACGCCCCGATGACGTCCGAGTCGGTGATGTTGGGCAGCTCAGTGCGCTGCCTCGAAAACCGCCGGATGTACTCTCGCAGGGATTCCCTTGGCTGCTGGCGGCAGCTTCGGAGATCCCAGGAGTTCCCAAGGCGCACGTACGTGCCCTGGAAATTTCTAGCGAAAGCCTTGACCAGGTCGTCCCAACTAGAGATCTGTGCGGGAGGCAGATGCTCCAGCCAGGCCCGGGCAGCGTCGGAGAGGAACAAGGGGAGGTTGCGGATGATGAGGTTGTCGTTGTCCGTCCCTCCTAGCTGGTAGGCCAGCCAGTAGTCCGCAAGCCACAACTCCAGCCTCGTCTCCCCCGAGTACTTGGTGATGGTAGTCGGGGCCCGAAACCAGGTCGGGAACGACGCCCATCGTATGGCCCGACTGAAGGCTTGCAGACCTGGTGGTTCGGGCGAGGGACTCCGATCCTCCTCGCTGTCATAGCGTCCTCCGCGCCTGGGGTGGTAGCCTCGGCGTACCCTCTCGTCGAGGCGGGCTTGACGGTTGTGATGGTGTGGCTCGCTGCCGAGGCGACCCGGGGCTGCAGGCGTCGCGTCCCGCGTGCGCCTGGTGTGGACCGAGGCCTCCCGCATGAGTCAGGAAGTCGTTGCACGATGCTCCGGGGGGCACCCTTGCCTTCGGGAGGCAGAGCTTTCGGCTCGCCGGACCGCAGCATCCTCCAGGAGATTCTTGAGTTCTCCTTGGATACGCCGCCCCTCGGTGGTGGATGGCTTCGGCATTGCTCGGAGTAGTACTGTCGCTGCAGCCAGATTCTGGCCGACCCCGCTGGAGGCCGGGGGTAGCCTTGCCCTGGCATCGTCAATGATACGACGCTGGACGTCCCGGGCCTGATGACGCGCTTCTCCGGCGAGTGCTCAGCCTGCCCACTCCTACTCGATGTTTTGCCGGAGCTGCACAAGTTGCCCTGCTTCCTCGTCGAGCTTGGCCTGCATCTCGCGGATTTGCTCGAGCTGTGTGTCCTGACCCCCACAGGGACTGGGACCATAGCTAGCTCCCGCAGGATGTCAACGCGAGAAGCAGGCCCAGGGGGATCGTCATTCTCCGGCATACCAAGGTGGTTGCCTTCGTCGTGACCCCCTAGATCGACGTGGAAACATTCGCGACTTGGGCCGCAACCCTTGTCGTCAAGGCTGTGGCCATCATCGGAGCAATCAGAGAGGTAGTAGTCACATGTGGTCATGAGGTCTCGCATGGCACTAGGATCACAGAGCCCGGAGAAATCCCAACCAGAGTCGGGCTCGTCTTCTTCCTCGGAACCCGGGGGCCCGTAGGTTGAGATGGCCGTCAGTCGGTCCCAGGATGACCACATATGGTACCCCAGAAGGTTAGGGTATGCCTTTACGAAAGCGCTCACTGAAGCGGGGTCGCTTGGTGGATCGAAGCTGAATCTAAAAGGCACAGGGTGGAAAGCGGACGGTACCTCTTGATCGATGGACGGTGACGAAGTCGCGTCGGGGACGGACTGCACCACTATCTCAGGTACGAGGCTAACGCCCAGCAAACCCTTCGCGAGTGTGCTGGCATCATCTGTCCGCTTGGGGTTGGCACGTTGCGGGGAAACAACATCCGTCGTTGTCTCAGGCGCGAGGATAACACCCGACATGTCCCCTGCTGGGGTGTCGGTGTCGTCGACTCGCTCGACAGCCGACGAGGCGCCGCCTCCTGCATGGCCACGGTTGCCCCGTCTCCTCCTTCTGCGGCAAGGAGGGTGGCGGGACAAACCCGGATGCTGCTCTTCCGCCACGGGGGGGAAAACGTCGTCGAGTTCGCCGCCTCCGGGCGAGCTGACGGCCATCGTTGCCGCTGTCGCGCTGCGGGAGGAGTACCATGTCGTAGCTGCCGTCGAGGGACATGAACTCGAGACTCCCGAAGCGGAGCACCATCCCAGGTTGAAGAGGTTGCTGGAGACTACCCATCTGGAACTCAACGGGAAGTTGTTAATTAACACGCAGCAGGCCCCTACCTCACGCGCCAACTGTCGGCGTTTCGACCCCGGGGGGGGGTCCCTGGATCGACAAGTAAATTTGTCGCTACGCGTCCCAGCCCAGATGGGTTGGCGCAAGATGGAACACAAGGGGGGAAAACGCGGCTCGTGTTATCCCGCGCCGGCGGGGGTGTGCTCGTAGTAGGAGTTACAAGCGTTCACGAGATAGAGAGAGTGTGAGCCTGTTCGTTAGCCCGTCCTCCCACGCGACCCCCTTGCATGAAGGCCCTGGACCTTCCTTTTATAGATGCAAGGAGAGGGTCCAGGTGTACAATGGGGGGTGTAGCAAGGCGCTAACGTGTCCGGCAGAGAGGTGCCTGGGCCCTGTGTACATGCCAATGTGGCTGTCGGAGAGGTGCTAGAGGCCTGTGTACGTGGTATCGTGGCCGTCGGAGAAGTGCTTGAGCCCTGTAGAAGCACAGATGTTGGTGCTGCTGGGATCTTGCTGACGTTTCCCTGCTTCCGTAGGGGACTGAGAACCGCCGTCGTCATGGACGCACGCGGGGAACCATCATTACTTGTTACCGGGGCGAGCCAGATGGGACGCCAGTTGTCGGCGTTTCGAGACAGGGGGGTCCCTAAGCCGACGAGTGAGTGTGCTGCGTGCCCCAGCCCAGATGGGTCGAGCGCGTGGGCGAGCGCGGAGGGGGGAGAGGCGAGGCGGCCGGAGCCGAGCGTGAGAGAGGTGGAAGTCCCGCGGCCTTCGTGTTCGTCCCGCGCCCAGGTCAGGTGCGCTTGCAGTAGGGGGGTTACAAGCGTCCACGCGGGTGAGGGAAGCGAGTGGCCCCAAGAGAGCGCCTGTCCCGTCCTCGGTCCCGCGCAGCCAACCTTTTTTGAGAAGGCCCTGGTCCTTCCTTTTATAGTCGTAAGGAGAGGACCCAGGTGTACAATGGGGATGTAGCAGAGTGCTACGTGTCTAGCGGAGGGAGAGCTAGTGCCCTAGGTACATGCCGATGTGGCAGCCGGAGAGATCTGGGCATCCTGCTGGCGTGATGTCGTGGCTATCGGTGGTGCGGCGGAGCCTGATGGAGGGACAGCTGTTGGAGCGGTCGAGTCCCTGCTGACGTTGTCCTGCTGCCGTAAGAGAGCTGGGGGCCGCCGTCGTCATAGAGCTCGTGGAGCGCCATCATTGCCCCTCTGGCGGAGCTGGCCGGACGAGACGCCAGTCTTGTTCTCCGTGACCCGAGTCGATTCGGGGTAGGGCGATGATGACGTTTCCTGTTGACGTGGCGGTCTGTGCTCTAGGCAGGGCGACGTGGGGTTTCCTCCGAAGCCGAGGTTGAGTCTTGCCTTCAGTTGCCGTGGCCGAGCCCGAGCCAGGGGGTCGGGCGAGGCGGAAGTCGTCCGGCCGAGGCCAGGGCGGAGTCCGAGCCCTGGGGTCGGGCGAGGCGGAGTTTCGTCGTCTTCCGGGTCTTAGCCTGAGTCCGAGCCCTGGGGTCGGGCGGAGCGGAGTTCGCCGTCTTCCGGGTCTTAGCCCAATTCCGAGCCCTGGGGTCGGGCGGGGCGGAGTTCGCCGTCTTCCGGGTCTTAGCCCGAGTCCGAGCCCTGGGGTCGGGCGGAGCGGAGTTCGCCGTCTTCCGGGTCTTAGCCCGAGTCCGAGCCCTGGGGTCGGGCGGAGCGGAGTTCGCCGTCTTCCGGGTCTTAGCCTGAGTCCGAGCCCTGGGGTCGGGCGGAGCGGAGTTCGCCGTCTTCCGGGTCTTAGCCCGAGTCCGAGCCCTGGGGTCGGGCGGAGCGGAGTTCGCCGTCTTCCGGGTCTTAGCCCGAGTCCGAGCCCTGGGGTCGGGCGGAGCGGAGTTCGCCGTGGCGCCTTTGGCAAGGCCTAGTTGCCTGTCAGACTCACTCTGTCGAGTGACACTGCAGTCGGAGTGGCGCAGGCGGCGCTGTCCTTCTGTCAGACTGGCCAGTGGAGCGGCGGAGTGACGGCGGTCACCTCGGCTCTGCCGGGGGCGCGTGTCAGGATAGAGGTGTCAGGCCACCTTTGCGTTAAATGCCCCTGCAATTTGGTCAGTCGGTGTGGTGATTTAGTCAAGGTTGCTTCTGAGCGAAGCCAAGGCCTTGGGCAAGCCGGTGATGTGTCCGCCATAAAAAGGGGGGCCTCGGGCGAGACGGAAGTCTCTCGAGGTCGGCTGCCTTCGGCCGAGGCTAGGCTCGGGTGAAGCGCGATCGAGTCACTCGTGTGGACTGATCCCTGACTTAATCGTGCCCATCAGGCCTTTGCAGCTTTATGCTGATGGGGGTTACCAGCTGAGAATTAGGCGTCTTGAGGGTACCCCTAATTATGGTCCCCGACAGTAGCCCCCGAGCCTCGAAGGGAGTGTTAGCACTCGCTTGGAGGCTTTCGTCGCACTTTTTTGCAAGGGGACCAGCCTTTCTCGGTTGCATTTCGTTCCGGTGGGTGCGCGCGAGCGCACCCGCCGGGTGTAGCCCCCGAGGCCTCGGAGGAGTGGTTACACTCCTTCGAGGTCTTAATACTTCGCTTAACGCTTCGGCTGGTCTGGTCGTTCCCTCATGCGAACTGGCCGTAGCCCGGGTGCACGGTCGGGGCCCAAGCTCTCGGGCTGGTATGTTGACGCTGTCAACGATTTGGCCGGAGCCGGTTTTTGCGAGAGCAGCCCCCGAGCCTCTGCACAGGGCGAGAGGACGATCAGGGACAGACTCGGCTTTTTACATACGCCCCTTCGTCGCCTTTCCGCAAGGAGGAGGGGGGGAGTGCGCCATGTTACCCTCGATGGGCACCGAACATGGTGTCTCCGGTGAGCTGCAAGCGGGTAATCCGAGTGGACGTCCGTGCCCCGTTCGTTGGGGGTCGGCTAGGGGCCCAGAGGCACGCCCAAAAGTACCTGCGGGTGACTTGCCGGACCCGGTCCCCTGGCGACGGGGTCCGAGGGCTCGATGCCTCCCTCCGATGGGATTCCGTTACAAGATCGTTCCCACTGGTCTCGGATATGTCCTAGGGTACCTCGGGAGCGCAGCCCGAGCCTCGGTTATGTATCGAACGTACCCCTGGTCATCCCTCGCTCGGTGTCTGAGGCGACTGTGAACCCTTCGGGGGCCAGCCTTTGAACCCCTGATCAGTAATGGGCGCGGAGCCCGAGTAGCCTGAGGCGGCCATGGAGCCCTTCGGGGGGCTGGCCTTCGAACCCCTGACCAGTAGTGGGTGTCGGGCCCACGCGATCTGAGGCGGCTGTTGAACCCTCGGGGGGCCAGCCTTCGAACCCCTGATCAGTAATGGGGGGCGCGGAGCCCGGTTCCTTCGCGGAGAAGGATCCCTCTCGGGGTATCCCCCTTCCCCGGTCCCTGTTGCAAGAGATAGAGAAAGAGGAAAACGGAAAAGGATACGAAATCAGACGACGTGGCGTACCTTTTCTGACGCGGTTATTAAGGCGAAGGTGAAGCGTCGCGCGCTCCTCCCGCCAGAAGCGCCGCGTGTCCCGCCGCGGAGTTAATGCGACGGGGCGAGTGGTTGGCGAGGCGGCCGTTGCGCGCGGGTGATCCGTTCGAGGAACGGGTCACGGGTGCACCGTCTTCACGCCGTGAGAGGAGGCTCTCTTGCTGTCTCAGGATGGGACGTGAGCCTGGCTGACGACGTGACCGCTGCGCCCGCCCGCCTGCCACCGCTATTACTGCTGGCCCACTTTCGGTCGCTTTGACCGACGTGCCAGTCTGGCACTGTTGGGTCGCCTCGAGTCGTGGCATAGGCTTCGCAACCGAAGAGGCACGACGGTGGCACAAGTGGCGGTGCGGTTGCTTGCATGCAGCAACTGGCGTGCCAGTTGCTCGACGCGTGGGCCTGGGCCCCAGGCTGGCGTGTCAGAAGTTGGAGAAGCGCGTCCATCTGGCGCGGTTGCATGCCGCCTGCATGGCTGCTCGCCCCTTCTGCCCGTTGGTCTGGGCGGAAATGGGGGGTCGCCTGTAACCGCTGGACGGTCGTGCGCACCATGCGCGGCGGTTTGGCTTCTTCTGCCCTGAGCCGGCTTGCATGACATGCGGGACCCAGCCCCCGAGTCGCAGGGGAGGGCCTTGGAGCGTGTTGGAGAAGACTCGGCCCGCGGCGCCTGGGGGCGCACGTAGGGGGAGTTGCCTTTAAAAGGAGGGAGGCTCCTTTCGTAAGGCGACCATGTCTTCTTCCTCCCTTAAGCGCCGGGTCTTCCCGTCTTCCAAGCCCCCGGATGGGGGATATCCGCCGCCTTTCCGCCTCCTCGTTGGAGGAACACAACTCCACGGGAGTTGGTACCTCTCAGCCATCGTTCGGCTTCAAGGATTTTCATCACGCAGCCCGGTCGCACCCCTTCACCGGCGGTCACCCGAGATGGCGACCTCCAGCTTGATGATGGGGGAAAGCGAGCCGGGCTGCGGCCTCTGCCCCTTCCTCAGCCTCAAGGATTTTCATCACCAAGGCTGGGGAGGGGAGAGTGCCGAGTTGGGGTCGGCCCCTGCGTGGGCGGTGGCCCGCTCCTTCACTCAGTGATGGGGGGAGAAGCGGGCATTGCCCGTGGCGTCCGGCAGCTGCAGCGTGCCTGGTCTTCAGCCGCGAGTGGCTTCGGGGCCCCTTGCGGTGTCGGCGTCTGCCACGGCAGCCGGAAGAGGTTCTTCCGCCGGCGCGGCGGCCGGGACCGGCCACGGGCTGACCTCCATCTTCTACGGCCTTCTGCCCGTCCTTGCCTCACGAGTTTTGGCACGGGCGGGGGCCTCTTGACAGCGGCATCCACCCTGAGGTCAGCGTTGCCGCTGTTCGGCCCCCCGGAGCAGAAGTCGCCGTCGTCGCCACTGCTGGAGCAGGTGACGGCGCGCCGTTCGTCGGTCTTCCGTTGCTCCGCAGGCCTTCCCCCTCGGAGTGGGGTTGTTCGTACCTGCGGAGGGGGAACCGGAGTTCCGTTTGTAATGGCACTTCGAATGCCAGTGAGTTCGTTCATTGTGGCTGTCGAGGCCTGAACGTGTATGTAATTTTGGCACGGAGCCGTGTTTTTTCCTCATTTCCGAGCACTAAGTCTCGCCTGTTTTATTATCTAAACCGCTTTACCAAGCATGAGTTGCCCCGTGTCAAGGTGACGGGTGAGGTATCCGTATCCCGGAGGCGTAGGAATCCCTCGACCCGTTCGTCCTTGTTACGTGAGGCTCCTCTAGCTTAGTTGAAGGGACCCCTCGGCCGCCCTTTGGTGGATCGAGGCCGGGGGTAGCGATATCAGTATGAACAGAGGCGGAGTTGGCTCGAGAATGGGGAACCTGGTCGGCCGGAGCCTAGCCGTGTCGCCCGTCAGCGGTGCCGACGCCCAAGTCGGTCAGTCGAGGCCTCGGATCGGGCTAGCGCCCTTGGAAGCCGGTTGCTCGAGGCCCCAGGGGTAACCGGTTGAGCCGCCTGCTCGGGCCGGATTCCCGGAGGTGCCCCTGGACCTCGGCGCCGCCCGAGGCTGGGTCGGGCTTTGTTGTAGACGTCGTCGATGCCGAGGGTGCTACGGCTCCCCTCGGCGTGAAGACCCGAGCCTGCAGGATCAGATCGTCTTGTAGCGTGTGTTTTCTGCGGCCGCCGAGGCCAGAAGAACACGCCCTCGCCGCGCTTGCGAAGCTACGTCCTTTTTTCCTCTTGTTTCGAGCATCTGGACTCTGTCGGTAATAGGGATGTTTGTGTGAGCGAGAGTTGCTTTTCGCGGAAGGGACGAGTGAGGTATCCGTATCCCAGAGGCGTGGGAATCCCTCGGCTCGGTCGGCCTTGCCGCTTACGCGTACTTTCACCCGTCCATGAGGCCCTGTCCCCGATTTAGTCGAGAAAGCTTGAAGGACTGCTTCGGCAGGAGAGCTTCCGAACGTGATGACTCGTTTGGTCCACGGAGTCGCTTTATCCGAGCGCAAGTTACTTATCGCAGAAGGGGACGAGTGAGGTATCCGTATCCCGGAGGCGTAGGAGTCCCTCGGCTTGGTCAGCCTTGGCTACTTACGTGTACCTCGTCGTTTCCAGGATCCGCTTTCCAAAGTAGTCAAGAAGCACGGAAGAAATCCTGCTAAAAAGAGGTCCTTTTTCGAGGAAAAAATTCGACGCAGAGGGGGTCTCCCCCCTTTTAGCCCCCGAGGGAGGGTCGGGCTTTGCCGAGGCTAGGCCGACCCTTCCTTGACAACTAAACTTTGCGTAGGTGCGAGGTATGTGAACAACTTGAAAACATCTTAAGGGTAGAAGCGACGTAGCTGTTTGATGTTCCAAGCGTTGCCGTAGATCTCGCCTTGACTGTTGGCCAGCTTGTATGTTCCGGGCTTCAGAACTTTGGCGATGACGAACGGCCCTTCCCAGGGGGGCGTGAGCTTGTGCCTCCCTCGGGCGTCTTGTCGCAGCTGAAGCACCAGGTCGCCCACCTGGAGTTCTCGGGACCGGACCCCTCGGGCGTGGTAACGTCGCAGGGACTGTTGGTACCGCGCCGAGTGTAGTAAGGCCCTGTCCCGAGCTTCCTCCAACTGGTCCAGCGATTCCTCTCGGCTGGCTTGGTTGCTTTGCTCGGTGTAGGCCCTCGCCCTTGGGGAGCCGTATTCCAGGTCAGTGGGCAGGATAGCTTCAGCCCCGTAGACCAGGAAAAACGGCGTGAAGCCCGTGGCACGACTCGGCGTCGTCCTTAGGCTCCAGACCACCGAGGGGAGTTCCTTCATCCATCGCCTGCCGAACTGGTTGAGGTCGTTGTAGATCCGAGGCTTGAGCCCTTGTAGAATCATGCCGTTGGCACGCTCTACTTGCCCATTCGACATGGGATGAGCCACGGCGGCCCAGTCCACCCGGATATGGTGATCCTCGCAAAAATCCAAGAATTTTTTGCCGGTGAACTGGGTGCCATTGTCGGTGATGATGGAGTTCGGGACCCCGAAGCGATGGATGATGTTGGTGAAGAATGCCACCGCCTGCTCGGACCTGATGCTGTTCAGAGGTCGGACCTCGATCCACTTGGAGAATTTGTCGATGGCGACCAGCAGGTGCGTGTAGCCCCCGGGCGCCTTTTGCAAGGGACCG
Organism: Zea mays; assembly: GCF_902167145.1. NCBI lineage: Eukaryota > Viridiplantae > Streptophyta > Magnoliopsida > Poales > Poaceae > Zea > Zea mays. The sequence goes on along the minus strand of NC_050096.1, from coordinate 148,671,532 downwards.
ACGAGGTCCAGACCCCATACAGCGAAGGGCCAGGTGATGGGTATTGTCTGCAGAGCCTGAGCGGGCAGGTGTGTCCGCTTCGCATAGAATTGGCACCCTTCGCAGGTGCGGACAATTCTAGTGGCGTCAGCCACCGCCGTTGGCCAGTAGAAGCCTTGCCGGAAAGCATTTCCAACAAGGGCTCGGGGTGCCGCGTGGTGGCCGCAAGCCCCCGAGTGTACTTCTTGCAGCAGTTCCCGACCTTCGGCGATGGAGATGCATCGCTGGAGGATGCCCGAGGGGCTGCGATGGCAGAGCTCCTCTTCGTCGCCCAGCAAGACGAATGACTTGGCGCGTCGCGCTACCCGCCGAGCCTCGACTTGGTCGAGGGGTAGCTCTCCTCGACGGAGATATTGCAGGTACGGGGCCTGCCAATCCTGGTCTGGCGTGGCCCCGCTCTGCCCTTCCTCGACGTTCAATGCCCAGCCCTCGGGGGCCGAGAGTACCTCGGGCTGGGCCGAGGGTGCCTCGGGCTGAACCGAGGGTACCTCGGGCTGAGCCGAGGGTACCTCGGGCTGAGCCGAGGGTACCTCGGGCTGAGCCGAGGATACCTCGGGCGCGTCGTCGAGCTTGACGGAGGGTTGATGCAGATCCCGGGAGAAGACGTCCGGGGGGACTGTCATTCGCCCCGAGGCTATCTTCGCCAGCTCGTCTGCGGTTTCGTTGTAGCGCCGAGCGATATGGTTGAGCTCGAGCCCGAAGAACTTGTCTTCCAGGCGCCGAACCTCGTCGCAGTAGGCCTCCATCTTCGGGTCGCGGCAGTGGGAGTTCTTCATGACTTGGTCGATGACGAGCTGCGAATCACCGCGGGCGTCGAGGCGTCTGACCCCTAGCTCGATGGCGATCCGCAATCCGTTGACCAGAGCTTCGTACTCGGCCACATTGTTGGACGCCGGGAAGTGGAGGCGCAGCACGTAGCGCAAGTGCTTTCCGAGGGGCGAGATGAAGAGCAGGCCCGCACCGGCCCCCGTCTTCATCAGCGACCCGTCGAAAAACATGGTCCAGAGCTCCGGTTGGATCGGAGTCGTTGGTAGTTGGGTGTCGACCCATTCAGCCACGAAATCCGCCAACACTTGGGACTTGATGGCCTTCCGAGGGGCGAACGAGATCGTTTCGCCCATGATCTCCACTGCCCACTTTGCGATCCTGCCCGAGGCCTCTCGGCACTGGATGATCTCCCCCAGGGGGAAGGATGACACCACAGTCACCGGATGGGACTCGAAGTAGTGTCGTAGCTTCCGCCTCGTCAGGATCACAGCATACAGCAGCTTTTGAACTTGTGGGTAGCGGATCTTAGTCTCGGATAGCACTTCGCTGATGAAGTAAACCGGCCTCTGAACGGGCAATGTATGCCCTTCCTCCTGCCTTTCGACCACAATCGCGGCGCTAACCACCTGAGTGGTCGCGGCGACGTAGACCAAGAGGGTTTCTCCGTCCGCCGGCGGCACCAAGACTGGCGCCTTTGTAAGGAGCGCCTTTAGGTTGCCGAGGGCTTCCTCGGCCTCAGGGGTCCAAACGAAACACTCGGCTTTCCTTAAAAGGCGGTACAGGGGCAGACCTCTTCCGCCGAGGCGTGAGATGAAGCGGCTCAGGGCCGCGAGGCATCCCATGACCCTCTGTACCCCTTTTAAGTCCTTGATGGGCCCCATGCTGGTGATGGCCGCGATCTTCTCCGGGTTGGCCTCGATGCCTCGCTCAGAGACGATGAACCCTAGGAGCATGCCTCGGGGCACCCCGAAGACACACTTCTCAGGATTAAGCTTGACTCCTTTCGCCTTGAGTCACCGGAATGTCACTTCAAGGTCGGAGAGGAGGTTGGGAGCCTTCCGTGTCTTGACTACGATGTCATCGACGTAGGCCTCGACTGTGCGACCGATGTGTTCGCCGAACACATGGTTCATGCACCGCTGGTACGTCGCGCCTGCATTCCTCAGGCCGAACGGCATGGTGACGTAGCAGTACATGCCGAACGGCGTGATGAAAGAAGTCGCGAGCTGGTCGGACTCTTTCATCCGGATCTGGTGATACCCCGAGTAGGCATCGAGGAAGGACAGGGTTTCGCACCCAGCAGTGGAATCCACGATTTGGTCGATGCGAGGCAGAGGGTAGGGAACCTTCGGACATGCTTTGTTGAGACCAGTGTAGTCTACACACATCCGCCATTTCCCCCCTTTCTTCCTCACAAGCACAGGGTTGGCAAGCCATTCGGGATGGAATACCTCTTTGATGAACCCTGCCGCCATTAGCTTGTGGATCTCTTCGCCAATCGCTCTGCGCTTTTCCTCGTTGAATCGGCGCAGAGGCTGTCTGACGGGTCGGGCTCCGGCCCGAATATCCAGCGAGTGCTCGGTGACATCCCTCGGTATGCCGGGCATGTCCGAGGGACTCCACTCAAAGACGTCGGCGTTTGCGCGGAGAAAGTCGACGAGCACTGCTTCCTATTTGGGGTCGAGCCCGGAACCGATCCGGATCTGCTTGGTGGTGTTGCCGCTGGGGTCGAGGGGGACGGCCTTGACCGTCTCCGCTGGCTCGAAGTTGCCGGCATGGCGCTTCACGTCTGGGACCTCCTTGGAGAGGTTCTCCAGGTCGGCGATGAGGGCCTCGGACTCGGCGAGGGCCTCGGCGTACTCCACGCACTCCACGTCGCATTCGAACGCGTGTTTGTACGTGGGGCCGACGGTGATGACCCCGTTGGGGCCCGGCATCTTGAGCTTCAGGTAGGTGTAGTTGGGGACGGCCATGAACTTCGCGTAGCATGGCCTCCCTAACACGGCGTGGTAGGTTCCTCGGAACCCGACCACTTCGAACGTCAGGGTCTCCCTTCGGAAGTTGGAGGGTGTCCCGAAGCAGACTGGGAGGTCGAGTCGCCCGAGGGGCTGGACGCGCTTCCCAGGGATGATCCCGTGGAAGGGCGCAGCGCCTGCTCGGACGGTGGACGGATCGACGCGCAGGAGCTTGAGGGTCTCGGCGTAGATGATGTTGAGGCAGCTGCCCCCGTCCATCAGGACCTTGGTGAGCCTGACATCGCCGACAACGGGGTCGACGACGAGCGGGTATTTCCCCGGGCTCGGCACATGGTCGGGGTGGTCGGCTCGGTCGAAAGTGATGGGCTTGTCGGACCAGTCTAGGTAGACTGGCGCCGCCACCTTCACCGAGCAGACCTCCCGGCGCTCTTGCTTGCGGTGCCGAGCCGAGGCATTCACCGCATGCCCTCCGTAGATCATGAAGCAGTCGCGGACCTCGGGGAATTCTCCTGCTTGGTGATCTTCGTTCTTGTCGTCGTCGCGGGCCCTGCCACCCTCGGCGGGTGGCCCGGCCCTGTGGAAATGACGCCGAAGCATAACACACTCCTCGAGGGTGTGCTTGACGGGCCCCTGATGGTAGGGGCACGGCTCCTTGAGCATCTTGTCGAAGAGGTTTGCACCTCCGGGGGGCTTCCGAGGGTTCTTATACTCGGCGGCGGCGACAAGGTCCGCGTCTGCGGCGTCGCGTTTCGATTGCGACTTCTTCTTGCCTTTCTTCTTGGCGCCGCGCGGAGCAGACGTCTCGGGAGCTTCTTCCGACGGGCGGCCCTGGGGCTGCTTGCCCTTTCGGAAGATAGCCTCGACCGCCTCCTGGCCGGAGGCGAACTTGGTGGCGATGTCCATCAGCTCGCTCGCCCTGGTGGGGGTTTTGCGACCCAGCTTGCTCACAAGGTCGCGGCAAGTGGTGCCGGCGAGGAACGCGCCGATGACATCCGAGTCGGTGATGTTGGGCAGCTCGGTGCGCTGCTTCGAGAATCACCGGATGTAGTCCCGGAGCGACTCCCCAGGCTGTTGCCGGCAGCTTCGAAGGTCCCAGGAATTCCCGGGGCGCACGTATGTGCCCTGGAAATTGCCAGCGAAGGCTTGGACCAAGTCGTCCTAGTTGGAAATCTGCCCCGGAGGCAGGTGCTCCAACCAGGCGCGAGCAGTGTCGGAGAGGAACAGGGGGAGGTTGCGGATGATGAGGTTGTCGTCGTCCGTTCCACCCAGTTGGCAGGCAAGGCGGTAGTCCGCGAGCCACAGCTCCGGTCTCGTTTCCCCCGAGTACTTTTACGATAGTAGTCGGGGGTCGGAACCGGGTCGGGAATGGCGCCCGTCGGATGGCCCGACTGAAAGCCTGCGGACCGGGTGGTTCGGGCGAAGGACTCCGATCCTCCCCGCTGTCGTAACGTCCCCCACGCCTGGGGTGATAGCCTCGGCACACCCTTTCGTCGAGGTGAGCCCGACGGTCGCGTCGATGGTGCTCGTTGCCGAGGTGGCCCGGGGCCGCAGGCGCGGTGTTGCGCGTGCGCCCGGTGTAGACCGAGGCTTCCCGCATGGATCGGGAAGTCGCGACATGAGGTTCCGAGGGATATCCTTGCCTTCGGGATGCAGTGCTCTCGGCCCGCCGGGCCGCGGCGCCTTCCAGGAGATTCTTGAGTTCTCCCTAGATCCGCCGACCCTCGGTGGTTGACGGCTCCGGCATCGCGCGGATGAGCATTGCTGCGGTTGTCAGGTTCTGACCGACCCCGCTGGATGCGGGCGGCGGCCTGATCCTGACGTCGTTGGCGACGCGGTGCTGGAGACCTTGGGGCAGATGACGTATTTCTCCGGCCAGGGGTTGGCCCACCCATGCCTGTCCGACGTCCCGACGGATCGGCTCAAGCGCTCCCGTTCCCTCGTTGAGCCTGGCCTGCGCCTCGCGGACTTGCTCGAGTTGTGGGTCGTAACCCCCCGCCGGAGCGGGGACCACAGCTAGCTCCCGTGGGATGTCGGCGCGAGGCACCGGCCTAGGGAGATCACCATCCTCCGGCATGCCAAGATGGTTGCCTTCGGTGGGATTCCCTAGCTCGATGTGGAAACATTCGCGGCTTGGGCCGCAGCTCTCGTCGCCAAGGCTGCGGCTTGCATCGGAACAGTCGGACAGACAGTAGTCACATGCGGCCATGAAGTCCCGCACGGCACTGGGGTTGCCAAGTCCGGAGAAATCCCAACCGATGCTGGGATCGTCATCTTCCTCGGACCCAGAGGGCCCGTAGGTCGAGACGTCCGTCAGTCGGTCCCAAGGCGATCGCATACAGAACCTCAGTGGGGTTGCACTCGCCTCAATGAGAGCGCCCGCCAAATCGAGGTCGTTTGGCGGGTGGAGGCCGAGTCGAAATGACGCAAGATGGGAGTTAGTCGTTACCTTTTGGTCGACGAGGAGCGACGTAGTCACATCGGGGACTGGTTGCGCCGTCATCTCTGGTTCGAGGGCGACGTCCTGCAGGCTTTCCGCGAGCGCGCCGGCGTCGTCTTCTTGCTCGGGGTCATCGTGCCGCGGGGGGACGGCGCTTGCCTCCGTCTTGAACGCGAGGTCGATGTCCGGCGTGCCTTCCGTCGGGGCGTCGGGGGCGTCGATTCGCTCGACGGCCGGCGAAGCGTGGCCTCCCGTCTGGCCTTGACGGCCCCGCTTCCTCCTCCGTTGGCGGGGGAGAGAACGGAGCGAGCCCAAATATAGCTCTTCCACCATGCGGGGAAGACGTCGTCGATTCCGCCGCCGGCGGGCGGGTTGTCGGCCGCCATTGTCGTGGTCGCACGGCGGTGGAAGAAGTATCATGTCGTAGCTGCCGTCGAAGGACATGAACTCGAGAGCCCCGAAACAAAGCACCGTCCCGGGCCGGAGAGGTTGCTGGAGACTGCCCATCTGGAGCTTGACGGGGAGCTATTCGTCAGCACGCAGCAGGCCCCTACTTGGCGCGCCAACTGTCGGCGTTTCGAGACAGGGGGGTCCCTAAGCCGACGAGTGAGTGTGCTGCGTGCCCCAGCCCAGATGGGTCGAGCGCGTGGGCGAGCGCGGAGGGGGGAGAGGCGAGGCGGCCGGAGCCGAGCGTGAGAGAGGTGGAAGTCCCGCGGCCTTCGTGTTCGTCCCGCGCCCAGGTCAGGTGCGCTTGCAGTAGGGGGGTTACAAGCGTCCACGCGGGTGAGGGAAGCGAGCGGCCCCAAGAGAGCGCCTGTCCCGTCCTCGGTCCCGCGCGGCCAACCTTTTTTGAGAAGGCCCTGGTCCTTCCTTTTATAGTCGTAAGGAGAGGACCCAGGTGTACAATGGGGATGTAGCAGAGTGCTACGTGTCTAGCGGAGGGAGAGCTAGTGCCCTAGGTACATGCCGATGTGGCAGCCGGAGAGATCTGGGCATCCTGCTGGCGTGATGTCGTGGCTATCGGTGGTGCGGCGGAGCCTGATGGAGGGACAGCTGTTGGAGCGGTCGAGTCCCTGCTGACGTTGTCCTGCTGCCGTAAGAGAGCTGGGGGCCGCCGTCGTCATAGAGCTCGTGGAGCGCCATCATTGCCCCTCTGGCGGAGCTGGCCGGACGAGACGCCGGTCTTGTTCTCCGTGACCCGAGTCGATTCGGGGTAGGGCGATGATGACGTTTCCTGTTGACGTGGCGGTCTGTGCTCTAGGCAGGGCGACGTGGGGTTTCCTCCGAAGCCGAGGTTGAGTCTTGCCTTCAGTTGCCGTGGCCGAGCCCGAGCCAGGGGGTCGGGCGAGGCGGAAGTCGTCCGGCCGAGGCCAGGGCGGAGTCCGAGCCCTGGGGTCGGGCGAGGCGGAGTTTCGTCGTCTTCCGGGTCTTAGCCTGAGTCCGAGCCCTGGGGTCGGGCGGAGCGGAGTTCGCCGTCTTCCGGGTCTTAGCCCGATTCCGAGCCCTGGGGTCGGGCGGGGCGGAGTTCGCCGTCTTCCGGGTCTTAGCCCGAGTCCGAGCCCTGGGGTCGGGCGGAGCGGAGTTCGCCGTCTTCCGGGTCTTAGCCCGAGTCCGAGCCCTGGGGTCGGGCGGAGCGGAGTTCGCCGTCTTCCGGGTCTTAGCCCGAGTCCGAGCCCTGGGGTCGGGCGGAGCGGAGTTCGCCGTCTTCCGGGTCTTAGCCCGAGTCCGAGCCCTGGGGTCGGGCGGAGCGGAGTTCACCGTCTTCCGGGTCTTAGCCCGAGTCCGAGCCCTGGGGTCGGGCGGAGCGGAGTTCGCCGTGGCGCCTTTGGCAAGGCCTAGTTGCCTGTCAGACTCACTCTGTCGAGTGGCACTGCAGTCGGAGTGGCGCAGGCGGCGCTGTCCTTCTGTCAGACTGGCCAGTGGAGCGGCGGAGTGACGGCGGTCACCTCGGCTCTGACGGGGGCGCGTGTCAGGATAGAGGTGTCAGGCCACCTTTGCGTTAAATGCCCCTGCAATTTGGTCAGTCGGTGTGGTGATTTAGTCAAGGTTGCTTCTGAGCGAAGCCAAGGCCTTGGGCAAGCCGGTGATGTGTCCGCCATAAAAAGGGGGGCCTCGGGCGAGACGGAAGTCTCTCGAGGTCGGCTGCCTTCGGCCGAGGCTAGGCTCGGGTGAAGCGCGATCGAGTCACTCGTGTGGACTGATCCCTGACTTAATCGTGCCCATCAGGCCTTTGCAGCTTTATGCTGATGGGGGTTACCAGCTGAGAATTAGGCGTCTTGAGGGTACCCCTAATTATGGTCCCCGACACCAGTCTTGTTCCCCCGTAGCCTGAGCTAGCTAGGGGTAGGGTAATGATGTATCCCCTGCGGCGCGGTCGGTCCGAGCCCTAGGTCGGGCGAGGCAGAGACTCCTCCTGAGGCCGAGGCCGGGGTCGGGCGAGGACGCGATTCCTCCCGAGGCCGAGGTTGAGGCTGAGCCCTGTGGTCGGGCGAGGCGGAGACCACCTTCCGAGGTCGAGGTTGAGGCTGAGCCCTGGGGTCGGGCGAGGCGGAGACCTCCTTCCGAGGCTGAGGCCTAAGGTCGGGCGAGGCGGAGCTTCCTGTTGCACCTGAGGCTGAACTTGGCTGTTGTCAGCCTCACCCTGGTGGGTGGCGCAGCAGTTGGAGCGGAGCGAGCGACGCTGTTTTCCTGTCAGGTCGGTCAGCGAAAGGGTGAAGTGACTGCGGTCACTTCAACCCTGCCGACTGAGCCACGTGTGTCAGGATAAGCTGTCAGGCGATCCTCGCATTGAATGCGCCTGGAATACGGTCGGTTGGAGAGGCGATTTGGCCAAGGTTGCTTCTCGATGAAGCCTGCTCGAGCTGGGCCTCGGGCGTGCCGAGGGTGCACCCACCGCCTGAGGAGGCCCTCGGGTGAGACGTAACTTCGTCCGGGACTACGGTTCCCGCCCGAGGCTGGGCTCGGGCGAGGCGAGATCGCGCCCCTTGGGTAGACGAAGCCTTGACTTGAACCGCGCCCATCAGGCTTTGCGGTTTGTGCTGATGGTGGTTACCAGCCGTGTTTAGGAGTGTTGGGGGTACCCCTAATTACGGTACCCGACAATAAAATATTGGCAATAGGTATTATTTTGCATCTTTCCAATGGGTTTGTATTTTTCTCTGGTGGCCTATTTCATTAGTGACCTAGCAAAATTTAATTTGCCCATTATTGCATTATTGTGGGTTACTCATGATTTAATTGAACTATGGCTCATTATCGTGTTCTATTTATTTACCTTACTTAAAATGTTGGGCTGGGGTGTTTATTATTTTTGCAGTGGGGTTTTGGTGGTTGCAAGTCCACTGGATTTTTATTATCAATTTTGGGTCTGGTTTTGTAATTCTAATAATTGATTTCTAGTTGGAATAATGCTAAATAAAACATTTCACTTTGAATCTGATATGGACTAGAGGTTCCTTTATTTTTCCTAGGTTCTTTGTTACTTAAGAAAACTAGGAAAAATAATTTCACACTCTGGTCATTAATTTCTAAGGCCTTTCTGATTTTCCTAAGGTTTGGGCAGAAATGGCTTTTAATTGATATCTACACTAAATTTTTCAATACTGGGGTTCTCACTATTTTTAAACAGTGTTTAAATGGGGTTTGAACATCTACAAATTTTCTTATGTTCAGCACAGGAGCATAACTAATTTTCCTTAATTAAGCAAGGTTTGATCAGTTTCTGTATTTAATTTTAAACTCTAAAAATTAGAACAGAAAGCATAGGGTTCAATATTTTTAATTGATAGTTCATAATATTTAGAATTTAGCAAAATTGGTTTGATAACTTTTGGTTAAGTATTCATCAAGTTATGAATTTTATAAGTTCTCTGTTTATTAAAAAGGATTAAACAGAAATGATTAAATGGAAAACTACTTTGCAATGGGGTCCCTGGCGGGTGTTTTAAGTTTTCCTTATAGACTAGTATTCAATTGAGTCACTGACATCTCAGAAAACCCCCTGGATTCTTCTAATCCTAACCCGAGGCCCTTTCCCCAAATTAAACAGTACCCGCGGCGGAAGAAAGGGCGGAGGGGCTTACCGGCGGCGAGACTGCTCCGGTGAGGTGGCCGAGGGTGTAGGGGAGGTCCTGAGGGTCACGGCGATGTGCGGGTCGCCGTCGGGGATGGTCAGAGTTGGCCGGTCCGCGTGCGCAGGCGGGGGAGCTCGTCGGCGGCGAGGAGTTCGGCCTATCCATGGCACAATTGACCAATCAAACGGGTCAAAGAGCTTCACCAGGGATCAAGGAAGGTGTGTGCGCGAGGAATTGAAGAATGGCTCACCGGAGTGCCCAGTCTACGCGCGCAGGCGGGCGACCGAAGTCTGGTGTGGTTGATCTTCGCCTTCCGGTGAAGTTCTGCCAGGTCCGAGGGCTTGGAAAGCTTCATGGGCCAATGGCGGAGCTAACCGAAGCGCTGACGTGACTTGGGGGTGACTGGAGTGGGCTGGCCACGGTGGCCGAAGCTCTGGCGGCAATGGTGGGCGGAAAGGAGCTCGCCGGAGCTAAGGAGGGGCGTCTGGCCGGCGATGGTGAGCGCGGGGCGAAGTGAGGCGCGCCCGAGGAGGCTTTATAGGTGCGGGCGAGCACGGCCGAGGGCGAGGCTCTGACAAGCGCTCGGGGCGTGCGCAGCGAACGCCAGTGCGCGCTCTGGCGTCTGGCACAGCATCGAGCACGAGGCAGCGCAGAGAGAGGTCGAGTTCAAGCGCGGATTGGCTCCAAATCTTTGAGATTATGGCCATGATCCCGTTGAGAGATCTCTTCCTCTCAGGTTCCTTTGTCGTTTGTGTGTGGAGGCTAGCAGGTTTGGCTGACTAGATTAAGAAATAGAGAGGGGAGAAATCTGGTTTGTCTCACTGCCGCACACAGGGAGAAGATATCTGGTTTGACATGTCCAAGGCACGTGTCCTGATGCCATCTTCTGGCACAAGACAGAGAGGTTAGTTATGCACGTTTTTGTCAATGGGGCCATTAGGATTTGAGTTAGGGATCAAGGTGAACACGCTTGATCTTTGGCTCAAGGTCTGAAATTCAGAATTCTGAATTTCAGAATTCCCTAATAAAATCCTACTTGAGAGGCTTGTTTAGGGTTTTATTTAAATTGTTTTGGCCAAGCTTCCATAATCTTTGTTTTTGCTTATTTAGTATACTTTAATGTTTATAATTGGCCCAAGCCATGATTCTATATTCTTCATATTCTTTTGCCCTTTCTCTTGAATTTTGTTTATAGGGCTCAATTAGGGTTTTTATTGGGGTTGCACATTTTGCCTTTTTGAAAAACCCATTTGTTTTGAACATGATACTTTTAAGTATAAGCTTAGTGGATCCTTTATTCTTAAGTCAATTTGATGCTCATGCTCAATTTGGTTCACATAAGATGATGGTTCTTGGGTTAGCACTTGAGAGAAATCCTAGGTGACACTGGGGTGTCACAGTCTTCCCCCCTTAAAGGAATCTCGTCCCGAGATTCGGGTCAGAGTCCTCTCGGGGTGAAGCGAAGGGTGAGACTTATAGGAAGTGGGTGCTTATTGTTATTATTAGGGCAAACTGCTCTTCGAATGCCATTCTCTTTGCAACTTCAGAAGGAAGTCCTTTTTAAATTTTGTTCCATGATTACTTCATTCTGATTTAAGATTATATCTTTGAAAATTTAGATTCGAAGGGCAGGAGGAGGGGTTGGGTGTGATTACGTACCAGTTTCCTTAGGTAGGCAATCGGGGAAGTTGGATCTCAAGAATTCCTCGGTCTCCCAAGTAGCTTCTTCCTCTGAGTGATTACTCCACTGGACCTTATACATTTTGATCGATTTAGCCCAAGTTGATCTTTCTTTGCAATCCAGAATCTTGGAAGGGTACTCTTGGTACGATAGATCTGGCTCTATCTCCAATTCTGGCTCTGCTATGATCTCGGTCGGCAATCAAACACACTTCTTCAGCTGAGATACATGGAACACACTGTGAATGGCAGACATTTTTGAAGGTAACTTCAGCTTATATGCCACGAGTCCACATGCTTCTATGATCTCCTAAGGTCCAATGTAACGAGGGGCTAGCTTGCCTTTGATTCCAAACCTCTGCACTCCCTTTGTGGGTGATACCTTGAGATACACGAAATCTCCCACCTTGAACTGGAGAGGTTTCCTTCTTTTATCATGGTAACTCTTCTGCCTGGTCTGAGCAGCTTCTAGATTTTTCCTGATCAGTTTGACCTTCCTTTCGGCTTCAGTCACTAAGTCAGGTTTGAAAACTTCTCTTTCTCCAGGCTGAGACCAATTGAGTGGTGTCCTGCACCTTCTTCCATAGAGAGCTTCGAAAGGTGCCATCCTTAGGCTGGATTGATAACTGTTGTTATAAGCAAACTCTGCCAAGGAGAGGTGCTTATCCCAGTTCTTGCCACAATCGATTGCACAAGCTCTCAGCATATCCTCCAGAATTTGGTTTACCCTTTCAGTCTGACCATCAGTCTGTGGGTGGTAAGCTGAACTTCTGATTAGCTTGGTTCCCAAAGACTCCTGCAGTTGTTCCCAAAATCTGGCAACAAATTGGGCTCCTCGGTCAGAAACAATGGTCCGAGGTAATCCGTGCAAACACACGATCCGGTCAATATACAACTCTGCATACTTTTGAGCCTTATCAGTGGTGTGCACAGGGAGAAAATGTGCCACTTTCGTTAGTCGGTCCACAATAACCCAAATCAAATCATGATGACGAGAGGTGTTGGGCAGACCCACGATGAAATCCATGCTGATGTCATCCCATTTCCACGAAGGTATAGATAGGGGTTGCAAAGCTCCAGCTGATTTCGAGTGGCTTGCCTTTATCCTCTGACAGGTGTCACATTCCGATACATATTGGGCTATCTCCCTCTTCATTCTAGTCCACCAATACAAAGGCTTCAGATCATGGTACATTTTGGTGCTTCCCGGATGCATAGAGAATTTGGAGAGATGAGCCTCGTCCAAGATTTTCTTCTTGAGGTCCCTGTTTTTAGGAATCACCAATCTGCTTTTGAACCATAATACACCCCTTTCATCTTGGCGGAAACACTTATACTTCTCAACCTTCTGATGGAGATTCTCCTTGATAATATGCACTCCCTTGTCATTGAGCTAGGCTATGATGATCTGGTCTTGCAAAGCTGGCTCGACAGAAATGTGAGACAAAACACCAGAAGGAATCACTTCAATTTGCATCTTGCTCAACTCATCACACAAGGTGTTGATGCGAGAATCCATCAGAATACAATTGCATTGCAACTTCCGACTCAAGGCTTTCCCTGGGTGATAATGTACCTCCAGGTCATAATCCTTGATCAGCTCTAGCCAACTTCTCTGCCTCATTTTGAGATCAGCCTGAGTAAAGATGTACTTAAGGCTCTTATGATCAGTGAAGATGTTGCAGTGGGTTCTATCGGTGTTTTGGGTCCGACCGCACACCCGGGGTTGCCCCTCAAGGTGTTTTCTAGGAGTAGGACGGTGTCAACGACTGTAGCAAAATGGTTCGTGCCGATCGCACGAGAGACAGTGGACAAGATTTACAGGTTCGGGCCGCTTAGAGATGCGTAACACCCTACGTCCTGGTGAGTATGCGAGAGTGGTTACAAGAGGGCTCTCTGGGTTGAAGGCACAGAGAGTTTACGTGGGTGGCTAAGTAAGATATGGTCGATCGATCTGAAGGGGTGCCCCCTAGGCCTTATATACTCGACCGTGGGGCAGTACACGTGGATATGATAACAACAAGTAGCTGAAAGATAGTGAACCTCTTGAGTTTATCCCTATGTAACCCTTGCCGACTTATCCTCGCATGGCTCTGTTGCATGGGGGCTTCAGCGCGGGAAAGTCGGGTCTCTGTTGCGATTTACTCGTTCGACGTTGTGGGCCGTCCGGGTTTGCTTCAGTCCAGTCTTGCGTCTTCTCTGCTTTGTTGGTTGTCTTTCCCCAGGCCCACGAAAGAATGACTTTACGATTTATTGGGCCCTTGGGCCTTTCGTGAGGTCTTTTACTTCTTTAGTGGACCTAGGGGATATCCATCCCCCACAAGCCCCCGATCTTTGGGTTGATTTAGAGGTAATCAACCTAAAGATCCAAGGTCCAAGAAACGAGTTCCTGCTGTCTTCTCTTGCTCCGATCACTCGTTCGACCGAAGTTTAGTTTTGTGCTTGTGCCTTAGAGGTCGGCATTTTGATTTGTAGGATTCTGGACTTCATTGGGTGCACCGGAGGTGCACCCAATGGGTGTAGCCCCCGACCTTTGAGTAGATTTTAGAAGATAATCTACTCGAAGGTCTTCCCCAGAAATTACCTCCATTTGCGCTCCTGCATCTCGGTTGGGGATTGGTCTTTTTAATCTTGTCCCACGCCTTAGAAGTCGGCACCATCTTGGCTTGGAATGATAATCCATGGGGTGCACCGGAGGTGCACCCAATGGGTGTAGCCCCCGACCTTCAAATGGATTTTTAAGGATAATCCATTCGAAGGTCTTCCTTTTGCTTGTAAAAATTGGCATGAAGCTATTTGCATTACGCTTTGGAGGTCAGCATTATGTCATCAATATTTTGCTGCAGAGGTCAGCATATATTTTGTCTTTAGCAGCCGAGTTTGCAATCCATCCATATCTTGCTAGGTAGCGCAATTTATTTGCTTCTGCGACTGATTGGACGTTTGACGGACGTTCTCTGTCTAGTCTTTACGTCGCTTCTGTCGGCCATATCTTGTACTTTGCTGGCTATATTTGGCTTTCCTCTGATCCTTACTGATATCTCATTTTTGTCTTGAGGTATTCACTGCGTGCCCTGCACGGATGTGACCGTTTTGAAAAATATACTGATAATTCCTGGGCGTCCCCCCCCAATGGGTGTGGGCAAGGGACGGCTTGGTACGCTGAGTGTTTTAGCCGGCTGTTTCTGAGTAGTAATGTGATGGGACAGCGAGTGTAATCATATCCTTTGCGCTGTTGACTGGAGTCCCAATGGGTGTAGTGTTGCATGAAACGGCGTCAGCCGTCTGACGTGTCTTCAGATGGGTGGGAGTGCTTATTGAATGCTCTGCGACTGTTCAGTGGCCGCAGTTGGAAGTGAGCGGTTGCCTTTCCCTTCTATAAATAACGCCCTTGCTCCTCTGGTTTTTTCACATCTCTTCGCTGTTCTTTACTGCATCCTTCTCCTCCCTTCTATCTGCTTCCGCCATGGGCAAGGGTAACAAACGCAAGCGTGAGCCGACTCCTCCGTCGGAGGACTTCGGCGACTCGGAATACTCGGAGGAGGAGTTCTCCTCCGAGTCCGAGGGATCTCCGGCTCCCATCTCTCCCCCGGCGTCGTCTGATGATTCAGACGACTCCCAGGGGATTGCCGCGGAGGTCTGGACGTACATCCGGGCCGTCGAGCGCTCCGGGCTCGAGGGCTCGGATGAGTCTGAGTTCTCCTCGGACGAGGAGGACTCGAACGGCGGCGAGGACGAAGATGACGACGACGACGACGGCGACGACGACGACGGTGGCGACGGCGACGGTGACGGCAGCAACGGCGGCGGGGGCAGCGGCGGCAAGGGCAGCACCAGAGGCGGCAGCAGCACGGGCAGCACCAGAGGCGGCAGCAGCACGGGCAGCACTAGGGGCGGCGGCGGCAAGGGCAGCAGCAGCAAGGCCAGTGGCTAAACGCCACTGGTCTTTAGATATTAGTATAGTGTAGTTAGAATAATGTAGTAGTAATGTAGAGTAGTATAGTGTAGTTTAGTAGTAGTAGTAATGTAGAGTAGTAGTAGGGAAGCACCAACTCGCGAAGAGTTGGTTTGTAAGCTTTTATCTTCCCTTTAATGAAAAAATGACGTTTGCCCCTTATCAATGACTTGCTTTTCCTTATTATAGAACTGATTCTTTTGAGACAGTAGATGACTCGCCGAACGATTGAAGGTCGACGTCAGCATTTTAGAAATAATACCGAGCAATCGAACACGAGGTCAACGTTTTAGAGGCAACGCCGAGTGAGTGAAGTTTGACGCTGGCATTTCAGAAGTAATGCCGAGCGATTGAATACGAGGTCAGCGTTTTTAGGGGCAACGCCGAGTGATTGAAGGTTGGCGTCGGCATTTTAGAAGTAATGCCGAGCGATTGAATACGAGGTCAGCGTTTTAGAGGCAACGCCGAGTGGTTGAAGGTCGGCGTCGGCATTTTAGAAGTAATGCCGAGCGATTGAACACGAGGTCAGCGTTTTAGAGGCAACGCCGAGTGATTGAAGGTCGGCGTCGGCATTTTAGAAGTAATGCCGAGCGATTGAACATGAGGTCAGCGTTTTAGAGGCAACGCCGAGTGATTGAAGGTCGGCGTCTGCATTTTAGAAGTAATGTTGAGCGATTGAGCACGAGGTCAGCGTTTTAGAGGCAACGCCGAGTGATTGAAGGTCGGCGTCGGCATTTTAGAAGTAATGCCGAGCGATTGAGCACGGGGTCAGCGTTTTAGAGGCTACGCCGAGTGATTGAAAGTCAGCGTCGGCATTTTAGAAGTAATGCCGAGCGATTGAATACGAGGTCAGCATTTTAGAGGCAACGCCGAGTTATAGCCGGTCGCACGAGTTATTTTGAGGATAATAACCGAGTGATGAAGTGGCACGTCGGCTTTTTTGGAAATGACTGCCAGATGGCCACGTGGCATGCTGGGGTTTCGGAAATATCCGCCGGGAGATGACTGGGCACTTTTTGAAATGGTATCTGGCTCGAGAATATCCCATAAGAGTTGCGCTTTTA
Organism: Zea mays; assembly: GCF_902167145.1. Lineage (NCBI taxonomy): Eukaryota > Viridiplantae > Streptophyta > Magnoliopsida > Poales > Poaceae > Zea > Zea mays. Next base: position 148,655,540 of record NC_050096.1, on the reverse strand, counting down.
GCCGCCTTTGCTTTCCGTGCCCTAGTTCTTGCATTCCCGCATCTGAATCTTCTCTGCCACTCGCCTCCTACTCTGTTCGCCGGTGGAAAGCAAGATGGCGCCCAAGAGGAAAACTGCGAACTTGTCTGCTGCGGTGATCCCTGCAATCGACCCCAACAGTCAGTTACCCTTCGCAGGTAACCATATGTCCGTTATTTCCGAAGCTGAGCTTCTCCGCCTCGTCTCCATCGGGGTTCTTCCTCCGCGGGAACTCTGTTCTTGGCGGATTTGCCACGGGACTACTGTCCCAACAGAGGATACCCACGAGTCTGTAGTTTACGCTCCTTTTCTTCTCCGCGGCCTCGGCCTTCCCATCTCTCCTTTTTTCCGCGGCCTCCTTGATTTCTATCACATCAACTTGACCCATTTGAACCCTAATTCCATTCTGCAAATCTCCATTTTCGTTCACCTATGCGAAGCCTATCTCGGCGTGCTACCGCATTTCGGTTTATGGAAGTATCTGTACCATTGTCGCCCTGGGATGGCCGGGGGACAACATCAGTTGGTCGGAGGTGCCAGTTTGGAGATGCGCCGTGGGCGGAAGACTGAGTATCTTGAGATTCCCCTCAAAGATAGCATTAAGGGGTGGCGTCTAGAGTGGTTTATAGTTGATAATTATGGAAATTCTCTCCCCTCCCGGTCGGGAAGACAGCCAGACGTTCGCACCCCGAGTTGGACTGAGTCTCCCACAGATCAGGAAGTGGCCGAGGCAGGTGTGTTGCTAACTGAAGTCGGATTGCTGAAAGAGAGAGGTCTGACTGCCGAAGCGGTGGTCACTGACTTTGTTTTTAAGAACATTCAGCCACTGAAAGATAGGGCCTATCCGGCATATCTGTATCGAGGGCTGGCCGACTCAACTCGGGTTACCAATAGGAGAATTCCTTCTGTAGACTTGGTAAGCCGACTTGAAATGATCCTCAGGGGTAAAGTTTCAAGTGTTGGTGCTCCAGTGGCATACTCGGCCTGGAACCTACCTCCTCCCAAAGCTTTCACCCTTTTTGTGTCAAATCCGTCTGTGACTGATAGCAATTTGGGCCTTAGAGTGCGACCCTCTGCTGAAGAAGTCAGTACTTTGGTTGCTTCGCTCGGGGAGATTCCTGATGATGAACGACAGGTTTATTTTGAAGTGCCTCTGAACCCTAGCGATGCCGACATAAATGACATGCTTGATCTGTTAGCTGAGGATTCATCCGATGCTGCTCCTGATGGTACGTTGGCAGTGGTGCCCCTTCCAGAGGTTGATACAACTTTGGATGTCCCGAAACCTGTCAGTACTCGATTGAGGCGCCCTAGCCGAACCAGTCAGCCCGAGCCTTCTGCTGATGAGCAAAAGAAGAAGAGAAGACGCCTCCGGCGAGTATCCAGTTTCGATGAGGACGCCGGTACCCTAGCTCCTGCTGCTGAAGAAGTGCCTGCAACTGGCCTTACTGACGCTGATCCCAATGGGTGTGCCCAAACTGCTGTTGATCCCAATGGGTGTGCTCCATCTGCTGCTAACCCCAATGGGGGTGCTCCTTGCGTTGTTGCTGTGGAAGATGAGGAGGAAGAAAATGAGGCTCCTTTAACTCGGAAAAACAGTCGGCAGTTCATCGCCAGCGGTGGAAGTAGTGGAGTTCCTTCTCCTGCTTTGTCTGCCCTCATCGGTCTGCAAGAGCTGTCCCTGGCCAACTTTGATCAAACTCTAGAGGATATGGTCCCAGAAGACTTGTTATCAGAGCCTGTGGATGATGATGCAACAGAGACTTGCGCTGCCGTGCCTGATGCTGGGTTGAGGTCATCCCGTGCCTCGTCGACCTTAGAGCACGATCTCGAGGGTCGGGATGCTGACTTGGATTGTTCTGGTCCCATGGAAGTAGCTGAAGGCCCGTCAACCTTAGAGGTGGTTACTGCAGAGAGCTCGGACCCCAAGAATAGTGCTGACACATGCCCAGCCCCCGAGGATGTCGCCGGGGAAGACTTAGCTCGGGTGAAGAGTATAAGCCACTGCCCAGCCCCCGAGGGTGTTGCCGGGGGTGATCCGGCTCAAGTGGGCAGTGCCAACTGTGACCCAGCCCCCGAGGGTGTCTGAGCAAGGTCTCCTTCCTGCACTTCCATGGATGTTCACGCGGGTTCACCTCCACACTCCGGCGGCATGGTGGTGGCCCAAACTCTGGATCAGGGAGTCGCTTTAGAGGGCAGCGTCCCCGCTGGTCTGGCGTTTGGCTCTGTTGAAGGCACTGAGCTCATTTCTACTGGTCTGTTGCAAGCTGCTTCAGGCTTTGGTGGATGGGATGGCCAGCCAGCTGAGATCGCAGGGTGCTTTCATCCCAGAAGTTGCTTCGTCTCTTGAGCATTGGAATTCAGTGTCGCTTCATCTTCGTGTATCCGAGTTGGAGGCAACTAACGCTGGTTAGTGCCCTTTTTCTTCTTCTTCTTTGCCTCTGTTCGTGGACTGTTTTACCTTCTGACCTCGTTTTGTCTGATTACCTCTTGACAGGGATGACTCGGCAGATTGCAATTCTTGAGGAAAAACATTCCCGAGATCAGGCTGAAATGGCTCGTCGGTGTGCTGACTTTGAGGAGAAGTATTCTCAGAGCCAGACTGAACTAAATCAGGTTTCCGCTGCTTTGGATGACGCCAATGCTCTGATTTCTTCTCTTCATGCTCGGCTTGACTCTGAAAAGGTAACTTACCAAGCCGTGCCTCGCCTTGCTATGCTCTTATTACTTGCTTGGATTCTGAAGGAGTTGATTTTTGTTTGTAGGAAGAAAAACGTATCCTTGCCGCTTCTCGCAACAATCTAGACAGATTGTATCGAGATTCTAGCAACTCGCTGACCATCTTGGAGAGGAGTCACCGCTTTACAATGGAGGAACTGGACAATCAGCGTTGTAGGCTGCAAGAGTCTGCTGACGAAGTGACCCGCCTTAAGCAATTGATATCGGCAAAGGATGCCACCATCAAGGGACTCCGAGCTTCTAAGAAATCCATTGCTCAGGAGTTAGAAGCTGCTCAGCAGGCTGTTAAAGTTGCCGAAGATACTGCTGCTACTCTCAAAGCCTAGCGCGATAAAGCCATGGACAAGGCTATTCGGGCGGGACGAATCTTGATGAGGAGGCCCGGCGTGGTTGTTCCTGAAGACATAAAGGCCGATGTGCATGCTGCCCCCGATTCCTCGAATCGCCCTTCTTCGTCGGTCGTTCCTGAGAAAGACATTGGAAAATAGAGAAACATTTTGCGTGCTATGAGCGCGCGGTTAGCATGATCAAGTATTCGTTAGAAGATATCAGCTTATCATTCGAATGACATGATTACTCTCTTATTGTATCAGAATTTATTGGTTCGCAAGTTTGAGGTAACGCTGCATGATGATTATGAAGTTTGTTTGCGGGATATGGAAGTCATCCCCTGAATTGCATAAGCGCGAGTATGCTGCACCGGCTTAAGCCATCGCTGACTTTAGCCGATAGCTCCGTTGGTAGGGCATAGTGGTCGCCCTGGGTTAAGTAAGCGTGAGCATGTTGCACCGCCTTAAGTCGTTGCCGACTTAAGTCGATTGCTCCGTTTGTAGGGCATAGTGGTCACCCTGAGTTAAGTAAGCGTGAGCATGTTGCACCGCCTTAAGTCGTTGCCGACTTAAGTCGATTGCTCCGTTTGTAGGGCATAGTGGTCACCCCGAGTTAAGTAAGCGTGAGCATGTTGCACCGCCTTAAGTCGTTGCCGACTTAAGTCGATTGCTCCGTTTGTAGGGCATAGTGGTCACCCCGAGTTAAGTAAGCGTGAGCATGTTGCACCGCCTTAAGTCGTTGCCGACTTAAGTCGATTGCTCCGTTTGTAGGGCATAGTGGTCACCCCGAGTTAAGTAAGCGTGAGCATGTTGCACCGCCTTAAGTCGTTGCCGACTTAAGTCGATTGCTCCATTTTTAGGGCATAGTGGTCACCCCGAGTTAAGTAAGCGTGAGCATGTTGCACCGCCTTAAGTCGTTGCCGACTTAAGTCGATTGCTCCGTTTGTAGGGCATAGTGGTCACCCCGAGTTAAGTAAGCGTGAGCATGTTGCACCGCCTTAAGTCGTTGCCGACTTAAGTCGATTGCTCCGTTTGTAGGGCATAGTGGTCACCCTGGGTTAAGTAAGAATGCAAGTCAATCGTAAACGAGCCGAGTATCTTTGAAATCTCTCTTTATTGATGACGTATTTCCATTTTACAGGATACATGGTCGCCCCAGCTGTTTTGAAATACAGCTAGGGGTAAAACTTTCTAAGGTGCTCTATGTTCCAGGAGTTCCCAACTTCTGTGCCATCCATCTGGGTGAGGCGATACGATCCGGACCGAGTGACTTCTGCTACTATGAAAGGCCCTTCCCATAAGGGTGATAACTTGTGTCGTCCATCTCCCGTTAGAATTCGGCGGAGGACGAGGTCTCCTATCGAAAAGAAACGTTGCCGCACAGCCTTGTCGTGATAGCGCCTTAGAGTCTGCTGGTACCGTGCTGATTGGATTACTGCATTCAGTCGTTCTTCCTCAAGTACATCAACATCCTCCAGCCTGGTGGCCTCGGCTTCTGCTATGCTTTCGAAGATCAATCTTGGCGCCCCAAACTTGAGATCAGCAGGTAGCACTGCCTCCGATCCATAGACCATGAAGAAAGGAGTGTTTCCATGCAGGGCTCGGCTAGGTTGGGTTCTCAGGCTCCAAACAACATAAGGCAATTCCCTTATCCATTTTCCTGTGAATTTTTCATTCTTATCGAAGACCCTTTTCCTGAGTGCCTCCAATATCATTCCGTTGGCTCGCTCAACCTGCCCGTTGGCTCTTGGATGTGCTACAGATGCGTACTTGATCTGAATGCTCTTTTGCTCGCAGAAGTCAACGAATTCTGAACTGGTGAAGTTGGATCCCAAGTCAGTGATGATACTGTTTGGTATCCCGAATCTGAATATTATGTCTTGTATGAATTCCACGGCTTTAGCAGAAGTTAAAGAAGCAATGGGCTTGAACTCTATCCATTTAGTGAATTTGTCAATTGCCACCAATACATGGGTATATCCCCCTTGAGCTTTCTTGAAAGGTCCAATCATATCCAGTCCCCAGCATGCGAAAGGCCAGGTTACTGGTATGGTCTGTAGCTGCTGTGCTGGCATGTGCTGTTGCTTTGACAAGTATTGGCAAGCTTCGCATCTCTGAACTAATTCGGCTACATCGTTCTTCGCCGTCGGCCAATAGAATCCTGACCTGAAAACCTTCCCGACTAGTGTTCTGGATGCTGCATGTATCCCACATTGCCCTGCATGGACTTCCTCTAGAAGTTGTTTCCTGGTGGACGGGAGAACACACTTCATGAGGATGCCTGACGCGCCCCTTCTGTACAGTTCCTCCCCAATGAGTGTATAGTGAGCCGACTGCCTGGCAATGCGCTCTGCCGAGTTCTTGTCGTCTGGTTCTTCTTCATTCTTTATATACTTAATAATCAGTCTTCTCCAGTCGTCAGAATCTGACTCGAGTTGATTTATGATATTGCACTCTTCTGTTTGATCCATTGAGATACTCGGTTGTAGAATTTCTTGCACGAAGACTCCGGGTGGGACCTGAGTTCGACCGGATCCGAGCTTGGACAGTACATCGGCCGCCGTGTTCCGATCTCTTTCTATATGATGAAATTCCAGACCCTCGAATTTATCTTCCAGCTTTCGGACGGCAGCACAGTATTTTCCCATTGAATCACTTGAACAATCCCATTCCTTGTTTATCTGGCTGATGACTACCAGAGAATCCCCGTATACCATCAATCTCTTGACGCCCAGTGACATGGCGATGTTTAATCCGTGTATCAAAGCTTCATACTCGGCTGCATTGTTAGAGGCCGGGAATAGCAACTGGAGAGCATACTTGAGGTGTTCGCCTCCAGGTGCAGTGAAGAGAATCCCTGCTCCTGCTCCCTGCAGCTTCAGCGAGCCATCAAAATACATTCGCCATACTTCTGCCGTTTCTGGATTGTCTGGTACTTGCTGTTCTGTCCACTCTGATACGAAATCAACCAGTGCTTGAGTTTTGATGGCAGTGCGAGGTCAGAACTCGATATCGTGGGATCCCAACTCGCAAGCCCACTTGGCTATTCGGCCAATGGCTTCCTTGTTGTGAAGAATGTCCCCTATTGGAAAACCAGTGACTACTATGACTTTGTGGTCGTCAAAGTAGTGACGCAGCTTGCGGGCAGTTAGAAGTACTGCATATAATAGCTTCTGAACCTGAGGATACTTTTTCTTCGAGGGGCCTAGAACTTCACTGATGAAGTAAACAGGATGTTGTACTGGATAGGCATGCCCTTCTTCTACTCGCTCGACTACCAACGCGGTGCTTACCACGTGAGTCGTGCAAGAGATATACAGCAACAAATCTTCAGCCGGTTGAGTCGGCGTAGCTCGCCAGGGTGGTTTCAGTACTGGTGGTGTTGTCAAGAATTTCTTCAGTGCGTCTAGAGCTTCTTGTGCTTCTGAAGTCCATTGAAATTTATCCACCTTCTTGAGTAGCTTGTAAAATGGCAAACCTTTTTCTCCCAGCCTGGATATAAATCTGCTCAGAGCTGCCATACATCCAGTGAGTCGTTGAACCTTCTTTTGTGACCGAGGAGCTTCCATCTTCATGATAGCTTCAATCTTATCTGGATTAGCCTCAATTCCCCGGTGGCTGACGATAAACCCGAGCAACTTTCCTGCTGGTACCCCGAAAACACATTTTTCAGGATTGAGCTTCCATCTATATCTTCTCAGGCTGTTGAAAACCAGCTGTAAATCCTCGATGAAGTTTTCTGAATTCTCTGTTTTGATCACCACATCATCTACGTAAGCCTCCACACGCTTGCCCCAGTGATCGGCTAAGCATGTTTGAATGGCTCTCTGATAAGTCGCTCTAGCGTTTTTGAGGCCGAACGGCATGGAGGTATAACAGAAGGCACCAAACGGAGTGATGAATGCCGTTTTTCCCTCGTCTTCTTTTGCCAAACTAATCTGATGATACCCGGAATAGCAATCTAAGAAAGACAGCACAGAACATCCAGCGGTGGAATCCACCACCTGATCTATCCTCGGGAGCCCGAAGGGATCCTTCGGACAGTGTTTGTTGAGATCAGTATAGTCGACGCACATGCGCCAATCCACTTTATTCTTTTTGAATACAAGAACAGGGTTGGCTAACCACTCGGGGTGTAATACTTCTCTAATAAATCCAGCCGCGACCAAGCGAGCTAACTCGGCACGGATGGCCTCTCTCTTGTCGGGCGTGAAACGACGTAGCTTTTGCCGGATCGGTCTCGCTTGGGGATAGACCTTCAATTTGTGCTCGGCCAGTTCTCTTGGGACTCCCGGCATATCCGCAGGTTGCCATGCGAATACGTCTCGGTTATCTTGCAGGAACTGGACGAGCGCGCTTTCCTATTTATCGTTCAAACTGGAGCTGATGATGGTCGTCTTGCGCTCATCAGCGAACCCCAGGTTGATTCGCTTGGTTTCTTCAGTCGGCCGCATAGAGGTCGTGGCCTGAGCTTCGTTTGCCGGTACTGCAAGGCCCTCCTCAGGCTTAGAGTTCGCCAGTGTAGAAGGAACCGTTGATGGCTTGGTGGTGAGGGCTGCTTGGATGGCCACCCGGAAACATTCTGCGGTGCCTTGGAAGTCGGCGCGCACAGTTATGATTCCTTGCGGTCCTGGCATCTTCAGTATCATGTATGTATAGTGCGGAATGGCCATGAATTTGGCCAGTCCCGGCCTCTCGATGATGGCGTTGTACCCGCAGTCGAAGTTCGCCACCTCGAACCTCAGGAACTCGGTTCTGTAGTTCTCCGGAGTTCCGAAGGTGACCGGCATGTAGATGTGGCCCAGCGGGTATTCCCCTTCCGTTGGCACGATGCCGAAGAAAGGAGTGTCCGACTCGTGGAGCTCTTTGAGGTGAACTCCCAAGCCCTGGAGTGTCCGGGGGAAGGTGACGTTGATGCTGCTCCCCCCGTCTACTAGCACCTTCTTTACCCGGCTTTCTCGGATCACCGGATCAACGAGGAGCGGGTATTTGCCTGGATGGTCGAAGTTGAACCATTGATCCTCCCGAGTGAAAGTGATTGGGTGCTCCGACCACCGGTATGGGGCGGGAGGACCGGTGGTCGCCACCAGTATCTGGCGATCGTTGAGCTTTTGTTGTCTTTTGTTCTCCTGTGACCCGTGTCCGCCGAAGATGACGTTGACCTCCCTGTCAACGCGTGGGAAAGCTCCTCCTCCTTCCTCCTCCTGCTGATGGGGCTGTCGTGGTTCATCTGGTCCTCCCCTCGGCGGAGGAGGCGGTAGAGGTTGGAAGGGTCGGCCGTGCCCGACGGAGTGCTTGAAGTCCCGGCAGTTACGAAGAGTGTGGCGCATGTCTTTGTGGTACGGGCACTGGGCGTCGAGGATGTCGTCCAGCGTGCGCTCGCCTCCACGAGGTCCTCCTCGGGCGCGAGAGGCGGGTGGTCCAGCGGCGTGTACTTCTTCACGAGGCCTCTTCTCCCAGCGTTTGTCGGGTGGTTGGTTTGCGTCACGTCGTGGCGCTGCTGGTGCAGGCTTTGCCCCTCCGATGAGATCCTGGTCCCGCTCGTCGGCGGTGATGTAGAGGTCGGCTTCCCGGAACAGCTCCTCGGAGGTAGTCGGCGCCTTTTGTAGTATGGCTCGGACGAAAGCCGAGTCATTGGATCCTCTGTAGAAGTCCTCGATCACGGCCGCCTCCGTGACCTCGGGGATGCGGTTTCTCATGGTCTGGAACCATTTGAGGTACGACCGGAGAGTCTCATCCCCCCGGCGCTTGATGGATTTAAGGTCCCATGGTTGCGCTGGCTTGTCGGAGAGGGACTGGAAGTTGGCGGTAAAACGTCGACTGAAGTCTCCCCAGTCGTCGATGCAATGTCGGGGTAGATGTCGTAGCCACTGTAGCGCATCTTGCCCAAGGACGATAGGCAGATACGCGGTCATGACGTCCTCAGATGCCCCGGCAGCCCGAGCAGCGGTGGTGTAGACGGCTAGCCAACCCCCTGGATCCTGCTTAGGTTCATATTTGTCGACATTGGATACCTTGAAGTTGGGAGGCCATTGGATGGCCCTAAGGCGCGGAGTAAGAGCGGATACTCCGCACGTGTCCTCCTGTCGTCGGGGACGACGTCTGTCCCGGGGAGGGGAGTGGTGGTTGTGGTTCCTCGACCGTCCCCGGGTGGTACCGCCAGTTGAAGCTGTTGCCGACTCAGTCCTGGTGGCCTGGCTTTGAGTCGGGAAGCCATGATCTCGGTCATACTCCTCCCGACGGCGAATTTCGTTTTCATGCCTTCGTTCACGCGAAGCGTTGATAGAGCTTCGCGCGTCTCGGCGACTGTTGATGGCGTGTCGTAGGTCGTTCGGCGGGTGAGCGAGCGGTAGAAGATGGTTGGCCGCCTGAGTGAACAGGCGTCGGTATCCCTCGGCGTCGGGAGTCCGAGGAAGTCCGTCAGCTATCCGAGCTAGTACACCTCCGACTTCGCTTGGCGTGTTCATAGCTCGGGCAAAGTCGGGGTTCAGGTTGCGCCCGAAGAGCGGATTCTCCCGGCGTTGCCTTGCATCTTGCTCGGCTTGTTCTTGAGTCCGTCGGCGATCGCGTCGTCGGGAGTTTCTTCGTTCTCTGAAGACGCGTTCTTCCGGAGTTTCTCCTATCTCCGAGACCTCATCTCGCGAGACAGGCTGCTCCGGATCCCGTTCTCCGGCCGCGTGATGTCGTCGAACGTTCCTGCGTCGGTTCCTCCGTCGGCGGGATTCTCGTTGAGGTGGTTCTTCTCCAGGCGCGGTCGGTTCGTCGTCAGAGACGGTGGGCGACTCCACTCTCCCGATGAAGAGGACATCGGGGTAGAATGGTGCTGCTGTCGTGGCGACTTTCTTTCCGTTCTCCTTTGAGGCCGGAGGAACGGAAAGAACGACTTGCTTTTCCCTGGTCTCCTTCTTTCTCGTGATCCGCGTCCATTCTTTCGTCGGGGAAGTAGATAGCGGAGTCTTCCAGGTCAGCGAGCTTTCAGCTCCAGCCTTTCCGGAGACGATCTTTTTCCGAAGAGCCGGAGGTTGTGTCTCTCCAGCATTTTCGGAGTTCGTTGGAGGAGACTTCTTTTCCGGCGGGTCCGCGATGCGGTGTAGAATTCCCTCTTCATCCGCTACAGATGAGATTGTCCCGAAGCAGAATACGGATCCCGGACGCACGGTGATCTTGCTGTGGAAGGTGACGGCCATTGAGCTAGCTTGGATCGTCGACACACCCCCTACCTGGCGCGCCAGCTGTCGGTGTTTTGGGTCCGACCGCACACCCGGGGTTGCCCCTCAAGGTGTTTTCTAGGAGTAGGACGGTGTCAACGACTGTAGCAAAATGGTTCGTGCCGATCGCACGAGAGACAGTGGACAAGATTTACAGGTTCGGGCCGCTTAGAGATGCGTAACACCCTACGTCCTGGTGAGTATGCGAGAGTGGTTACAAGAGGGCTCTCTGGGTTGAAGGCACAGAGAGTTTACGTGGGTGGCTAAGTAAGATAGGGTCGATCGATCTGAAGGGGTGCCCCCTAGGCCTTATATACTCGACCGTGGGGCAGTACACGTGGATATGATAACAACAAGTAGCTGAAAGATAGTGAACCTCTTGAGTTTATCCCTACGTAACCCTTGCCGACTTATCCTCGCATGGCTCTGTTGCATGGGGGCTTCAGCGCGGGAAAGTCGGGTCTCTATTGCGATTTACTCGTTCGACGTTGTGGGCCGTCCGGGTTTGCTTCAGTCCAGTCTTGCGTCTTCTCTGCTTTGTTGGTTGTCTTTCCCCAGGCCCACGAAAGAATGACTTTACGATTTATTGGGCCCTTGGGCCTTTCGTGAGGTCTTTTACTTCTTTAGTGGACCCGGGGGATATCCATCCCCCACAGGTTCCCATTAAATAGTGCCTCCACATTTTTAATGCATGAACCACTGCTGCCAACTCGAGGTCATGAGTGGGATAATTTTGCTCATGAGGCCTGAGTGCTCTTGAGGCGTAAGCAATGACTCGGTTGTCTTGCATTAAGACACAACCTAGTCCTGTGGCAGAGGCATCACAATACACATCAAAAGGCTTGCTGTTGTCGGGTTGCGCTAATACTGGTGCTGTGGTCAGATGCTTCCTTAATGCATGGAAGGCATCTTCACACTTCTGACTCCAAACAAACTTGGCTTCTTTCTTCAGCAGCTCAGTTATAGGCTTCGCAATTCGAGAGAAATCCGGAATAAATCTTCAGTAATAACTAGCTAATCCTAGAAAACTCCGAATCTGACGGACAATCGTTGGTGGCTTCTAGTTCATCACTTCTTGCACCTTATCAGGATCAACAGCTATTCCTGCCTGAGAGATAGTGTGACCCAAGAATTTGATTTCCTTTAGTCAAAAATCACACTTTGACAACTTGGCATAAAGGTGGTGCTCTCGCAGACGTTGAAGCACTACATGCAAATGCCCGACATGTTCTTCTTTGTTCTTAGAGTACACCAAGATATCATCAATGAACACCACTACGAATTTGTCCAATTCAGGCATGAAAACAGAATTCATCAGATACATGAAATAGGCTGGTGCATTAGTCAGCCCGAAAGACATCACCAAGAATTCATATAACCCATATCTGGTTGAGAATGCCGTCTTCGAAATATCGCTTGCTCGTATCTTGATCTGATGGTAGCCGGAGCGAAGGTCTATTTTGGAAAACACCTTGGCCCCGACCAACTGGTCAAAAAGGACATCAATACGAGGCAAAGGATACTTCTTCTTGATAGTTACCGCATTAAGAGGACGGTAATCTATACACAGCCTCAAGCTTTCATCCTTCTTCTTCACAAACAGTGCTGGACATCCCCAAGGCGAAGTACTTGGCCGAATAAATCCCTTATCCAGCAACTCCTGCAATTGCTTCTTCAATTCTGCCAACTCAGCGGGTGACATTCGGTAGGGCCTCTTGGAAATTGGTGCCGTTCCCGGTTGCAACTCGATGGCAAATTCAATATCCCGGTCGGGTGGCATTCCTGGCAATTCATTAGGAAAGACATCTGCATACTCACAGACCACTGGGATTTTCTTCAGAGGTAACTCCGTCATAGAGAAAGCACATGACTAAGTAGAACCTTGACTGGGCAGAATTAAGGTGAAGTTCCCACAGAACGGAGAATTGATTTCCACGGTATGGCTGGCTACATCAAGCACAACTTGGTGCAGGGTCATCCAATTAGCTCCTAGAATAATGTCCACATTTTCCAACCCCAAAACAAGAAGGGTGGTTTTGACAATGTGGCTTCCCAGTTGAATAGGCACACTTTGGTTTAATTGATTAGTTGAAATTTTACCCCCAGGTGTGACTATCATTAATGACCCTTTTGAGTGAGAGAATGACAGTTCACATTTAGCACTGAACTTTTGGCTAATGAAACTATGAGATGCACCAGAATCAAACAGAATTAAAGCAGGTTGATTATAAACTGAAAAGATACCGGTCATGATAGGAGCTCCCTCAGGTACTTCCTCCAGAGTAGTGAAGTTGACCTTCCCTTGCCTGACTTGTACCTTCTGCTTTCTTCCCTTGTCTTGACTTGGTGCTGACATCTGCCTTTGCTGGTTCCTGGGACAATTCTTGGCATAGTGGCCCACATTGCCACAAGTGAAAACATTTGTTCCCATTGCCCTGGCGGAACTGCTTCTGCTGCGGAGGCTGATTGTTCCTTGGAGTTGGAGCTAGAAAGCGGTTGGGTGCTGGCTGCTGCTGCTGGGGTGGCCTGATCACCCATCTACTTGCCTGCTGCTGGAAACCCCTGCTCTTATTTTGAGAAACAATCCAGAACCTCTGGGTCTGAGCGGATGGTGCTGCCATAGGTGCCTTTCTCTTCTTCTCTGCCCGGTGAGCTACAATGCAATCCTCCTGGGAGATGGCAAGGTTGACCAACTCATTGAAGCTATCAGCCCGGACAGTGTTGAGTCATTCCCGTAGCTTGGTGTTAAGACCCCTGCGGAAGCGGTCTCTCTTCTTCTCATCAGAATCAGCATGGTAACCTGCATACTGGCATAGGTCGTTGAAGGCCTGCGCATACTACAGTACCGTGCGGGTTCCTTGATTAAGTGCCAGAAACTCATTCAGCTTGCGATCAAGAATGCCAGCTGGGATGTGGTGCCCTCTGAAAGCAGTCTTGAATTCCTCCCAAGACACTTCATGATCAGCGGGGAGCATAGCACGGAAGTGGTCCCACCAAGTCCGAGCAGGGCCGCGAAGCTACTGCGCGGCGAAGCGAGCCTTGGCTTCATCAGGGCAGTCTCCCATGAGGAGGGGAAACTTGGACTCAACGACGCGGAGCCACACGTCGGCGACCAACGGATCCTCTGCCTTGGTGAACAAGGGTGGCTGCGTGCTCAGGAACTCCTGGTAGGTTGCTGCTACCGGAGGTCGCTGATGCTGGCCTCCACCATGCTGCTGAGGGTGGGGCTGGCGCTGCAAGAGCTGTCGCAGAATCTCATTCTGCTAGGCCATCAGCTCCTGCACTGTGGGAGCTGGAGAGGTGGCAGGGGAACCTGCTCGTTATGCCCGCGACGCTGCATAGCTGCCATATGAAAACAGAGATTGTCGCCATTGTTATCCCAACTGGCAATTTCGAACAACAAGATATTATCTCATATGGAAGGAAAAATGCCATAATCATAATATTAGGTTTGAAATGAAGATAACATGGTTACAAACATCCCACAGATTTCAAAAGTTCACAGGGTTACATCAATTAGGGGAAAGTACCCGTAAGCCTAGTTCAAAATCTAACATTAACTAAGCTCGCATAGGTTTCTATCCGCCTAAAAGTGTCGAAGTGACTGATCAACCCTGAGCGGTGGAAGCGACACTTGATACGGGTGAGGGAGGCATCGCGGAGGTAGTCCCATTGGCACCAGGGGCTGGTCCTAGCTCCTTGGGAGCCTCTTCTCCCTCGCTTCCGGCTTCATTGGCCTCCATCTCCAAGTGGTGCATGTCCAGGTGGTCATTCGCTTCTTCGAGTTCCCTCTGCACATCGTGGAGCTGGTTCTCCAAGACATCAATAGTGTTGTCTCAGATCTCCACCTGCTGCTCCAAGGTGGTAATGCGGTGGCTCAGCCTTTCCACTTGCAGATCCTTCTCCACCAACTCGGAGGATAAATCGACCACAAAATCTTCTCGGCTATCGAGAGTGAGCTTGGTGGTTTGAGCGATGTTGGCAAGGTGTGCCATAGCGTCGCTCTGAAGGGCCTGAAGGCGGTACATCGCACTCATGCACTGAACGGTGACCCTCCCAACCAAGTTAGGATACATTGCCCACACATCCTTCACATGGCTCACGCGGTTACACCACATGGGGTCATCCTTCTTCTCAGCAGGGAAGAGTCCCAAGGGGTGCATCACCATCTCCAAGGGATGGTAGCCACAGAAAGTCGTCAGAGTCTTCATGGCTGCCGCTTCAGTGGTGTCGTCCGTCCTGAATCCAACTGTCTCGGAATCAAGAGAACGCCAACCCGACTGAAAGGGGATGAGCCTCCAAAGTCAGCCAGACCCGACAACGAGGTACCCGATGCTCCTCATACAGCTGCACCGTGTACAAAGGGGGCGTAGGGTAACCGGTGGAGTTAAGCACTTCCCATAAGATGGAAGGAAAGCTATCGTGAGAAAGGAAGTCAGAACTGAAACGGGTGTCTTCTCCACTGGCGGGGGTGGGTGAATTCATCTGCGAAAGGGTATCAAAGGTAAAGATTATGGTGGAAGGAAAATAAAAGAGCCCGGATGGTTTTAAAGGAAGTGGGTTAGCTCAAGTTTTAATTCCCTTTTGTGTTTATAATGCATGCATGCTGGAAGTAATGTCTCCTCTCCAAATAATAGGGTGCTCTTAGGGCATCCTTAAAAGTCTAAGTACTGGCCCACGGGGCCTACTTAATTAGCCACCTATTTTTCCCTCTATGCCTAAGGCCTTTCGTCCTAGGTCTAGCGGTCTAGTTCTGATGATCCGTAGCGGTTTCTAGGCAAGTTTTAAATTTTGAAAATGGTATTCATGGTTTATTGTCCCTTTCTGTGGTGGAATTTGCTCCGATACCAGCTGTGGCAGAACCACCCGAATTATTCCAGCTTAAGTGCCTGAGTCACGCCTCAGGGGCCGCAACACACTTAAATCGGAATAACCCGTCAGTCCCTTAGATCTAGTCTGATAGAGCCACTTAACCAGGATCAAATTCCACAATCTCACTCGAAGGTGAGTCACAGAAGAAATACAATAAAACAGGAAACCTCAAATTAAGTACTGAATTATTACATAGATCGGAGTTTTTCGAGTAGCAAATAAGAGTTCACGAAATAAAATGCAGCGGATAATTGATGTCGTCGGTATCAAGGAAATGGGCAAGGCCTAGCCCACTACTCCTCGTGCTTTTCTCCTGCCGAAGCAACATCCCACTCGACCGTCCAACCCGGTGGCAGGGTGGTAGGCCAAGTCACACCATCAACCATATCCTGAATCGTACCTGCAAAAGTTGTGCCACAAGCAAGGCTGAGTATACTAATACTCAACTAGACTTAACCGGTGTGAGGAATCTACTCCTCTACCTCTAGACTATGCAGCTGTTTGACTGAGGGGTTTGGTTTGCCAAAAGCACTAGCTGTTTCTAAAATCAATTTTTTAGCTTTTCAAATTCTAGCATCATTATCTTAGCTAGGTTTGCTCCTTCTAAGCATACATGGTGACAAGCATTTAGTTCAATCAACAAATTGTCTCATGTAACCTCATTTCACTTCTTACTCGATGTAGTACAAGGGGTCAAGCAATCTCATTAGCTGCGAGAAGCAGACGATTCGAATCGAGTTTTTATCCTTGCAAGGTAAACCTAAACACACGACATGTCAGGGTACTCCATCCCCATACATGCCAACCGTCCCCATCGATTCCCCGTTCGCGTCCAGGCCTCACCGCCTTGGCATACAATGCTCCACTGACCCCGGCTGCCGCCGTGCAGTGACCGCACTTGTACCCACCATAGCTAGCATAGGAGACCCAGTCTCAAGTCGCATGAGGGATAAAGTCCACGCTCGGCTTCACTCAGGTACTAGGTTTACCGGTTACCATATTTCCTGACATGTGCTTAGTACGTTCAAAAGCTTGACTCAGGTATCCACACATTAATCCTTAATTCCTTTTTCCCGTCTCATGGTCAAGGCATCCTCCCTGGAGCCAAGTCCATAGACTAACATAGATCCCGTTATCAAGATGAATACAATCAATTCCTGACCTCGCGCGAGTGCTAGAAAAATCACTCGACTTCTACCGAGATCCTGATTAGCAAAGTAGCTACTCGACCTAGCATACTAGTATTTATCTCAAAAAGGAATCCTAAGTTCATGCAACTAGAGGTTTCAAGCGACTCCTACACTTAAGTGCACATTACAATCCTACAAGCATTAAGTGTAGTAAAGTAGCATACAATAATACGGTTATGCATATAAACCGGGGCTTGCCTTCAATAGCTGGGGCTGTGGGGAGATCCTCGATAGCAGCCTCGGGAGCTTGCTCCTGGTCCTCCTCTTAGACAGTTCCTTGCTCGGGGATGAGCACTTACTCTCCGTCGACGAGATTACAATCTAATGAATGCAATGCGTAAGATATATGCATGATATGATATGTGCTTTAGTAATTTAAACTTTTGATGGTGTATGATCTACTTGAGTTAGATAGAGCTAAGTCTTGCTTATACGAGATTTTTGGGTTGTGTACTTGGTAAATTGGATCAAACTTAGCTAAGTTAAGTGGTAGGTTTATTTTTGGGGTTCCACTGAATTCTTTTTAAAGTCTTAGTGAGAATTGTGAAGAATTCAAGTTGGGCTTATTGGAGTGAGGTTTATTTCTCCTTTCTTTTTCTTTATTCTCTTTAAGTTTTTGGAGTGGGTTTGAACTACAAGTTGCCTTAATAAATTTCCAAAACTCCTGTAAAAATTACAGTGGCTTATTACTGGTGTATAATTCTCTGTCTTAAAATTTGGGGTTCAAAAAGTGAATAGTTTTCTCTGGACAAAATTACCAAATTTTAGGGCAGAAGGGGTGATTTGAACTACAACTATCATTTAATAGTAGGTAATTCTCTAGGACTTATTTTTGCTGGCATTTAGATGCTATAACATGACTTGGTACAAATTTCTAGCCATTAATACTCATTAGTTATTTTACTAGGATTTTCTAAAGTTTCCAGCCAAAGGGGTGCTTTCTACTACCACTATATTTGAAAAATATCAAACAACAGATTTCTGATTTTTCCTAGCTTCTATTTTGGGCAAGAGCAATCATTCTGAAGTTTGGCATCTTTTTGCTTAAAGGAAGGGGTGGTATGCATTAATTGGATTAAATGGCCTTTTTCATAAAATATTGGCAATGGGTATGATTTTGCATATTTCCAATGAGTTTGTATTTTTCTCTGGTGGCCTATTTCATTAGTGACCTAGCAAAATTTTATTTGCCCATTATTGCATTATTGTGGGTTACTCATGATTTAATTGAACTATGGCTCATTATCATGTTCTATTTATTTACCTTACTTAAAATATTGGGCTGGGGTGTTTATTATTTTTGCAGTGGGGTTTTGGTGGTTGCAAGTCCACTGGATTTTTATTATCAATTTTGGGTCTGGTTTTGTAATTCTAATAATTGATTTCTAGTTGGAATAATGCTAAATAAAACATTTCACTTTGAATCTGATCTGGACTAGAGGTTCCTTTATTTTTTCTAGGTTTTTTGTTACTTAAGCAAACTAGGAAAAATAATTTCACTCTCTGGTCATTAATTTCTATGGCCTTTGTGATTTTCCTAAGGTTTGGGCAGAAATGGCTTTTAATGGATATCTACACTAAATTTTTCAGTATTGGGGTTCTCACTATTTTTAAACAATGTTTAAATGGAGTTTGAACATCTACAAATTTTCTTAGGTTCAGCACATGAGCATGGTCAGTTTCTGTATTTAATTTTAAACTCTAAAAATTAGAACAGAAAGCATAGGGTTCAGTATTTTTAATTGATAGTTCATAATATTTAGAATTTAGCAAAATTGGTTTGATAACTTTTGGTTAAGTATTCATCAAGTTATGAATTTTCTAAGTTCTCTGTTTATTAAAAAGGATTAAACATAAATGATTAAATGGAAAACTACTTTGCAATGGGGTCCCTGGCGGGTGTTTTAAGTTTTCCTTACAGACTAGTCCCTGGGCTACTATTCAGTTGAGTCACTGACATCTCAGAAAACCCCTTGGATTCTTCTAATCCTAACCCGAGGTCCTTCCCCCAAATTAAACAGTACCCGCGGTGGAAGAAAGGGTGGAGGGGCTTACCGGCGGCGAGATTGCTTCGGTGAGGTGGCCGAGGGTGTAGGGGAGGTCCTGAGGGTCACGGCGATGTGCGGGTCGCCATCGAGGATGGTCGCAGTTGGCCGATCCGCGTGCACAGGCGGGGGAGCTCGTCGGCGACGAGGAGTCAGGCCTATCCAGGGCACAATTGACCAATCAAACGGGTCAGAGAGCTTCACCAGGGATCAAGGAAGGTGTGTGCGCGAGGAATTATAGAATGGCTCACCGGAGTGCCCAGTCTACGCGCGCAGGCGGGTGGCCAAAGTCCGGTGAGGTCGATCTTCGCCTTCTGGTGAAGTTCTGCCAGGTCCGAGGGCTTGGAAAGCTTCACGGGCCAATGGCGGAGCTAACCAAAGCGCTGGCGCGACTTGGGGGTGACTGGAGTGGGCTGGCCACGGTGGCCAAAGCTCTGGCGGCAATGGCGGGCGGAAAGGAGCTCGCCGGAGCTAAGGAGGGGCGTCTGGCCGGCGATGGTGAGCGCGGGGCAAAGTGAGGCGCGCCCAAGGAGGCTTTATAGGCGCGGGCGAGCACGACCGAGGACGGGGCTCTGACAAGCGCTCGGGGCGTGCGCGGTGAACGCCAGTGCGCGCTCTGGCGTCTGGCACAACGTCGAGCACGAGGCAGCGCAGAGAGAGGTCGAGTTCAAGCGCGGATTGGCTCCAAATCTTTGAGATTATGGCCATGATCCCATTGAGAGATCTCTTCCTCTCAGGTTCCTTTGTCGTTTGTGTGTGGAGGCTAGCAGGTTTGGCTGACTGGATTAAGAGATAGAGAGGGGAGAAATCTGGTTTGTCTCACTGCCGCACACAGGGAGAAGATCTTTGGTTTGACGTGTCCAAGGCACGCGTCCCGATGCCATCTTCTGGCACAAGACAGAGAGGTTAGTTATGCACATTTTTGTCAATGGGGCCATTAGGATTTGAGTTAGGGATCAAGGTGAACACGCTTGATCTTTGGCTCAAGGTCTAAAATTCAGAATTCTGAATTTCAGAATTCCCTAATGAAATCCCACTTGAGAGGCTTGTTTAGAGTTTTATTTAAATTGTTTTGGCCAAGCTTCCATAATCTTTGTTGTTGCTTATTTAGTATACTTTAATGTTTATAATTGGCCCAAGCCATGATTCTATATTCTTCATACTCTTTTGCCCTTTCTCTTGAATTTTGTTTATAGGGCTCAATTAGGGTTTTTATTGGGGTTGCACATTTTGCCTTTTTGAAAAACCCATTTGTTTTGAACATGATACTTTTAAGTATAAGCTTAGTGGATCCTTTATTCTTAAGTCAATTTGATGCTCATGCTCAATTTGGTTCACATAAGATGATGGTTCTTGGGTTAGCACTTGAGAGAAATCCTAGGTGACACTGGGGTGTCACACAGACGACTCCCAGGGACTCGCCGCAGAGGTGTGGACTTACATCCGGGCCGTCGAGCGCGCCGGGCTCGAGGGCTCGGATGAGTCGAAGTACTCCTCGAACGAGGAGAACTCCTCGGACTCGTCCGAGGAGGGCGGCGACGACGATGGCGGTGACGGCGACGACGACGGAGGCGATGGTGACGGCGGCGGTGACGGCGGCAAGGGCGGTGATGGCGGTGGCAAAGGTGGCAGCGGCGACGGCGGCGATGGCAGCAAGGGCAGCAGCAGGGGCAGCAGCAAGGGCAGCAGCAAGGGCAGCAATAAGGCCAGTGGCTAGACGCCACTGGTTTTAAATGTTAGTACAGATTAGTAGTAGAAGTAGTATTAGTGAAATAATGTAGTAGTAGTTAGTAGTATAGTGTAGTGAAATATGATGTAGTAATGGGGAGGACATCAACTCATAATGAGTTGATTTGTAAGTTCGGTAGTGCTTCCCTTTTTTAATGAAGAATGATTTTGCCCAATTCTGTGTGCACCATTTTGCCTTCCTGTCGATTGTTGATCGTATTAATGCTTAATGCAGATGTTGTTTCTGAATGTAACGCTTGAGTAGCAACTCAGAATTGTTGAGTCGTGCTTCAGACTATCTTCTTCACGATGTCAGCGCTTTAGTGGTAGCAGCCGAGTCTTTTGGAGTCACATTATCGTTTTAGGGATGACAGCTGAGTGATTATTGGCGATGTTGGCGCTTTTAGAAGTGATAGCCGAGTGATAGCGGTCCACGTCGGTGTTTTAGAAATAACGATCGAGCGGTTACTGGTGATGTCGGCGTTTTAAAGGTAACAGCCGAGTGATAACGGGCCACGTTGGCCGCTTTGGAAACAATGGCCGAGTGAAGTCTGGTAACGTTAGCGTTTTTAGAAATAACAGCTGAGTTAAATTGGGCCGCATCGGCCGTTTTGGAAATAATGGCCGAGTGATGACATGGCACGCTAGCGTTTTAGAAATAACGGCTGGGTGATGACTTGGCGCTTTTTAGAAATGGCGTCTGGCCCAGGGAAACCCCATATGTACTGCACTGTCGCATGCCTCTGCATTCTGTGCCCTAGTTTTGCTTTTCTCATCCAGGCCTTCTCTGCTCTCTTGCAATACTGCCTCCGCTCTGTTCGCCAGCAAGGTTGAGATGGCGCCCAAGCGTAAATCCCAGAGTTCATCTGCCGCATTCATTCCTCCTATCGATCCCAATAGTCAGTTGCCTTTCGCAGGTAACCACATGTCTGTCGTCTCTAAATCTGACCTTTTCCATCTCGTATCCATCGGAGTTCTTCCTCCGAAGGAGCTCTATTCTTGGCGGATCTGCCGTGGGGTCACTGTTCCGACAGAAGACACCCACGAATCCGTTATTTATGTTCCTTTTCTCATCCGCGGCCTTGCTCTTCCCATTTCTCCTTTCTTCCGCGGTCTCCTTGATTTCTATCACTTGAATCTGACCCATCTGAATCCCAATTCCATTCTGCAAGTTTCCGTTTTTGTTCACTTGTGCGAAGCTTTCCTTGGTATTCTGCCACACTTCCGCCTATGGAAGTACTTGTACCACTGCCGGCCTGGGATGGCCGGAGGGCATCACCAGCTTGTGGGGGGGCGCGAGTTTGGAGATGCGCCGTGGGAGGAAGGCTGACTACCTCGACATCCCACTCAAGGACAGCATCAAAGGATGGTGCCTGGAATGGTTTATCGTGGAGAATCACGGGAATTCCCTCCCCCCACGCTCAGGGAGACAACCATATGTTCGCACTCCGAGCTGGACCGAATCCCCCACAGACCTGGAGGTGGCTGAGGCAGGGGCTCTACTTGCTAAGGTTGGATTGTTGAAAGAGAGGGGTCTGACTGCAGAAGCTGTGGTCGCCGATTTCATTTTCAAGAACATTCAGCCACTAAAGGACAGAGCATACCTGACTTATCTGTATCGAGGCCTCGCTGATTCGACCCGGGTTACCAACAGAAGAATTCCTGCTGTGAATTTGGTCAGCTGGCTCGAGATGATACTCAGAGGCAAGGTGTCGAACATCGGTGCTCCTGTTGCATACTCAGCCTGGAATCTGCCTCCTTCCAAGGCTTTTACCGGTTTTGTGTCAAATCCTCCTGCTGGTGATAGCAGTTTGGGCCTTAGAGTGCGACCCTCTCCCGAAGAGGTTAGTGCTTTGGTTGCCTCACTTAGTGAAATCCCTGACGACGAGAGGCAGGTTCATTTCGAGGTACCTTTGAATCCAAGTGATGCAGAGATAAGTGCCATGCTGGATATGTTGGCTGAAGATTCCTCTGATGCAGCCCCTGCAGAAACACTGGCTGTAGCACCCATCCCAGAGGCTGGCAAAGCTTTGGATATTCAGAGGTATGATAGTGCTCGCCCAAAGCGTCCTCGCCGAGCCACTCAACCAACTTCTCCTGCTGAGGGGAAGAAAAAGAAAAAGAGATGTCTTCGCCAAGTGTCATGCTTGGATCAGGATGCCGGTCCTTCTGCTCCTGCTGCTGAGGAAGTGTCGGTGCTAGTTTTTGCTGAAGCTGATCCCAATGGGTGTGACCCGACTGATGCTGATCCCATTGGGTGTGACCTTGATGATGCTGATCCCAATGGGTGTAATCTGGCCACAGCTGATCCCAATTGGTGTACCGTCTGCATTATTGATGAAGATGAGGAAGAGGAGAATGAAGTCCCTCTAATTCGAAAGAACAGCCGGCGCTACATAGCTAGCGGGGAAAGTAGTGGTGTTCCTTCTCCAGCTTTGTCTGCCCTCATTGGTCTGCAAGAATTGTCTCTGGCAAACTTTGATCAGACTCTTGAAGACATGGTCCCAGAAGATCTGTTGTTAGAGCCGGCAGATGGTGGAATGATGGATGTTTGCGCTGATGTGCCTGATGCCGGGTTGGATTTATCTCGAGCAGCGTCCCGTGCCTCATCGACCTTAGAGCGCAATCTTAAGGGTCAAGAGGCTAGTCTGGATTGTTCTGCTCCCATGGAAGAGGGTGAAGGTCCTTTAGCCTTAGAGGTGGTCGTTACAGAGAGCTCGACCCTCAAGGATGGCGCTAGCGCTTACCCAGCCCCCGAGGGTGTCGCCGGGGATGATCCGACTCGGATGGGTAGCGCGAGCTATGACCCAACCCCCGAGGGTGTCCGAGTTGGTTCTCCCTCTCACACTTCCATGGATGTTCACATAGGATCTTCTCCTCCGCATTCTGGTTGCATGACTGTAGCTCAAGCTTCGGGTCAGAAAGTCGCCTTAGAGGCTGGCGCTCCTAATGACAGAGTTTTGATTTCTGTTGTTGACACTGACTTGGTCGCCACTGATGCATTGCGGGTTGCTCCAGGTGTTGATCCTTCATCGAGCCATCAACTGATTTCCCACGACTTGGGAGTTCCTTCGTTCTTCTCCAACCTCCAGGTAATTTGGTTTTTCCTGATCTGGCTGTACCCCAGGTGTGATATTGTCCTTACACTCATTTGTTTTTAATGTCAGGCATTGGTTGATGAAATGGTTTGTCAGCTGAGGTCGCAGGGTGCTTCTATCCCAGAAAGAGCTCTATCTCTGACGCGTTGGAATCTAGTGTTGCTTCAGCGGTGGGTATCTGATTTGGAGATGGCAAATGCTGGTTAGTGCTCTTTGTTTCTTCTTTGGCTACTTGATTAATCTTCTTTTTAGCTGAACACCCTTGCTTGATTATTTCTTGACAGATATGGCTCGGCGGTACTCTGATCTTGAAGAAAAATATTCTCAAGGTCAGACTGAACTGGCCCGGGTTTCTGCTTCTCTGAATGATGCTAACACGCTGAACTCCACTCTCCATTCTCAGCTCGACTCTAAAAAGGTGACCAGTGAATTAAGCTTTACTTGGCTTTATCTGATGTGTTATTAGTGCTTGCTTGATGTTGGAGAAACTGATTCTTGTCTGCAGGAGGGAAAACGTGCTCTTGCCACTTCTCGCGACAACCTTGACAAGCTATATCGCGATGCCAGCAACTCGTTAACCATCTTGGAGAGGAGTCATCGCTTCACCATGGAAGATTTGGATAATCATCGTTATAAGCTGCAAGAGTCCTTGGATGATATGATTCGCCTTAGGCAAGTGGTGTTGAACAAGGATACTATCATCAAGGATCTGCGTGCTTCCAAGAAATCAGTCGCCCAGGAGCTAGAAACTGCTCGGTTGGCTGTCAAGGCTGATGAAGAGACTTCTACTACTCTGAGGGCCCAGCGCGACAAAGCTATGGACAAAGCTATTCGCGCGTGGTGGATCCTGATGAGGAGAACTGGCGTGGTTGTTCCTGACGACATAGTGGCAGATGTAAATGCCACTCCTGATTCCTCGAGTCGTCCCTCTTCGTCGGTTGCTCCTGAGAAGAACATTACCAAATAGAAACACTGGATGCTTTGAATATGTGGTTAGTGTGCTCGGATATTTAGAAAACACTTTTTAGTACTGAATGCCGCTATTGTTTTCCCGTTGTTAGAATACAACAGTATCTACAATCGCAGAAGTAAATGCAGTATGAAATTTCTTCGTGGGGCATAGAGGTCGCCCTAAGATGAGTAATTGCAAACGTGCTTGTGTCGGATTAAGTAGGCGTGAATGTGCCGTGCCGATTTAAGTCATTACTAACTTAAACCGACCGCTCCGTTGGTAGGGTATAGTGGTCACCCCGAGTTAAGTGAGCGTGAGCATGTAGTACCGCCTTAAGCCATTGCCGACTTAAGCCAATTGCTCCGTTAGTAGGGTATTGTGGTCACCCCGAGTTAAGTAAGCGTGAGCATGTCGCACCGCCTTAAGTCATTGCCGATTTAAGTCGATTGCTCCATTAGTAGGGTATAGTGGTCACCCCGAGTTAAGTAAGCGTGAGCATGTCGCACCGCCTTAATTTATTGCCGACTTAAGCCAATTGCTCCGTTAGTAGGGTATAGTGGTCACCCCGAGTTAAGTAAGCATGAGCATGTCGCACTGCCTTAAGTCATTGCCGACTTAAGCCGATTGCTCCGTTAGTAGGGTATAGTGGTCACCCCGAGTTAAGTAAGCATGCAGGTTGACAGTGAACAATTCGAGTGCCTTTGAAGTCTTCTTATTGATGATATATTTCCCAATTTACAGAGTACATTGTCGTCCCAATAGCTTTTTAGATATAGCTAGGGGTAAAACTTCCTGAGATGTTCTATGTTCCATGAGTTCCTAATTTCCGTGCCGTCCATTTGAGTGAGACGATATGATCTAGGCCGAGTGACTTCTGCTACTATGAATGGTCCTTCCCATAGAGGCGACAGTTTGTGCTGTCCCTCCCCCTTTAGAATTCGGCGGAGGACGAGGTCTCCCACTGCGAAGGATCGATGCCGTATGGCCTTGTCATGATAGCGTCTCAGAGTTTGCTGATATCGGGCCGACTGAATCACCGTATTCAATCGTTCTTCTTCTAGTACATCAACATCCTCCAGCCTAGTAGCCTCAGCTTCTGCTATGTTTTCAAAGATTAACCTTGGTGCCCCAAACTTGAGATCAGCAGGTAGCACTGCTTCTGAACCATAGACCATAAAGAAAGGTGTGTTTCCATGCAGAGCTCGACTAGGTTGAGTTCTTAGGCTCCAAACAACATACGATAGCTCTATGATCCACTTTCCTGCGAACTTTTCATTCTTGTCGAAGACTTTCTTTCTGAGCGCTTCCAATATCATCCCGTTGGCTCTTTCTACCTACCCGTTGGCTCTTGGGTGCGCCACCGAGGCATATTTGATCTGAATGCTCTTTTGCTCGCAGAAATCGAAGAACTCTGAACTTGTGAAGTTGGATCCCAGGTCGGTTATGATGCTATTCGGTATTCCAAACCTGAATATTATGTCTTGTATGAATTCCACTGCCTTAGCTGAAGTTAGAGAAGCAATGGTTTTGAACTCTATTCATTTAGTGAATTTGTCGATAGCAACCAGTACATGAGTGTATCCTCCTTGAGCTTTCTTGAAAGGTCTAATCATATCCAATCCCCAGCATGCGAACGGCCAAGTTACGGGTATGGTTTGCAGTTGCTGTGTTGGTAGATGCTGCTGTTTTGACAAGTACTGGCAGACTTCACACCTCTGGACTAACTCGGCTGCACCATGTTGGCCAGTAGAAACCCGACCGGAATACCTTTCCGACCAGGGTTCTGGATGTTGCGTGTATCCCGCATTGCCCAGCATGAACCTCTTCTAGCAGTTGCTTTCCTGTAGCTGAGAGAATGCATTTCATGAGGACTCCTGATGCGCCCCTTCTGTATAGCGTTTCCCCAATGAGAGTATAGTGGGCTGACTGCCTTGCAATTCGTTCTGTTGTATTTTTGTCATCTGGTTCCTCCTCATTTTTTATGTACTTGATGATCGGCTCCCTCCAGTCATCAGAATTTGACTCTGGTTGGCTCAGAGCATTGCATTCCTCCACCCGATCTAGTGAAATGCTCGGATGCGCTATTTCTTGAACAAAAACTCCAGGCGGGACCTGAGTCCGACTAGATCCTAGCTTGGACAATATATCAGCTGCCGTGTTGCGATCTCTCTCCACATGATGAAATTCCAGACCTTCAAATTTGCCTTCTAGTTTCCGGACATCAGTGCAGTATTTTCCCATGGAATCATTCGAGCAATCCCATTCTTTGTTTATCTGACTTATGACCACCAGAGAATCTCCATATACCATCAGTCTCTTGATGCCCAATGATATGGCAATGTTCAGTCCATAAATCAGAGCTTTGTATTCAGTTGCATTGTTGGATGCTGGAAATAACAATTGAAGAGCATATTTGAGTTGTT
Organism: Zea mays; assembly: GCF_902167145.1. NCBI lineage: Eukaryota > Viridiplantae > Streptophyta > Magnoliopsida > Poales > Poaceae > Zea > Zea mays. Next base: position 148,628,938 of record NC_050096.1, on the reverse strand, counting down.
CACCTCCAGGTGCAATAAAGAGGATCCCTGCACCTGCTCCCTGCAGCTTCAACGAGCCATCAAAATACATTCGCCATACTTCTGCAGTTTCCGGGTTATTCGGCACCTGTTGCTCGGTCCATTCTGATACAAAGTCAACCAGTGCTTGAGTTTTGATTGCGGTGCGAGGTCGAAACTCGATGTCATGAGATCCCAGTTCACATGCCCACTTGGCTATTCTTCCAATGGCTTCTTTAGGGCTGATTTGGTGATCCGGGATCCCGGGAGGATCGGAGGGGATTGAGGGAGAAATTAGTTCATTTCCCCCTCAATCCTCTCCGATCCTCCCGAGATCCCCTTGTCACCAAATCAGCTCTTATTGTGGAGAATATCCCCTATCAGAAATCCAGTGACTACTATGACTTTGTGGTCGTCGAAGTAGTGACGGAGCTTGCGTGCAGTTAGAAGTACTGCATATAATAGCTTCTGAACCTGAGGGTATTTCTTCTTTGAAGGGCCCAGAACTTCACTGATGAAATAGACAGGATGTTGTACTGGGTATGCATGTCCCTCTTCTGCTCGCTCGACTACCAACGTGGTGCTCACCACGTGAGTCGTGCAAGAGATGTATAATAACAGATCTTCAGCCGGTTGAGTCGGCGTGGCTCGGCACGGCGGTTTTAGCACTGGTGGTGTTGTCAAGAATTTTTTCAGCGCATCTAGAGCTTCTTGTGCTTCTGAAGTCCACTGGAATTTGTCTACCTTCTTGAGCAATTTATAGAATGGTAAGCCTTTCTCTCCTAGCCTTGATATGAATCTGCTCAAAGCTGCCATACATTCGGTAAGTCTTTGTACTTTCTTCTGTGATCGTGGTGCTTCCATCCTCATGATAGCCTCGATCTTTTCTGGATTGGCTTCAATTCCCCGGTGGCTGACAATAAACCTGAGCAACTTTCCTGCTGGTACTCCGAAGACACATTTTTCAGGATTAAGCTTCCATCGGTATCGCCGTAGACTGTTGAAGAGCAGCTGTAAATCTTCAATGAAATTTTCTGAATTCTCTGTCTTGATCACCACATCATCCACATAAGCTTCCACACGCTTGCCCTAGTGGTCGGCTAAGCATGTCTGAATAGCTCTCTGATAAGTTGCTCCAGCGTTTTTGAGGATGAACGACATGGAGGTATAGCAGAAAGCTCCGAACGGAGTGATGAATGCTGTTTTTTCCTCGTCTTCTTTTGCCAAGCTAATTTGATGATACCCAGAGTAGCAATACAAGAAAGACAACACAGAACATCCGGCAGTTGAGTCCACCACCTGGTCTATTTTAGGGAGTCCGAAGGGATCCTTCGGACAGTGTTTGTTGAGATCTGTATAGTCGACGCACATGCGCCAATCCACTTTATTCTTTTTGAGTACAAGAACAGGATCAGCTAACCACTCAGGATGTAACACCTATCTAATGAATTCTGCCGTGACCAAGCGAGCCAGCTCAGCACGGATGGCTTCTCTCTTGTCAGGCGTGAAGCGACGTAATTTTTGTCGGGTCGGCCTCGCCTGGGGGTAGACCTTCAATTTGTGCTCGGCTAGTTCTCTCGGGACTCCCGACATATCCGCAGGTTGCCATGCGAATACGTCTCGGTTATCTTGCAAAAACTGGACGAGCGCGCCTTCCTATTTGTCATCTAGACTGGAACTGATGATAGCAGTTTTGCGCTCGTCGGCAAACCCAAGATTGATTCTCTTGGTTTCTTCAATCGGCCGCATAGAGGTCACGGCTTGAGCTTCATTCGTGGGTACTGCGAGGTCTTCCTCAGGCATTGAGTTCGCCTGCGCAGAAGAAGTCGTCGATGGTTTGGTAGTGAGGGCCACCTGAATGGCCACTCGGAAACATTCTGCGGCGCCTTGGAAGTCAGCGCGCACAGTTATGATTCCTTGTGGTCCTGGCATCTTCAATATCATGTATGTATAATGCGGAATGGCCATGAACTTCGCCAATCTAGGCCTCCCGATGATGGCGTTGTATCCACAGTCGAAGTTCGCCACCTTGAACCTTAGGAACTCGGTTCTGTAGTTCTCCGGAGTTCCGAAGGTGACCGACATGTAGATGTGGCCCAGCGGATATTCTCCTTCAGTCGGCACGATGCCAAAGAAGGGTGTGTCCAACTCGTGGAGCTCTTTGAGGGGAACTCCCAAGCCTTGGAGCGTCCGGGGGAAGGTGACGTTGATGCTGCTTCCCCCGTCCACTAATACCTTCTTTACCCTGCTCTCTCGGATCACCGGATCGACGAGGAGCGGGTACTTGCCTCGGTGGTCGAAGTTGAGCCACTGATCTGCCCGGGTGAAGGTGATCGGGTGCTCAGACCATCGTTACGGGGCGGGAGGACCGATAGCCACCACCAGTATCTGACGATCGTTGAGCTTTTGTTGTCTCTTGCTTTCCTGTGACCTGTGTCCACCGAAGATGATGTTGACTTCTCTGTCAACGCGCGGGAAAGCTCCACCTCCTCCCTCCTCCTGCTGCTGGGGCTGTCGTGGCTCTCCTGGTCCTCCTCGCGGCGGGGGAGGAGGTAGAGGTTGGAAGGGTCGGCCGTTCCCCACAGAGTGCTTGAAGTCTCTGCAGTTCTGGAGGGTGTGGCGCATGTCCTTGTGGTACGGGCATTGGGCGTCGAGGATGTTGTCCAGCGTGCGTTCGCCTCCGCGAGGTCCTCCTCGGGCACGTGAGGCGGGTGGTCTGGCGGCGTGGACCTCTTCACAAGGCCTCTTCTCCCAGCGTTTGTCGGGTTGCTGGTTCATGTCGCATCGCGGTGCTATCGGTGCAGGCTTTGCTCCTTCGATGAGGTCTAGAGCTCGTTCATCGGTGGTGATGTAGAGGTCGGCTTCCCAGAATAGCTGCTCAGAAGTGGTCGGCGCCTTTTGTTGTATGGCTCGGACGAAGGCCGAGTCATTGGATCCCCGGTAGAAGTCCTTGATCACTGCTGCTACCGCAACCTCGGGGATACGATTTCTCATGGTCTAGAATCTTTTGAGGTACGACCGGAGAGTTTTGTCCCCCCGACGCTTGATGGATTTGAGGTCCATGGTTGCGCCGGTTTGTCGGAGAGAGATTGGAAGTTGGTGGTGAAGCACCGACTGAAGTCGCTCCAGTCGTCGATGCAATGTCGGGGTAGGTGTCGCAACCATTGCAGCGCATCTTGCCCAAGGACGATAGGCAAGTACGCGGTCATCACGTCCTCGGTTGCTCCAGTGGCTCGGGCGGCGGTGGTGTAGACGGCCAGCCAGCCTCCCGGATCCTGCTTAGGTTCATATTTGTCGACGTTGGAGACCTTGAAGTTAGGGGGCCATTGAATGGCCCTGAGGCGTGGAGTAAGCGCCGATACTCCACAACTGTCTTCTTGTCATCGGTGATGATGTCTTTCCCGGGGAGGGGAGTGGTTGTCGTGGTGCCTCGATCGTCCCCGGGTGGTGCCACCAGTTGAAGCCGTGGCCGACTCGGTCCTGGTAGCCTGACTCCATGCTGGGATGCCGTGATCCCGGTCGTACTCTTCCCGGCAACGGATCTCGTTCTCGTGTCGTCGTTCGCGTGAAGCATTGATGGAGCTCCGTGTGTCTCGCCGACTGTTGATGGCGTGTCGTAGATCGTTCGGCGGATGAGCGAGGGTAGAAGGTGGTTGGCTGCTTGAGTGAACAGCCGCCGATAGCCCTTGACGTCGGGAGTCCGGGGGAGGCCATCAGCTATCCGAGCCAACACTCCACCGACTTCACTCGGCGTGTTCATGGCTCGGGCGAAGTCGGGGTTCAGGTTGCGTCCAAAGAGTGGATTTTCTCGACGTTGCCTCGTTTCCTGCTCGGCCTGTTCGTGAGCCTGCCGATGGTCACGTCATCGAGAGTTCCTTCTTTCTCTGAGGATCCATTCTTCCGAAGTTTCTCCTACTTCTGAGACCTCGTCTCGTGATACGGGCTACGCTAGATCCCATTCTCCGGCTTCGTGATGCCGCCAATTATTTCGGCGTCGGTTCCTCCGTCGGCGAGACTCCCGATGAAGAGGTTCCTCTCCTGGTGCGGTTGGTTCATCGTCGGAGATAGGATTCGATTCCACTCTTCCCCCGATGAAGAGGACGTCGGGGTAGAATGGAGAAGTTGTCGCGACGATCTTCTTTCTGTCCTCCTTTGAGGACGGAGGCACATAAAGAGCAGCTTGACGACCCTTGGCTTCATTCGCTTCTTTCCTCCTTGTGATCCGTGTCCATTTTTCTGTCGAAGAGGTGGACAACGGGGTTCTCCGGGTTGACGGACCCTCGGCTCCTAGCTTGCTGAAGGTGATCTTTTCTCGGAGCGCTGGAGGTTGTGCTTTTCCCTACTTTGCTCTGATTTTCTCGGAGATTTTTGAGGACGACTTTCTCTCCGGTGGATCCACGATGCGATGTAGAGTTCCCTCCTCATCTGCTACAGATGAGATAGTCCCAAAGCCAAACACGGACCCGGGATAGAGGATAATCTTGTGCTGGAAGGTGACGGCCATTGAGCTAGCTTGGATCGACAACACACCCCCTACCTGGCGCGCCAGCTGTCGGTGTTTTGGGTCCGACCGTGCACCTGGGGTTGCCCCTCAAGGTGCTTTTTGGAGTAGGACGGTGTTACCGACTGTAGCTCAATGGTTCGTGCTGGATGCACGAGAAACAGTGGACAATTGTGTACAGGTTCGGGCCGCTTTGAGATGCGTAACACCTACGTCCTGGTGTGAGTACTTTATTTGGTGGGTTACAAGGAGGTTCTCTAGTTCTGGAAACGTAGAGAGCCGGTGTGGATGGCTAAGTAACATGAGGTCGATCGTCTTGAAGGGGTGCCCCCTAGGCCTTATATACTCGACCATGGGGCATTACATGTGGATATGATAATAACGGGTGCCTAGATAATAGTGAACTGACTGAGTCTATCTTCCTATAATTTAGCCGACCCATCCTCGCTCAGTTCCGACGTACGTGGCCCCTGCGCGGGAAGGTTGGGTCCCTGTTGTGATCACCGCTCGAATTCATCGGGCCGTCTGGGCTTGCGTCGATCCGGCCTTGCATCGATCCGCTTTATTGGGCGTTCCTCCCTAGGCCCACAAAGGGATGACCTTGCAGATTATTGGGCCCACGGGCCCCTCGTGAGGCATATTGTCCTTCTGGTGGACCCGGGGGATATCAGTCCCCCACAGCATCCTCAGGTACTGATTCTGCGGTGACGTGATTGACCCTTCCTCTACTCTGGTTCTACGGAGTCTTGTTCTGAGCAGATCCACGAGCAGGGGTGTTCTGGTCATTTCTATGGTTATTGCTTTTCTGAGGTGTCTGCTGGTTGCGCCTTTGGCAGTTGTTAGCATAGTGGCCCAGCTCACCGCACTTGAAACAGCCATTGGGTTGGACTGGTGCGTTGTTGCTTCTGGCCTGTGTGTTCACGGCGCCACCTTGACGATTCTGTGAATTCCCACTAGACCTCTGGTTGGTCTGAGAGTTGCTCCTTTGTTGGTTCTGATTTTGATTATTTCTCTGGCCTTGCTGTCTAGAGCGTTGCATCTGATAATTGTTTCCACCCTGATTTCTAGAGCGGAACTGCGAACCTTGAGCATTGTTCGGGCGGGTGTTCCTGCTGGACTGACCTTGAAATTTTCTTTTGTGGTCAGATAGTTCCCTTCTTTTACTTTCAAGGCCAATTGCCTTGTTCAGCAGGGTCTGGAAATTGGGAAATGTATGACTCTGAAGTTGGTAGTTCAGTGGTCCAATCAGTCCTTCCAAGAAACGCTCTTGGCGCTTCTCATCTGTGTCCACTTCTTCCGGTGCGTAGCATGAAAGTTGAGTGAAGCGATCACGATACTCACTGACCGTCATATTCCCTTGAGTAAGGGAAAGGAACTCCTTCTTCTTCAGCTTCATAATTCCCGAGAGAATATGGTGAGCGCGGAAGTTCGCTTGGAACTCCTGCCAGGTTATTGTATCCGCGTTAGGGTGTGCCGCTGTGAAGGCATCCCACCAATCAGACGCGGCTCCCTCGAGTCTTCCCGAGGCGTACAAGACCTTCTCCCGGTCGTTGCACTGGGTGATGTCCAACTTCTTTCCAATGACTTTGAGCCAGTCATCGGCATCCAAAGGATCAACCACATGGGAGAATGTTGGTGGGTGATGACTCATAAAATCCCGGTGCTTATCTCTGGCCGGGGATGCGTTCTGCTGTTGTTGTTGATGCTGTTGATCCAGCTGGTTCTGCTGAATCTGCTGAACAATTGCAGTAAGACCCTACAGGAACTGCATCTGGGCGGCGATGAACTGCTCCATGTTGGGATTCAGTGGTGGTGGTGGTATCTGTTGACCACGCTGGTTCCTGTTGTTGTTGGGTTCTTGACGCGCATTCACCATCTGATTGGTTAGAAAGTGAATATCTTAGAGGAGTGAAGAGTAGAAAAGATTCTAGAGGGGAATATCCTAAGTTTTTTTATATGTTCTTATGGCCATCATTCCATAAGACCATTGCACTCAAACAAAAATCCAACTCAAACATGTCAATCAACACCATCACATGGTTGTTATTTATTAATAAGATAACTTAAAAGAGTATCAACGTCTGACATGAAGACTAACTTATTACATCATAACTTAAAATACTTAAAGCAGCCTAGTGACGGATCCGGGCTCCCCATAGCACAGCCTCTTGCGGGGAAGAGACAACGCCATGGCGGGGACCTAGGCTTCGGGCGGATCCAGTCCTTGAAGTTGGGCTTCCAGGGCTGCAATCCTGGCATGGGCATTCTCTAGCTCCAAGTGCACCCTTGAGAGATCCAGGGTGGCACTGTCCAGGTCGGTGTTGAGACCGGCCACTACACCAGCTAGGGTGTTGAGGCGATCCTCACCAGCTCCACCTGGGACGATGCTGGTCTGACTTCCTCTACTGATACGCAGAGGAAGATGCCTGAACCTCGTGTCCTGCAGCTGCTGCCGGTAGGTGTGGCTGGGCGACCATAGGGTCCGTCTGGCAGCATCGCTGACCAAGGCAGCGTAGGTGGATAGTGGTGTCAAGGACTCGTGAGCAGACATAGTCCTGAATCCCCTATCCCCTGCATCCATCACCCTGACGTGGATGCGAGTGATGTAGTAGAAAGCCCGGGGAGGCTCGCTCACTTGCCTTGTTTCGTATAAGGGGCGGACGTAGGTGCCTAGCGTGTGCAGCACGTCTTGCAGCAGGTTGGGGAAGTGCCCCGTCTCGAACATTGATGTGTAATGTTCGACAACAGGACCAAACCCCATGAAGTAGTCTTGCTGGGCGTAGTCGGCTTCCTCATTGACATGTTTGTCTCCTCCTTCGTCGTCGTTGTCATCCTCGTCATCGTCGTCCCCAGAGTCGTCGGGGTCGTCACCTCCAGGTGCAGGTGCTTGGACGGCTGGTGCAGGCGGGGCCGATGTCGATGACTTAGCTGCGAAGGCCGGTGACTTTGCCAACGGGGTGGGCGTCGGCAGCTGTTCCTCCGAGCTGTCCTCCAGGATGACTACATTCTCCACTTGGATGTGAGGGAGATCCACCGGAACTTCATCGACTACCACTGGGTAGACCGGGATCTGCCGGGGCTGAGGGGCGTAGCTGGTGTTGACACGGGTAGTTTGGAGAGTTCGAACCATCTACAAGAGAAATGTCAACTCAGTTGAAATTTTAAAGAGGTAAGGCTGATAAAATAATTTATAAGAATGAAATTAGCAAGTTTTGAACAACTAGGCTTTCCATTTCTAACTAATCTAACGACTTAGGGTCGGCATAGCTTTGATACCACTTCTGTCACACCCGGTTCCAGGGGGTAGAACCGAGCGCATACCATATGTGTGCCAAGATCCATTTCCACACTTATGTTGACGTCACAAGTGTAATATATCAAAAGACAATGCAATAAAGGCGTAAAGAGAGTAGAATACTTTATTACATCATCTGAATCATTGTATCTTTAACAAGTATCACATCAAAGTAAAGCGGAATTTAAATAACAGGGGCAATCTCCCACAGGAAGATGACCTGCGTATCGTTAGACTTAGAATTCATCGTCGTCAATATCTCCATCAAAGTCTCCAGCATCATCCTCTGATCAAAATATTAGCAAGGGTGAGCTCACTTATGGTCGGGGCTCAGCAAGTGGGGGAAAATTAATGCAGGTATAACAAGGTGAGGCTAAGGTTGAGGAGTAAGCATTTTAGTTGGTCAACATTTTAGTAACAACACCTGTCCTACTAATAAGTGTGAATCCCAAGTATCCCAACTAAACAAAGGAATATGAGTATAACAAAAACGCTTAAGTGAAACCACTTAAGCAAATCACTGGCAGATCATCGGATCTCAATTTAATTCCATCTTCAAGTTCAATTATCATGTGAGGAGTCCAGGTCGCTCTTAACCGGGAGCACGACTGATATATCAGTTTTACACTCTGCAGAGGTGGTACAACTTTACCCACAAGCCATGTATCCCATCTAGCCCGGGTTGATCGGACCCTTAAACACTGCCGAGGTGAATGGCTAGGGATCCATTATGAGGCTTTCACAAAATACACTTAATACGAAGCAACCCGCTAAGGTTTCTAAAGACGATGGTGGTGACCCCCTGGGTGAGGTACCTTAGCCAAGAATACGTCCCCATGATAACGTGGGCTGCCAACACCACCTCTCCCCCTCTTGCCCATATTTCAGGTAAGGTTGTCAGGCACTAAGCATATAAAGCTAATTACCAAAGCCAGAGCAATGATAGTACTCGTGGTTGCACTATTATCCTGGATAGTCACTCCATGTTCCAATTAATATGAAATAATGTTGTTTTAACCATCGGGTTAATGTCATAATTGCCAATTTCAATTTTGGAACATTAATACCAATTAATGAGTGACATTAAAATCATTAAGTTGAGCGGTAGCACAAATTTGCAAAGCTTAATAATTTCCTAGGATAAACAAGGAATACAGTTGGTAAATCTAGGAAATCCTTAATTAGGTAAAACCCATCAAATTATGCAGTATATCAAAAGTAAACATTATTATATGCAATGATTGGGTAAAAAAGAATATGTAGAGGGAGAATCCACTTGCCTTGCTCAAAAGCGTCTTGCGGGTTGTCTTCGAACGTATTCGAATCCTATACCACAAAATCAGCTTCTAATAACATCGTACGTTGCCATACAAAGAGAAAACATATACCAATAAATAAACATGCACCATAACATAAATATACACCATTAGATACACATTTACACATCGTACTTATCACACCTTAAATACGTCCTAAACGCGTAAATACTTATTAATTCAATTATAGCTATTATTGTGAGTCCTAAATGGTGAATTTATGAGTGGGTGCTATAAATAGAGTTTTAACTGGTATTAATACGTATTAACATCATCAATGAGAATAAATAGTAGTTATTGTCTTTAATACTAATAATTCGACTAATATATTTTATCCTTTTTATTTCTAACTCGAATTATTGAGTATAGCAAGAAAATGAATTTAATATTCTAAAAATCCCTTATAAATTACTGATTGGACTTTTATAACACAAGCAAGGTTATTTTGATATAAACAAGTATTTTTCTTACTCTAAGAATTTAAGTGCTATACATGCGAACATGTTTATTTGGCTAGTAAAAATCTACTTTCCATACTACTAGTGGTATTTTCTCCTTTCTTTATAAAAAGAAAATATTAATAAAATAATCAGTGATAAATCATCTAAAATCCTATAATGTTTATATGACATGAGTTCTATACCATTTTTCTAAATTCATTAAAATGAACCTATGACTATAATTCTCCAAATAGTTTCTAAAATTCATTGTGACCAAATTTTAACTACAAAATTTCCTATCTAGTGTTTTATCACCAACGTGTGACTACTAAATTTTCGTCATATTTCTCTCTAATCCAAAAATCATCGCATCGACTAACATGAACCATCAAGGAGGCCATTACTGCGTCAGTTTCAAACGAGAGTACTGGAGGGAGGGAGAAACAGAAGAGTTCATGCTCCATTAACGCGTGAGACGAATGGACGACGAGTGCACTGTGTCACAGCGCGTCGGTTCCAGGCGTGCGCAATCGTCGCTCGGTCGAAGCTTCTAGGCGCGGCGAGTGCAGGGGCACTCGGCCGGGGTCGTGTCTGGGCGCAGGCACAGGTGTGCGCTAGGCGCGGGGTGGCCTTAGGTGCGGTGGCGTCGGTGCCTGGTGGCTGGCGGGTTGGGCGCGTGAGAGAGCAGAGAGAGGGAAGAGAAGGGAGGAGAGAGATGAGAGGAGAGAGAGAGAGTTAGGGGAGAGGAGAGGGACACAGGGCTGGCGGCGGCAACTGGCTTGGAGAGGGAGGCGGCTGGGAAGAGCCAACAGGGAGCGCGCGCGTGTTAGGGTTTGGGTGGCTGGGCCCCTAGTGGGCCGGTTAGGGTTAGGAAGTTTGTTTTTTAATTGCGAACTGAATTTCTAAAGGGCTCAAAAATTCATAAAAATTCACCAAAATTATTTATAAATAAAATATTTGTTTTTAGACTAATAATTATTATATTATTTAATTATTATATTAATTACTAGGATTTTCTTTTAAGAAGAATTTCTATAAAACATCCAATCATCAATCATGCGCATACAAATAAAAATGATTTAAAATGCAAATAAATAATTAAACAATTTAAAAAATTATTACCATATTTAACATAATAACCAAATTTATTATTTGTAGTTGATGGCTTTTATGGTGTTATAATGAGTTCTCTTCTCCCTACACACCTCAACAAAATGGTGTAGTGGAGAGGAAGAATAGAAGTCTACTAGACATGGCAAGAACCATGCTTGATGAGTACAAAGACACCAGACCGGTTTTAGGCGAAAGCAATCAACACTGCTTTCTACTCCATCAACTAGCTCTACTTTCACCGAATCCTCAAGAAGACATCATATGAACTCCTCACTGTTGATCTTGATGAATTAGATGATGAAGAGGCTCCATGCGTCGCGCTAAGGAACATGTCCATTGCGGATGTGTGTCCTAAGGAATCCGAAGAGCCCACACAAGCACAAGATCAACCGTCATCTTCTAACCAAGCATCTCCACCAAAACAAGACGAGGATCAGGCTCAAGATGATGAGGATGAAGATCAAGAGGATGAGCCACCTCAAGAAGAGGCCAATGATCAAGGGGGAGATGAAGATAATGAAGACAAGGAAGATGGTCAAGAAATTCAGGGTCAAAAACAGCCACACCCAAGAGTCCACCAAGCAATTCAACGAGATCACCCCGTCAACTCCATCCTTGGTGACATTCATAAGGGGGTAACTACTAGATCTCGAGTTGCTCACTTCTGTGAACATTACTCTTTTGTTTCCTCTATTGAGCCATACAGGGTAGAGGATGCACTAAGAGATTCGGATTGGGTGCTGGCAATGCAAGAGGATCTCAACAACTTCACGAGGAATGAGGTAAGGCATTTAGTTCCACGTCCTAATCAAAATGTTGTAGGTACCAAGTGGGTATTCCACATCAAGCAAGATGAGCATGGTGTGGTGACAAGAAACAAAGCCCGACTTGTGGCCAAAGGTTATTCACAAGTCGAAGGTTTGGATTTTGATGAAACTTATGCACCCGTAGCTAGGCTTGAGTCAATTCATATATTACTTGCCTATGCTACTTACCATGGCTTTATGCTTTATCAAATGGATGTGAAAAGTGCCTTCCTCATTGGACCTATCAAGGAAGAGGTCTATGTTGAGCAACCTCCCGGCTTTGAAGATAGTGAGTACCCTAACCATGTGTATAAACTCTCAAAGGTGCTTTATGGGCTCAAGCAAGCCCCAAGAGCATGGTATGAATGCCTGCGAGACTTTCTTATCAGTAATAGCTTCAAAGTCAGTAAAGCCGATCCTACTCTCTTTACTAAGACTGTTGCAAAAGATTGTTCGTATGGTAAATTTATGTTGGTGATATTATATTTGGGTCTAGTAACAAATCAACTTGTGAAGAGTTTAGTAGGATCATGATTCAAAAATTTGAGATGTTTATGATGGGGGAGTTGAAGTATTTCCTTGGATTTCAAATCAGGCAACTCCAAGAGGGCACCTTCATCAGCCAAACAAAGTACATTCAAGACATACTTAAGAAGTTTGGGATGAAGGTTGGCAAACCCATCAAGAGACCCATGGGAACCAATGGGCATCTCGACCTCGACACAGGAGGTAAATCCGTAGATCAAAAGGTATACCGGTCAATGATAGGATCCTTACTCTACTTCTGTGCATCTCGACCGGATATTATGCTTTCCGTATGCATGTGTGCAAGGTTCAAGGCAGATCCTAAGGAAGTTCACCTTAGGGCCGTGAAGAGAATCATGAGGTATTTTGTTTACACTCCTAAGTTTGGGCTTTGTTACCCCAAGGGATCCACTTTTGATTTAATAGGATATTCCAATGCCGATTGGGCAGGGTGTAAAATTGATAGGAAGAGCACATCAGGGACTTGTCAGTTTCTAGGGAGATCCCTGGTGTCATGGGCTTCAAAGAAACAAAACTCAGTAGCTCTTTCCACCGCCAAAGCCGAGTACATTGCCACACGCCATTGTTGTGCGCAATTACTTTGGATGAGGCAAACCCTTAGGGACTATGGCTACAAATTGATCGAAGTCCCTCTCCTATGTGATAATGAGAGTGCAATCCGTATGGCGGATAATCCCGTTGAACACAGCCGCACTAAGCACATAGACATCCGATATGACTTTCTGAGAGATCACCAACAAAAGGGGATATCAAAATAGCTTATGTGAGCACCAAAAACTAATTAGCTAATATCTTTAGCTAGCCACTAGATGATAAAACCTTTAGCAAACTTAGGAATGAGCTAAATATACTTGATTCTCGGAACTTTGATTGAAACATTGCACACATAGCTCATTTATATACCTTTGATCATGTCTCTTTCATTTGGCGCAAATGCATTTTTCTTATTCTTCTTGTACCAAGGCTACGACTAATGTCTTTTCAAGTGTATTTCTATACTAAGTCTTAGATTGAAAGGGAAATGGAGCCTTCGGCAAAGAACAAGGCTTCCACTCCACAACTTTGACGGTATCATCTACCCTTTGCCGTTGTTCCTCCACACTCTCAATTGGTATAATCCTTCACTCACATTTATATTACCATTTGGGCGGAAGTATTAGGCCCCAAAGGGGGAGAAAGATGAAAAAGGGCTCTCAAAGTCTCCATTTTGGGCGATTAATGCCAAAGGGGGTATCGTACATACAAAAGAACACGTACACCAAATAAATAAACATACATGATTACAGGGGTAATCATTCACCATTACATACACATTCATACATCACACAATTATACCTATAAATACGTCTTAAAGCGTAAATACTTATTAATCCATTATGACTACTACTGCAAGTTATTATTGGTGAAAATATGAGTAAGTGACTATGACACTAGTTTTATCTAGTATAATATAGATAAACATGTATTAACAAACTTTATTCTAAATAGAAATTATACGTATAACTAAAAATGTTTATTTCTAAAATCACCTAACATTAATATTTTAAAAATTAATGTAAATTACTAATTGGACTTTTAATAACATAATCATGGTTATTATGACATAAATAAGTATTTTACTAATTCTAAGTAATTAAGTGCTATACTTATGAACACATTTGTCATGACTAGTAAAATCTATATTTTCATCTGACCGAGAATACTTAGCTTAGTATTTCTTCTACTTTCCTATATCAATGAAATTATACTTAAACCACTACTAACAAATATTGTTTCATGTGCTAAATCGTAAACGTTTCTAGTATGAAAATCACCAAGTTAGTGAATAGTGACATTATTTATTTTTGTAATATAAAATAATACACCGGTCCAAAATATTGTTGCGAGGCTTGTTTACGATTACACGTATACAGCGGGGTCACTTTTCGATAATTTCTAAACTAAAAATCTCGAAATTAAGTTTATTTACAAAACCAGGGACTAAAATGCAAAAATGGCTTCTTCTACCTTGAGATTGTGCTCACGCGCATGAATGGAGCTCGACGGGGGAGGGGCTCGGCTGGGCAGGGGCGCGGCTTGGGGAAGGCGGACGGTCCGGCGAGGTGCGATGGTGGACACCGGCGAGGGGCACGGACGAGCATGGCGCGAACGCCGAGGGCGCGGGGTCGGGCGCGGTCGTCGAGCGCGGGGTCGGCACGGCGACGCGCACGGCACGGGCGCAGCGCGCGCCTTGCGGCGACGCGGCCAGGGGGAGAAGAGGAGAGGCCGTGGCGGGTCCCACCTGTCGGTGAGAGGGAGGGGAGGGGGATGGGCGCGCGCTGATGGGCCTTAGTGGGCCAAATCGGGCGGCTAGGGTTTAGGGCTTTCTCGGTTTTATTTTTTTTCTTTTCTTTTATTTTCTATTTAAAAATATAAATAAATATATTTTTAAATAATTGTAAAAATCATAATAATTATTCCAAAATTATTTATAACTAAAATATTTACTTTTGGACCAATATTTCTATATTAATTAATTGGATTTTCAATATGAAAGAAATTCTACTAAACATCCAAAAATCCAATATGAGCAAACAAAATTACTCTAAATGCAAATAAAAATCAAACACTTGAAAAAAATCATTACCATATTTACCATATAAATTAAATGCATTATTTTAGTTGATGGTTTTTATAGTGTTACAAATCAGCCGTGTTATTTTATCCCGAGCAAATTAATTAAGAACTCAACGACAAAAGTATTAACACAAAATTAAATTGGATTGAGATAATTAGAGCTAATATTGAGTATTCATAATTAATATGTTTCCCTATTTAGACTGCGGATAAAATATTCCGGTTTCGAATTAAATCAAATCTAGTGCGGTCTAAGATATCGAAGATAATGACGTGGTCTGGTACCAGTTTAAAATTAATCAATTAAGGCTAATTGGAAAGATCACCTAAGTATTTTGCTCTTGTTCGAGCGGTCTCTACGAATTCGGTAGACACTAATAAAGGCAGGCTGTTTAAATAAAATGAACTTGAACTAACCAAAACCAGAACAATTGTTAGCTGATTCGGTGTCCTATTTCAAAGTCCAAAAAAATAATATGTGTAGCCGAAATGTCATTTTAATTCGGTCTGTTGCTTCTCGCTCAGATCTACAACTTCAGATATAAATAACTGATTAAAATTCATATGACTCCGAAATATTCACCAAATTTATATTTACGTGTATATTCTTGAGTTAAAGAAGAAAAGAATAGAATGGAAAAAAAGAGAAAACTCTCTTTTTCTTCTTAATATCCTTATCTCCACCATATATACCTTCTTCTCTGTTGAACACGTATTTTCTTTCATATTTTACTAGCTGAGTGCTCGTGCGTTGCAACGGGAATATATAATACCAGTATACTATGATAATTTATATACAAAATGTGTGTTATATTGTTATGAGAAAATATTTCATAATCAATTTGTGATCCTAGCCATACATAAATTTTGTTATTTTAATCTAGTTGTTTCACCACTACATTGCAACCATTAGAATCATGCAGACTTCGATATATGACACGGTTTGTATGGTCTCATCATTAGAGAGCATGTTCCACACATGCCGGAAGAAATTTCCTCGTACATCGTTAGTCATCAGACACACACCACCATACGCTCTTGCTTAAACAAAAAGGTAAGTGTGTGTGTTTGCGAAGAGAATTAAAGGCAGGCCGGCAAAAAAGCTACCCTGACGGTGGCGAGGATGACGAACTGGTCACTGTTGTTGATCCTCCTCTGCGTCACCTCCGGCGCCAAAATGACGCCACAATCCTCGATATAGTAGTCGCTGAACGCGCGCGACATGACGAGTACCGATGACTCTTGGTTGGGCTGCCAAACGAATTGCACCCCAGGCTCATCAGCGAGGTAGTACCCCTGGCCGTTGCATCACCGGAAGCGCTACTCCACTACATACATCATGTTCGAGAACACTCACACAACGTTAGCAACGTCCATCGTCCCAGCGCACAAGAATTCATGTCCGGTCAGTAGCGACTTACGTGGCAGGTTGGGCTTCAGGTGGACGATGAGCTGGACGGCATGATGGCGTCGCCGTCGGATGTGGTGTCCAGAACAACCTGAGAGTCGTCGACGTTGGCGACAACCATAAGGCCCCCTGCTTAATGATGGACAGCGCGGTGCAGCTGCTCTGGACCGCGTCCAAGCGGCGGCTTCGCGGGAGCTTGTCGTACACAGCGGCGCATGCGACCACGTAGGACTGCTTCTAGACGTCGAACTGACAGTCGCCAAGCTTCTTCTCGTCGTCGATGAGCGACGCCAACGTGAGTGCCTCCTGCTCATGGTGTTTGTTCAGGGTTTCAAGTAAGAAACATGGATTCATGCTTGGCGTTGGTTTATGAAAATGACTCGCAAGTCTGATCCATAGAAAAATATTATGAAGAAAAATGTCACGCATGCAAAAAAGGAAATTTAAGTATAATACATTATTCAAACAAAAGAAATTGCATGCAAAGCTCTTCTTTAAATAATATTACCTCCATCCAAAAATATAATTCAAGAATCTCAGTGATACTTATCTACTACTACGCATTGTGCAAGGGTAGCAAGTGAACTTGGTGAGAGATGTAGAAGATGTGTTTTCTGTGATAGATGTAGACATAAACACACATGTGGTGTAGCGGTAGCTACTCTTGGCTTTTGCTTGAGAGGTCACGGGTTCAAATCCCCCTGAGGACATGTGTGTTTTTTTTTATTTTAGCTAGACGTGGTCTGTACGGAGGAATGGGAATGGGAATGGGCTTTGTGGGGAGGGGGAATGAGAAAGACATAACAAAGAATGAGAATGAGAGAACATAGAATGATGGCAGAACATGGGAATGAGAATGAGAAGGAATGGTGGCTGAACGGGAATGGCAGAACAGGAATGGTGGCAGAACATGGAATGGCAGACTACTCTTGCAGCCTTAATAAGTAGTAGAGATTTGCTTTTCTCTTCCTTATCCCGATAGAAGTCGATGGAGGCTTCTTCCTCATCGCACGTGTTTGCTATCTAGTTTTATCTTCTCCAGTCCCATTCCCTGAGCACGTCGGGCACGCCAACTACATCTCCTCTGCAACTCCCATCTTGCGAGTCGCTCTCCTCCCCTGGGAGCAATGCTCGCCCCCTCCATGTGCTCATCCCTTCATCACGGACGTCTGGCCCCTCGCCCTGGCGCCGGCGAGTCGTCCGGGGTCGGCCGTCCCTGCCTCCAAATCGCATCATCCATAGCGGCCTCCCTCTGCGCGCCATCAGTCCAACAGGATTCCATCTCGCCCTCCAGCTCGCCAAGCCACACGTTCTCACTCTCTATTCCTCCGAGGCCATGAACAGTAAAAAACAGCCTTCGTCTAGGTGCCCGACCCTACTGTCCAAGTTGTACAGATGTGGGGATACTTGCTTGGTGCTTGCTTCCTAACCACCATGGGCATCTCGCCGTCGATGTATAGCCTGCAGCTGCTCGAACAAACTTCTCTGCTTCGGCGTGCTTGCCATCGACCGCCGCCGGAGAGGAATCCTGGGAATTTGGGTGAAGAAAGTCGTGTGGCGTTTGTCAGATGCTCGACGAATGGCTTGAACCCAGAGTTCGTAGTCGTTTCTCATCCGCGATCTCGTCGGCCTCTGCTCGACAAGTGTTCGGTGAAGGGCCTAAGCCAAGTGTTGTTGCTGCTTCCACAAATTTCTAATCAAATTGGTAATAATACTCTAACTCGCTACTCCTACTAATTAATTTGGTGAATAGATTAGATGGATATTAATTGTGACGTTCAAATCAGATACTTGTGATGTGCTGTAGTGATTATTTGTATTTCATTGCGTATGTTTGTTGTTAGGTTATTTCTCTACAGGGTAGGATATTGTGTTTCGCTTATTTAATCTCGTCCCGTACGTAGACCTATTAGGTGTTCGAGAAAACATCTGAATTAGATATCATTGTTGTTGGGTGTCGAGTCAAATATGGTTGCGATGAGCTTTGTCGTTTTTGTTGCTATTAGAATTGATGAATGGTTCGATTATATATATTATCACGATGATTCTCTTATTTATAGCACATATGCGCGGTGGTGATTATCTCCTGATCCTTTACTATTATTCGAGTGATACTCCATACCGACATTCAGAATAGAAGTTATTTCTTCTTTTCTCTGTTACGTTGTTCATTTACGATATAGTCGTGAATGGGTGTGCGTCGTTTCTAAATAAATTGGAAGCGAGTAGCATTAGCAAGCCGATTTCAGTCGAAATACGAGAAACCTCATAGTAGAAGAGGTATAAGTGCTTTAAATATCTAGATTATTGAGGATGTAGTTTCACCAGGCTATATTCCTTTTGATAATGTCTTATCTGTTAGACTTAAGATTAACGTGCTGATTTGTTTAGTTGGCATACTATTCAGGTTAGATTATAATATTAGGTTAGAAAGGTAATTAAGAGTTTCTATCCTTAGACTGAGTTAGGCGTCCCTAAATAATAAGCCTAAGTCTGGTCCACCTTTTTGGTGTGTTCTCTAGCTTAGGAATATATATAGGACTTGTGTTTCGTTTATTATCGCTTCTTGTTCAAATCAGATTCGGTTAAGCTAAAATAGAGTGGACATTGTACTTAGTAATATCTCAGCATATGGTAGTTGCTTTTAAGTGTTATTATATGCCTCGCCGCTAAATATTTAATCCTCTTCGGTGTAGCAATAATTAGTCGTGTGCTATTTTTGTTTATATTCATTCATGTGCATTATGCATCTCATCAGGTGCGCTAGTTGAGCACGTGATGAGAAAGACGAGCCAAGTCGACCCCAAGATGATGTAACAGGCGGGCTACTCCACAAGATAATGCTAGTGGATCAACCTGAAGCTAGATAGACTGAGCAAGTATCGGAACAAAAGCTGATCGCCAAGTGGTCGTCGTCTAACCAACACTAACCTAGTGTTATTCCATGCAAGCCCTGGTGCATTTACCCCTTTCCTTGTTGTTTTAAAAACTTTATCACCTTATATGATGCATTAGGTGATAGGAGTTGTGTGCTAAACAATTGATGCATTTCTTTTATGAAAAGGATTTTTATGATGCTTAGCCTTGCTTTAGAAAACAAAATGTTTTGTTTTAAAACAAAAGGCGATGCTTCATACTGGATGGGAATTTTTACAAAGAAAAAAATTATGATGGTGAATTCATCAGGGCTGTGATGGGTTCACCATCTGAAAAGTGTACCTCTGTCAGGTACCAAACTTTGGGTTTTAAATGATAAAGACGAGATCGGGTGGGTGACTTACACGAGAAGGGAGTCTCGGTGTAGTGTCTCCGTCTGAGTCATTTAAGGACCAAGCTGATGTAGGCCTGCTGACCGAGGACCTTTTAACTGGCCATATGCCTCATCATGGGTAAGCTTTGCCTCGGTCAGACCAATACCAGAAAGGCCACCATGCAATGGGAGTGGAGAGATGGCGAGAGTAGTGTGTACCCTCCGTGGCAAGAGGCTGGATGGTGGTGTATATGTGCTCTCGGTTGGCGTGAACCCATTCTTGTCTTGAGAAACCCGGTGGCGAGTTGACATATAAAAGGGTTAAGTGCTACATATGTCGTGTGGTTGGAGATCCCCAGCTGGGTATTAATCGATTCGGATCGCCATTACTTCTCGGACATGAAGTCTTGGTCACTGACTTACACGTAGCAATCCAGTGAACTGAAGGGATGATAAAAGATGGCTAGTATAGGTCAAGTGCTTGATCTAGAATAGAAAGAACTCTAGATGCAGGTAACTACTTAACCTGATAATTAAAATGGTTTTTTAAGGATCCACTCATAGTCAGCTTTTCTGCAAAAAGTGTCTTTGAATCTTGATAAGCTTTACCTTGATTCCCAAAAGCCAGCATATCCTTGAGAGTCTTTTTCCTTAGACGGGTAAGACTTACGAAAGTACACTCCGTACTCAGGGTTTTCGAACCCATGTTGTTGCAGGTACTAGATTTTTGTTGCTGTGGATGGTGCTAAGTATCGGTGGACACGACCTTCTTATAGGTTAAAGTATCTCTTCTACACTTCTTATTGAGGATTGTCATTGAGCTAGCATATATTTCAAACTTATAAATAATTTATAACATTTCAAAGTATATTTCTTTGAAGCACTTTTGTAATCACTCTGATAAATATAATGTAAACTTG
The DNA here is from genome assembly GCF_902167145.1 of Zea mays. NCBI lineage: Eukaryota > Viridiplantae > Streptophyta > Magnoliopsida > Poales > Poaceae > Zea > Zea mays. The sequence continues at coordinate 148,608,730 of NC_050096.1, read as the reverse complement.
TTGTAACTTGTAACTTTTGTAATAAAGAAATTCCGCTGCAAAATGTTGGTGTGTGATTTGTGTTTACTTAATCTTGCGATCCTGGTTGTAAGTGGTTTATCCGGGGTCCTTGGGACACTCGAACGGATCTTGTTAAGTTATCTGGTGCACATGCATAGTCGTTTGAGGTCTGTTAGACAAGGGCAGGTGCATGTGGGCCCAATAACTTGGGAGGTTCTGCCACAACAACCTAGTGAAGGCAAGTGTCCTATGACCTACTATGTTCTACTTACTTTATAATTCACCGTCCTGCATTACTTTATTGAAACCTAAGGATTGACTAGTTTGTATTTCCCTTATCCTTGTTTATCTTTTGGGTTATCATGGTTAGCTTTATGCTATTGCTTTAACTTAATCAACGAACATGATGTGAATATTTATGATACGATGATGTTATCCCGATGATGATCTTGTGATACTTTAGGGGACTCGGGTTGTCTCCTGAGTACCTCTCCGTAAGGACCTGTTCGTTGAGTGACCACCTGGGATAACAGTACAACCATGAGGGTGGAATGGGACGCCCTTAGCATATTAATTATAGGAACTTGAGGTGTAGTTGGCTTCGCCGTAGGGCCGTCAATGGGGTCCGGGCACAATACTTGCTCTGCCGAGGCTGGTTGCCGAGGTTCTTTCGATTTGGTTTTGTTAATCACCCTTCCTGTGGGGAGAAGTATTGTGTTTATCAAACTAGAGAAACCTAACGGGTGGCTATGACCTCTGGGAATCTTCGTAAAGGCTACATAGTGAAACCTTGCCTACTCACCTTGGTAGTGTTTGAGGGTTTGATCGACCCGAGGCAAAAAGGGATCACGACTCGTGGGTAAAGTGTGCAACCTCTGAAGAGTGTTAGAAACTAGTATATCTGTCATGCTCACGATTAAGAGCAGCCTTGGGATCCTCTTTGATTAGAAGAACTTTGGATACTTTTACGTTGATGATTAATGATGATTCTGATCTCTGGTATTTCCTCTTGGAGGGAGTACTTTTGGGTAATAACTGAGTTTATTACTAAAACTTGGCTATACTGTTAGTAATAAATACTTGTCCAACTAAAAGCAACCGCTTAACCTTAACTCCACATACAGCTAGTCCACTTTAGCCAAATGGGACATTTGCTGAGTACGTTGAAGTGTACTCACCCTTGCTTTAAAAACCACCCCACCCCAGGTTGTCCCTGCTGTATTCAGTGCTCAGAAGGAGATGCAGGCAACATGGAGGACTTTGAGGAGTTCCAGGACTACGACGAGTTCTAATTATGTTAGTGGCAAACCCCAGTCAGCTGCTTGTGAAGGCCTTATCTGCTACGTTCGCTTTTCTGTACTTTGATAATGTTAATGACTATGTTAAGTAATGACTCTGTGGATGTCTTGGACATCTTGATGTAATAAAGTACCTTTCCGCTATTTACTTTGAGCAATGTGTGATGGTGTCCAATTATGTAATCGTTGTGTACGTGAGTTTCTGATCCTGGCACATACATGGTTCGCATTCGGTTTGCCTTCTAAAACTGGGTGTGACATAAGTTGTATCAAAGCCTTACTAACTGTAGGACCGCTAACCTAGACTACAATGGTCGTCCTAAGGACTATAGACCCCTACCCTTACCTTGACCTTTGGTGTCATTCAAAAGTTCGTCATCTTGACCAATTCTATGTTATATTACTATCTATATACTCATCTTACATAAATTTTATCTCACTTTACTTTTGGTTTACTTGCTGGTCATATAGTTCTATTCTCACTCTTGTGCTTACGATGTCTTTTGTAGGTGGTTCGTATTATATGCATTGCACGTAAGTCAGTGATCCCCTTTTTGCCATCTCGCCTTGCGGAGCGCCCAGTGCGCCGCACGGTGACAGGTCAGTCTAGCCACCTGGAGAGACCGCATCATCGCTTGCACGAGGAGCAGGAGCGCTGACGCCAGGATCAGGAGCAGCAGGACTCTTCCCCCTCGCCTCAGTAGGAGGTGGAGTCTGGGAGGCAACCTTCCCCTGCACCTCAGCCAGAGATGCCCCCTGCATCACCATAGGGCATCCCGGCTGTTGGAGGAGACCCTGACGGAGATGGAGACGGAGACGACAACGACGGTGGCAGTTCGAGCCACAGCACGGAGCTCTCGGAGGAGCTAGAGCCGGAGGGATGAATCGCTAGACCCATCACTCGTGACACTTCTCGCGGTTGCCATTTCCACAACTCTCTCGACACCTTGCTGCATCGGGCCTTCAACCGACACACTTGGTCCATTGAGTACCATTGTGTAGTCTACCAGCATCGTCGCGGGTTATACCCAGACCAGTGGGAGGCTACTTGCTTGGTGCGCGGTCTAGACGATGATCTCCGGGGTGCAGAGGCCTTCTCAGAGCATTATTCTATCACTGAGAGGGACACTTTCGAGGCAGCCATGCAAGATGCTACACGGCGTGCGCTTTCGCAGTACTGCTCGTTGTTCAGCGGGGTAGCTGACAGCCTCGAACTGAAGTACTACCCTTGCAGTTCGACCGGTAGTGCTGGAGGTGTGATTATCTCGCCCGTCAGTGAGGGCAATCCCAGGCTGAACAGCATGGTCAACCTGGTCGTCGTGCTTAACACTAAACTGGACCACTCCCTTGACGAGTTGGGCAAGGCTCGGGCGGAGATTGCGGAACTGCATGCTGAGCGCGCAGCGCGCCACTATCAGGATGGTGGTTCCCCCGCTCCCATCGGGATTCAGCACCCTTATCGCTCACCGCCCCATGGTCTCTTTTCTTATGGCACCCGTGACTGTAGGACCCAGATAGATTTGGAGTCATAGATTGATAGAGTCGGAGTCTGTAATAATGCTTAATTCAGTGTCTTTGTCTTAGTCAATCTTGGTTAGTGTTAGTTTGTTTATCATGTTTTTCTATGTCTGTCGTGATGAACTCGTGATGAAGTTGGATCTTTGTAATGATTGTCACCAAGGTGTGGGCATCCCCTACAACTTGGTGTAGTTATTAATAAAGTCAGTTATTTAGTTGGGCAACCCATTTATTTCCACTTTTCTCTTTATCTGAGAAGCTGTGTTGGCTGTGTTGAGAGTCAGTGAAGATGATCAATTGTTCAGTGCTATGAAGACTTTTATATATCTTTTCTTATGCTGAAATACTGCAGAGTTAGATCTAATGTGTGTGTGCTTTCTACAGATGTCTGAAAATAGATCTGATGTGTTGTCTGAAGACTTTTACAGATGTCTAGCCACCCCCGAAGCAGATGTTCCTGATGCAAACCCAAGCAGTACAAGCGATTGGCTAGACTTTAGCAGCAATGCAGCAAGTGCAGCAGCAGCAACCCCCACCTCAACCTCAGATGCAAGTTTAGATGCCACAGATGCCCAGGGACAAGCAGGCAGAATTCATGAGGGGTCATTCCCCTGTCTTTGCCCATTCTGCTAACCCCATGGATGCCGAAGACTGGCTGCGTACCGTGGAACGTGAGTTGCACACTGCTTAGTGCAACGATCGTGAGAATGTTATGTATGGTCCCCGCCTGCTAAGGGGAGCAGCACAATCTTGGTGGGAGTCCTACCTCGCCATTCATGCCGACCCTGAAGCCATCACCTGGGATGAGTTCAAGGACATCTTCCGTCGTTATCATGTGCCCGAGGGATTGATGATCATGAGGAAGGAGGAATTTTTAGCGTTGAAGCAAGGCCCCCTGTCTGTCAGTGGGTACAGGGACAAGTTTCTGCAGTTGCCACGCTATGCACCCAAGGATGTCAATACAGATGTTAAGAGGCAGTATCATTTTTTGAGAGGTTTGGTTGATCCTCTTCACTACCAACTGATGAACCACACTTTCCCTACCTTTCAGCATTTGATCGACAGAGCCATAATGACCAAAAGGAAGCGTCGGGAGATGGAAGACAGGAAACGCAAGATCGGTGGATCTTAGGCCAGGAGTAGCAGCCGTCACCGTTACTCAGGCAATTCACCCAACAATTCAAGCAGAATCACCCTCAAGGACATTAGCATCAGCATCAGCGTCAGCACTAGTAGCAGTATCACAGACAATTCCCTCAGCAGCAGTAGTATCGCCAGAACAACCAACAAGAAGGAAATTAATACCGGCGGCAGAGCAACCAGACACCTTGCCTTCCTGCCCCAGCATCCAGGCAACCCCAGTGCAAGGAGGAGGTCGTGGATGTTTCCATTGTGGGGAACACAGTCACTAGGCGAATCACTACCCAAAGAAAGTAGTTTAGCAGCAGCCAGCTTTCAACACCTCAGCAAGACAAGGAGCACCACAGCAAGCACCAAGAGGCCATGGCCAGGCCTAAAACCATGGAAAGGTGAACCACTTGGAGGCCGAAGAAATCTAGGATGCACCAGATTTGGCATTAGGTATGTTTCCAGTCGAATCACATCCAGCAAAAGTACTATTTGATACTGATGCCACGCATTCGTTTGTTTCTACATCATGGGTAGAAGCACATAACATCCCCGTAGAACCAATGATTTACCTTTAAGAGTTAATTCAGTTGGGAGAAAGGTTCAGTCCGATAAGATGTGTCTGAATCTAAGGATTGAAATAAGGGGGATAGATTTCCCTGCTAACCTAGTATTAATGGGTACTCAAGGGTTAGATGTCATCCTAGGGATGAATTGGCTACACAGAAACCAAGCCACTGTCAGTTGTGACAAGATGACAGTAAGGTTAGTGTCCCCATCCGGGAAAGAAATAGTAATTGAACTGTTCATGCCTGAACTAGAAGAAGGAGCCTATCACCATTTGTCTGTAGATGGAAAGGAGGCCAACCTGCTTGAGGATATTAGAATTGTGTCAGAATTCCCCGACGTGCTCCCTAAGGAGTTACTAGGCATGCCATCCGAGTGTAAAGTTGAGTTTTCCATAGAGCTTATCCCAGGCACCACCCCTATTTCCAAGAGAGCCTATCGAGTGTCCGGACCAGAATTGGTGGAACTCAAGAAGCAGATAGACGAGTTGTTAGAGAAACGCTACATCAGACCAAGTACTTCGCCTTGGGCCGCTCCAGTTCTGTTTGTGGAGAAGAAAGATGGGACAAAGAGGATGTGCATTGATTATAGATCTTTGAATGAACTCACTATCAAGAACAAGTACCCCCTGCCCCGAATTGAATACCTATTCGATCAGCTGAGAGGAGCCAGTGTGTTCTCGAAGATAGACTAAGGTCAGGTTACCTCAGCTCAGGATCCGACCTTTGAATATACCGAAGACCGCATTCATCACCAAGTATGGACTATATGAGTTCACCGTCATGTCATTCGAATTGACGAATGCGCCAACTTTCTTTATGTACCTGATGAATAGTGTGTTCATGGACTACCTCGACAAGTTCGTAGTAGTGTTCATTGATGATATCCTCATATATTCCTAGAATGAGCAAGAGCATGAAGAGCATTTTAGGAAGGTATTGCAGAGGCTACGAGATTGTCAGTTGTATGCCAAGCTTAGCAAGTGTGAGTTCTGGATCAGCGAAGTCCTATTCTTGGGTCATATTATAAACATAGATGGATTAGCTATACATCCGAAGAAGGTAGTAGCTATTCTAGACTAGAAAACACCAAAAGATGTCCGAGGAATCAAGAGTTTCATTAGAATGGTCGGATATTATCGGTGTTTCATTGAAGGTTTCTCCAAGATTGCTAGGCCAATGATAGCCTTGTTAGCGAAGAAAGTTGAATTCAAGTGGACCCCAGTGTGCCAAGAGTCCTTTGAGACATTGAGGAAGAAGTTGACTACATCACCTGTATTGATTCTGCCAGATGTTCACAAGCCATTCTCAGTATATTGTGATTCTTCGTACACCGGACTGGGATGCGTGTTAATGCAAGAGGGGAGAGTAGTGGCGTACTCGTCCCAACATTTGAAGATTCATGAGAGGAATTATGCCACACATGATCTAGAGTTAGCAGCAGTGGTTCATACACTGAAGACCTGGAGGCACTATTTGTATGGGCAGAAGTGTGATATCTACAAAGATCACAAGAGTCTCAAGTATATATTCACCCAGTCAAAGTTAAACATGAGGCTGAAAAGATGGTTGGAGTTGATCAAAGACTATGAGTTGGAGATACATTATCATCCAGGCAAAGCTAATATGGTTGTAGATGCTCTGAGCAGAAAGAGCCAAGTCAACATGATGGTCGCCCATCCGATGCCATATGAGCTAGCAAAGGAATTCGACAGGCTGAGTCTCGGATTTCTAAACAACACACAAGGAGTGACAGTGGAGCTAGAACCCACCTTAGAGCGAGAAATCAAAGATGGTCAGAAAGATCATGAGAAGATCAACGAGATTCAACTTCTGATCATAGATGGGAAGGCAAAGATTTCCATGAAGACGCAGAAGGCGTGGTGTGATTTAAGGATAGGTTATGTGTTCCCGACATCAAACCAATTCGGGAACTGATTCTCAAGGAAGCTCATGAAACAGTGTATTCCATACACCCTGGCAGCAAAAAGATGTACCAAGACCAAAAAGGAAAGATTCTGGTGGTACGGTATGAAAAGGGAGATAGCAAAGTATGTTGCTATATGCGGCAGTTGTCAAAGGATCAAGGCATGGCATCAGAGGCCCATAGGGTTGTTGCAGCCATTGCAGATTCCTCAATGGAAATGGGATGAGATTGGGATGGACTTTATAGTCGGTCTACCTCACACTCGAGCTGGTTATGGCTCCATCTAGGTAGTAGTGTACAGTTTGACAAATGCGGCTCATTTCATACCAGTCAAGACCACCTATAATAGTGCAATGTTGGCAGAATTATACATGTCTCGGATTGTATGCTTGCACGGTATTCCAAAGAGGATAGTATCTGACAGAGGTACCCAATTCACTTCTCACTTTTGGCAACAGTTGCATGAAGCCTTGGGCACACACTTGAAGTTCACCTCAGCTTATCACCCATAGACAGATGGTCAGACAAAGAGAACCAACTAGATTCTTGAAGATATGTTGAGAGCTTGTGCGTTGCAAGACAAATTAGGTTAGGACAAGAGGCTACCATATGCAGAATTCTCCTACAACAACAGCTACCAGGTCAGTCTGAAGATGTCACCATTCCAAGCACTTTATGGGAGGAATTGTCGGACTCCATTGCACTAGGACAGCGGTCCGGTGAAAGGCAGGTGTTTGGTCCAGACATTTTACTTGAAGCTGAAGAGAACATCAGAATGGTTCGAGAGAACCTGAAGACAACTCAGTCCAGGCAGTGAAGCTCTGCTGACACAAGAAGAAGAGATCTGAGTTTCAAAGTAGGAGACTATGTATATCTGGAGGTGTCATCCATCAGATGAATCAAAAGGTTCAGAGTAAAAGGCAAGCTAACACCTCGATACATCGGACCGTACCATATTCAGGCAAGACGCAGAGAAGTGGCATACCAGCTCAGCTTACCCAAAAGTCTGTCAGTCGTGCATGATGTGTTCCATGTGTCTCAGCTGAAGAAGTGCTTGCGAGTACCAGAAGAGCAATTGCCAATAGAGGATCTTGAGGTTCAAGAAGACTTAACATATATTGAGAAGCCCACTCAGATTCTAGAGACAACAGACAGAGTCACTAAAAGAAGCCCCATCAGGATGTGCAAAGTCAAATGGGGCCATCACTCAAAGGAAGAAGCAACCTGGGAAAGAGAAGATGATTTGAAAGCCAAGTACCCTAAACTCTTTGCTAACCAACCCTGAATCTCGAGGGCGAGATTCTTTTTAAGGGGGATAGGTTTGTAACACCCTGAATTTGGGGGTATAAAATTTCTTCTCTAAATGCCAATCAAATTCAGGTGTTACCCCTTGTCTCTCTATTTCTCTGGACTCTATCTCTTTTCCTTTTTATTAGGATTAGGTTAATTAGGTGTGGATTTAATTATTTATATTGTCAAAACTTATGTGAGTCATGAAACGTTGCATCATGTTGAGCCTAAATTATTCTTTTGTTTGATGCACATGTTTGAATTGGTTTGAATTTGAAATTTGGTTTGAGTTTGATTTGAAATCCATAGAGAAAAGAAAAGAAAAAGGATAAGAAATTCAGAAAAAAGGAAAAAGGAAAGCAACTCAAACATCCTCCCTCCTCGACCCTTCGGCCCAAACTGGCCCAGCTAGCCGCCCGCACCCGCTGACCGGTGGGCCGCACCTATCGGCACCGCGCCCCACTCACTCGCTTGCCTCCTCTCTCCCTGCCCAGTGGGACCGCCCCGTCAGCACTGTTGCGCTCTCGCGTGCACCCGCTCTCGCTGGCTCGTGGGCCCTTCCCGTCACCTTCCTCCGCAACCGCCACGCCCATGGTGTGTGCCCGCGCGGTCAAACTGTGCCCACGTCGCCCGAGCGCTAGGTGAAGACCCCACGCACTCCCTCATCTCGCCCCTGCCTCACCTTTGCGCTCTCCCTGCCCTCGCACTCACCCAGCCGCAGCCCCCCCGTTGTTGCTTCGTCGTTCTGTCGTCGCCGCTGGACTTCTGCCAGCGCTTTGACCACGGTGAGCTTCGCCTGAGCCTGGCGCACTGGGAACTCACGGTGGTTTCCCCTTTCCTCAACTCCTCTGCCCGGTCCGCGCTCAACCTCTCCCTTACGCAGGTCGGAGCTCGTCGCCGCCACAATTCTTCGACGTCGAGCCAACTGGAGCCCCCTCGCTTCGTGCCAAGCTGCCCCAAGCATCGTCTTTGGGTAAGTGACCTTTCTTGTCCCTCTTTTGCGCCAATTCCGCTTTACCATGGGGAATTTCTGTAACACCCCAGGTGTTATCCAAGGCCCTGGCTCAATAAATGCACTTATGGCCTATTATCACATGTGTTTAAGTAGAGGAGAAGGAGCACCAAAACTTTAGAACCATGGATTAATTAAGGAATGATTATGACAAAAGAAATACCCAAGATTTTCATACATCTTCACTTTGGAAAAAGTGGCTCAAACCCTAGACCCCCTCTTGAGTCAGTAGATCCCCAAGCACTGGACTAATGGAAAGGATAATCTAATGACCACTTCATGAATTAAACCCTTTACCAAAGTTTAAGTACATTAATATATCTACAAGAAATGGTAAAGAAAGTAATCCAAAAAGGTCCCACAAAATTCTCAAATTCAGCCCCCAAGTGAAGAACACCCAAGAACAACCAATTTTTCTATAAGTCAAAAACCAACCTTCCTCCAAAGATCATAGATGTTCACCTAGTTGCTGGCGCCAAATCCATGGGGTCCAATTGACAAAAGGGAGCCAAATTACCTAAGGAACACCCTAGAAAAGTTTGAACCGAAGCCAAGACCGTTTGACACGAGTTGACACCTATTTTGTCTCAGGATGAACAGTGCCGACAGACCCACCTTGGCGCCCGCATATCTCCCAAGCTAGGGCATATCTTCCCTTGGAACTCACATGAACTAGGTAGCCCTAGGTACAGGGAAGAGATCTCACAAAAGTCTTATGGTGAGATTCGCACGTTTGGCTGCTCAGCAGGAGCTAGAACACGGGTAGAAGGAAATGGCCACGTGTTCGACGCGCTCTAGCAACGCCAGAGCACGCCTCGACACTCGGCCCCGCGCGCGCTGCCCTGCGCTAAGCAAGACCCCGCGCCCACGCCCACGCCCACGCCTATAAAGTCGATCGAGGCCTTGACCGTACACCCCCGCTCGCTCTCCACCCTACCGGAGCGCAAGTTCATCGGCGATCGCTCTGCGCACGGTGTGCCAGGGGCCGCCCGAGACACGACCACTGTAGACCGGCCACCCTAGCCATTCCCAGCCCCGTCCGACCCTTGGGATAGCCTCTGCGTGCCTCGGTGAAGCTTCCAGAGCCAGGAATCAAACTCTACCTCGCCTGAGACACCGGATCGACGTCGCCGGACTTCACCCAACCGCCAGCGTGCGTAGACCGAGCTCCATGGTGAGTCTTTCTTTGATTCCTTGCACGGGTAGCAGCCTTAACACCCCGTGAAGCTCCCTGTGCCCTTGGATTGAGCAGGCCGGAGCGCTCACCACCGACGAGCCCGCCCGCCTGCGCACGTGGCCCGACCGATTCCGGCCATCACCGATGATGAGTCGTACCTTGACGTGACCGCCAGGACCTCCCGGAGCTAACCCCGCCCCTCGCCGGACCTTCCTCGCCGTCGATAAGCCGCGCCACCCTGTTTAATCTCCGCGGTTACTGTTTAAAGGGGGAAGGAGCTCGAGGAAAAAGAAGAAGAAGCGGGGGGGTTTTTGAATAGTCAGTGACTCATGTGAATAGTCCCGCAGGGGTATAAGTTAAAGACTTGGTTTCGGAAAAGCCCAGGGGTCTCGGTGTAAACTGGTTTTTCATAAAACTTTTAAACATTATTCATTTAAATGTAGACAGAGCTTGTAAAATTCATTTAAATGTAAACATTATTCATTTAAATGCTACACTTTTAGACTGGGGTTAAGAAAAATTAGAGAGGTACTTAACCACTCCCTAGCATGTTTAAAAATAATAAACCCCTCAATACACCAGATTAAGGAAGGGTTTACCATTTAAACTCACTTTGACTCAAAGTTAAAGAAAATAGAAAAGGGAGTTTAAAATAAGAACCAGGGGGCAACCATATTTTTGCTAGCTCACTTATTTAACATAGTTCACCGGAAAATTTTGTAGACCCTCTGTTAGTACCAAAGAAATGCACTATATTTTATTTCATGAAAACACTAAAAACTTAGAAAAATCCTAGAAAAATAATCCTGAGGAGAACCCACCCCAATCCTTGGGATAACTAATAATATGCTAGTCTGAATCTAGGAAAAATATAAGTTCTATTGTTTGACATTTTCCAAATGACAAGTTAGTTATAAGTGCATTTTTGGCATTAAACTTTAGAAAATCACAACTAAATACTCAGTGGGTCTTTTGCTGTAATTTTTAACACAAAGACCCATTATCGCCTAGGGATCATGGCAAAAATAAATTTTAGTCCAGAAACCTCACCTAAATCAGAGCTATAGTGTAAAGTGCCCTTTTACCCTTACTTTTGTTAATTTTGCACAAGGAGCATCTGAATTAATTTCAACCTCAAATTTTTAGAATCACCCACAAAGGACAATGTTTACCCACTGTAATTTTTATAACATTTTTGGAAAATGTTAACTTGCCATGATAGTGTAAAGGCACTCACTAAGAAGCATAATTGAAAGTAAAATAAGAAATTTGGAAAGTATAGTGGGGTGCAACCTTAAATCTTCCAAGAGCCAAAACGAACCTCTAAAGGGTGACTGAAATTTTAAGTTTATTCAAGACCCTAAAATGAATGTATAAAACCCTTAAGGCAGCCAAAGGAAACCCTAGAGTACCACTAATTTAGTACTATTTTACTACGCATAGCATTTACAAATTGCCCTATCATTAATATGCATATATCTTATTCATTGCATTTGATAGACTGTAATCTCGCTGACGGGGAATACATCCTCGTTCCGGAGCAAGGAGTTGCTCAGGAGGTAGTCCAGGAGCCAGCACCAGAGCCTGCCATCGAGGATCTGCCTGCCCCAACCTTGGATGGCAAGCCCCGGTTTTATGCATAATCTATTCTATATGCTATTTTACTGCACTTAATGTTTGTAGGCTTGTATTGTGCACTTAAGTGTAGGAGTTACCTGAAACCCTAGATGCACTAACTCAGGATTCCTTTTGAAATGGATACTAGTATGCTAGGTCGAGTAGTTGCTTTACTAATTAGGGATCTCGGTAGAAGTCGAGTGATTTTTCTAGCACTCGTGCGAGGTCAGGAATTGATTGTATTCATTTTATATCGGAATGATGATGGTCTGTTGACGACGGTCCATGGGGATGTGTTGTCTCCGAGACAGAAATTGGAATAAGGATTAAGGTGTGGTACCGTGTGTCAAGTGTTTGAACGTACTAAACATATGCCAAGAAATATGGTAAATCGGTAAGTCTAGTACCTGAGTGAACCTGCCCGTAGACTTTACCCCTCACGTGACCTGAGACGTGGTCTCCCATTCCGATTATGGTGGGTACAAGTGTGGTCACTGCACGACGACAGTCGGGGTTAGTGAGGCATTGTACGCCAAGGCGGTGAGCCCTGATCTGTTGACGGGGAATCGTTGGGAACGGTTGATGTGTGTGGGGATGGAGTGCCTCACCACGTCGTGTGTTTAGGTTTACCTTGCAAGGTTTAAAAACTCGATTCGAATCTTCTGCTTATCGCAGCTAATGAGACTGCTTGATCCATGCTGCTACATTGGGTAACAAGTGGAAATGTGTTGATTTGGCAAAAGATGTTGATTGCTAAATGCTTGATACCATGTATGATTAGATAGATACACATTTAGTCTTAAGAGAGTCACACTAAAACTTGAAAAGCTAAACTTGATTTTAGACTCAGCTAGTGCTTTTGGCAAACCAAACCCCTCAGCCAAACAGTTGCATGTCTAGAGGTAGAGGAGTAGACTCCTCACACCGGGTAAGTCTAGCTGAGTATTAGTATACTCAGCCTTTCTTGTGGCATAATTTTTACAAGTTCTATTGAGGACATAGTGGCTGGCATGACTTGGCCGTCCATCTTGCCACCGGGGAGGACAATCGAGTGGGACCCTACCTCGGCAGAGGAGGAGCATGAGGAGTGATGGGCCAGGCTTCCCCATCCCTTCGTTTATTTACTGTTAGTTATATTCCGCTGCATTCTGAACAATGATCACTACTTTTGAAAAACTCCGATGATGTTGTAATAAATTAAGTACTCCTTAATGTACGGTTTATGTTTTATTGTATTTGCTCTGTGCCTCACCTTCGAGTGAGTATATGGTACTTGATCCTGTTAGTGGCCTCGTCGGACTAGATCCAAGGGACTGACGTATTATTCCTATTTAAGTGTGGTCTAGCCTCCAAGGCGGGACTTGGGCACTTAAGTTGGAATAATTCGGGCGGTTCCGCCACAGCTGGTATCGGAGCTTGTACCACCACAGAGGAATCAATAAACCGTAATTACCATCCTTTTCCAAAAAGTAAAACTTGTTAGAAACCAATGTTGGATAGATCGGTAAGGCGATAGGGATGGACCTAGAGCGTGAAGCCTTAGGATACTAGATGGGTAGCTAGGTGGCTAATTGAATGTGCCCTACAGGCTACTATAAGGGAGGGAGATTTCTCTATCCCTATAGGTTGATGTGAGGTCGCTTCGGATGAGCATGCATGCATCATTTTATTCAAACTACTTGGTAAGTAGTCAAGAACTTTTAAAAGCTATGAGGCATGATAATAAAAGTATACTCCAAGACCTCAACGTAGCCTTAGAAAAGTTAAGCCCTAATTCCCTTTTATTTTTGAAATTCTTTTTCTTTTTCGCTTACGCTTACCCTTACACAGATGACTTCTCACGAATCCTCGGAAGGAGGGAACGCACATTCCCACATGGACAGACTTGCACGCGAGGGTTTTCCCCGCATTTTGTGGGAGGTACTGCAGGGAGCCGGTTATACGACGCCTCCCCAGTATACGGTGCAGTTTTTCGAGGAGCACTAGGTACCCCGTTGTAGGGTGAGGATGACCTTGGAGCCTCATCCCTTACAGCCAGGCTGGCGTTCATTGGACTTCGAGTCTTTCGGATTCAGGGCTGAAGATACTATCGAGTCCATTGCTCTCCATGGACTGACGACCTTTTGTGGCTTTCACCCCTTGGAGCTGTCCACTCATCCCATTGGCTTGTTCCCCACCGAAAAGGAGGACGACCCAATGTGGATGGACTGAGTGGAGTATGCCAAGGATGTGTGGGCTCTTTACCCGGGGCAGACTGCTTACCTAACGATGTGGTGCATGAATGCCTTGTATCGTCTGCAAGCCATGCGAGCTGAGGCAATGTCCCAACTGATGGGCTTGGTGGAGTCTACCAAGATCACCCTGGATAACAGGGAGGACCTTGTGGTAGATCTGTCCACTGAGCTGGTGGAAAAGGACCTGCAGGTAGAGCAGATGGCCACCTAGATCCAAGAGCTTGAGGAGCAAGTAGGAGCCAGGGAGAACACCATCAAGGTTCTCGAGGATCAGCTCCTGAACACTCAGCAGCAACTTGAGGAAGCCAACCAGCACCTGGATATGCACCATCAGGAAATCCAAGACGTGGAGGCCGAAGAGGCCGACAAGGATGTTGACATCGAGGGAGGAGAGGAGCCGGAGCCTGCATCCAGCTTGGACACTACTGGCTCAGGGAGACCACCTTCCCCCGAGTCTAGCGTTGCCTCGTTTGCCCATTAGGTTTCAGAAAATTGGGATAGAAGTGTGCGGCAGTAGAACTCCTCGAAACTAGCTTAGCTTTTGCACCTAGAGGGTACTAGGCTAGAGAGAGTCGAGTATTTTGAACATTGTTGTAACCGTTAGAAAACTCTTTTGGATTGATGAAGGATGGATGATCTCTAATTAAGCTATGAAGAAAGTTTTATGTCATGTGGTATCCTTTATGAAAAATGCAAGGAAATGTTTGGCATTTTACCAACCTTTTTCTTTCAAATCTTTTACCACGTGCGAACCCTGATGTCAAAAGTATGATATTAAGAGCATCCTAAATTTTCAGATGGCAGGAAGAGCGCGTCGTGGACAGAATGAGCGCATTCCTCCACCACCGCCGCCGCCTCCTACCATGCAAGAACTGATGGCTCAGTAGAATGAGATTCTGTGACAGTTAGCTCAGCGTCAGCCACCACCCCAGCACTATGGTGGTGGTGATCACCATCAGCGTCCCCCAGCAGCGGCCACCTATCAGGAGTTCCTCAGCACTCAGCCGCCATTGTTCAGTCGGGTAGAGGATCCCCTTGATGCTGACGTATGGCTCAGGGTGGTGGAATCCAAGTTCCCACTACTTAATGGAGTTTGTTCAGATGTGGCTAAGGTCCGGTTCGCCACCCAGCAGCTTCGCAGACCCGCGCGGACATGGTGGGATCACTTCCTCGCTATGCAGCCAGTTGACCATGTGGTGGAATGGGGAGAATTCAAGGCAGCATTCAGAGGACATCACATACCGGCAGGCATCATGGACCGCAAGCTTAATGAGTTTTTGGCACTTACTCAGGGGAGTCATACGGTGTTACAGTATGCTCAAGCCTTCAACGACCTGTGTCAGTATGCGGGCTATCATGCGGACACTGATGAGAAGAAGAGGGATAGGTTCAGGAGGGGCATCAATACTAAGCTCCGCGACCGTCTCAACACAGTCAGGGCCAACAGCTACAATGAGTTAGTCAACATGGCCATTTCTCAGGAAGACTGCATCACAGCTCGCTAGGCAGAAAAGAAGAGGAAGACCCCTATGGCAGGACCTTCAGCTCAGCCTCAGCGCTTCAAGATTGTGTCCGACACTCAGAGTAGGGGACCTCAGCAGCAAGGACGGTGGGTGATCCAACCACAACAGCAGCAACAGGCACCCAGCCGCTCTCAGCCCTTAGTTCAAAGGAACAACAACCAGCCACAGCAGCAGCACCGTCAGACCAATGACAACAGATGTTTCACTTGTGGCAGCACTAGACACTATGCCAAGAATTGCCCCAAGAACCAGCAGAGGCAGGGGCAGAATTCTAATCAGAACCAAGGCAAGAGGTAGAAGGTGCAAGTGAGGCAAGGCAGGCTGAACTTCACCATGATGGTTGACATTCCAGAGGGAGCACCCGTCATGACTGGTATCTTCTCCATTTTGAATTATCTTGCAGTCATTCTTTTTTATTCAGGTGCATCACACAGTTTTATCAGTGCCAAATGCCAGTTGCCTTTTCATCACACCAATGGGGGCATTACAATTTCAACACCAGGAGGCAGGGTTGCCACCTATCAAATCAACAAGCATGTGCCTATAAAATTTGGTAGTCTTGTAATTAAAACCACCCTCCTTATCTTGGGATTGGATAGTGTGGATATCATATTAGGAACTGACTGGTTATCAAGGCATCAGGCAATGATTGATATCGCAGCAAGGGCCATTGAGATACACTCACCTAGTTGTGGTGAAATCACGTTATATTTACCTAGCCAAGGTTGTACCCGTTCCTATGCCTTCACCCTGATAGAGTCACCCGTCGAAAGGATTCCAGTGGTCTGTGAGTACCCTGATGTTTTCCCGGATGAATTGCCAGGGATGCCACCCGACAGAGACATAGAGTTTGTAATTGAGCTACAACCCGAAACTGCCCCTATATCCAAGAGACCCTATAGGATGCCTCCAGCAGAGTTGGCAAAATTGAAAAAGCAATTACAAGAGTTGTTGGACAAGGGATTCATTCGCCCAAGTACTTCTCCATGGGGATGTCCAGCCTTGTTTGTGAAGAAGAAAGATGAGAGTCTGAGATTGTGTGTTGATTACCGCCCTCTCAATGCGGTGACCATCAAAAATAAGTATCCATTGCCCCGCATTGATGTATTGTTTGATCAGTTGGTGGGAGCCAAGGTGTTTTCCAAGATAGACCTTCGCTCCAGCTATCATCAGATCAAGATTAGGGCCAGTGATATTCCGAAGACGGCTTTCTCTACCCGATATGGACTTTATGAGTACTTGGTGATGTCTTTCGGGCTGACCAATGCCCCGGCTTATTTCATGTACTTGATGAACTCAGTGTTTATGCCAGAGCTGGACAAGTTCGTGATGGTTTTCATTGATGACATTCTAGTATATTCAAGAAATGAACAGGAGCATACTATGCACTTACACATCGTACTTCAGCGGCTGCGCGGCCATCGCTTATATGCTAAGTTGTCCAAGTGTGATTTCTGGCTAAGGGAGATTAAATTTTTGGGTCACACCATTTCTCAGGATGGGGTCTCAGTTGATCCTGAGAAAGTGCAAGAAGTGATGGATTGGAAGCCTCCTACCACCATACGGCAGATTTGTAGTTTTCTGGGATTGGCAGGATATTATCGGCGATTCATTCCGGATTTCTCCAGAATTGGCAAACCAATGACTGAATTGTTGAAGAAAGGAGTAAGGTATGAATGGAGTCAGAAATGTGAAAATGCCTTTCATACATTGAGGCAGCATCTGACAACAGCACCCGTGCTAGCACAGCCTGACAACACTAAATCTTTCAAGGTTTATTGCGATGCTTCAGGCACTGGATTGGGATGTGTCTTGATGCAAGACAACAGAGTTATTGCCTATGCATCCCGAGCACTCAGGCCTCATGAGCAGAATTACCCCACCCATGATCTGGAGTTAGCAGCCGTAATTCATGCTCTGAAGATATGGAGACATTATTTGATGGGAGCTCATTGTAATATCTATACTGACCACAAGAGTCTCAAGTATATTTTCACTCAGGCTGATCTTAATATGAGGCAGAGAAGATGGTTGGAATTGATCAAGGACTATGATTTGGAAGTGCATTACCATCCAGGCAAGGCCAATGTTGTGGCAGATGCCTTAAGTCGAAAGGCCCAGTGTAACTTTGTAACTATGGACTCTAAGGTCGCCACTCTGTGTGACGAGTTATGCAAGCTGAACCTGGAAGTTCTTTCCTCAGGTACCTTGAGTTATATTTCAGTAGAGCCCACTCTACATGAGCAAATAGTCATGGCACAGATGGGTGACAAGGGTGTTCAAGTCATCAAGGATATGCTCGAACAAAAAGTGGATAAGTACAAATGCTTTTGTCGGGATGGCAAGGGAGTTCTATGTTTTGAAGACCGATTGGTTGTTCCTAAGAATTCTGAACTCAGGAAGAAAATATTGGATGAAGCTCATCTTTCCAAATTTTCCATGCACCCCGGCAGTAACAAGATGTATCATGATCTCAGATCCTTGTATTGGTGGACCAGAATGAAGAGGGAAATTGCTAAGTATGTATCTGAATGCGATACTTGCCAAAGAATCAAGGCTAGTCATTTGAAGGTAGCAGGTACCTTATAGCCCCTTCCCATACCATCTTGGAAATGGGAGGACCTCAGCATGGATTTTATTGTGGGTTTACCCAACACATCCCGACACCATGATTCTATTTGGGTCATTATGGATAGGTTAACCAAGACAACTCATTTCTTGCCAGTACATACCACCCACAGGGCGGAGAAGTATGCAGAAATCTATATTGACCAGATAGTGCGTTTGCATGGAATACCAAGGACTATCGTGTCAGACAGAGGAGCACCGTTCGTAGCACGTTTCTAGGAGCAGTTGCAAGAGTCACTTGGAACCCATGTAATAATAAGCTCAGCGTACCATCCTCAGACAGATGGTCAGACAGAAAGGGTAAATCAGATTTTGGAAGACATGTTGAGGGCATGTGTGTTGCACTATGAGAAGAATTGGGATAAGTGCCTCTCGTTGGCGGAGTTATCTTATAACAATAGCTACCAGTCCAGCCTAAAGATGGCACCTTTCGTGGCCTTGTATGGGAGAAGATGTAGAACACCACTAAATTGGTCACAAGCTGGAGAGAGGGAAATATTTGGACCTGACCTAGTACTTGACGCTGAGAATAAAGTCAGAGACATTAAGAAGAACTTGGAAGCTGCCCAGGCCCGACAGAAGAGCTATCATGATAAGAGGAGGAAGCCTCTACAATTTGAAGTGGGAGATCATGTTTATCTTAAGGTGTCACCCACCAAAGGTGTCCAGAGATTTGGAATCAAGGGCAAGTTAGCTCCTCGCTATATTGGGCCCTATGCAATCAAAGAGACTTGTGGACCTGTAGCATACCAGTTGAAGTTGCCACCTCATATGGCAGCAGTTCATGATGTGTTCCACATATCTCAGCTATGAAAGTGTGTCCGCTTACCCACGGAAGTGCTACCTGAACCAGAATTGGAGATAGAGCCAGACTTGTCTTATCAAGAGCACCCCGTCAAGGTATTGGACCGGAAAGAAAGATCAACTCGAGCTAGGTCAATCCAAATGTATAAGATTCAGTGGAGCAACCATTCAGAAGAAGAGGCTACGTGGGAGACTGAGGATTTTCTACGATCTTGCTTCCCCGACTTTCTGCCTAAAGGAGTCAGTACGTAACCCAAAACACCCACCCCCACCTGCCCTTTGAATCTAAATATAAGAGAAACCTAGTTAGAAGGAGTAGAGTAAGTTGTGAATATAAGTCTAGAAGGAGTTCCTTCTGAAGTTGCAAAGAGGATGACATTCGAAGAGCAGTTAACTAGAGAAACTCGGTTAAAGGAAACTGCAACACACCAACTTACACCTTCTTGGTACCCCACTAAAGGAGCCCTACCCAATCTTGGGATGAGATTCCTTTAAGGGGGGAGGGCTGTAACACCCCAGGTGTTACCCAAGGCCCTGGCTCAATACATGCACTTATGGCCTATTATCACATGTGTTTAAGTAGAGGAGAAGGAGAACCAAAACTTTAGAACCATGGATTAATTAAGGAATGGTTATGACAAAAGAAATACTCAAGATTTTCATACATCTTCACTTTGGAAAAAGTGGCTCAAACCCTAGACCCCCTCTTGAGCCAGTAGACCCCCAAGCACTAGACAAATGGAAAGGATAATCAAATGACCACTTCATGACTTAAACCCTTTACCAAAGTTTAAGTACATTAATATATCTACAAGAAATGGTAAAGAAAGTAATCCAAAAAGGTCCCACAAAATTCTCAAATTCAGCCCCCAAATGAAGAACACCCAAGAACAACCAATTTTTCTCGAAGTCAAAAACCAGCCTTCCTCCAAAGATCATAGATGTTCACCTAGTTGCTGGCGCCAAATCCATGGGGTCCAATTGACAAAAGGGAGCCAAATTACCTAAGGAACACCCTGGAAAAGTTTGAACCGAAGCCAAGACCATTTGACATGAGTTGACACATGTTTTGTCTCGGGATGAACAGTGCCGACAGACCCATCTTGGCGCCCGCATATCTCCCAAGCTAGAGCATATCTTCCCTTGGAACTCACATGAACTAGGTAGCCCTAGGTGCAGGGAAGAGATCTCACAAAAGTCTTATGGTGAGATTCGCACGTTTGGCTGCTCAGCAAGAGCTAGAACACGGGCAGAAGGAAATGGCCACGTGTTCGACGCACCCTGGCAACACCAGAGCACGCCTCGGCGCTCGGCCCCGCGCCCACACCCACGCCCGCGCCTATAAAGCCGACCGAGGCCTTGACCATACACCCCCGCTCGCTCTCCACCCCGCCGGAGCGCAAGTTCACCGACGATCGCTCTGCGCACGGCGTGCCAACGGCCGCCCGAGACCTGACCACCATAGATCGGCCACCCTAGCCATTCCCCGCCCCGTCCGACCCTCGGGATAGCCTCTGCGTGCCTCGGTGAAGCTTCCAGAGCCAGGAATCGAACTCTACCTCGTCGGAGACACCGGATCGACGTCGCCTGACTTCACCCAACCACAGGTGTGCGTAGACCGAGCTCCACGGTGAGTCTTTCTTTGATTCCTTGCACGGGTAGCATCCTTAACACCACGTGAAGCTCCCTGTGCCCTTGGATTAAACGATGCCGCCGTGAGCAGGCCGAAGCGCTCACTGCCGACGAGCCCGCCCGCCTGCGCACGTGGCCCAACCGATTCCGGCCATCACCGACGACGAGCCATACCTCGACGTGACTGCCAGGACCTCCTGGAGCTAACCTCGCCCCTCGCCGGACCTTCCTCGCCGCCGGTAAGCTGCGCCACCCTGTTTAATCCCCGCGGTTACTGTTTAAAGGGGGAAGGAGCTCGAGGAAAAAGAAGAAGAAGTCGGGGGGTTTTTGAATAGTCAGTGACTCATGTGAATAGTCCTGCAGGGGTATAAGTTAAAGACTTGGTTTCGGAAAAGCCCAGGGGTCTCGGTGTAAACTGGTTTTTCATAAAACTTTTAAACATTATTCTTTTAAATGTAGACTGAGCTTGTAAAATTCATAACTTCACTTTTATCCAACCAAATTCATTCAAACCAATTTTTCTAGGTTCTAAATAAGGTGAACTACTTAGGAAAAATACCAACACTGTAAGTATTGCAGAAGATTTTAAGGTTTATATTTAATTAGTAAACTGACCAAAAGATAAATAAAGAAGGGAAAAATAGCTACACTTTTAGACTGGGGTTAAGAAAAATTAGCGAGGTACTTAACCACTCCCTAGCCTATTTAAAAATAATAAACCCCTCAGTACACCAGATTAAGGAAAGGTTTACCATTTAAACTCACTTTGACTCAAAGTTAAAGAAAATAGGAAAGGGAGTTTAAAATAAGAACCAGGGGGCAACCACATTTTTGCTAGCTCACTTATTTAACATAGTTCACCGGAAAATTTTGTAGACCCTCTGTTAGTACCAAAGAAATGCACTATATTTTATTTCATGAAAACACTGAAAACTTAGAAAAATCCTAGAAAAATAATCTTGAGGAGAACCCACCCCAATCCTTGGGATAACTAATAATATGCTAGTCTGAATCTAGGAAAAATATAAGGTCTATTGTTTGACATTTTCCAAATGACAAGTTAGTTATAAGTGCATTTTTGGCATTAAACTTTAGAAAATCACAACTAAATACTTAGTGGGTCTTTTGCTGTAATTTTTAACACAAAGACCCATTATCGCCTAGGGATCATGGCAAAAATAAATTTTAGTCCAGAAACCTCACCTAAATTAGAGCTATAGTGTAAAGTGCCCTTTTACCCTAACTTTTGTTAATTTTGCACAAGGAGCATCTGAATTAATTTCAACCTCAAATTTTTAGAATCACCCACAGAGGTCAATGTTTACCCACTATAATTTTTATAACATTTTTGGAAAAAGTTAACTTGCCATGATAGTGTAAAGGCACTCACTAAGAAGCATAATTGAAAGTAAAATAAGAAATTTGGAAAGTATAGTGGGGTGCAACCTTAAATCTTCCAAGAGCCAAAACGAACCTCTAAAGGGTGACTGAAATTTTAAGTTTATTCAAGACCCTAAAATGAATGTATAAAACCCTTAAGGCAGCCAAAGGAAACCCTAGAGTACCACTAATTTAGTACTATTTTACTATGCATAGCATTTACAAATTGCCCTATCATTAATATGCATATATCTTATTCATTGCATTCGATAGACTGTAATCTCGCTGACGGGGAATACATCCTCGTTCCGGAGCAAGGAGTTGCTTAGGAGGTAGTCCAGGAGCCAGCACCAGAGCCTGCCATCGAGGATCTGCCTGCCCCAACCTTGGAAGGCAAGCCCCGGTTTTATGCATAACCTATTCTATATGCTATTTTACTGCACTTAATGTTTGTAGGCTTGTATTGTGCACTTAAGTGTAGGAGTTACCTGAAACCCTAGATGCACTAACTTAGGATTCCTTTTGAAATGGATACTAGTATGCTAGGTCGAGTAGTTGCTTTACTAATTAGGGATCTCGGTAGAAGTCGAGTGATTTTTCTAGCACTCGCGCGAGGTCAGGAATTGATTGTATCCATTTTATATCGGAATGATGATGGTCTGTTGACGACGGTCCATGGTGATGTGTTGTCTCCGAGACAGAAATTGGAATTAGGATTAAGGTGTGGTACCGTGTGTCAAGCGTTTGAACGTACTAAACATATGCCGAGAAATATGGTAAATCGGTAAGCCTAGTACCTGAGTGAACTTGCCCGCAGACTTTACCCCTCACGCGACCTGAGACGTGGTCTCTCATTCCGGTTATGGTGGGTACAAGTGCGGTCACTGCACGACGGCAGTCGGGGTCAGTGTGGCATTATACGCCAAGGCGGTGAGCCCTGATCTGTTGACGGGGAATCGATGGGGATGGTTGATGTGTGTGGGGACAGAGTGCCTAGCCACGTCGTGTATTTAGGTTTACCTTGCAAGGTTTAAAAACTCGATTCAAATCGTCTGCTTCTCGCAGCTAATGAGACTGCTTGATCCATGCTGCTACATTGAGTAACAAGTGGAAATGTGTTGATTTGGCAAAAGATGTTGATTGCTAAATGCTTGATACCATGTATGATTAGATAGATACACATTTAGTCTTAAGAGAGTCACACCAAAACTTGAAAAGCTAAACTTGATTTTAGACTCAGCTAGTGCTTTTGGCAAACCAAACCCCTCAGCCAAACAGCTGCATGTCTAGAGGTAGAGGAGTAGACTGCTCACACCGGGTAAGTCTAGATGAGTATTAGTATACTTAGCCTTGCTTGTGGCATAATTTTTACAGGTTCTCTAGAGGACATGGTGGCTGGCGTGACTTGGCTGTCCATCTTGCCACCGGGGTGGACAGTCGAGTGGGACCCTACCTCGGCAGAGGAGGAGCATGAGGAGTGATGGGCCAGGCTTCCCCATCCCTCCATTTATTTACCGTTAGTTATATTCCGCTGCATTCCGAACAATGATCACTACATTTGAAAAACTCCAATGATGTTGTAATAAATTAAGTACTCCTTAATGTATGGTTTATGTTTTATTGTATTTGCTCTGTGCGTCACCTTCGAGTGAGTACGTGGTACTTGATCCTGTTAGTGGCCTCGTCAGACTAGATTCGAAGGACTGACGTATTATTCCTATTTAAGTGTGGTCTAGCCTCCAAGACAGGACTTGGGCACTTAAGTTGAAATAATTCAGGCGGTTCCACCACAATTTCGGCTCACCGGAGTCGCCCCTCGTCGTTCCACCGTGTCACCATGGTGTCCGGCCACTGCAACCCCTCCATGGGCCCGAACTCAGTCCTAGAGCACCACCACCCTCTCCTCGGAGCCTATGCCGGCCATAGAGCGACGGATTAACCCCCACCGCGATGGGTATTGCTCGTTGGAGTAACCTTGGATTCGCCCGAGGGTCCCCCTCCGTCGTCTGCCCGTCTTAGTCCCGTTCTCGCCACCCAGACCTCGCCATAGTGCTTGTCGAGTCCTCCCCAACCTCTCCGACTACCCAGACCAACCCCCAGCGCCCTAGAAGCCCCAGTCTGCCTCGCCTCCGGTGACTGTGCCGTCGTGTCTGCGGAGAGCGCCGCCCCTGGCTAACCGGAGGAGACTAAACCCCTCGCGCCCAATCCTAACTGCCCAGTCTTGATCTGACGACCCGGATTCAGGGATAACGGTCCGCGTCGTTCGTGGAACCAGAGTCATCGATCTACGATCCAGTGGTCAGCGCACCCCACGTCCTCGGCATACTGTTGACTCGTGGGCCCCGTGTATCAGTGCCTCAACCCACCTCGAGCCCACCTATCAGGCGCCCACAGCCTGCGCGCCCACGCGCCCGCCCGCCAAATCTAACATGGTCGTCGATCGTGGATCGAATGGCTCGCAGGACATGATACCCCTTCGCATGGTTTTTTGTTAAAGAGACCCTTGGTTTTCCGAAAATCAACCTGTTGTCCTCTAGTTTCGCGCGCAGACCCCTATCTTCTTGCAAACAGACCCCAGACCTTTTAATTAATCACAGAATTTGACCTAATTTAGGGTTTTAAATTCCAAAACTTGTTTATTTCATATCTTTTTCATATGAACTCCAAATTGAGTGATTCAAATTGCAAAATATTCATAAGATTATTCTCTCTATGTAAATTATAATCATTCACTGTCTACACATATTAATTTTATGCCTAGACTATAGGTTATTTAGGTAATGGTTTATTTATTAATAAGAAAAATAAAAAGGAAAACCCTAATGGTAATTAGATATTTAAACTTGTGAGATTAATAATATGTAATGTATGAATCTATCCCTGGTATAATTTTTGTGTCTCATTAAAATAAGTGGAATTAAATTATGTAATCTATGGAGAAAGATAATATTTAAGGAATCACAAACTTCTAAGTGTGCTAGTTCACCCTAGAACCTAAGTTTACCTTTTGTGTTTATACTGTTCTATCAAACTTGTGTTCACTTTATTGTATATGCTTGGTGTATTGTTCATTTGTCTTTATCCAAATGTATTGTACATGATCGCTTTGTTTAGACAACGAGCAGCTCGTGGTTCCTTAGTGTGTTGCCGAAGACCTTCCTGAGCAACAACCTAGTGAAGGCAAGTGTCCTCTGGTCTACTATGTCCTACTAAGTTTATAATTCAACGTCCTTCATTAATTTATTGAAACCTAAGGATTGACTAGTCTATATTTACCTTATCCTTGTTTACCTTTTGGGTTAACATGGTTAGCTTTATGCTATTGCTTTACCTTAATCAATGAACATGATGTGAATATTTATGATACGATGATGTTATCCTGATGATGATCTTGTGATACTTTAGGGGACTTAGGTTGTTTCCTAAGTACCTCTCCGTAAGGACCTGTTCATTGAGTGACCATCTAGGGTAACAGTACAACCATGAGGGTGGAATAGGACGCCCTTAGCTGATTAATTAACTTGAGGTGTAGTTGGCTTCGCTGTAGGGCCGTCAATGGGGTCCGGGCACAGTACTTGCTCTGCTGAGGTTGGTTGCCGAGGTTCTTTCGATTTGGTTTTGTTAGTCACCCTTCCTGTGGAGAGAAGTATTGTGTTTATCAAACTAGAGAAACCTAACAAGAAGTATTGTGTTTATCAAACTAGAGAAACCTAACAAGAAGTATTGTGTTTATCAAGGCTACATAGTGAAACCTTGCCTACTCACCTTGGTAGTGTTTGAGGGTTTGATCGATCCGAGGCAAAAAGGGATCACAACTCGTGGGTAAAGTGTGCAACCTCTGCAGAGTGTTAGAAACAGGTATATCAGTCGTGCTCACAGCTAAGAGCAGCCTTGGGATCCTCTTTGATTAGAAGAACTTTGGATACTTTTATGATGATGGTTAATGATGATTCTGATCTCCGGTATTTCCTCTTAGATGGAGTACTTTTGGGTAATAACTGGGTTTATTATTAAAACTTGGCTATACTATTAGTAATAAATACTTGTCCAACTAAAAGCAACTGCTTAACCTTAATTCCACATACAGCTAGTCCACTTTAGCCAAACGGGACATTTGCTGAGTATGTTGATGTGTACTCACCCTTGCATTAAAAACCACCCCCACCCCAGGTTGTCCCCACTGTATTCAGTGCTTAGGAAGAGATGCAAGCAACATGGAGGACTTTGAGGAGTTCTAGGACTACGACAGGTTCTAGTTATGTTAGTGGTAAACCCCCAGTCAGCTGCCTGTGAAGGCCTTATCTGCTACGTTCGCTTTTTCGTACTTTGATAATGTTAATGACTATGTTAAGTAATGACTCTGTGGATGTCTTGGACATCTTGATGTAATAAAGTACCTTTCTGTTATTTACTTTGAGCAATGTGTGATGATGTCCAATTATGTAATCGCTGTGTAAGTGAGTTTCTGATCCTGGCACATACATGGTTCGCATTCGGTTTGCCTTCTAAAATCGTGTGACAGTCGGGCCCTCCTCATCGGCCCTAGCCAACTCCAGCGACCACAAACCCCCTGGAGCCCGCTCCCACCCCGTCTCCAGCGACCTCGCTACCGCGGATAGGAGTAGCGCCGCCCGAAGCCGCTAACCCCTGTACGTTAGATGTCAGTCGGCCACCTTATCCAATGATCCAGATCGTTGGATACCGATTTGCGTGTGCACCCTGCCCCTGGGCCCCACCCATCGGTCGCCTACGTCCCCTAGCGCTGGGCTCGACCGGTCAGCCCGCCTCCGTCCCTAGTCGTTGACCTCCCTGGCCCGCTTGTCAGCGCTCGCTCGCGCTCAGATCTGATCTTGGCCGTCAATCTGTGATCGGATGGCCGAGGACACCCCGTACCCCTTCACTTGGTTATTTTGTTAAAGAGCCCCTCGGTTTCCTAGAAATACAACCCGCAATCCTGTTTCTTGCACTCAGACCCCTAGTTTCTTGCAGAGAAGCCCTTGGTCTTTATTTTAATCACAGAAATGGGTCTAATTTAGTGTTTTTGAATTCTAAAACTTGTGAATTTCATATCTTTCGAATATGAACTCCAAATTGGGTGGTTCAAATTACAAAATGTTCATAATATTATTCTCTATCTATTTAAATTATAATCTTTCACTATTTGCATGTCTCAATTTTATGACTAGACAATAGGTTAATTTAAAATGATGGATTATTTATTAAAAGGAGAATAAAAGGGAAACTCTAATGAATAGTTAAGTGGTTAACTTTGTGAAATTAATCCCATATAATATATGATCCCGCCCTTGGAATAACTTTAGTAATTCATTAAGATAGCCATAGTTAAGTTATGTAATCCACTGAGATAGGCAGTACTTAGAGGACAATAAACCTCTAGGTGCATTAATCTACCCTAGGACCTAAACTTCACTTGTGTGTTTGTACTTTTCTATTGAACTTGTGTTCACTCTGTTGCATATGTTTGGTGTATTGTTCTTTTGTCATTTTCCAAATGTGTTGAATGAATGATTGCTTTACATAGACAATGAGTAGTCCGAGGTTTTCGAGTGTGTTGCAGGAGACTTCCCTGAGCAGCAACCTGGTGAAGGCAAGTGTCCTCTCACCCATTATGTCCTATTTACTTTATAATTCATTGTCCCGCATACCATGATCAGCCTAAGGATTGACTAGCATTCTATTTACTTTGTCCTTGATTACCTTTTGGGTTACTATGGTTAGTTTCATGCTATTGCTTTACTTTAATCAATGAACATGATGAGAACATTTATGATACGATGATGCTATCTTAATTATAATGATGAACTTGTGATACTCTAGTGGACTCAGCCTGTTTCCTGTGTACCTCTCCGTAAGGACCTGTTTGCTGGATGACCACCCGGGAAAATAGTACAACTCTGAGGGTGGAATGGGATGCCCTTAGCTGATTATTTAGATGAGCTTGGGGTGTAGTTGCCTTTGTCGTCGTGCTGTCAATGCGGGTCGGGGCATAGTGCTTGCTCTGCTAAGGGTGGATGACGAGGTTCATTCGATTTGGTTTTGTTAGTCACCCACCTTAGGAAGGAGAACTGTGTTTATACAACTGGCAAAACCTAACGAGCAACTATAGACCATGGGAATCTTTGTAAAGGCTACGTAGTGAAACCTTGCTGACTCACCTTGGTAGTGTTTGAGGGTTTATCGACCAGAGGCAAAAAAGGATCACGACTCGTGGGTAAAGTGTGCCACCTCTGTAGAGTGTTAGAAACTGATATATCAGTCGTGCTCACGGTTATGAGCAGCCTTGGGAGCTCCTTTGATTAGAATTACTTTGGTTATCTTTTATGATGATGATTAATGATGATGATTATCTTTATGGTATTTTGGTTTTTTTCTTGGATGAAGTGCCATTTGGGTAATAACTTGGGTTTATTACTAAAACTTGGCTTTCTACTAGTAATAAATACTTGACCAACTAAAAGCAACTACTTTAAGCTTAACTCCACATACAGGTAGTCCACTTAGCCAAACGGGACATTTGTTGAGTACGTTGATATGTACTCGCTCTTGCTTTAAAAATCACCCAACCCCAGGTTGTCTCCATTGCAACCATGCTCAGGAGAAGATGAAGGCAACATGGAAGACTTTCAGGAGTTTCAAAACTTCGATGAGTTCTAGTTGTGCTTAGTGGCAAACCCCCCAGTCAGCTGCCTGTGAAGGCCTTATCGTACTATGTTTCGTATCCACACTTTGATTATGTTTATGACTTAAGTTAATGACTCTTTGGATGTCTTGAACATCTTGGTGTAATAAAGTAGTATTTTTGTTATCGTTTTGAGCAATGTGTGATGATGTCCAACTATGTAGTCGTTGTGCACGTGAGTTTCTGATCCTGGCACGTGCATGGTTCGCATTCGGTTTGCCTTCCAAAACAGCGTGTGACAGGTGCCCACAACGTTTTTCTTTGGACGTGGCACCAGACTCCATCATTTCTCTTGAAGTTGTTGAGCTCCTCTTTCATGGCCAATACTCAATCCGGATCCTACATGGCTTCTTCTACCCTGAAAGGCTCAATAGAAGAAACAAAAGAGTAGTGCTCACAAAAATTTGCAATACGTGAACAAGTGGTTACTCCCTTGCTAATGTCACCAAGAACTTGATCCACTGGATGATCACTTTGAATGTTGGTGCGGACATGGGTTGAAGGTGCCTGTGGTACTCCTTCCTCTTCCCTTCCTTCTTGTTCTTGTGCTCCCCTTTGATCCATGCCATCATCATGATGTACTTGTTCCTCATCTTTGTAACACCCTAAATTTGGGGGTATAAAATTTCTTTCTAACTATCTACCAAATTCAGGTGTTACTCTTGTATCTCTCTAGTCCCTCTCTCCTTTTCTTTTGGGTAGATTTAGCTTAATTAGTGAGGGATTAATTATTTATTTTGTCAAAACAATATGAGTCATGAAATGTTGCATCATGCTGAGCTTAAATATTCTTTGAATTGTTGCACATGGTTGAATTAGTTTGAATTTGAAACTTGGTTTGAATTTCAATTGAAAACCCTAGAGAAAATAAAAAGAAAAGCAATTAGAAATTCCCTGGAAAAAGAGAAAACTAATTCAGCCCAGCTCGGCCCAGCCAGGCCGCGCGCCCGCGCGTCCGCGCCGCCTGACAGGTGGGTTTACCTGTCAGCGGTAGTTTTCTCTCCATGTGTGCTCCCTTCTTCTCTCCCTCTGCCCAGTGGGGCCGTTCTGTCGGCACCAATCGCCCTCGCCCGCGCGCCTTTTTCCCTCTCTGCCTCGCGGGCCCGTCCGGTCAGCACGATGAACCGTTCCCCCCGTGCGCCCGCTCCCTCTCGCTGCGCCGTGGGACCGCCCTGTCAGCTCCGCCTTCCCCGCGAACCTCTGTGGACCAGCGCGCGCATGTCGAGATCCCCGGCCATGTCGCCTGCCCACGCACCCCAGTTCCCTTTTGAGCCCCGCCCGCACCCGCACTAGCTCCCATGTCCCATGTCACGCAAGCTCACCCTCTCTCGCGCTCTGCTCTCTCCGCTCACGCTCACTGAAGACATGTGCCCACCGTGCCGGTCACCCAGCCCATCAGAAGCCATGCCAAGCCACCCCGAGCTTCGCCCCGAGGTTAGATGTTCGTTCATGTGCTTGGTTTTCCTTATTCACGCCTACCCGTAGCCAATTTGGCCTCGTCGGTGTGCGACCGCGTTTGCTCATCGCGCCCACACGGTGTCCGGCCAACCCAACCCCATCCAGTGCCCGATGTTGGCCCATAGCGCTCCCCCACCTCCACTGGAACTAGACCGAGCCCTATCGCGGTCGATTGCCTCTCCCAGCGGTCGGAATTCCTCGCCGGAGTTATATCGACCCGCCCGGAGTTCTCCCTCCGCCATTCTCCCCTCTCTGACCCCGGTCTCGTGGCCGAAACCCCCTCAGCGTGTTCGTCGAGCCCTCCTCGATAATTCTGGCCAACCCCGACAGCCTCGAAACTGCCGTAACCCACACCCGCCCCCGCTCCGGTGACCTCACCGCTCTGAGCAAGAGTGGTGCCGCCTGCAGCCATTAAACCCTCCAGTGCTCGATTTTGGTCGTCCGATCTCTATCGTGCGGTATCCGTTGATAATCACCGGATACCGCTTCACGCACGTGCACCCTACGCCTGGACCCCACCTGTCGGTGGCTGGTGTCTCTGGCACTGGGCCCGACTGGTCAGTTCGCTTTCCCGCCCCGATCGCTGACCACCTCGCTACACCAAAATAGTGAACTTCCTAGAGCCTAAACCCTAGGAAGTTAGCCCTAAACTCTAGGAAGTTAGCTAAACTCTCAGAAGTTAAGCCATCTCGTCGGAAGTTTGGCTCTCAGAGATTTTTTTTTGTCGGAAGTTAGCTTAACTTCCTAGAGCCCTTTAGAAAGTTCTCTAACTTCCTACAGCCAAAGAAGCCTCTCAAAAGTTAGTAGGTTCTCGGAAATTAGTAGCTTCACGCCGTCAGCGCCGTCAGCTGACTAACTTCCTACGACTGATTGTAGCCCTAGGAAGTTAACTGGCTAACTTCCTACGGCTGACTGTAGCCCCTAGAAAGTTAGCTAGCTAACTTCCTATGGCTCAATTGGCCTCTAGGAAGTTAATTTGACCAGCATTACAAATGTTGTTTATTTTTATTTTACACCACATTCCACAACATAACAAATATATCAATAGCTATATAGCACAACATATTTTCACATAAAACATCTCACACACAATCACATAACAACATTTAAATCCATAGTCTCATCAATTACATCACAAAAGTCTCATCCATAGTCATAATAAGATACATCTCATCTAGTACTAATAAGAGACAATATCTCATACATAGTCATAATAAAAGTCTCAAGTATCAGAACACAATAACATGGAAGCTCACGGTCGCCGATCATCATCGGGTTACAGTGACGAGTGATGGTCGATACCTCCACTAGTGAAGAGGGTTTCGACAAAGTCTAACCCGTCTTCTCGTTCATACGTCGGCAAGGTAGCAGGAGGGGTCTAATATACATGTACAAATGGTATTTGTTGAGTTACATCATAATATAACTAACAACAAGTAAATGATGATGAATTTGCATACCTGATGTTCGGTAGGTGGAGGTGAAGACCAAGGATACTGTCAGTTTTTGTTTGCTTTCTTCCAACTTGGCAACAACACTAGTCAACTCCTCTTGAGAAGTACATAAATACTGGGTTAGTTTACTATTACACGACAGCTAGGTACACATAATAGAACAAAATATAGTATCAGACTATCGGTATGCCATGTGTTGGCAGTGCCACTGCAAGAAACAATCGATTTACAGTTTCACAACATAATGAACATATTATTGCCACAAGGCATTCACCATTTTAACTGAGATTAATATTAACTTATTTGATGATCTAGGGTATAGAACAAAACTTAAAATATTGGTAAAGAACTTTCAATTAAGAACACAAGTACTACTAAAAGATGGAACCCCCTCAAAATTACCGTCTACAAAACAAGTACAAAATACCTTTCAGACGTTTCTGTTCAGCTCTGTTCTAGGCACTCGAATCTCTTTGTTTTTGATAGTTCCCTGCTAACTACATGTGTTTCAAGTGAAGATTATCTACTGCACGCATCACCACGTGAAGCTTGGATAACACATCATTGGTAGCACTGTGCAATTGTCTGCTGTGTTCTAGAGAACATGAACAAATTAAGGAAAATTTTAGCGTACCTTAAATGACACATGAAATCTATTCTACAACAGAAAATATGGAGCAGAACAAACCATTTTCTGGCAACTTTTTGAGAGCAGCAGAAACAAACTCGTTATTCGCATGCCATGGACCACTTGATGGAAGGAACATCTTCTCCAGAATATCAATTGTTGTTGATTGTTCTGAAGAGACGTCATTTCCTAGTTGACAATTGGAAAAACCTGAACTTTTTGTGGCACTGGCACCAACCTCTAAAAGTCCATTTAAAAAGCCTGCTTCTAGGCGAAAGCATATACCATCTGACAAATAAGACGTGCATTTATATGAAGGACAAAATGAAAAATAAGACACATCTAAAGTAGACAAGCTAAATAAGCAAGGGCTATATAGTAGTCTGCTATTCGAATAAATAATTTATTTGTTAACAATCATCAATTGAGAAGGCAGGCCTGGTGCAGTGGTGAGAACTGTCTCACTGAGTCACCAGGTCACGGGTTTGAAGCATCCTCTAGGCTTGCCTCGGTTTATTCTTTCACCATACCCCACTTGTGTGGGAGCCTCCAGCACTAAGTCTGCCCTTTAACAATCATCAATTGGTAAATAGCTAGTTCTGGAGATATGCATGTAAATCCCTTGTCATCATAAATATAATTTCAAAAGGAGCATAGAACTACAAACACCTCAAATAAAAAATGTTTCAAATTATTACTACTTCAATCCATTAGTAGAAAGAAGTATAAGCCAACAGCAGCCAGCTACATCATAGAATCCTTCCATGTATGGTTCTACAACAATGCAATATCCAATATATTCGTAATTCCATACCCTTCCGTATATTGTTGTTTCCTGTACTGCAGCTTGAATGTGAAGATTCACTTTTGCAAACAGAAACTATACCCAGCTCTGCTGCGAGCAGACAGACATGGCGACGTGCGAGGCAACCTTTGCTGCTGTGGCAACAAAGACAGGGTAGGACTGAATAACAATTAAACGTACATGAGTGTATTGACTACCTAGTAAAACAGAATTCAAACAAGACAAACCAGGTATATAATACAGTTTGCTTGCCCATATCAATGTGTCAACACATTTTCAAATATGTAACATAGTCTAAAACTATTCAACAATGCGAAAGATAGATACAAAATCACCTAAATAGAAAAGCATATAATGCAGGGCCCAATAAAATTACACAAATAATGAATGTTGTGGTCATTGGAGACAAGGCTGTGAGGAAGCGATTGATGAGACACCCATTAGTCAAAGTACAGCCTCGTACTATGAGACCACTGCATTTGCTCTAGGGCCCCAACATCCGAGCACCCCACAGAGAACCTATGGGTATTTCAAAGCTAAAAGGAGAGCTTCCCCCAAATGGCATGGAACCCTTAAGACATAAACAACAGAAGCATCAAATACAGAGCAACCTAATATCGCAGCTGCAAATTTGTGTGCCAGGTTATCATGCATACCATGCCATTAAAGGGAACATCACATTGTTATTAATCATAAGACATTTACATTACCCTTATAAACACTAGGTAAACATGTCTACTAAAGCTCCTTCGTATTACTAAGTTTACCATACTCACAGAAAAGAAACTCCAAACAATCAAGTTAATCCTTGCTGATTTTTGGACAGCAGAACAACAACTATTCGTTTAGCTCATAACTCACAAGATATTCATGCAAAAATAGTAAACTAGGACTTTATGGAAAGCTTATAAAGTCTTCTACATCTTTTTTATTACAATCAGAACAAGATTCGACCTTTAGAAAGGTCAAACAGTGCTAAACATAAATTCTGTCCAGATTTGGACAGAATTCGACTACTTACTTCAAAAATCCATAACTGGAGTTTCAGGCATCCAAATCAGGTGATCTTAAACTTTTTAGAAAGATAATATAATTGTCTACAATTCATTTATAAATATCCCAGGTTAATTCAATATATATCAAGGTCAGAAAACATGAGAAAGATTCTGCTGTCCAAATTTGGACAGATTCAGAGATCGCACTTCAAACAGCTGTCACTTAACTTATAGATCACCAAAAAGGGTGATCCAAGACTTTTTGGAAATATTAAGAAAAGTACTACAATTATTCTATAATTAGTAAGGGCTGATTCTTAGTTTAGCTTAGCCAAACAGTCCAATTTTTGAAACCTGTACAGAATTTGGACAGATTCTGAAACTGGACTTAAGAAAATCATAACTCCTAAACTACTAAACCTATGGCCATGAAATTTTTACACAAGTAAGATAAAGAAGTTATATACAACTTTTCTATATAACATTTCTACATAAAACATGGTTTACTTCATTGAACTAGCTGCTTACGAAACTGGACATGCAGTCCCAAACAGCAAGCTTTCCATTTAGCTCCTATTTGGTTTTTACAATTATCATGTGCTTGACACTTTCTAATCGCATATATAGATTTCTGCTATTCTATAGCCATGAATCCATTTACTTCACATAATCTAGTATTTTAAACCTACTCTGACATTATGCAAACAAAGAATCAATTTAAGTACACTATGCATACACATATATCCATCCAAGCACATTCCATACAATATCATCACCAAGAAGAACTCATTTTTATTACACTATGCATATAAAGTCACTCTCTCTATTCACCAAATATATCACATACAACATACCATCACAAGGACAAAAGGAAAAAGAGAGAAACAAGCATTACCTGACAACAACCCATATTCACCTTGAACCTTTGATTAATCAACATGATAGAAGATAATGATGACTAAGACTGATCTTCAGCTTCATAAAACAATTGGCTAATTTACTTGCAATAACACTACCTCCCTTGTGCATTCCTCGGCACAACACTACACTATATGCCTATCAAGAGTATTCATCCCATAATCCTGTAATAACCCATCTAATATTATATCAAATCATACATCTACCTATCAAACACGCATATAACCATATCACGACATATAAGGAGTCATTTCATCAAAAATTCGTATCGAAGCTAATCCTAACAACACTCTGAAACATAAACGACATACCACTTAATTTAATCTTTTTTCTACGAAACTCTGATCTACACCCAGACACACAATAACAACTTCAAGCTATAGGTACCGGGTGGGGAATGAATGGAGAAGGAACAACGAGTCTCACCATGATTAAACCAAACTGCGGATGCGATGATAAATTCTGATTCAAACATTTCGTCAAGCACAAGGTGTGTGATGCACTAGAGTTCCTTTCTTCACCACCTCCCAACTCACACAAAAACATACGTATAAACAACAGTAAGGATTTGATACCGGTAGGGAAATGAGTAGGACAAGAACTACATGGCCTCACCAGAACTGCAATAAGGCGACGACGCAAGATGAGAGTGCCGCGACGGCCCAAGACACGACAAGTCAGGGGTTGGGGCGAGCTGCAGGAGCAAGGGAGCGGTCTGCAAGCACGACCGAAGTTGAAACCGAGCAGAGGATGGGCGAGCTCGGACCTTCCTGGTGGTCGGTGAGTAGGGAGGGAGCGCTGGCGAGCTAGAGTACTGGGCTTCGAGCGCAGGAGCAGAGAGGGAGGCGCTGAGAGGGAGGAGATGGAGGAGAGGCAGCCATGGTTTGGAAGCCAAGGGAGCAGGGATGACCGGTGAGGGGAAGGCGCAGCCAGCCGCCTGCGTTGGAGAGCTCGCGGCCGACGGCGACCAGCAGCCAGGGCCGACGAGGTGAGGGCTAGAGCGAGCGGCTGAGATGGGCTTGGTGAGGAGCGGCTTGGGGAGAGAAAGAGACGTGAGGGAGAAGGGGATTTGGGAGGGGCGACGGGCCGACGGCTCTCTACTGCAGGAAGAAGGGCAGAGGGCTGCTGCCTGCTGGCAAGAAATTCCAGAGAGCTGGAGATGGGTGCGGTGGATAAGGCTGAAAGCCTGGTCGGCATGAGACAAGGAGAAAAGGGCAGCGGAGAAAAAGAAAAAATGGCTTTTTCCTCTTCAAGTTTTGCTTTTAACAAGAGCAAATGTATAAATCCCGATTATGAGATTTGGGTTTTTACGAAGTGTAAACATGTCAAACCAAATTAATATGGACAAGGATATTTTAGACAGGTTTTGCTTTGCTTAGAAACCAGACAAAAAATTATCTGGTAAGGAATAGATTTATTACCAGGTTAGGGTTTTAGTCTGATGTTGACGGATCAAACTAAACGATATCGGATTCGATGTTTTAATAGACATTCGATTTAGTTGAACTTAAACGAATTTCGCCGCTACCTGAATATTCGACTAGAAAACAGCTCAATTTATAACTCTACGCCTGGTTTTCTTGATACGAATTGTGGTCAAAATTATAAAATCGAATTCTCATATTCGCGTACTACATCGATCCAAATAGCATAGGTTCAACATCTTGAAAGATTTCTAAAATCC
Source organism: Zea mays (assembly GCF_902167145.1). Lineage (NCBI taxonomy): Eukaryota > Viridiplantae > Streptophyta > Magnoliopsida > Poales > Poaceae > Zea > Zea mays. The sequence goes on along the minus strand of NC_050096.1, from coordinate 148,572,354 downwards.
AAACTTCTCTATAATTTTTGGACGGCTTAGATAGACAGAGACAGATACGTATCAAAATCGGGATAAACAAATATGATTAGAAGTTAGTGTCCATTTTATTTACTGATATCCCACGCTTCAATCCATTGTTGTTGTTGAACGAGAGATAAACACCTAGGGTGTTAAAATTAGGTAGATACGCAGGTTAAGATAAAAATATAACTTCCCAGAGTAAAGCCGTAGAAAGCTAGCGGCTCGTTTGACCGCACCCGTGGATCAGCAACTGAAAGCTAACTTCCTAGAGGAGACCGTAGGAAGTTAGCAGGAGAATCTTACTTCCTAGAGCAGGCCGTAGGAAGTTAGCTTTTCGTAGTCAAAAGCTGAAAGCTAACTTCCTAGAGGAGGCCGTAGGAAGTTAGCATGTGCAGCTAACTTCCTAGAGGCGGCCGCAAGAAGTTAGCGGCTCATTTGACCGCACCCACGGATGAGCAACTGAAAGCTAACTTCCTAGAGGAGGTCGTAGGAAGTTAGCTGTGCATGCTAACTTCCTACGGCCGTCTCTAAGAAGTTAGCGGATCGCTTGACCGCACACACGAGTCAGCATGTGAAAGCTAACTTCCTACAGCTTTTATAAAATACCGTAGGAAGTTATGTTTATTTCCTAGAGCTACCAGTTGCCTCTCGGAAGTTATTTATTTCCTACGTTTGTTATAAAAGCCGTAGGAAGTTAGAAAACCGTAGGAAGCGTATGATTTTGGTGTAGTGCCTGGCCCGCTGGTCAGTGCGCGCCCGCGCCCGCACGCTCGCCCGTGGTCTAATCTCGGTTGTTGATCGTGGATCTGACGGCTGAGGAGACCCCGTACTCCTTCGCGTGGTGGTTTTGCTAAAGAAACCCTCGGGTTTCCAAGAATCAGCCCGCCGTCCCTTGATTTTGCACGCAGGCCCCTGGACTCTTATAAACAGACCCCTGCCCTTTTAAATAATCATAGATTTGGACTTAATTTTGTATTTCAAACTTCAAAACTTGTTTATTTCATATTTTTTCATATGAACTCCAAATTGAGTGGTTCAAATTGCAAAATGTTCATAGAAATATTCTTTGTTCAAATAAATTGTGTTCATCCACAGTCTGTGCACTTTAATTTTATACCTAGACTATAGGTTAGTTTAGGTAATAATTTATTTGTTTAATAAAATAAATGAAAAGGAAACCCTAATGGTAATTAGATGTTTAATGTTTGTGAGATTAATAATATGCCATGTGTGAATTGATCCCTGGTATAATTTTTTGTGTGTCACTAAAATTAGTAGATCTAAGTTATGTAATCCATAATGCCTAGGGAATCATTAATCTCTAAAATATACTGATCCCTAGCATTTAGGTTTACCTTTTGAGTTTATAATGTCCTATCAAACTTGTGTCCACTTGGTTGCTTATGTTTGGTGTATTGTTCATTTGTTGTTATCCAAATGTATTGAATGTATGATCGCTTTATTTAGACAACGACCAGCATGTGGTTCCTGAGTGTGTTGCCGAAGATCTTCCTGAGCAACAACCTGGTGAAGGCAAGTGTCCTCTGACCTATTATGTCATATTTACTCTATAATTCACTGTCCTGCATTACATTATTGAAACCTAAGGATTGACTAGTCTGTATTTACTTATCCTTGTTTACCTTTTAGGTTATCATGGTTAGTTTTATGCTATTGCTTTAACTTAATCAATGAACATAATGTGAATATTTATGATACGATGATGTTATCCCGATGATGATCTTGTGATAATTTAGGGGACTCGGGCCATTTTCCTGAGTACCTTTAGTTTTTCTTAGTGGCAAACCCCCAGTCAGTTGTCTGTGTAGGCCTTATCTGCTACGTTACGTATTTCCGCACTTTGATGATATTAATGACTATGCTATGTATTAGACTCTATGGATGTCTTAGACATCCTATTGTAATAAAAGTACCTTTCCGCTATTTACTTTGAGCAATGTGTGATGATGTCCAACTATGTAATCACTGTGTACGTGAGTTTCTGATCCTGGCACGTACATGGTTCACATTCGGTTTGCCTTCCAAAACCGGGTGTGACAATCTTGAGTTGGGAGCTGCACCATATTTGAGGAAGAAGGTTGATCTTACACTAGTTGTTCATGTGGTTGCACATCGCCTATCGCCATAGTCCTCATTGCGTCCGAAAGAACCTCATGTTCATCTATGTCATTAAGATCTCTTTGAGATCCAATAGTCTCATCAAATACAACATCACTAGAGACTTCAACTAAACCCGAAGATTTGTTAAAGACTCTATATGCCTTTGTATTTGTGTCATAACCAAGTAAAAACCCTTCAACAGCTTTGGGAGCAAACTTTGAGTGCCTACCTGAAAGTGCATTCATCCCTTTTGTGAGTTTTGGTGATTTGGATAACAACACATTTAAAGGTCTAACGAGTTTGCTAAGTGTTGAACAGGAAATTCAGTATGATGAACATACTTGAATAGTGTATAATGATCAGTGAACAAAGGTTCAACACGAGGTTATATAACCAATGAGACAATGCAAATGGATATAATATGATCTCTATATTGGTTTGAATATATGGACAAGACCTGAGAAATCACTACATACATATGACCAGAATAGAGGACAAAGTGATTTAGAGGATTGGTCAAGCCAAAGAGAATAAGATATGAGGAATCGTGAATTGGCTTGACCATATTACTGCCAGTCCATATATGCTTCTATGAGAATCAAACTAGAGCTTGATTGATCTTGATAGTTATATCTAGAAGACATTCAAGCAAGGTTCACAATATTGAAGAAATGATTCTCTCAATGGATGCTCAATTTGATGTGACTCAAGAATGGCTTGATAGGGTGAAGATAGCAAGGAAAGGGCTTCGAGGAACTAAGCGAAGGTGAAGGCCAAGCGACGGCTTGTAGACCAAGCTACCATGGCTAAGGTGAAGAAGAGAGTACTTGCACTAAGTCGATAAACTAATCAGCTATGAAGAGTTATAACATGTTGATGCATCAGTAAGGTGACTTGAAGCCATGATTTGAACTCATATAAGGTGATATGGTACAAGTCACAGGGTTTGATTTGAGTTTGCTTCAAAAGGTGAGACAAAGATGTTTGTGATCCTTATGAAGCAATGCCATGGAGAAATCACACATGAGACACCAATGACTCAAGGAGTTTACTTCATTATATTTTATTTAACTTGAGTATAGGAATCGTCGTACTATAAAGGGGGATCCAAAAAGAAGGTTGGTGTTTGCCAAAGCTCAAACCTCTCTATTCAAAAGCTATTTTTGAAAAGCAAAAATCTCTTTAACGTTCTATTGTTGACCGTGGTTAGGGTTGAGAAACCTAGAGTGTTCTTGCTGAAAAGCAACTGAACTTCTTCAACTGCAGCTGAGCTTTCCAGCTGAACTTGACTTCAGCTGAGTTGAGCTTCTTCAGCTGCAGCTGAGCTTTTCAGCTGAGCTGAACTTCAGCTGAGTAGAGCTTTCTCAACTTCAGCTGAACTCAAATTCAGTTGTGAACCTCTTTGACCATACACCAGCTGAACTTGCCTCCGGGCAGTTGAGCTGGGGTTTTCTCTCCTAAACTCACTGGTCAAGACCGGTTGAACTGGTCCTGAGGGGCAGTTTAGCTGGTCTCTGACCCCTCTGACCTCTGATCTGCAGTCTGCCAGTCAGACTGGCAAACAGGTCACCAGGAGCTGTCAGGGGCGGTTCAACCGGTGTTGGTCAACTTTGACCAGTCTGCGGTCAGTCTGCGCGTCAGTCTGCCAGTCAGACTGGCAGACAGGCTGCCAGGGGCGGTTCAACCGCCCTAGGGGGCCGTTCAACCGATCTCAGGCAGAAAAATCTGCCCAACGGCTAGTTTTGAGCTCCACCTATATATACTACCTCCTACCTCTCTCCCCATAGCAGTGAGCACGATTTGAACTCCATTTCTAACCCAAGAAACACCTCCCTCTCTCTCTCACACACATCTCTTGCCTCTCCCATTTCAAATCTTTGGAGAGACATCTTTGAGTGAGCTTGAGAGCTGCGGTTTTGTGCTTCATCTCTAAATCTCTCTTGCTCTTCTTCTTGATTCGAGCTTTGGTACTACATCGAGTCCTTTGTGGATTCATTACTCTTGGAGCTTCTAGCTCCTAGACGACTAGGTGTCTCTTGTGAGTCTCCAAATCTTGTGGAAGACCACAAGAAAGTTTGTATTACCCGCTCGTTTGAGCAAAGATTATTGTGTGGGCTTGACCTTTGTGGTCGGCAAAGGGAGGATTAGGGTTGAAAGAGACCCGGCTCTTTGTGGGCGCCTCAACGAGGAAGTAGGGCACCTTTTGTGGTGTGACCGAACCTCGGGATAAATCTTGTGTCTCTTGTGTTCTTGCTCATTGTGTTTGTTAGTGTTCTTCGTTCTCTCACCATTCCGTGGAAGATTGTTTATATCTTTTTGGTGTGTGGATTTTGAGAAGTGCCCTTCTCTGATCTACTACTTTGAACCCTGTGGATCATTTAGAACATCTCATTTCCAAAGTTAAATGGGTGAATTTCGAGATCAATTCAGTTTTACCCAGTTTGCTTCTAGTTTTTGTTGAAAAAGTTTTAACTTGCCTATTCACCCCCCCCCCCCCTCTAGGCAACTTTCAATTGGTATCAGAGCCTAATCCTCGTTCTAACGCTTAACCGCGTGAGGAAAAGATCATGTCGGGGGGACTAAGAAACAAAAGTGCTTCTAAGCTTGAAAAAGTTGAGGTTGCCTCGACTTTATCTTTTGGTGCAGATGTTGATCCTAGGGCAATAGATCTTGCCATGAGAATCGCTGAAAGAATGTTCCTCAAAATGAAGGAAGATGAGGCCAAGAACAAGATTGAAGAAGAAAATGATCGATGGAGACCAAACGACGAATCCACCTCTTCACAAGGTTCGTCTTTCAAATCCACTTCTCATATGTGCTTTATCGCTAATGGGAGTGACAGTGAAAGCGAAAGTGAGGATGAGGAGGAGCAAGAAAGTGATAGTGAAGATGAGGATGATCTTCAACAATTCTTCGCTCAACTAAGCAAGAAAAATCGGATGAGCTTGCTCAAACTCATGGAAAGAGCGGAAGAACAAAAAGAAATGCTTCATAAGCAAGAAGACTTCCTCATTAGAAAAATCGAAGACTTAGAGAAGTTGACCAAAGAGCATGAGAAGCTAAAGTGCTCTCATGATGATTTGGTCCAAAGGTATGAACACATTTCAATTGAGCAAACTAAAGCTGTTAACCATCCATCATATATTGCTCAATTGGAAAATAAAAATGTTGTGCTCAAGAACACAATAGAAAAGCTAAATATTGAAAATCTAGCTTTGCAAGAAAAACATGATATGCTTGTGTGCTCTCATAATAAATTGATGGATTCACATATCATGTTAGAAATGGCTCATGAGGTTGTGTTAACTAATTTGAAATCATACCAACCTCACATATGCACATGTACTCAAGTAGAAACTATATTATCATGTGCTAACAAATGTTGCTTTCAAGAAAGCCAATCTTCCATTGAACTAGACATTTCAGGAATTAGTGATATTTCTATCACACAAGAAAATAAAGAGCTCAAGGAAGAAATTGGAATGCTAAGAAGGAGCTTAACTCATTTGAAGGGAAAGTGTCATGCTCAACCTTCTCAAGGTAACCATGATAATATGGTGAAAAAGCTTGAGAAGGGGACAACCGTAGCATGCACAAAACCCCTTCAAAAGAATACTAAGCTTTCCAAGAAGGGCATGAGCAAAACCCATGGTGAGAAAATTAATGCTCATATGATTTGCTCTAATGATGTACCTATGTGCTTCAACAAAGAAAGATCAAAGAGAAGCGATAGGAGGTGCTATGGATGCAAGGAGAAGGGCCATGAAATTGATTCATGCCCCCACATGAAGAATCAAGACCTTGCACGATCAAGAAAGATGACCATCAAAAAGGATGAAAGCAAAAGGCAAATGCATTGCAAGGACAAGCATCGCATTTGCTACAATTGTCGTGAAAAAGGTCATCTATTCAAGGTTTGTCCAAAGGGTAAAACTCCTAAGCCTAACTTGTCAATACATTCAAATATGCTTAGGAGACCCAAATTTGACTCTTGTGCTAGAAAGGTGATGAGTTCACCACATTCTAGGACCAAGACTATTTGGGTGCCTAAGTCCTCATTGGCTAACCTTGATGGACCTATCATGAGATGGGTACCAAAATGTACTTAATAAGTTTTGCAGGTACCCAGAGATGATATGAAGCTTTGGGGTGCTTGAGCGGTTTAACTCAATTCTTATCTCAAGCTATCAATCTTACATTGTCTATCATTTAAGATTGACCCAAAGATGAATTGAGTTGTTATATCACTAACTTCATATTCTTCTCTAGCAAGAACTTGTGTTGTAGGGAATAAGGATTAACCTTTGTAGGAATCAAGCAAAAGGCCTACAACCAAGTGATATCCAAAGGATGGTAACAATTAACTCTTAAGTGCACATTGCTTTTAATTGGTATATTCCTTTGTGTCTTTTGTAGCCACATAGGAAAAATGAAGCACTTGAGAATGAACTTAAAAGATTTTACCTTGCTTTGGAAAGGATCTAATTATATGGTAGATTGCAACTTTATATTTTTATATTGTGACAATCTACATGCTCTAAATTGATTGTATGTATCTTGTGGCATATTTCAAGTTATTCATCATATTATTGCCATAACCTAGACATAAAGAGTATTATCCCATGTTCTTAAATGAATAGAGTGCTAAGTAAGAAATTCAAATTCTTAAAGCACTTACCAAAAGGGAAATTCTCTATATGACTAGAGCTGTGAGACTAATGTTTTTATCTAAGTGATTTATGTAGTTTCACAACATGAGAATGTGTTTCTCAAATGGAGTGTGTCATTCAATCTATGCGTACATTTTAAAATTTGAAATGAGGTTTATTGTGAAAAAAAATATTTTTAAATTCATTCCAAGCTCAACTGGTTTGACCAGCTGAACTTTCTAGTTCAGCTGGGGAGACCAGCTGAACTTCTGAGTTGAACTTCAGCTCGGCTGGTATTCACCAGGAAACCCCCTGGCTGAAACCGGTTGAACCGGTGTCCAGGACCGGTTGAACCGGTCTGGTGCAGTCTGAGCCGCTGGCGCCCGTCAGTCTGACCGTTTGACTGACCGCGTCAGCCCCCTTTTTCAGACGCCTTTTCAGACTGCGCCAGTACCTTTTTCAGGCGTCAGGTCACCTTTTGTAGCACTTTTTCAGTCATTTTTTTGTCGCGTCAGGTCACCTTTTCAGAAACATGTGCAGTACCTTTTCAGCTTTATTTTTGCAGACTTTTACTGTTTCATTTGGTATGTGACCAATAATTGTTCCTTTCAAGTGGCATTCTTTCAATTGGTAATAATCTATTTTATGAAAAAAAAATGTCAATATGAAAGTTAAATTCTTTTTGGCTTAAATTTGTAAATTGGTGCATAATATTAATTCACTCATCCATGTGCATTAATTTAAAAGAAATTTAATTTATGCCTTTATGTCTCATAAATGATGGTTTGTTTGCCATTCATATATAGATATCATCATTCATTAAATACTTCCTTGGACTACTAATACCCCTTTTCAAAGTGTTTTATCAACTAGTTTTAAAAGGAAAAGGAGATAACAAAAAAGGAAGTCTCCACAAATGATGAAAAGAAGAATACTAAGGTGACACCACCACAGATAGTAAGATCTGTCAAATTGGTATAACAAATGGTACGTTCTATATGGTGGTAAGTATTCTTAGGCATAAGTTAATTCATTGCAAATTTATCATGCCTTGAACAATATATGTAATGTACTCCTCATGAGACTCTTAACTGAATTGAAAGTGCATTTGGCAAGTCATTCAAATACTTCATGCACATATCTGGGGGAGCACATTATATAACTTGTGCCATAGAGAATAAGTTTCCCTTGAGTAAGCTATACTAAGACAATCCAAAATGGTAAATTTGTATCTCATTCATATGGATTGTAATCTTTGTTTTCTAAATGGCTACTCTTGATGCAGTTTAAAATTCCCTTATCGTTAAATCTAAAAGTGCATAAGAATCCTTTTTTGTTGATATTCATCACATACATATGCACTAACATGGATATGATTTTAAACTGTAAAAGGTGCAATTAGTGATCCATACTCTCTAAATTTTGGAAACCTACAAATTGATATCTTAGGAATCTACTTCAATCGGTATCCATATGCTTCACTAGGATTGGATCACTATGTTGTAAATTCCATGCATAACTTGTCTTTATGATATGAATGCTTGTGCGACTAACCTTGATAAGCTAGGTGCACCCAAAGTCAAGGAAGGTTCATCATCAAGAAGGCAACACAACGATGTATTAATAAAAGGAGAAAAGGCTCCTATTCTTAACTCTAGTTTTTATCTATGTGATTAAATATTGACTTGAAACCATGTAAGATGGTTGTCAAGTATATGTGGGTGCCTACACAAAGAGAAAGGCCACAATAAAGATTGTGTGGGTACTCAAGGCTCTTACTACTATTCTCAAAGGACCCAATTCAAATTGGGTACCAAGATATGAGGTTTAAACTTGTTTTGCAGGATCACTCCTTCAATGGATCAAGTTGGGTGCTCGATAATGAATGTATAAATCATCTTTGGAGATAGTAGCAAGGGTGGTAACAACTGAATCTCAAGTGCAAATTATTTTCAAATCTTATCTCTTTTGTGACTTGTGTAGCCACTAAGGGAAAAGAAGCACTTGAGGATATACATCAGTTGTTGATTATGAAATAAAGGTCCAATTGGAAGATGAATGAATATTACCATATGGTGAACAATCCAAAAATATGTGACGTATTCTCTATCTAGTTAATTTGGATTTGATTCTTCTTTATTAGACACTCACCATAACATGGATTAAGTCAACCCTTTAGACTTCATTGAATAACCATGCATATTATCCATGTCATTCAAAATATATTGTGCATGAGGGTTCAAGGAAATTTAGTCCATATTATGAGGTTTCTCTATTTTAGCAACTCGCTTACCTTCCACATATAAAGGGTTGCTAAATAAGAAACTAGTGCTTGTGCTACTAATGCCATCTCTTGTGTTGAGTTTATCCATAGAAAATCTATGTTAAGAGATGGTGCTTGTTTTAAATTGGATAAATCACAAGTTTAAAGGATATTATTGAACTAAAGTAAGATGAAGTTGATAAGAGGCCAAGGTATGAAAACTTCCTATCCTTTAGTTGTTTTAGTATTCTATCCTTAGTGGGATGTACCATGGTATAGGTTAAATTCCTTGCAATATAAAATATTCAATAGTGCATATAATTTTGACATCAACTATATGTGTGCACTAATTTAAAGGAATTTAGTCTATCCTTTTGGGTTTCAATAATGATGATTCATTTTCCATCCACATATAAGGATCATCATTTGTGAAACCCTCTCTTGTGTTTCTAATGCTCTCTTTTCTAAGTGTTTCAACAAGGTCCTCCCAAGTTCTTTGAAGATGAATCCAAAATCTACAAAGGGTCTTGGTTGTTTCAATCATTGAGTTTTAATTGATCGAATCAAGAAACGATGAAAGATGTTCAAGATCACTTGGTTGGATGAAATCATAAAGAGAAAAGAGATCACAGTGTTTCAAGAAGGGAGTTATACTTTTTTGTCAACCAAATAATGAAGATGTAGTGACATATTTATATGATATCCTTCATTATGAGGTTTGAGGTTCATATTAGCATGCTTTACCCTTCAGAATTTCAATTGATATACTTTTAGTTCTTAAACTTTCAATAGGTTTAATTTTCATCATCTATGTAAAGCATGTTATGTTCAACCAAGATATAGTGCAAACATCTTCTTTAACCTCGTATTGTTGAAGTGCATAAGTGTACTTTGTGTACTCTTGCATGCACAAATTGAGGGAGAGTTTAGCCTATATCTTGTGAGACTAATGATTTCTTTCAAGTTCATGTTGTGTAGTCTCACACCTTGGATAACATCAAATGAGGATGAATGGTTCCATAGAAATGAAAATGAATTTCTCTTGATCGTTTGAAGAGGATAAGTTTCTCTTTGAAATGTCAAGCCTATCAAAAGCTAAGATGGAAATTCATGATTATAATGGAGACCATGTGGCATAGAACAAAGGTGTGTCACTCCATGAACTATTGTATTACATTTGTGTATCTAGGCTCTTACATGCTAGTGTATGCATGTATATGCAATATCTTAAGTCACATCATAATGTTGCACTTGTGGTGACGATTAAAGAATCTCTAGATATTTGATTAATACCTCTTGTGGTGATGTCATAAGTTAGTCTTAAGTCATCTTAGTGAGGTATGACTCAAACATGCTAACTTCTCAAGAATCTTGGTTTAAAATATTGCATATCATGTCTATTAGTATACCTTTTGAGTACGAGTCATTCTATCAATTGGTACAATTTCACATTTCATACTTTATTTGTACCAAGGTTCAAATTGTATAACTTAATCCCCTGGCCTCACAAGTCCAAGTGCATAAGCTAAACAAGTATTCATCACTTGTATGCACACATTTAGGGGGAGAATGGTCTATAATTTGAATCTTTGAGACTAACTTCATTTTCAAGTCTATTATGTGTGTAGTCTCAAATTAGAAAGGAATCTTCAAGCAAAGACAATAGCTTCCACTGCAAATTTTGATGGGTATCAAAGATTCTTTGCTCCAATAAATGTATCTTCTATACATTTCATAAGAGAATGAGTTTCTCTTGTATATGCTACTCCAACGTCATCTAAAATTGGTAAATATGCATCACATCTTTTTGGATTACAAATATCTGAAGTAGCATAGCTTATAGATTCTCCTGTCTCGAACTTAATTGATTAAATAGTGCACATGTTTCTTATGTTGCATGATTATGTTCAATTGATACTCCTTTTATGCCAATGGTACTTTAAGTTGCAAATAAGTACTCTCAATAGATATCAATTGAATTCATATATATGTGTGCACTAAAACTTGAGGAGAACTTAGTGCAATATGCTATTAGTGATCTGCTTATCTATCAAATTGTATCAATTGGTGTTTTTCAATTGATATTTTTCATACATGATCACTAGTTGCATAATCCATACTTGTGCAATTTTCATGTTGCCTCTTGTTATAATAAGAAAATGCTAGGTGACATCTAGACTCCAGGTATCAAGATTTATCTTTCATTTAGTATGACTATATTCATTTGATATCTTGGACCTATGTCACAATTATGCCAACAAGAGCTTGCAAATGATTATAAATCCAACACAAGTCTGGAAACCCCTTGAAAAGGTAAAACGCAAAGGTACATAACTTATGACACTTATCCATTACCTTTGTGCCATCTAAGGACCCTCTTCATGATAGTGTGTTAACATCTTGCTTAATCATAATTTCTACCCTTTATATTCTTTGTATCCTTTTTGGAGATTTATGACAAAGGGGGAGAAATTTTGTATTAAAGCTTACCTTTAGTCTTATGTAACTAAGTGTTAGAAGACTTTTAAAAAGGGGAGAAATAATTAACAAAAGGGGAATCATAAGAAAAACATAAGATGTAGAAAATTGGTAAGTGCATTCTTTGTCATGAGCATCACGTTTATTTTATGACACACTGCACCCAATGAATAGTATGATATAAGTTGTCTCCATACTTTGACCTAAATATGTGCTTTTGGCATTTGAGTACAAAAGTGTTATTTTCTGAAATGCACATATTTAGGGGGAGGAAACTATATCATAGGATTTAAAATCTTATTTATCAAATCTTATGTAAGCTTTAAATGTGTTGTCATCAATCACCAAAAAGGGGGAGATTGAAAGTGCATTCATCCCTTTTGTGAGTTTTGGTGATTTGGATAACAACACATTTAAAGGTCTAACGAGTTTGCTAAGTGTTGAACAGGAAATTCAGTATGATGAACATACTTGAATAGTGTATAATGATCAGTGAACAAAGGTTCAACACGAGGTTATATAACCAATGAGACAATGCAAATGGATATAATATGATCTCTATATTGGTTTGAATATATGGACAAGACCTGAGAAATCACTACATACATATGACCAGAATAGAGGACAAAGTGATTTAGAGGATTGGTCAAGCCAAAGAGAATAAGATATGAGGAATCGTGAATTGGCTTGACCATATTACTGTCAGTCCATATATGCTTCTATGAGAATCAAACTAGAGCTTGATTGATCTTGATAGTTATATCTAGAAGACATTCAAGCAAGGTTCATAATATTGAAGAAATGATTCTCTCAATGGATGCTCAATTTGATGTGACTCAAGAATGGCTTGATAGGGTGAAGATAGCAAGGAAAGGGCTTCGAGGAACTAAGCGAAGGTGTGAAGGCCAAGCGACGGCTTGTAGACCAAGCTACCATGGCTAAGGTGAAGAAGAGAGTACTTGCACTAAGTCGATAAACTAATCAGCTATGAAGAGTTATAACATGTTGATGCATCAGTAAGGTGACTTGAAGCCATGATTTGAACTCATATAAGGTGATATGGTACAAGTCACAGGGTTTGATTTGAGTTTGCTTCAAAAGGTGAGACAAAGATGTTTGTGATCCTTATGAAGCAATGCCATGGAGAAATCACACATGAGACACCAATGACTCAAGGAGTTTACTTCATTATATTTTATTTAACTTGAGTATAGGAATCGTCGTACTATAAAGGGGGATCCAAAAAGAAGGTTGGTGTTTGCCAAAGCTCAAACCTCTCTATTCAAAAGCTATTTTTGAAAAGCAAAAATCTCTTTAACGTTCTATTGTTGACCGTGGTTAGGGTTGAGAAACCTAGAGTGTTCTTGCTGAAAAGCAACTGAACTTCTTCAACTGCAGCTGAGCTTTCCAGCTGAACTTGACTTCAGCTGAGTTGAGCTTCTTCAGCTGCAGCTGAGCTTTTCAGCTGAGCTGAACTTCAGCTGAGTTGAGCTTTCTCAACTTCAGCTGAACTCAACTTCAGCTGTGAACCTCTTTGACCATACACCAGCTGAACTTGCCTCCGGGCAGTTGAGCTGGGGTTTTCTCTCCTAAACTCACTGGTCAAGACCGGTTGAACTGGTCCTGAGGGGCAGTTCAGCTGGTCTCTGACCCCTCTGACCTCTGATCTGCAGTCTGCCAGTCAGACTGGCAAACAGGTCGCCAGGAGCTGTCAGGGGCGGTTCAACCGGTGTTGGTCAACTTTGACCAGTCTGCGGTCAGTCTGCGCGTCAGTCTGCCAGTCAGACTGGCAGACAGGCTGCCAGGCCTGCCAGGGGCGGTTCAACCGCCCTAGGGGGCGGTTCAACCGGTCTCAGGCAGAAAAATCTGCCCAACGGCTAGTTTTGAGCTCCACCTATATATACTACCTCCTACCTCTCTCCCCATAGCAGTGAGCACGATTTGAACTCCATTTCTAACCCAAGAAACACCTCCCTCTCTCTCACACACACATCTCTTGCCTCTCCCATTTCAAATCTTTGGAGAGACATCTTTGAGTGAGCTTGAGAGCTGCGGTTTTGTGCTTCATCTCTAAATCTCTCTTGCTCTTCTTCTTGATTCGAGCTTTGGTACTACATCGAGTCCTTTGTGGATTCATTACTCTTGGAGCTTCTAGCTCCTAGACGACTAGGTGTCTCTTGTGAGTCTCCAAATCTTGTGGAAGACCATAAGAAAGTTTGTATTACCCGCTCGTTTGAGCAAAGATTATTGTGTGGGCTTGACCTTTATGGTCGGCAAAGGGAGGATTAGGGTTGAAAGAGACCCGGCTCTTTGTGGGCGCCTCAACGAGGAAGTAGGGCACCTTTTGTGGTGTGACCGAACCTTGGGATAAATCTTGTGTCTCTTGTGTTCTTGCTCATTGTGTTTGTTAGTGTTCTTCGTTCTCTCATCATTCCGTGGAAGATTGTTTATATCTTTTTGGTGTGTGGATTTTGAGAAGTGCCCTTCTCTGATCTACTACTTTGAACCCTGTGGATCATTTAGAACATCTCATTTCCAAAGTTAAATGGGTGAATTTCGAGATCAATTCAGTTTTACTCAGTTTGCTTCTAGTTTTTGTTGAAAAAGTTTTAACTTGCCTATTCACCCCCCTCTAGGCAACTTTCACTACCTTTCTTTACTAAGATATATCATTTGCTCCCAAATACACAAAAGTAAGAAACGTTGGGTTTTGTTACCGATGAGTAGCTCATATGCTGTCTTCTTGATGAGGCGATGAAGATAGAGACGATTTATGGCATGTCAAGTCGTATTCACGGCTTCTGACCAAAATCATTCCAGCGTCTTGTATTTTCCCAGCATCGTCCTCTCCATGTCAATGAGCGTCATATTCTTCCTCTCCACTACACCATTTTGTTATGGCGTGTAGGGAGCGAAGAACTCATGCTTGATGCCTTCCTTCTCAAGATATTCTTCCACTTGAAGGTTCTTGAACTTAGATCCATTATCGCTCATTATTTTCTTTACTTTTAGCTCAAACTCATTTTGAGTCCGTATTAGGAAGCATTTGAGAGTTTCTTGGGTTTCAGATTTATCCTGTAAAAAGAATACCCAAGTGAAGCAGGAATAGTCATCAACAATTACTAGACCATACTTGCTTCCACCAATGCTGAGATAAGCAACGGGCCCAAAGAGATCCATGTGGAGAACTTTTAATGGTCTTGATGTCGTCATCATATTTTTGCTTGGATGACTTGTTCCCATTTGTTTACCTGATTGACATGCTGCATAAGGTCTGTCTTTCTCAAAACAGACATCAGTTAGTCTTAACACATGTTCTCCCTTTAGAAGCTTCTAAAGGTTCTTCATCCCAACATGTGCTAAACGGCAATGCCAAAGCCACCCCACGTTGGTCTTAGCAAGTAAACATGAATCTAGATCAGCATTTTCTTTAGTAAAATCTACTAAATAAAGCTTGCCATCATATACACCATTAAATGTGAATGAACCATCACTTCTTCTAAAGACAGTTACATCAACATTTGTAAATAAACAATTGTAACCCATGTGACATAACTGACTAACAGAAAGTAAGTTATATCCAAGCGATTCTACCAAAAAGGCATTAGAAATTGAATGCTCAGTAGTAATCACTATTTTACTAATCCCTTTTACCTTGCCTTGATTCCCATCTCCAAAGATGATCGTGTCATGAGAATCCTTGTTCTTGACGTAGGAGGTGAACATGTTCTTCTCCCCCATCATGTGGTTTGTGCATCTGCCATCAATGATCTAGCTTGAACCCCCAGTTGCATAAACCTACAAGGTATTTAAGCTTGGGATTTAGGTACCCAACTTGTGTTGGGTCCTGTCAGGTTAGTTACATAAGGTTTTGGAACCCAAATGCAAGTCTTACCTTTCTTGCATTTTGGTCCCACACTTGTAGCAACAATTCTGTTACTTTTATAATGAATTACATAGGATGCATCAAAAGTGTGAAATAGAATGGAAGGTCCATTAGATGCATTCCTATCCTTAGGCGCATGAGACACGTCATGAGGAGCATGGCGCCTAGTTCTACTCCTATTAGAATCACTAGATGAAGCAGTCATAGTGCGAGAAGTAAAAATACCATTACAAGTAACATGATAAGCATTATGAGAAGTACTCTTGACATGAGAATACAAATAAGCATGGTTTCTCTTCTCATGAACCGAATGCACACTATTAGTCATAGGTGACTTCCCCTTCTCCTTTGTGAATTTGAGGTCCTTTTGACTCTTAGTGTTCTTAGTTCCCTTTTGGAAACCAATTCCATCCTTAATGGAGTGATGTCTACCAATGGTAAAAGCATCTCTAGCAAATTTAACTTTCTCTACTTCACTTTTGCAAGTTTTAAGTTGAACATTTAAATGAGCAATCTCATCATTTAATTTTACAATAGTAGAAGCATGATTACTACAAACATTAAAATCATGATCTTTGCACTTTGCACAAATTGAAACATGCTCAATTGAAGAACTTGCAACATTTACTTTCTCTATTCTATCATTTAAATCATCATTTAAACTCTTGAGGCTAGTGATAGAGGAATGACAAGAAGATAATTCAAAAACAAGCATTTCATTCTTCTTTATTTCTAGCGCAAGAGATTTTTCTACTTCAACTACTTTATCATGTTCCTTATACAGTAGATCTTCTTGTTTTCTAGCAATCTATCCTTTTCATTAATAGCATCAATTAATTCATTAATGTTATGTACCTTAGATCTATCTAAGCCCTTAAAAATATTGTTATAGTCTACATCATCATCACATTCCTCATCACTAGAAGATGTATACTTAGGGGTATCACGGGTACGTGCCTTCTTCTCTTTTGCGATGAGGCAAGTGTGATGCTCGTTGGGGAAGAGGGAGGACTTATCGAAGGCAGAGGCAGCAGGTCCTTCATCATCAGAGTTAGATGAGGAGCAGTCCAAGTCCCATTTTTGCCAATATGTGCCTCGCCCTTTGTATTTCTATAGAATTTCTTCTTTTCCTTCTTCCCTTTCTTTTCTTGTACCTAGTCATTCTCATTATTAGGACATTGAGCAATAAAATGATCAGTCTTAGCGCATTTGAAGCACGATCGCTTCCCCTTCATTTGTTCTTGTTGGGGTAGTCCTTGTGTCCCTTTAATGCAGTCTTGAAGCAATTTATTACATGCATCATTTCCTCCTCATTAAGTTCGGCAGCCTCTACTCGTGCCACCTTGTTTGAGAGCGTCTCCGTGCTAGTCGTTGCTTTGAGTGCAACGGGCTGTGGCTCATAAATAGGAAGAGGTCCATTGGCGATGTCGTCAACGTACCTTGCTTCTTTCACCATCATGCGCCCGCTTACAAATTTGCCAAGAATTTCCTCGGGCGACATTTTGGTGTACCTAGGCTTTTTGCGAATAAATTAACAAGATGAGGATCGATTACAGTGAATGACCTTAACATGAAGCAAACAACGTCATGATCTGTACATCTTATGCTTCCATAGCTTGTAATCTGTTTACCAGGGTCTTCAGCATGTTGTACTTTTTAGTTGGCTCATCTCCCCTTTTCATGGCGAATCTCCCCAGCTCGCCTTCCACTAATTCCATCTTGGTGATCATCGTGGCATCATTACCCTCATGAGAGATCTTGAGGGTGTCCCATATTTGTTTGGCGTTGTCCACTTTGTTGTATTCATCCCGGCATAGAGACGCTAGAAGTGTGACACCCCAGTGTCACTTAGGGTTCTTCCTTAAGCTAGCCCCAACCCTTGATCACATGCAATCTCAATAAAAGGGTGAACATTGAAAATGAGAACAAAGAATTAAGTTGAAGTCTACTTAAACTTTTCATGAATTCAAAAAAAGGGAAAACTCTTAAACCCTAGTTAACCCTAAGTGAACCATTTATGCATAAAGGGTAAATAGGAGAAACCCTTGGGAGAAGAATACAATTTTGGAGAAAACCAAATTATAAAGTTTTAGTTCACTAATTAACTAACAAAACATAGTAAGGAAGTTTTGCCTTTTGAACTTTTTAAAATCCCCAAAACAGCCCCTAAACAAGTGCACTTGGGGGAAATTCAGAAATTCAGAATTTGAATTTCAGCCCCCTCTCAAAGATCAATCTTGTTCTCTATTTTTCAGAACTCAAATCAAACAAGTCCAAACATCAAAGTTGTGCCAAATTCCCTTGAACACGCCCTGGAAAAGTTTGAACTCAAACCAATTTCATTTGACACGGTTTTGGCGCAGTTTTACCTCGGGACTCACCTTGTGACACTGCCACCTTTGTGACACGACAACTCTTTGTACACTGCCCCAAACCGCTCGACTTCCACACACAAACGACAAAGCTCTGTCGGGGGAGCAAATCTTGTGCAGCGATCATGCCCAAATTCGCGAAGATCTTCAACCTATGGGCGCTTGAACTCGGGCAGAAGCGAAAAACCACGTGTTCGATCGCTTGCCTGACCGGCCGAGCGCGGACTGGCCGCGGCAGCGCGCGCCCCGCGCGTGGTCGCCCCGCCCCGCGTGCCTCTGTCGTGCCCTCGCCTATAAATGCGTCCAAGAGGCCTTAGCCGTTGGCACCGCACACCCCGAGCCTCACCCGAGCCAGAGATCACCGGAGTTCGCCGTGAAAAGCGAGCACCGCCACCCGCCATCCCTGCCCGGGCTCGGCCATCGTGGCCACCCCCTTTCTGTTGAACTCCAGCCTCGCCCTAGCCCCTGGATCGCTTCCCAGTGAAGCCGTGAAGCTTCTCCAAGCTTGAGCCGAGGCATTGCCTCACCGGAGAAGCGATTTCACCCTCGCCGGACTTCGGTCTTCCGCCGCCGCGCGTGGACCGAGCTAACCAGTGAGTCTTCGTTTAATTCCTTGCACTCACATCTTCCCTGGCATCCTGTGAAGCTCTCTGACCCGTTCAATTGAACTATCGCGCCGTGAGTAGGCCGGACTCCTCGCCACCGACGAGCATCTCCGCCTACGCACGTGGACCGGCCGACTCCGACCATCCCCGACGACGACCTGCACATCGCTGTGATCCCCGAGACCTCCCCTATGTCCTCGACCACCTCACCGGAGCAATCTCGCCGCCGGTAAGCCCCTCCGCCCTTTCTTCCGCCGCGGTTACTGTTTAAGTTGGGAGAAGGACCTCGGGTTAGGATTAGAAGAACCCGGGGGGTTTTCTGCAATGTCAGTGACTCATTTGAATAGTAGCCCAGGGACTGATCCGTGAGGAAAACTTAAAACACCTGCCAGGGACCCCAGTGCAAAGTAGTTTTCCATTTAATCAATTTTGTTAATCTTTTTAAATGACCACAGAACTTAGAAAATCCATAACTTGATGAATTCTTAATCAAAAGTTGTCAAACTAATTTTGCTAGATCCTAAATATTATGAACTATCATTTAAAAATAATAAACCCTATGCTTTCTGTTCTAATTTTTAGAGTTTAAAATTAAAAACAGAAACTGACCAAACCTTGTTTAATTAAGGAATATTAGTTTTTGCTTCTGTGCTGAACCTAAGAAAATTTGTAGATTTTCAAACCTCTTTTAGACACTGTTTAAAAATAGTAGGAACCCCAGTATTGAAAAAGATAGTGTAGAAATCCATTTAAAGCTATTTTGCCCAAAACTTAGGAAAAATCAGAAAGGCATTAGAAATTAATGAACGGTGAATGAAATTATTTTTCCTAGTTTGCTTAGGTAACAGAGAACCTAAGAAAAATAAAGAGACCTTTAGTCCAGATCAGTTTTAAAATGAAATGTTTTATTTAGCATTATTCTAACTAGAAATCAATTATTAGAATTACAAAACTAGACCCAAAGTTGATAATAAAAATCCAGTGGACTTGTAACCACCAGAACCCCACTGCAAAAATAATGAACACCTCAGCCCAACATTTTAAGTAGGGTAAACAAATATAATATGATAATGAGGCATTTTCCAAATAAATCATGAATAACCAATAATAATGCAATAATGGGCAACCAAAATTTTGCTAAGTCAATAATAAGATAAACCACCAGAGAAAAATGCAAACTTATTGAAATGATGAAAAATAATACCTATTGCTAATATCTTATAAGAAAGGCCATTTAATCCAATTAATGCATACCACCCCTTCCCTTAAGCAAAAAGATGCCAAACTTCAGAATGATTGCTCTTGCACAAAATAGAAGCTAAGAAAAATCAGAAATCTGTTGTTTGATATTTTTCAAATATAGTGGTAGTAGAAAGCACCTCTTTGGCTAGAAACTTGAGAAAACCCTAGTGAAATAACTAATAGGTATTAATGGCTAAAATTTTGTGCCAAGTCATGTTATAGCACCTAAAAGCCAGCAAAAATAAGTTTTAGAGATTTACCTACTGTTGAATAATAGTTGTAGTTCAAAGCACCCCTTCTGCCCTAAAATTTGGTAATTTTGTCCAGAGAAAACTATTCACTTTCTGATCCCCAAATTTGGAGACAGAGAACTATACACCAGTAATAAGCCACTGTAATTTGTGCAGAATTTTTGGAATTTTATTAAGGAAACTTGTAGTTCAAACCCACTCCAAAAACTTAAGGAGAATAAAGAAAAAGAAAGAAGAAATAAACCTCACTCCAATGAGTCCAACTTGAATTTCTGTCAAAACTCACTAAGGCTTTAAAGGAATTCAGTGGAACCCCAAAAATAAACCTACCACTTACCTTAGCTAAGTTTGATCCAATTTACCAAGTATACCACCCAGAAGTCTTACATAAGTAAGGTTTAACCTTGTCTAACTCAAGTAGATCATACACCGTCAAAAGTTGTAATTTCTAAAGCACATATCATATCATGCATATATCTTACGCATTGAATTCATTAGATTGTAATCTTGCCGACGGAGAGTACGTGCTCATCCCCGAGCAAGGATCTGTCCAAGAGGAGGACCAGGAGCAAGCTTCTGAGGCTGCTGTTGAGGATCTCCCCGCAGCCCCAGCAATTGAAGGCAAGCCCCGGTTTATATGCATAACCGTATTATTATATGCTACTTTACTACACTTAATGCTTGTAGGATTGCAATGTGCACTTAAGTGTAGGAGTTGCTTGAAACCTCTAGTTGCATGAACTTAGGATTCCTTTTTGAGATGAATACTAGTATGCTAGGTCGAGTAGCTGCTTTGCTAATCAGGATCTCGGTAGAAGTCGAGTGATTTTTCTAGCACTTGCACGAGGTCAGGAATTGATTGTATTCATCTTGATAACGAGTTCTATGTTAGTCTATGGAATTGGATCCAGGGAGGATGCCTTGACCATGAGACGGGAAAAGAAATTAAGGATTAATGTGTGGATACCTGAGTCAAGCTTTTGAACGTACTAAGCACATGCCGGGAAAAATGGTAACCGGTAAACCTAGTACCTGAGTGAAGCCGGGCGCGGACTTTATCCCTCATGCGACCTGAGACTGGGTCTCCCATGCTAGCTATAGTGGGTACAAGTGCGGTCACTGCACGGTGGCAGCCGGGGTCAGTGGAGCATTGTATGCCAAGGCGGTGAGGCCTGGACGCGAACGGGGAATCGATGGGGACGGTTGTCATGTGTGGGGTCGGAGTACCCTGACATGTCGTGTGTTTAGGTTTACCTTGCAAGGTTAAAACTCGATTCGAATCGTCTACTTCTCACAGCTAATGAGACTGCTTGACCCCTTGTACTGCATCGAGTAAGAAGTGAAATGAGGTTACATGAGATAATTTGTTGATTGAACTAAATGCTTGTTACCATGTATGCTTAGAAGGAGCAAACCTAGCTAAGTTAATGATGATAGAATTTGAAAAGCTAAAAATTGATTTTAGAAACAACTAGTGCTTTTGGCAAACCAAACCCCCTCAGCCAAACAGCTGCATAGTCTAGATGTAGAGGAGTAGACTCCTCACACTGGTTAAGTCTAGCTGAGTATTAGTATACTCAGCCTTGCTTGTGGCATAATTTTTGCAGGTACCATTCAGGAAATGGTTGATGGCGTGACTTGGCCTACCACCCTGCCACCGGGTTGGACGGTCGAGTGGGATGTTGCTCCGACAGGAGAGGAGCACGAGGAGTAGTGGGCTAGGCCTTGCCCATTTCCTCGATACCGACGACAACGATTATCCGCTGCATTTTATTTTGTTTGCTACTCAAAAACATCGATCTATGTAATAATTCAGCACTTAATTTGAGGTTTCCTGTTTTATTGTATTTCTTCTGTGACTCACCTTCGAGTGAGACTGTGGAATTTGATCCTGGTTAAGTGGCTCTATCAGTCTAGATCTGAGGGACTGACGGGTTATTCCGATTTAAGTGTGTTGCGACCCCTGAGGCGTCACTTAGGCACTTAAGCTGGAATAATTCGGGCGGTTCTGCCACAGCTGGTATCGGAGCAAATTCCACCACAGAGAAGGACAATAAACCATGAATACCAATTTTCAAAATCTAAAACCTGCCTAGAAACTGCTATGGATCGTCAGGACTAGACCGCTAGACCTAGGACGAAAGGCCTTAGGCATAGAGGGAGAAATAGGTGGCTAATTAATTAGGCCCCGTGGGCCCGTACTTATATTTTTAAGGATGCCCTAAAAGCACCCTATTTTTGGAGAGGCAACGTTACTTTCAGCATGCATGCATTATAAACACAAAGAGGAATTAAAAACTTGAGCTAACCCACCTTCTTTAAAACCATCCGGGCTCTCTTTTTCTTTTTCCTTCCACCATAATCTTTACCTTTGGTTCCCTTCCGTAGATGAATTCACCCACCCCCGCCAGTGGAGGAGACACTCGTTTTAGTTTTGACTTCCTTTCTCGCGATGGCTTTCCTTCCATCTTGTGGGAAGTGCTTAACTCCGCCGGTTACCCTACGCCCCCTTTGTACACGGTGAAGTTGTATGAGGAGCATCGGGTACCTCGTTGTCGGGTCTGGCTGACTTTGGAGGCTCATCCCCTTCAGCCAGGTTGGCGTTCTCTTGATTCTGAGACGATTGGACTCAGGACGGACGACACCGTTGAAGCAGCAGCCATGAAGACTCTGACGACTTTCTGTGGCTACCATCCCCTAGAGATGGTGATGCACACCTTAGGACTCTTCCCTGCTGAGAAGAAGGATGATCCCATGTGGTGTAACCGCGTGAGCCATGTGAAGGATGTGTGGGCAATGTATCCTGACTTGGTTGGGAGGGTCACCGTTCAGTGCATGAGTGTGTTGTACCGCCTTCAGGCCCTTCAGAGCGACGCTATGGCACTCCTTGCTAACACCGCTCAAACCGCCAAGCTCACTCTCGACAGTCGAGAAGATTTGTGGTCGATCTATCCACCGAGTTGGTAGAGAAGGATCTGCAGGTGGAAAGGCTGAGCCAGCGCATTACCACCTTGGAGCAGCAGGTGGAGATCCGAGACAACACCATTGATGTCTTGGAGAACCAGCTCCACGATGTGCAGAGGGAACTCGAAGAAGCAAATGACCACTTGGACATGCACCACCTGGAGATGGAGGCCAATGAAGCCAGAAGCGAGGGAGAAGAGGCTCCCGAGGAGCTAGGACCAGCCCCTGGTGCCCATGGGACTACCTCCGCGATGCCTCCTTCACCCGTATCCAGTGTCGCTTTCACCGCTCAGGGTTAAGCAGTCACTTCGACACTTTTAGGCGGATAGAAACCTATGCGAGCTTAGTTAATGTCAGATTTTGGACTAGGCTTACGGGTACTTTCCCCTGATTGATGTAACCCTGTGAACTTTTGAAATCTGTGGGATGTTTGTCACCATGTTATCTTCATTTCGAACCTAATATTATGATTATGGCATTTTTCCTTCCATATGAGATGATATCTTGTCGTTTGAAATTGTGAGTTGGGATGACAATGGCGACAATCTCTGTTTTCAGATGGCAGCTAGGCAGCGTCGCGGGCATAACGAGCAGGTTCCCCCGCCACCTCCTCCAGCTCCCACAGTGCAGGAGCTGATGGCCCAGCAGAATGAGATTCTGCGACAGCTCTTGCAGCGCCAGCCCCACCCTCAGCAGCATGGTGGAGGCCAGCATCAGCGACCTCCGGCAATGGCAACCTACCAGGAGTTTCTGAGCACACAGCCACCCTTGTTCACCAAGGCAGAGGATCCGTTGGACGCCGATGTATGGCTTCGCGTCGTCGAGTCTAAGTTTCCCCTCCTCACGGGAGACTGCCCTGATGAAGCCAAGGCTCGCTTCACCGCACAGCAGCTTCGTGGCCCTGCTCGAACTTGGTGGGACCACTTTCGTGCTATGCTCTCCGCTAATCGTGAAGTGTCTTGGGAGGAATTCAAGATTGCTTTCAGAGGACACCACATCCCAGCTGGCATTCTTGATCGGAAGCTGAATGAATTTCTGGCCCTTAATCAAGGAACCCGCACGGTACTGCAGTATGCGCAAGCCTTCAACGACTTATGCCAGTATGCAGGGTACCATGCTGATTCTGATGAAAAGAAGAGAGACCGCTTCCGCAGGGGTCTCAATACCAAGCTGCGGGAATGACTCAACACTGTCCGGGCTGATAGCTTCAATGAGTTGGTCAACATGGCCATCTCCCAGGAGGATTGCATTGTAGCTCACCGGGCAGAGAAGAAGAGAAAGGCACCAATGGCAGCACCATCCGCTCAGGCTCAGAGGATCTGGATTGTTTCTCACAATCAGAGCAAGGGTTTCCAGCAGCAGGTAGGCAGATGGGTGATCAGGCCACCTCCGCAGTAGCAGCCGGCACCCAACCGCTTTCAAGCTCCTGCGCCAAGGAACAATCAGCCTCCGCAGCAGTAGCAGTTCCGCCAGGGCAATGGGAACAAGTGTTTCACTTGTGGCAATGTGGGCCACTATGCCAAGAATTGTCCCAGGAACCAGCAAAGGCAGATGCCAGCACCAAATCAAGACAAGGGAAGAAAGCAGAAGGTACAAGTCAGGCAAGGGAAGCTCAACTTCACTACTCTGGAGGAAGTACCTGAGGGAGCTCCTATCATGACCGGTATCTTTTCAGTTCATAATCAACCTGCTTTAATTCTGTTTGATTCTGGTGCATCTCATAGTTTCATTAGCCAGAAGTTCAGTGCTAAATGTGAACTGCCATTCTCTCACTCAAAAGGGTCATTTATGATAGTCACACCTGGGGGTAAAATTTCAACTAATCAATTAACCCAAAGTGTGCCTATTCAACTAGGGAGCCACATTGTCAAAACCACTCTTCTTGTGTTGGGATTGGAAAATGTGGACATTATTCTGGGAGCCAATTGGATGACCTTGCACCAAGTTGTGCTTGATGTTGCCAGCCGTACCGTGGAAGTTAATTCTCCATTCTATGGGAACTTCACCTTAATTCTGCCCAGTCAAGGTTCTACTCAGTCATGTGCTTTCTCTATGACGGAGTTACCTCTGAAGAAGATCCCAGTGGTCTGCGAGTATGCAGATGTATTTCCTGATGAATTGCCAGGAATGCCACCAGACCGGGATATTGAATTTGCCATCGAGTTGCAACCGGGAACGGCACCAATTTCCAAGAGGCCCTACCGAATGCCACTCGCTGAGTTGGCAGAATTGAAGAAGCAATTGCAAGAGTTGATGGATAAGGGATTTATTCGCCCAAGTACTTCGCCTTGGGGATGTCCAGCGCTGTTTGTGAAGAAGAAGGATGAAAGCTTGAGGATGTGTATAGATTACCGCCCTCTTAATGCGGTAACTATCAAGAACAAGTATCATTTGCCTCGTATTGATGTTCTTTTTGACCAGATGGTCGGGGCCAAGGTGTTTTCCAAGATCGACCTTCGCTCTGGCTATCATCAGATCAAGATATGAGCAAGCGATATTCCGAAGACGGCATTCTCAACCAGATATGGGCTATATGAATTTTTGGTGATGTCATTCGGGCTGACAAATGCACCAGCATATTTCATGTATCTGATGAATTCTGTTTTCATGCCTGAATTGGACAAATTCGTAGTGGTTTTCATCGATGATATCTTGGTGTACTCAAAGAACGAAGAAGAGCATGCCGGGCATTTGCATATAGTGCTTCAACGTCTGCGAGAGCACCACCTTTATGCCAAGTTGTCCAAGTGTGATTTTTGGCTAAAGGAAATCAAATTCTTGGGTCACACTATCTCTCAGGCAGGAATAGCTGTTGATCCTGATAAAGTGCAAGAGGTGATGAACTGGAAGCCACCAACGACTGTCCGTCAAATTCAGAGTTTTCTAGGATTAGTTGGTTATTACCGAAGATTTATTCCTGATTTCTCTCGAATTGCGAAGCCTATAACTGAGTTGCTGAAGAAAGAAGCCAAGTTTGTTTGGAGTCAGAAGTGCGAAGATGCCTTCCATGCATTAAGGCAGCATCTGACCACAGCACCAGTATTAGCGCAACCCGACAACAGCAAGCCTTTTGATGTGTATTGCGATGCCTCCGGTACTGGACTAGGTTGTGTCTTGATGCAAGACAACCGAGTCATCGCTTATGCCTCAAGAGCACTCAGGCCTCATGAGCAGAATTATCCCACTCATGACCTCGAGTTGGCAGCAGTGGTTCATGCATTAAAATGTGGAGGCACTATTTAATGGGAACCCACTGCAACATCTTCACTGATCATAAGAGCCTTAAGTACATCTTTACTCAGGCTGATCTCAACATGAGGCAGAGAAGATGGTTAGAGCTGATCAAGGATTATGACCTGGAGGTACATTATCACCCAGGGAAGGCCAATGTGGTAGCAGATGCCTTGAGTCGGAAGTTGCAATGCAATTGTATTCTGATGGATTCTCGCATTAACACCTTGTGTGATGAGTTGAGCAAGATGCAAATTGAAGTGATTCCTTCTGGTTCTTTGTCTCACATTTCTGTTGATCCAGCTTTGCAAGACCAGATCATCATGGCCCAGCTCAGTGACAAGGGAGTGCAGATTATCAAGAAGAATCTCCATCAGAAGGTTGAGAAGTATAATTGTTTCCGCCAAGATAAAAAGGGTGTGTTATGGTTCAAAGGCAGATTGGTAATTCCTAAAAGCCAGGACCTCAAGAGGAAAATCTTGGATGAGGCTCATCTCTTTAAATTCTCTATGCATTCGGGAAGCACCAAAATGTACCATGACCTGAAGCCTTTGTATTGGTGGACCAGAATGAAGAGGGAGATAGCCCAGTATGTATCAGAATGTGACACCTGTCAGAGGATAAAGGCAAGCCACTTGAAATCAGCTGGAGCTTTGCAACCCCTATTTATACCTTCGTGGAAATGGGATGACATCAGCATGGATTTCATTGTGGGTCTGCCCAACACCTCTCGTCATCATGATTCGATTTGGGTTATTGTGGACCGACTGACGAAAGTGGCACATTTTCTTCCTGTGCACACCACTGATAAGGCTCAGAAGTATGCATAATTGTATATTGACCGGATCGTGTGTTTGCACGGATTACCTCGGACCATTGTTTCTGACCAAGGAGCCCAATTTGTTGCCATATTTTGGGAACAACTGCAGGAGTCTTTGGGAACCAAGCTAATCAGAAGTTCAGCTTACCACCCACAGACTGATGGTCAGACGGAAAGGGTAAACCAAATCCTGGAGGATATGCTGAGAGCTTGTGCAATCGATTGTGGCAAGAACTAGGATAAGCACCTCTCTTTGGCAGAGTTTGCTTATAACAACAGTTATCAATCCAGCCTAAGGATGGCGCCTTTCGAAGCTCTCTATGGAAAGAGGTGCAGGACACCACTCAATTGGTCTCAACCTAGAGAAAGAGGAGTTTTTGGACCTGACTTAGTGACTGAAGCCGAAAGGAAGGTCAAACTAATCAGGAAGAATCTAGAAGCTGCTCAGGCCAGGCAGAAGAGTTACCATGATAGAAGAAGGAAACCTCTCCAGTTCGAGGTGGGAAGTTTTGTATACCTCAAGGTATCACCCACCAAGGGAGTGCAGAGGTTTGGGATCAAAGGCAAGCTAGCCCCTCGTTACATTGGACCTTATGAGATCATAGAAGCATGTGGACCCGTGGCATATAAGCTGAAGTTACCTTCAAAAATGTCTGCCATTCACAGTGTGTTCCATGTATCTCAGTTGAAGAAGTGTGTTCGATTGCCGACCGAGATCATAGCAGAGCCAGAATTGGAGATAGAGCCAGATCTATCGTACCAAGAGTACCCCTCCATGATTCTGGATTGCAAAGAAAGATCAACTCGGGCTAAATCGATCAAGATGTACAAGGTCCAGTGGAGTAATCACTCAGAGGAAGAAGCTACTTGGGAAACCGAGGAATTCTTGAGATCCAACTTCCCCGATTACCTACCTATGGAAGCTGGTACGTAATCACACCCCCAACCCCTCGTCCTGCCCTTCGAATCTAATTTTCAAAAATGTGATCTTAAATCAGAATGAAGTAATCATGAAACAAAACTTAAAAAGGACTTCCTTCTGAAGTGCAAAGAGAATGACATTCGAAGAGCAGTTTACTCTAATAATAACAATAAGCACCCACTTCCTATAAGTCTCACCCTTCGCTTCACCCCGGGAGGACTCTGGCCCGAATCTCGGGACGAGATTCCTTTAAGGGGGGAAGGCTGTGACACCCCAGTGTCACTTAGGGTTCTTCCTTAAGCTAGCCCCAACCCTTGATCACATGCAATCTCAATAAAAGGGTGAACATTGAAAATGAGAACAAATAATTAAGTTGAAGTCTACTTAAACTTTTCATGAATTCAAAAAAAGGGAAAAACTCTTAAACCCTAGTTAACCCTAAGTGAACCATTTATGCATAAAGGGTAAATGGGAGAAACCCTTGGGAGAAGAATACAATTTTAGAGAAAACCAAATTATAAAGTTTTAGTTCACTAATTAACTAACAAAACATAGTAAGGAAGTTTTGCCTTTTGAACTTTTTAAAATCCCCAAAACAGCCCCTAAACAAGTGCACTTGGGGGAAATTCAGAAATTCAGAATCTGAATTTCAGCCCCCTCTCAAAGATCAATCTTGTTCTCTATTTTTCAGAACTCAAATTCGCGAAGATATTCAACCTATGGGCGCTTGAACTCGGGCAGAAGTGAAAAGCCACGTGTTCGATCGCTTGCCTGACCGGTCGAGCGCAGACTGGCCGCGGCAGCGCGCGCCCCGCGCGCCTCTGTCGTGCCCTCACCTATAAATGCGTCCAAGAGGCCTTAGCCGTTGGCACCGCACACCCCGAGCCTCGCCAGAGCCAGAGATCACCAAAGTTCGCCGTGAAAAGCAAGCACTGGCACCCGCCATCCCTGCCCGGGCTCGGCCATCGTGGCCACCCCCTTTCTGTTGAACTCCAGCCTCGCCCTAGCCCCTGGATCGCTTCCCAGTGAAGCCGTGAAGCTTCTCCAAGCTTGAGCCGAGGCATTGCCTCACCGGAGAAGCGATTTCACCGTCGCCGGACTTCAGTCTTCCGCCGCCGCGCGTGGACTGAGCTAACCAGTGAGTCTTTGTCTAATTCCTTGCACTCACATCTTCCCTGGCATCCTGTGAAGCTCTCTGACCCGTTCAATTGAACTATCACGCCGTGAGTAGGCCGGACTTCTCGCCGCCGACGAGCATCTCCGCCTGCGCACGTGGACCGGCCGACTCCGACCATTCCCGACGGCGACCCGCACATCGCTGTGATCCCCGAGACCTCCCCTACGTCCTCGACCACCTCACCGGAGTAATCTCGCCACCGGTAAGCCCATCCGCCCTTTCTTCCGCCGTGGTTACTGTTTAAGTTGGGAGAAGGACCTCGGGTTAGGATTAGAAGAACCCGGGGGTTTTCTGCAATGTCAGTGACTCATTTGAATAGTAGCCCAGGGACTGATCCGTGAGGAAAACTTAAAACACCCGCCAGGGACCCCAGTGCAAAGTAGTTTTCCATTTAATCAATTCTGTTAATCTTTTTAAATAACCAGAGAACTTATAAAATCCATAACTTGATGAATTCTTAATCAAAAGTTGTCAAACTAATTTTGCTAGATCCTAAATATTATGAACTATCATTTAAAAATAATAAACCCTATGCTTTTTGTTCTAATTTTTAGAGTTTAATATTAAAAACAGAAACTGACCAAACCTTGTTTAATTAAGGAAAATTAGTTTTGCTTCTGTGCTGAACCTAAGAAAATTTGTAGATTTTCAAACCTCTTTTAGACACTGTTTAAAAATAGTAGGAACCCCAATATTAAAAAATATAGTGTAGAAATCCATTTAAAGCTATTTTGCCCAAAACTTAGGAAAAATCAGAAAGGCATTAGAAATTAATGAACGGTGAGTGAAATTATTTTTCCTAGTTTGCTTAGGTAACAGAGAACCTAGGAAAAATAAAGAGACCTTTAGTCCAGATCAGTTTTAAAATGAAATGTTTTATTTAGCACTATTCCAACTAGAAATCAATTATTAGAATTACAAAACTAGACCCAAAGTTGATAATAAAAATCCAGTGGACTTGTAACCACCAGAACCCCACTGCAAAAATAATGAACACCTCAGCCCAACATTTTAAGTAGGGTAAACAAATATAATATGATAATGAGGCATTTTCTAAATAAATCATGAATAACCAATAATAATGCAATAATGGGCAACCAAAATTTTGCTAAGTCAATAATAAGATAAACCACTAGAGAAAAATGCAAACTCATTGAAATGATGCAAAATAATACCTATTGCTAATATCTTATAAGAAAGTCCATTTAATCCAATTAATGCATACCACCCCTTCCCTTAAGCAAAAAGATGCCAATATTTCAGAATAATTGCTCTTGCGCAAAATAGAAGCTAAGAAAAATCAGAAATCTGTTGTTTAATATTTTTCAAATATAGTGGTAGTAGAAAGCACCTCTTTGGCTAGAAACTTGAGAAAACCCTAGTAAAATAACTAATAGGTATTAATGGCTAAAATTTTGTGCCAAGTCATGTTATAGCACCTAAAAGCCAGCAAAAATAAGTTTTAGAGAATTACCTACTGTTGAATAATAGTTGTAGTTCAAAGCACCCCTTCTGCCCTAAAATTTGGTAATTTTGTACAGAGAAAACTATTCACTTTCTGATCCCCAAATTTGGAGACAGAGAACTATACACCAGTAATAAGCCACTGTAATGTTTGCAGAATTTTTGGAATTTTATTAAGGCAACTTGTAGTTCAAACCCACTCCAAAAACTTAAGGAGAATAAAGAAAAAGAAAGAAGAAATAAACCTCACTCCAATGAGTCCAACTTGAATTCTTGTCAAAACTCACTAAGGCTTTGCTAATCAGGATCTCGGTAGAAGTCGAGTGATTTTTCTAGCACTCGCGCGAGGTCAGGAATTGATTGTATTCATCTTGATAACGGGTATGTTAGTCTATGGACTTGGATCCAGGGAGGATGCCTTGACCATGAGACGGGAAAAGGAATTATGGATTAATGTGTGGATACCTGAGTCAAGCTTTTGAACGTACTAAGCACATGCTGGGAAAAATGGTAACCGGTAAACCTAGTACCTGAGTGAAGCCGGGCGCGGACTTTATCCCTCATGCGACCTGAGACTGGGCCTCCCATGCGGCCATGCTAGCTATGGTGGGTACAAGTGTGGTCACTGCACGGCGGCAGCCGGGGTCAGTGGAGCATTGTATGCCAAGACGGTGAGGCCTGGACGCGAACGGGGAATCGATGGGGACGGTTGTCATGTGTGGGGTCGGAGTACCCTGACATGCCGTGTGTTTAGGTTTACCTTGCAAGGTTAAAACTCGATTCGAATCGTCTGCTTCTCGCAGCTAATGAGACTGCTTGACCCCTGAAATGCTTGTTACCATGTATGCTTAGAAGGAGCAAACCTAGCTAAGTTAATGATGATAGAATTTGAAAAGCTAAAAATTGATTTTAGAAACAGCTAGTGCTTTTGGCAAACCAAACCCCCTCAGCCAAACAGCTGCATAGTCTAGAGGTAGAGGAGTAGACTCCTCACACCGGTTAAGTCTAGCTGAGTATTAGTATACTCAGCCTTGCTTGTGGCATAATTTTTGCAGGTACCATTCAGGAAATGGTTGATGGCGTGACTTGGCCTACCACCCTGCCACCGGGTTGGACGGTCGAGTGGGATGTTGCTCCGGCAGGAGAGGAGCACGAGGAGTAGTGGGCTAGGCCATGCCCATTTCCTCGATACCGACGACAACGATTTTCCGCTGCATTTTATTTTGTGAACTCTTATTTGCTACTCAAAAACTCCGATCTATGTAATAATTCAGCACTTAATTTGAGGTTTCCTGTTTTATTGTATTTCTTCTGTGACTCACCTTCGAGTGAGACTGTGGAATTTGATCCTGGTTAAGTGGCTCTATCAGACTAGATCTGAGGGACTGACGGGTTATTCCGATTTAAGTGTGTTGCGACCCCTGAGGCGTGACTTAGGCACTTAAGCTGGAATAATTCGGGCAGTTCTGCCACAAGAAGAACAATAGTGGCTTGGTCATTTTTATGAATTTGCTCATTAATAAATATGGCATCATCACTACTATCAAAATGCATTCCATTTTCTACTACTTCCCAAATGTTAGGATAAAGAGAAAATAAATGCATATGCATCTTATGACTCTAAAAAGAGTAAGTTTCCCCATCAAAATGAGGAGGCTTGCCAAGAGATATAGATAGTAAATGAGCATTGGAATTGTACGGAATTTGAGAATAATCAAAAGAATAATTTTGGTTCAACGTCCTTTTCTTTGTAGAGGAATCATCACCGTCACCGTCCTTTGGTGAAGAAGAGGAGGCGTTACTGTCGTAGTAGATGATCTTCTTGATGCACCTTTTCTTCTTCCCTTCCTTCCTCTTGTTGTTTGAGCCTAAGTCGGTGGCCTTATCACCTTTTGGCTCTTCAATGTTGAGGGTCTCCTTCTTCTTGTCGTTGATCACAACCCCTTTGCCTTTAGGATCCATCTCTTTGGGTGGTTAGTCCCTTGATGAAGAGAACGACTCCGATACCACTTAGAGGGGAGGTGAATAGGTGATCCTGCAAAAATCAGCTCTAAACAAGACAAACTTGTTTAATGATAAGTGTTAGTGAAAACTAAAACTGTGGCAGAACCTCCCAAGTTATTAGGCCCACACGCACCTATCTTTGTCCCAAGGACCTCAAACGGCTATGCATGTGCACCAAACAACTTAACAGGATATGTCCGAGTGTCCCAAGGACCCCGGATAAACCACTTACCGCCAAGATCGCAGGATTAAGTAAACACAAAACACACACCATAATTTACAGCGGAATTTTTTTATTACAAAATTTTATCAGTTTACAACAAGTTTACATTGTACATGATCGGAGTGGTTACAAAAGTGAATTAGAAGGATTACATTTTGAATGATGTAAAATTTTCATAAGTTTGAAATACATGCTAGCTTGAGTGATAATCCTCATCCAGAAGATAAAGACGGGATATACTTATATAGAAGGTCGAGCCCACCGGCACTTAGCACCATCCATGAAAGAACAAAACTATAACCTGAAAAACAATAGGGAATAAAACCCTGAGTATGCAATTACTCAGCAAGACTTACCCGACTAAAGAAAAGACTCTCAAGGATATGCTGACTTAAAGGGATTCAAGGTAAAGCTCATCAAGTTTCAAAGACTCTTTTTGCAGAAAAGCTTACTAGAAGTGGGTCCTTAAGCCAAGTTTTATTTCACAAGTTAGTTTATTACCTGAATCTTCTAGCCTGAATCTAGCGTTTGCCTAATCTAGATCATTCACTTGACCAACACTAGGTTGCTTTTAATCAAAACATTGTTATACTTGTTAACTATGCTGCAGGTCGAAGATCTAGTCTTCATAACCGAGAAGTAACAGCGATCCGAATCGATTAATACCCAGCTAGGGATCTCCAACCACACGACATATGCTTCCCTTAACTCTTTTGCATATGTCTACCATTTCCATGGATCCTCCATCACATGAACAGGTCCGCGCCACCCGAGAGCACACCACCCCTTTTGGGCGGTCCTTTGCCAGGAGGGTACGTGCCACTCTCGCCATCTCTCCACTCCCAGTGTGCAATTGTCTTTTCATGTATGGAATAGCCGGGTTCAAGCTTACCCATGACGAGGTATGTGGCCAGATAAAAGGTCCTAGATCAGCAGGCCAACAATCGGTACGGTCCTTAATCGACACAGACGTGCGACTTTTCCTGCTCAGCGTCTGGTCCCATTTTAAACTATTTCAAAAATTTGGGGCCTGACAGAGGGGCCATGCCTGGATAATGAATTTATCAACGTCTTGATGCCTTCATTATCCCAAGCCCATTTTCTTTTTTGTAAAAACATGAGTCATAGATCAAAAACATTTTCCTTAGTCTATCAGCATGACTAAGCATCTCTAGCTTTTATAAAACAGGTGACAAGGTATGGTAATCAATGTTTCAAGAATGATAATGCATCAAGTGTTTAATCAATCAACTTCTATCACCTAATGCAGCATATAAGTGATAAAATTTTGTAAACACAAGGAAGGTGGCAAATGCACCGGGGCTTGCCTAGGATAACACTACGTCAGTGTTGTTAGATGATACTCGCTTGGCGAGCACCTCCCATCCTGGCACTGGGTCAGATCATCCATCTTGTGGTTGGTCCGTCAATATCATCTTGTGGTCCAGTCTGGTCCATGCCCTTCATATCGCGTAATCATCTAGCGTACCTATTTGATATGCAAGATGCACATGAATGATTATAACGATGAATAACATAAGGCTAAACAAAGGCGCACGATAATAAATTAAACTCCTAATGTCATGACATTGAAAAATTCACACGTAAACACTTCATATGCAACAAGTTGTCATCAATCAAGGATCAAGGATTGACTAATCCTACCTAGCCAAACAAAAATGACACTAAGCAATCAATTTAACATATGCAGATTTTCTAGACAGCAGCACAACGGTTAATTGTTTTATTCATAACTCACAAACTATGCATCCAAAAATAGTAAACTAGGACTTTCTGAAAATCTTATAAAGTCCTCTATAACTTTTGTATTATCATCACAACAAGATTCGACATTTAGAAATGTCAAACAGTACTCAACGTAAATTATGTCCAGATTTGGACAGAATTCGACTACTTAGTTCAAAAATTCATAACTGGAGTTTCAGGCATCCAAATCAGTTGATCCTAGACTTTTTAGAAAGCTAATAGAATTGTCTACAGTTCATTTATAAACATCTCATGTTAATTTAATATATATCAAGGTCAGAAAACATGAGAAAGGCTCTGTTGTCCAAATTTGGACAGATTCAGAGATCGCACTTCAAACGACTGTAATTTAACTTATAGATCACCAAAAAGGGTGGTCCAAAATTTGTTGGAAAGCTTAAGAAAAGTACTACAATTCTTTTATAATTACTAAGGGCTTATTCTCAGTTTAGCTTAGCCAAACATTTCAATTTTCGAAACGTGTACAAAATTTGTACAGATTCTACAAATGGAATTAAGAAACTCATATCTTTTAAACTATTAGACCTATGGTCATAAAATTTTACACAAGCAAGATAAAGAAGTTATCTACAACTTTTCTATATAACACTTTCACAGAAAACATGGTTTACTTTATTGAATTGGCTGCATAACTAAAACTGGTCATGCAGTTCCAAACAGCAAGAATTCAATTTAGCTCCTAGTTAACCTCTACAATCACCATATGCTTGACACTTCAACTATTCTAACACATCATCCTAAATTAGAGTTAAAACCACCTAGTTAATTGTGTATATAAACTAGTCTATTTCATACTCAAGTATCAATCAACACTTGGTCAAGACTCCTAATCGATCACCACATATAGCATAATGATTCCCCTAGCCGGACATCAACTCCATACACAGACACAACAGCGACCAAATCGCTGCAAGTGACTCGTGCATTTCAATACGTATTATACCTACAACCATGACACACACATGCTACTGTCAAGAGGACCGACATAATTAAAACATCCAACTAATCCATCCATCCGACCAACAGAAACAATGGATCGACTTACCACAACTAAACTCGACTCGACTCCGCGAGATCGACAACCACATTTGGTTGAGGCGATTCACCAAACACTTGGCAAGCGCCTCGCTAAAGCTTTCTTCTCATCTAAATCTCACAGGATTTAGATCCACCACAAACACACAAACATACACATAATTATCATCTAATAAATCGACGTCGGGTACAGGTACTAACGAGGAATAAACACAAGGAGACAGTAGGTCCTCATCGGGCTGAACGATGACGTGAGGAAACTACACCGTGAGGAGAGGCTTGCTGGTTTTCCATAACCACGAGTAGGTGATGCGCGCGGTCGACGACCAGACCACGTGGAGGAACTGCAGTAGGAGATCGACGACGTTCATGGCGAGGGGAAAGGAGCTGCTTGCTGCTGGGCGGGGAGAGCGAGCTCGGCTAGGGCTGCAGGCAGCCATGGGAGCAGCCGTGAGGGAGATGTTTTTTCCCTAGGGGTCAACGAGCAGGGAGAACGAGGACACCGGCAAGGGGAGGCACAGCCAGCCACCTACGCTGGGGAGATAGGAAAGATGGCGACCAACAAAGGGACGAGATGCTCGGAGGGGCGCGCGTTCAAGGAGCTGCTGGGCGTGGCCGAGCAGCCTGATCCTGAGATGGGAGGCGAGGAGGAAGATGCACCAGGAAGTGGGCGAGCTCGAGCAAGGAGAGCATGCGGCGAAGAAGAGGCCGATGGCCACGGGCTGGGGCGCGGCTTGTTGTGGACAGGAAGCGAGAGATAAGGCTGACAGGGAGAGACGCGTACCACTTGAGGAGATAAGGCTGGGGTGGTATGAAGGAGACCTCCACGTATAGAACCAGATTACAGAAGTACAGAGCCAGAATGTGGCTGGCGTGCTTGAGTTGAGACGCGTGGATAGAGAGACTAGAAGCTCCTGACGCATGGATAGAGATGTCCATCGGATGCTAATTCGGATAAGGAGAAGGGTGGCTTCTATATGAGGAAAGGAAACATACAAGAGTATTCCCAGAAGTAGAGCTACGTGGAGATAACAGAAAAGAGATGACATTTTCTCTATTTAATTTACGAGCCTCTAAATTCCACTTTGGACTAGATTTACGTATCACTCTTGGTCTTAAATCCTGCTCTCATGAATATTATCCTTGCTGTTGCCGAACCAGAAAGATGGCCCACGAATTATGTCTAACAATCTGATTCCATATGAATGCTAACATCACCGTAGATATTATAGAGCTCAACCTCTTATTAGTCTACTAGGTCAGTGCCCGTGCGTTGCAACAGGAACATATAAAATTAGTCAGGAACCATCTTAGAAGATTTTGCCAGCACCTATTCACACAAACAGTAAATTAGTCGACATTATATTAATTTACGAGAAATTGTTATACAATCACATGAAAACAACTAATTGTGATTCCTCTTTTCAAGTATTGCTCTATCTAAATTAGGAACTTGATTCCGCACAAGAGGACACATTAAAGAATTTGGTATTCAGAAAGGAAAATATAGGAGCACATCGTCGTCAAAATATGAACGTCTTCCAGAGATGGTCTCAAGCAGTACAAAGCAAACTTATACACTGTGTTGTACTCATCAGGAGCATTGTACTCGTCATCTTGTTTCTTGTCAACGCCAAAGCTGATGTCTGAAACCTTTGCAACATCGTCTTCAGTCAAGGATATGCATGAACTGTTTAGTGTTACAGGAGTGTTTTGTTGGTGTGTATATTGCAGACGTGACTGCTAGTTCAGGTGCTCTGCTTCGTTAACTGCAGCAGTGTTTTGAAGACAATTAGTAAAAGCTAAAATGAGTGTTATCCTATCAACTACTAATACCATGTGCCTTAGTATGACGAGTACATACACTTACATGTATTACATGTATTCTTTAGATGGATAATAATAGATAACCATTTTACTCATTTTTCATATCTGAAGACATCTTAGAGGTTAAACTCTTTGCTACTCTCATGTATTACTAAATACTTACAGAAGAATGCGCCAGGAATTGCATGTTCAAGTACACACGAGCAAGCACTCCTGTTAACCGAAGGTTGTTCAGTGAACTAGCATATTCAAGTGGCCACAGTAGCAAGTGTACCACAAAGGTGATTGGTGGATGAGAAGTTGAACGAACACAAATATGAGAACTTATTGATATTTGCGCTAAACCAACTGATATGTTCCAATATTGCAAGTGCGGACAAGTTATTAATTATTGTAGTCATTTCACAAAGTAATGTTCATGTACGATGTTTGTGAATGCACAAAAGGAAGCATCTGGCATCTGTTTAGCGATGTAACAAGTGTATAGAATCATTAAGGAAGTGAAAAGCATCACCTGACCATCAGGACCAGTCTGTGTCCATCATATCTGGGTTTGGCCTATACTTCAGGAGGTCTTCCTCATTCGAATGCCCATCCTTCCCATTCGCCTCTGCATTTCCTGATTTCTCTCGAGCAGTGGCATTGTCAGCCGCATTGGTGAGCTTCTGGATTTGGTAATCTACCTTCTTGTCACTCGGACGAATCTACAAGAGCGCAGCAGAGCCATGGGTAGAAACCACATGCAGTTTCACTTCATTCTCCAGTACCAAAAGTATCATCAACTCACACATTGTAAAGTTGATAACAAAGCGCGCAAGTTGCCCTGTTTTCCAGTAGACCACCTCTTAATTTCAAAGTCTAAAGTGTCTCCAATTCTCTGTAATTCACAATGTACAAACAAACAAGTGGGCTGTTAGCATCCAAGCAAGTGTAGTTAAAGGACCAAGGCATGCTGTAATCATGGACTAAAAATGTGGTGAGATATGAAAGCTGAAAACAATTTTAGATAATAACAAATGTTGGTGAGATATGCTATAATCAAAGGTGAGCTGTTACTTGGTCTATTTCATCTCTGAAATGAACACCAGAGTGTAGACTGTTTTGAGTGTGGACATGGACTAAAGCAAGCATAATCAAGTTGATATGGATATGAAAAGCATATGTACTTACATCTCTCTCAGCCTGCTCCTTGTGAGCTTTTGCATATATCGTTCATTCTTCTCATCCCGAGATTTTCATCCGAGACCATCACGAATCAAAAAGTGCCACAGCGAAGAGCTGTCCACTTCGAGATTGAAACCTGCCTCTTCTTGTTCTGCCCTGCTTCACCTATAATATAACACAAAGTCAATAAATATATCCTACAACCCAACATAAAAAGGATAAATAAGAATTACCGTGCCCATCAAAGAATCTATAATGATAACAATCTACAACCCAACAAGCAGTAGAAAATAAACACAGTGATGCATGACAACAATCTACACCTATATGAAATCAAAATGCATGCATAAATTAGGAAGCATCAAATACAATAATGTTGGAAAGAGAAACTAATAAAAATTTTGAAGTGAAAACCACAGTGAGGCAGTGAGCAGATTTATTATAATCTCACAAAATAGAGGAAAACTTCAAACAACCCCAACCTTACATTTCAGTTTCCACCGATTAGGTAATACTCACTGGAATAAATAAGGAATCTTATCGGGCGTTCTAGAGGATATAAGAAACTGATAACAGTGTCATTCTCGTCTTCAAGAGGTTGCAGCGGCATATAGTCTGCAGAGATGATAGACACAGTTTGTACACAAATGATGAGATTACTCAGAAAAATATACATTTAGTGGGAGCCACCAGTACCGGGTCTGTCCTTTTTAAATTATCTAGCAGTGCAAGATCAACATTGAGGAAATGGCCAAACATATCTTCCAATGCTCGACAGTAAAGAACCTTTGTTTTCAGCAAATGTTGATAGCTTACGTGATGGAATGGACAAATATTAATTCGCAAATAACAAATAGAATAGCATCCATAGCATATACCTTCTTCGTAATTTAGATATTCGTAATTTAGATATTCAGTGACACAAATGGTCTTCATCATTGTCCAATTTTCACCGGTTCCTTGTAGTGTTGAAGGAAACATGATCTGAAAGCACCTTCAAATCAATAAGCATTTCACAAAAAAGAGTGCTTGCAAGAAATGAGAGTTCGCAAGTGCCACAAATATAGTATTGAAATAAAGTTTTAGTATTCACACTACAGGGAGACCAAAGACGAGACCAGATTCTTATGTATCATGCAACAAATTGTCCAGGAAAAAAGGTTAGCAACAGCCTACTTGCTTGATGAATGTTGTTTGTAGCATTTGAGCTACAGTATTGTGCTATTTCAAATAGATGAATTGCGCTTAAAGAAAAGGAAAGAAGAGATCATCTATTATTGAAGGAAGCAAAGATTCATCAAAACCATCCAAGCAAGTTAGTGGAACAGAAGTCTTCCGTTATAAGCTAATAAATCATGCAAAATGAATGCATATTTAGGTCAACTAAGTGGTGTTAGTTGCAAACCCTATATAGTCAAGGAAATATATAAGCCACAAATATAAAGTTCTATAAAAATCATTAATTACTTGTTAGAATTACCTGTAGCTTGACAATTCTCTAACAGAAATGGCATTGGACGACACAGTACTTACAAGAGGGAAATGCATTAGACAGAAGCATAGAACCGAACAGTACTCACAAGTGATGAAGCAGTTGAACATCTTCTCAAGCGCCATGGAGAGGTCCTCATAGCTGGAGTACATCTTGATGTCCACCATCTTGAGGTAGGGCGCGTCGTCCATGCTGACCTTCACGTACATGGTCTGAGTTGTGGACGCGGCGTCCTCTGCCGGTGCTTTTCTCCTCGAGGAGCTCGCGGTGAGGGTGTTCTTTCGGTAGTTCTACACGGGTGGCCATCCCACCACCTGCGCTCTGCACAAATCAACATCACCGCATCAGTCAGCTCAGCCCGCAATGACATACAAGTCCAACTCTGGGCAGAAACGGTAAGGCGTGCCTGCGGCGAATATCAAAGCGGGGTCTTACTTGGCGGCCGGCGGCGCGGCGGTGAAGGCCTGCTTGTCGTCGGTAGCCCAGGCAGCGACGGGGCGCTAGGCGGGGCCTGGGAAGGCGCGTTTGGCGGAGACACCAGCGGGCACCTTGGGGCGGTCGGCAGCGGGCCGAGGGTGAGCGAGCAGTATCAGCGCCTGTTGTCCAGTTGGATGTCTAGGCTCTCGAGGTCGACCTTGTTAGCACACAGGTAGGACTCGTTCTTCCCCAACGACGACAACACGCCGCCGGCGCTCGACGCCATCGCGGCCCGAGACCGACTTCCGCCACCGCCGCCGGCTCGTCCTCCTCGTCCACCACGTTGTAATATGGGGGTCAAAAGGGGCCTGGCACCAAGAGGGCGCATCAGGAGGAAGGGGCCCATTTTGTGGCGAGTCGATGCTGCATTGCTGCCACAAGAGAACAGAAATCAGAGATCGTACGGACAAGAGGCAGAGAAGTCTCCTGAAGAAAAAGGAATGGAAATGCTATTAAACCAAAAAAGAACCTTGGATCGTGCATAAACAGGTCGACCATAGAGATGCTGGATGCCCAGGACTTTACGGTCGATCATGCCAACCGCATTGCATCCTGGGCTGGTGTCACCTCTTACTCCACATTTCACCTAAGTAAGAAAGATTGCGAATTCGAAGCTCATCAGT
Source organism: Zea mays (assembly GCF_902167145.1). Classification (NCBI taxonomy): domain Eukaryota; kingdom Viridiplantae; phylum Streptophyta; class Magnoliopsida; order Poales; family Poaceae; genus Zea; species Zea mays. Next base: position 148,531,264 of record NC_050096.1, on the reverse strand, counting down.
AATAAAACCTCTTAGCATAAAGAAATGATGAAGTAGAACCTACAAAGAAATGCTTCTCTGTGGAGCCAAGAGCTGATGTCTGGTACTCCCAGTCAGGAACATAGGTACCGTACAACAGGGACTTGTATGTGATCGCCACGACTGCGCCTACGAACAAAATGGCTCGTGATCCTTCCCATAGTGCAAAAAGGGGAGTACTTTTGGTCTAACTAAACTCACAGCTGGTAGCGGTATCGCTTGAGCAAATCGTATCCATACTCTACATCTTCATCTCCTCTGATCCAAATCAAACAGAGGACGGTCAGCAGATAAGCTATTGCAATTATCTGCAATCAAGAATGCGAGGCATCAGTTTTACATACATACTTACCAAACACCAGTTTTATCTTGTCCATGGACAAAATACATAGCTCATAACAGAAACACGCATTACATATACCTGCAGTACACCCATCAGCCTTATTTCTTGAAGATCAACCCCAAAACTTAGACTGCGAACACCATGAAAGAATCCACCTGCGCAGCGCGTAGCGCAGCAAAAAAAGGCATCAAACACATTTTCATTTCCACGAGCGTACTTTTGGTTAGTTGAAGAAACATAGCTCAGCTGCCATCACACCTTGTAGAATTGAAGCATAATTGCAGCATCATTAGAAAATAATATACTTATCACTCAAAGTGCTGCTAGCAATGTGTCGAAATGTGTTCTAAGATTGTTTCGAGGTTTCGCCATCAGATACTACAAAGAAAAATATAGAGATGCAATTCAACAACACAATAATAGAAAACAATGGTCAAAACCATTACAGGATGTTAAGGACTCAGATACAGAGATGTCTGTGCATCAGTCGCTCGACAGAAGCCGACCTCGGATCAAGTGCTGGATTATGCATTAGTTTATCTTCACTATCCAAAATCAAATCACGGAGCACAAAAAACAACTAAAATCAAATTACGGATCAGGGAAAAACAACGAAACAAGATTGGAGGGGGCCTGTAGTTATTCAGTGGTGGCAATAGGGTACCTCGCCCTTGGAGGACGGCGCAAACTTGAAGCACAAAAAACAACTAAAATCAAATTACAGATCAGGGAAAAACAACGAAACATGATTGGAGGGGGCCTGTAGTTATTCAGTGGTGGCAATAGGGTACCTCGCCCTTGGTGGACGGCGCAGACTTGAAGCAGCGAAGCGCGGCGTCCTCGAGCACGAAGTAGCGCTTGCGCGAGTACTGCATCCCAAATAGGTTGGATTGCGAGTACTGCATCTAAAATCAAATTACGGATCAGGGAAAAACAACGAAACAAATTAATAGCAATTTGTATTTCCTCTGTGAACGCCTACTTCAGTTGGACAGGCATACACTATCTGAATATCTTATAGCCAACAGGAACCGACCAGCACTCCTAAAACAGAGAAGAAATACAAATTGCTATTAATTTTGCCAAATGGATAGTGCATGTAATGATGTTCTTCAACGAAACATGAAGACTCAAAAGGCTCACTTGAGATAAACAAGCATCAGAGGTCCTCAAATCCAGGTAAGCACCACTTGGTTATATGCAGCTCTAAGGATTAAGCATTAACTGCGTCTATGTGATAAACAAAAGCTAGCAGACCTGCACAAATATTTCCCAAAACAGGTCGGTCACATCTCACATAATCCCAGCCTAAATCCTCAAGTTATAAAAAAGTGGGCAACAGTACAGGCAATTTATGGGTTTAAAAATTGACAGATGCCAACTGTTGCTTTGATCAGGATGGATACACAGAGATGTGTTGTCAAGCACAAGAGCGCGCGTGGAGCATGGGTCGAAAGCGAAAGGGACAATGTGCCGTTGATTTAGACTCTAGTGTTCTTACCTGTTAAACACCATAGCCAGGGTGTCAAAGTTCGCTGGGTCCTCCAAGAAGGCCTTGAGCTCGGCGACGCGGCGTACAGATGGGAACCGGACGGCCCGGGCTCGCGTCATCCCGTCCTTGAGCACGACGCTGGAGGCCCCACCAGACTCGGCAATGGCCTTGCATCCACGGTTGGTGCTGGCGACGAGGCAGCCCTCGGTGGTGGCCATTGGTACGTAGAGCCGGTGGCCATCGAGAAGGAGCGGGCCGGCGACGCCCACGGGAAGCTGCACGAACCCCACCGGCAGCTCGCAGCACAGGCCGAGGATGGACGCGTACTCGAACCCATCGAGTGGGAGCCCGTCCATCTCCCTCCCGGTGATCTTGCGCAGCACCTCCCGCCTGATCCCGGCGGCCCGGCGGCAATCTCCCAGCCTAGTCTCCAGCACGTAGGACGGGATCTTCCCTGCCACGACGACGGCCACGATCTCCTCGTCCTCCTCCGGCATTTTCTCCGGCACGGCGGGGGGGCTCCCCAGCAGCGCACACGGGGCCGCCGGTGCGGGCGGCGGCGGCGCCCGCGCCTGTCCATGGCGGGAGTCGATGATGAAGTCCTCCTCGTCGTCGCTGTTGGAGACGATGGACTGCATGAAGGCGATCCCGAAGAAGCTGAGGAGGTAGATGAGCGATGCCACGAGGCCGCAGATGGCGAAGATCTCGGTGAGGGAGACCACGTGGAGCGGCGTGGAGGCGCGGATCTTCTCCCGCCACCGCCGCATCAGGTACACCAGCGGCGCGGCGAACAGCGCCGAGAAGATGAGGTTCGTGTGCCAGATTGGCAGCGGTAGCGCGTCCCCCGCCTGCACACGCACCCGCTGCCCCTCGCCGCCGGTCGCCTGCTGGCGCCGTGGGGCGCTCCCGTGCGGCGGCAGAACCCTGCGACGGACCTCCATAGCCATAGGGTGCGTCGGGCTTGCTCGTCGGCGCTCAACCGCACGGCGGCAAGGAGGAGGAGCGGAGTAGTGGCCCAGGGTTTGGGGATTTGATTTGGGAGGAGGATCGATCTCGACCCGTGGAGGGGGGAGGCGGGGCGACGGTGGCTCACGCGGGGTGGGGGAGGGGGAGGTGGGGGGACGAACGTGGGCGTGGGCGGGCGGACGGTGTAGATTTACGGAAGCGAGGGGACGATGCAGATTCACCGAAGGCAGAACCAGGGGAGGCAGCCTACCCCTTACAGCCTTAATAGTAGTAAATATTTCTCATGATCCTCAATTATTCTGATTCACTTTATCTACTAGCGTAAGAACGTGAAAGGCTCTAGAAACTTTTTTTGTTTATGACGTGCATTTATTAGAGTTTAAACTACAAAAGATTTAAATAATTCGTATTCACCTCAATTTTATATTCAGATATTAACGTCGGTCCGAATTAAAGTGACACTAGCCACAAAACCTAATTTAAGTTCTAGGGTTACGATTTGGACGAAAAGCAAATAGACCAGATTCGATTTCAAGGATTAGAGTTTGGGCAAGACGTCGATGGCTCAACCCGAACGATATTGGATTTGAAATTTTAATAGACATTCGATTTAGTTGAACCTAAACGAATTTCGTCGTTATCTGAACATTCGGCTAGTAATCAATTCAAGTAATAATTTTACGTCCTATTTTTCTTGGATATGGAACGTGGTCGAGTTTATAAAATTAACCCCTTTTTTAAACTACACCAATAGACTAGATCGATCCGAACATCATAGACTCGACATCTAAAATACTCATTATTTCGTGATTAATTCCATGCTCATTGTCGAATGGGAAATAAACACCTAGGGTGTTACAAAAACCAAGTTGTTATGAGTAGAGGTGGAGAGGAGAAGAGAACACTTCGCTTGATTGTTCCTTGGATATGTGTATTAAACTTAGGAACAATAATACAAGTAAAATATGACAACTCTTGGAAGACAACAATCGCAATAAAGAAATGCACAAGAGACACGGCGATTTTATCTCGTGGTTCGGCCAATGCGTACTCCATGTTGTGGTGACCTTCTTTGGTCAAGGGTTGCACTAAACCCCTCTCAAGGGATCCAAAGATCAAATTTGAGTACCACGGTTTTCTTCCTTATATCAAAATCCCTTTGTGAGGAATCTCCACAAGTTGGAGTCTCTCACGCCTTGCACAAATGATCCCAATTAAAGCACAAGAGTAAGGAGAGAGTAGAAACACACACAAGAACTTAAGTGTCGGCGTTTCGAGACCGGGGGGTCCCCGAGCCGACGAGTGAGTTTGCTGCGTGCCCCAGCCCAGATGGGTCGAGCGCGTGGGCGAGCGCGAAGGGGGGAGAGGCGAGGCGGCCGGAGACGGGCGTGAGAGAGGTGGAAGTCCCGCGGCCTTCGTGTTCGTCCCGCGCCCAGGTCGGGTGCGCTTGCAGTAGGGGGGTTACAAGCGTCCACGCGGGTGAGGGAAGCGAGCGGCCCCAAGAGAGCGCCTGTCCCGTCCTCGGTCCCGCGCGGCCAACCTTCTCTAAGAAGGCCCTGGTCCTTCCTTTTATAGTCGTAAGGAGAGGATCCAGGTGTACAATGGGGGGTAGCAGAGTGCTACGTGTCTAGCGGAGAGAGAGAGCTAGCGCCCTGGGTACATGCCAATGTGGCAGCCGGAGAGGTCTTGGCACCTTGCTGGCGTGATGTCGTGGCTGTTGGAGGAGCGACGGAGCCTCGCGGAGGGACAGCTGTTGGAGCGGTCGAGTCCTTGCTGACGTTGCCCTGCTTCCGTAAGAGAGCTGAGAGCCGCCGTCGTCATAGAGCTTGTGGGGCGCCATCATTGCCCATCTGGCGGAGCTGGCCAGATGGGACGCCGGTCTTGTTCTCCGCGACCCAAGTCGGCTCGGGGTAGGATGATGATGGCGCTTCCCGTTGACGTGGCGGACCTGTGCCCTAGGTCGGGCGACGTGGGAGCTCCTCCGAAGCCGAGGTCGAGTCTGTCTTCCGTGGCCGAGGCCGAGCCCGAGCCTCCGGGTCGGGCGAGGCGGAGATCGTTCGGCCGAGGCCAGGGCGGAGCCCGAGCCCTGGGGTCGGGCGAGGCGGAGATCGTTCGGCCGAGGCCAGGGCGGAGTCCGAGCCCTGGGGTCGGGCGAGGCGGAGTTTCGTCGTCTTCTGGGGCTGAGCCCGAGATTGAACCCTGGGGTCGGGCGGAGCGGAGTTCGTCGTCTTCCGGGTCTTAGCCCGAGTCCGAGCCCTGGGGTCGGGCGGAGCGGAGTTCGCCGTCTTCCGGGTCTTAGCCCGAGTCCGAGCCCTGGGGTCGGGCGGAGCGGAGTTCGCCGTCTTCCGGGTCTTAGCCCGAGTCCGAGCCCTGGGGTCGGGCGGAGCGGAGTTCGCCGTCTTCCGGGTCTTAGCCCGAGTCCGAGCCCTGGGGTCGGGCGGAGCGGAGTTCGCCGTCTTCCGGGTCTTAGCCTGAGTCCGAGCCCTGGGGTCGGGCGGAGCGGAGTTTCCCATGGCGCCTTTGGCAGGGCCTGACTGCCTGTCAGACTCACTCTGTCGAGTGGCACTGCAGTCGGAGTGGCGCAGGCGGCGCTGTCCTTCTGTCAGACTGGTCAGTGGGGCGGCGGAGTGACGGCGGTCACTTCGGCTCTGCCGGGGCGCGCGTCAGGATAGAGGTGTCAGGCCACCTTTGTGTTAAATGCTCCTGCAACTTGGTCAGTCGGTGCGGCGATTTAGTCAGGGTTGCTTCTAAGCGAAGCCAAGGCCTCGGGCGAGCCGGAGGTGTGTCCGCCGTTAAAAGGGGGGCCTCGGGCGAGACGGAAGTCTCTCGAGGTCGGCTGCCCTTGGCCGAGGCTAGGCTCGGACGAAGCGTGATCGAGTCACTCGTGTGGACTTGATCCCTGACTCAATCGTACCCATCAGGCCTTTGCAGCTTTATGCTGATGGGGGTTACCAGCTGAGAATTAGGCGTCTTGAGGGTACCCCTAATTATGGTCCTCGACAGTAGCCCCCGAGCCTCGAAGGGAGTGTTAGCACTCGCTTGGAGGCTTTCGTCGCACTTTTTTGCAAGGGGACCAGCCTTTCTCGGTTGCATTTCGTTCCGGTGGGTGCGCGCGAGCGCACCCGCCGGGTGTAGCCCCCGAGGCCTCGGAGGAGTGGTTTCACTCCTTCGAGGTCTTAATGCCTTGCGTAATGCTTCGGCTGGTCTGGTTGTTCCCTCATGCAAACTGGCCGTAGCCCGGGTGCACGGTCGAGGCCCAAGCTCTCGGGCTGGTATGTTGACGCTGTCAACGGTTCGGCCGGAGCCGGGTTTGCGAGAGCAGCCCCCGAGCCTCCGCACAGGGCGAGAGGACGATCAGGGACAGACTCGACTTTTTACATACGCCCCTACGTCGCCTTTCCGCAAGGAGGAGGGGGGAGTGCGCCATGTTACCCTCGATGGGCACCGAACATGGTGTCTCCGGTGAGCTGCAAGCGGGTAATCCGAGTGGACGTCCGTGCCCCGTTCGTTAGGGGTCGGCTAGGGGCCCAGAGGCACGCCCAAAAGTACCTGCGGGTGATTTGCCGGACCCGGTCCCCTGGCGACAGGGTCCGAGGGCTCGATGCCTCCCTCCGATGGGATTCCGTTACAAGATCGTTCCCGCTGGTCTCGGAAATGTCCTAGGGTACCTCGGGAGCGCAGCCCGAGCCTCGGTTATGTATCGAACGTACCCCTGGTCATCCCTCGCTCGGCGTCTGAGGCGACTGTGAACCCTTCGGGGGCCAGCCTTCGAACCCCTGATCAGTAATGGGCGCGGAGCCCGAGTAGTCTGAGGCAGCCATGGAGCCCTTCGGGGGGCTGGCCTTCGAACCCCTGACCAGTAGTGGGTGTCGGGCCCACGCAATCTGAGGCGACTGTTGAACCCCTCGGAGGGCCAGTCTTCGAACCTCTGATCAGTAGGGGGGGCTCGGAGCCCGGTTCCTTCGCGGAGAAGGATCCTTTTCGAGGTATCCCCTTTTCCCGGTCCCTGTTGCAAGAGATGGAGAAAGAGGAAAAAGGATACGAAATCGAACGACGTGGCGTACCTTTTTTGACGCGGTTATTACGGCGAAGGTGAAGCGTCGTCCGCTTCTCCCGCCAGAAGCGACGCCTGTCCCGCCGCGGAGTTAATGCGACGGGGCGAGTGGTTGGCGGGGCGGCCGTTGCGCGTGCGCGATCCGTTCGAGGAACGGGTCACGGGTGCACCGTCATCACGCCGTGGGAGGAGGCTCCCTCGCTGTCCCCGGACGGGACATGAGCCTGGCTGACGACGTGACTGCTGCTCCCGCCCGCCTGCCACCGTCATTACTGCCGGCCCACTTTCGGCCGCATTGACCGTCGTGCCAGGCTGGCGCCGCTGGGTCGTGCGCTGGTCGCCTCGAGTCGCGGCATAGGCTCCGCAACCGAAGAGGCGCGACAGTGGCACAAGTGGTGGCGCGGTTGGTTGCATGCAGCAACTGGCGCGCTGGTTGCGCGACGCGTGGGCCTGGGCCTCCAAGCTGGCGTGTCAGAAGTCGGAGAAGCGCGTCCACCTGGCGCGGTTGCATGCCGCCTGCATGGCTGCCCGCCCCTTCCACCCGTTGGTCTGGGCAAAAGTGGGGGGTTGCTTGTAACCGCTGGGCGGTTGTGCGCACCACGCGCGGCGGTTTGGCTTCTTCTGCTCTGAGCCGGTTTGCATGACATGCGGGACCCAGCCCCCGAGTCGCAGGGGAGGGCCTTGGAGCGTGTTGGAGAAGACTCAGCCCGTGGCGTCTGGGGGCGCACATAGGGAGAGTTGCCTTTAAAAGGGAGGGAGACTCCTTTCAGAAGGCAACCATGTCTTCTTCCTCCCTTATGCGTCGTGTCTTTCCATCTTCCAAGCCCCCGGATGGGGGGTATCCGCCGCCTTTCCGCCTCCTCGTTGGAGGAACGCAACTCCATGGGAGTTGGTACCTCTCAGCCATCGTTCGGCTTCAAGGATTTTCATCACGCAGCCCGGCTGCACCCCTCCACCGGCGATCGCCCGAGATGGCGACCTCCGGCTTGATGGTGGGGGAAAGCGAGCCGGGCTGCGGCCTCTGCCCCTCCCTCAGCCTCAAGGATTTTCATCACCAAGGCTGGGGAGGGGAGAGTGCCGAGTTGGGGTCGGCCCCTGCGCGGGCGGTGCCGGCTGGGGATGGCCTTGGCGATCCCGGCCGACGGTGTAGTCGTCGTAATCAGAACGGGCGGCGGCGGGCCGCTCGTCAGTCTTCTGTTGCTCCGCAGGCCTTCCCCCTCGGAGTGGGGTTGTTCGTACCTGCGGAGGGGGGAACCGGAGTTCCGTTTGTAATGGCACTTCGAATGCCAGTGGTTTTGTTCATTGTGGCTGTCGAGGCCTGAACATGTATGTAATTTCGGCACGGAGCCGTGTTTTTTCCTCATTTTCGAGCAATAAGTCTCGCCTGTTGATTATCTGAACCGCTTCACCAAGCATGAGTCGCCCCGTGTCAAGGTGACGAGTGAGGTATCTGTATCCCGGAGGCGTAGGAATCCCTCGGCTCGATCGGCCTTATTGTCTGAGGCTCCTTGAGCTTAGTTAAAGAGACCCCTCGGCCGCTCTTCGATGAGCCGAGGCCAGGGGTAGCGATATCAGTACGAACAGAGGCGGAGTTGGCTCGAGAATGGGAACCTGGTCGGCCGGAGCCTAGCCGGGTTGTCCGTCAGCGGAGCCGACGCCGGAGTCGATCAGCCGAGGCCTCGGGTCGGGCCGGCGCCCTTGGAAGATGCTTGGCCGAGGCCTCAGGGGTAACCGGCCGAGCCGCCTGCTCGGGCCGGATTCCCGGAGAAGTCCCTGGACCGCGTCGCCGTCCGAGGCTGGGTCGGACCTCGCTGAAGGCGTCGTCGATGCCGAGGGTGCTTCGGCTCCCTTCAGCGTGAAGACCCGAGCCTACAGGATCAAATCGTCTTGTAGCGTGTGCCTTCTGCGGCCGCGAGGCCAGAAAAACACACCCTCGCTGCGCTTGTGAAGCTGCATCTTTTTTCCTCTTGTTTCGAGCATCTGGACTTTCCGTCGGTAACGGGGATGTTTGCGCGAGCGAGAGTTGCTTCTCGCGGAAGGTGATGAGTGAGGTATCCGTATCCCGGAGGCGTGGGAGTCCCTCGGCTCGGTCGGCCTTGCCGCTTACGCGTACTTTCACCCGTCCATGAGGCCCTGTCCCCGACTTAGTCGAGAAAGCTTGAGGGACCACTTTGGCAGAAGAGCTTCCGAACGTGAAAACTTGTTCGGTCCACGGAGTCGCTTTATCCGAACGCGAGTTACTTATCGCAGAAGGTGATGAGTGAGGTATCCGTATCCCGGAGGCGTAGGAGTCCCTCGGCTCGGTCAGCCTTGGCTGCTTACGTGTACTCCGTCGTTTCCAGGATCCGCTTTCCGAAGTAGTCAAGAAGCACGAAAGAAATTCTGCTAAAAAGAGATCCTTTTTCGAGGAAAAATTCGACGCAGAGGGGGTCTCCCCCCTTTTAGCCCTTGAGGGAGGGTCGGGCTTTGCCGAGGCGAGGCCGACCCTTCCTTGACGACTAAACTTTGCGTTGGTGCGAGGTATATGAATAACTTGAAAACATCTTAAGGGTAGAAGCGACGTAGCTGTTTGATGTTCCAAGCGTTGCCGTAGATCTCGCCTTGATTGTTGGCCAGCTTGTATGTTCCGGGCTTCAGACTTTGGCGATGACGAATGGCCCCTCCCAGGGGGGCGTGAGCTTGTGCCTCCCTCGGGCGTCTTGCCGCAGCCGAAGCACCAGATCGCCCACCCGGAGGTCTCGGGACCGGACCCCTCGGGCGTGGTAGCGTCGCAGGGACTGCTGGTACCGCGCCGAGTGTAGTAAGGCCCTGTCCCGAGCCTCTTCCAGCTGGTCCAGCGATTCTTCTCGGCTAGCTTGGTTGCTTTGATCGTTGTAGGCCCTCATCCTCGGGGAGCCGTATTCCAGGTCGGTGGGCAAGATGGCCTGGCCCCGTAGACCAGGAAGAACGGCGTGAAACCCGTGGCACGACTCGGCGTCGTCCTTAGGCTCCAGACCACCGAGGGGAGTTCCTTCATCCATCGCTTGCCGAACTTGTTGAGGCCGTTGTAGATCCGAGGCTTGAGCCCTTGTAGAATCATGCCGTTGGCACGCTCTACTTGCCCATTCGACATGGGATGAGCCACGGCGGCCCAGTCCACCCGGATGTGGTGATCCTCGCAAAAATCCAAGAATTTTTTGCCGGTGAACTGGGTACCGTTGTCGGTGATGATGGAGTTTGGGACCCCGAAGCGATGGATGATGTTGGTGAAGAACGCCACCGCCTGCTCGGACCTGATGCTGTTCAGGGGTCGGACCTCGATCCACTTGGAGAATTTGTCGATGGCGACCAGCAGGTGCGTGTAGCCCCCGGGCGCCTTCTGCAAGGGACCGACGAGGTCCAGACCCCATACGGCAAAGGGCCAGGTGATGGGAATGGTCTGCAGAGCCTGAGCGGGCAGGTGGGTCTGCTTTGCATAGAATTGGCACCCTTCGCAGGTGCGGACAATTCTAGTGGCGTCAGCCACCGCCGTTGGCCAGTAGAAGCCTTGCCGGAAAGCATTCCCGACAAGGGCTCGGGGCGCCGCGTGATGGCCGCAAGCCCCCGAGTGTATTTCTTGCAGTAGTTCCTGTCCTTCGGCGATGGAGATGCATCGCTGGAGGATGCCCGAGGGGCTGCGATGGTAGAGCTCCTCTTCATCGCCCAGCAAGACGAACGACTTCGCGCGCCGCGCTACCCGCCGAGCCTCGGCTTGGTCGGGGGGTAGCTCTCCTCGGCTGAGATATTGCAGGTACGGGGCCTGCCAATCTCGATCAGGCGTGGCCCCGCTCTGCTCCTCCTCGACGTCTAGTGTCTCGCCCTCGGGGGCCGAGGGTACCTCGGACTGAGCCGAGGGTGCCTCGGGCTGCGCCGAGGGCGCCTCGGGCTGTGTCGAGGGTGCCTCGGGCTCGGGAGCGTCGTCGATCTTGACGGAGGGTTGATGCAGATCCCGGGAGAAGACGTCCGGGGGAACCGTTGTTCGCCCCGAGGCTATTTTAGCCAGCTCGTCCGCAGTCTCGTTGAAGCGCCGAGCGATGTGGCTGAGCTCGAGCCCGTAGAACTTGTCTTCCAGGCGTCGAACCTCATCGCAGTAGGCCTCCATCTTCGGGTCACGGCAGTGAGAATTCTTCATGACTTGGTCAATGACGAGCTGCGAGTCACCGCGAGCGTCGAGGCGTCTGACCCCCAGCTCGATGGCGATCCGCAACCCGTTGACCAGAGCCTCGTACTCAGCCACATTGTTGGACGCCGGAAAATGGAGGCGTAGCACGTAGCGTAGGTGCTTCCCGAGGGGCGAGATGAAGAGCAGGCCCGCGCCGGCTCCCGTCTTCATCAGCGACCCGTCGAAAAACATGGTCCAGAGCTCCGGTTGGATCGGAGCCGTCGGCAGCTGGGTGTCGACCCATTCGGCCACAAAGTCCGCCAACACCTGGGACTTGATGGCCTTCCGAGGGGCGAACGAGATTGCTTCGCCCATGATTTCCACCGCCCACTTTGCGATCCTGCCGGAGGCCTCTCGGCACTGGATGATCTCCCCCAGGGGGAAGGATGACACCACAGTTACCGGATGAGACTCGAAGTAGTGTCGTAACTTCCGTCTTGTCAGGATCACAGCATACAGCAGCTTCTGAACTTGTGGGTAGCGGATCTTGGTTTCGGACAGTACTTCGCTAACGAAGTAGACTGGCCTCTGAACGGGCAATGCATGCCCTTCCTCTTGCCTCTCGACCACAATCGCGGCGCTAACCACCTGAGTGGTCGCGGCGACGTAGACCAAAAGGGCTTCTCCATCAGCTGGGGGCACCAAGACAGGCGCCTTTGTAAGGAGCGCCTTCAGGTTCCCGAGGGCTTCCTCGGCCTCAGGGGTCCAAGCGAAACACTCGGCATTCCTTAAGAGGCGGTACAAAGGCAGACCTCTTTCGCCGAGGCGTGAGATGAAGCGGCTCAGGGCCGCGAGGCATCCCATGACCCTCTGTACGCCTTTTAAGTCCTTGATGGGTCCCATGCTGGTGATGGCTGCGATCTTCTCAGGGTTGGCTTCGATGCCTCGCTCGGAGACGATGAACCCCAGGAGCATGCCCCGGGGCACCCCGAAGACACACTTCTCAGGATTGAGCTTGACTCCTTTCGCCTTGAGACATCGGAATGTCGCTTCAAGGTCGGAGAGGAGGTCGGAGGCCTTCCTTGTCTTGACTACGATGTCATCGACGTAGGCCTCGACTGTGCGTCCGATGTGTTCGCCGAACACATGGTTCATGCACCGCTGGTACGTCGCGCCCGCATTCCTCAAACCGAACGGCATGGTGACATAGCAGTACATGCCGAACGGCGTGATAAAAGAAGTCGCGAGCTGGTCGGACTCTTTCATCCGGATTTGGTGATACCCTGAGTAGGCATTGAGGAAGGACAGGGTTTCGCACCCAGCAGTGGAATCCACGATTTGATCGATGCGAGGCAGAGGGTAGGGAACCTTCGGACATGCTTTGTTGAGACCAGTGTAGTCTACGCACATCCGCCATTTCCCCCCTTTCTTCCTCACAAGCACAGGGTTGGCAAGCCATTCGGGATGGAATACCTGTTTGATGAACCCTGCCGCCATTAGCTTGTGGATCTCTTCGCCGATCACTCTGCGCTTCTCCTCGTCGAATCGGCTCAGAGGCTGCCTGACGGGTCGGGCTCCGGCCCGGATATCCAGCGAGTGCTCGGCGACATCCCTCGGTATGCCGGGCATGTCCGAGGGACTCCACGCAAAGACGTCGGCGTTTGCGCGGAGAAAGTCGACGAGCACTGCTTCCTATTTGGGGTCGAGCCCGGAACCGATCCGGATCTGCTTGGAGGTGTCTCCACTGGGGTCGAGTGGGACGGCCTTAACCGTCTCCGCTGGCTCGAAGTTGCCGGCATGGCGCTTCACATCTGGCACCTCCTTGGAGAGGTTCTCCAGGTCGGCGATGAGGGCCTCGGACTCGGCGAGGGCCTCGGCGTACTCCACGCACTCCACGTCGCATTCGAACGCGTGTTTGTACGTGGGGCCGACAGTGATGACCCCGTTGGGGCCCGGCATCTTGAGCTTCAGGTAGGTGTAGTTGGGGACGGCCATGAACTTCGCGTAGCATGGCCTCCCCAGTACAGCGTGGTAGGTTCCTCGGAACCCGACCACCTCGAACGTCAAGGTCTCCCTTCGGAAGTTGGAGGGCATCCCGAAGCAGACGGGGAGGTCGAGTCGTCCGAGGGGCTGGACGCGCTTCCCAGGGATGATCCCGTGGAAGGGCGCAGCGCCTGCTCGGACGGAGGACAGATCGACGCGCAGGAGCTTGAGGGTCTCGGCGTAGATGATGTTGAGGCAGCTGCCCCCATCCATCAGGACCTTGGTGAGCCTAACGTTGCCGACGACGGGGTCGACGACGAGCGGGTATTTTCCCGGGCTCGGCACATGGTCGGGGTGGTCGGCCTGGTCGAAGGTGATGGGCTTGTCGGACCAGTCTAGGTAGACTGGCGCCGCCACCTTCACCAAGCAGACCTCCCGGCGCTCTTGCTTGCGATGCCGAGCCGAGACATTCGCCGCATGCCCTCCGTAGATCATGAAGCAGTCGCGGACCTCGGGGAACTCTCCTGCTTGGTGATCTTCGTTCTTGTCGTCGTCGCGGGCCCTGCCACCCTCGGCGGGTGGCCCGGCCCTGTGGAAGTGGCGCCGAAGCATGACGCACTCCTCGAGAGTGTGCTTGACGGGCCCCTGATGGTAGGGGCACGGCTCCTTGAGCATCTTGTCGAAAAGGTTTGCACCTCCGGGGGGCTTCCGAGGGTTCTTGTACTCGGTGGCGGCGACAAGGTCCGCGTCGGCGGCGTCGCGTTTCGATTGCGACTTCTTCTTGCCTTTCTTCTTGGCGCCGCGCGGAGTAGACGCCTCGGGAGCCTCTTCCGATGGGCGGCCCTAGGGCCGCTTGTCCTTTCGGAAGATAGCCTCGACCGCCTCCTGGCCAGAGGCGAACTTGGTGGCGATGTCCATCAGCTCACTCGCCCTGGTGGGGGTCTTGCGACCCAGCTTGCTCACCAGGTCGCGGCAGGTGGTGCCAGCGAGGAACGCGCCGATGACATCCGAGTCGGTGATGTTGGGCAGCTCGGTGCGCTGCTTCGAGAATCGCCGGATGTAGTCCCGGAGCGACTCCCCCGGCTGTTGCCGGCAGCTTCGAAGGTCCCAGGAATTCCCGGGGCGCATGTATGTGCCCTGGAAATTGCCAGCGAAGGCTTGGACCAAGTCGCCCCAGTTGGAGATCTGCCCCGGAGGCAGGTGCTCCAACCAGGCGCGAGCAGTGTCGGAGAGGAACAGGGGGAGGTTACGGATGATGAGGTTGTCGTCGTCTGTCCCACCCAGTTGGCAGGCAAGGCGGTAGTCCGCGAGCCACAGTTCCGGTCTCGTTTCCCCCGAGTACTTCGTGATAGTAGTCGGGGGTCGGAACCGGGTCGGGAATGGCGCCCGTCGGATGGCCCGACTGAAGGCCTGCGGACCGGGTGGTTCGGGCGAGGGACTCCGATCCTCCCCGCTGTCGTAGCGCCCCCCATGCCTGGGGTGGTAGCCTCGGCGCACCCTTTCGTCGAGGTGGGCCCGACGGTCACGTCGATGGTGCTCGTTGCCGAGGTGGCCCGGGGCCGCAGGCGCGGTGTTGCGCGTGCGCCCGGTGTAGGCCGAGGCTTCCCGCATGAATCGGAAAGTCACGGCATGAGGTTCCGAGGGGTATCCCTGCCTTCGGGAGGCAGTGCTCTCGGCCCATCGGGCCGCAGCGCCTTCCAGGAGATTCTTGAGCTCTCCCTGGATTCGCCGACCCTCGGTGGTTGATGGCTCCGGCATCGCGCGGAGGAGCATCGCTGCGGCTGCCAGATTCTGGCCAACCCCGCTGGATGCGGGCGGCGGCCTGACCCTGACATCGTTGGCGACGCGGTGCTGGAGACCTTGGGGCAGGTGACGTATTTCTCTGGCCGGGGGTTGGCCCGCCCATACCTGCCCGACGTCCCGACGGATCGGCTCAAGCGCTCCTGTTCCCTCGTTGAGCCTGGCCTGCGCCTCGCGGACTTGCTCGAGTTGTGGGTCGTAACCCCCCGCCGGAGCGAGGACCACAGCTAGCTCCCGCGGGATGTCGGCGCGAGGCACCGGCCTAGGAAGATCACCGTCCTCCGGCATGCCGAGATGGTTGCCTTCGGAGGGATCCCATAGCTTGATGTGGAAACATTCGCGGCTTGGGCCGCAGCCCTCGTCGTCTAGGCTGCGGCTTCCGTCGGAACAGTCGGAGAGGCAGTAGTCACATGCGGTCATGAAGTCCCGCATGGCACTGGGGTTGCCAAGTCCGGAGAAATCCCAACAGATGCTGGGATCGTCATCTTCCTCGGACCCAGAGGGCCCATAGGTTGAGACGTCCGTCAACCGGTCCCAAGGCGACCGCATACGAAACCCCAGTGGGGTTGCACTCGCCTCGATGAGAGCGCCCGCCAAAGCGAGGTCGCTTGGCGGGTTGAGGCCGAGTCGAAATGACGTAAGATGGGAGTTAGTCGGTACCTTTTGGTCGACGAGGAGCGACGTAGTCACATCGGGGACTGGTTGCACCGTCATCCCAGGTGCGAGGGCGACGTCCTGCAGGCTTTCCGCGAGCGCGCTGGCGTCGTCTTCTTGCTCGGGGTCAGCGTGTCGCGGGGGACGGCGCTTGCCTTCGTCTCGAACGCGAGGTCGACGTCCGGCGTGCCTTCCGTCGGGGCGTCGGGGGCGTCGATTCGCTCGACGGCCAACGAAGCGCGGCCTCCCGCTTGGCCTTGATGGCCCCGCCTCCTCCTCCGTTGGCGGGGGAGAGAACGGAGCGAGCTCGAATGTTGTTCTTCCACCACGCGGGGAAGGTGTCGTCGATTCCGCCGCCGGCGGGCGGGTTGTCGGCCGCCATTGTCGTTGTCGCGCGGCGGTGGAAGAAGTATCATGTCGTAGCTGCCGTCGAAGGACATGAACTCAAGACTCCCGAAACGAAGCACCGTCCCGGGCCGGAGAGGTTGCTGTAGACTGCCCATCTGGAGCTTGACGGGGAGCTGTTCGTCAGCACGCAGCAGGCCCCTACCTGGCGCGCCAACTGTCGGCGTTTCGAGACCGGGGGGTCCCCGAGCCGACGAGTGAGTGTGCTGCGTGCCCCAGCCCAGATGGGTCGAGCGCGTGGGCGAGCGCGAAGGGGGGAGTGAAAGGGAATTAGGCTTACACCTAGTCCCTAATTAATTTTGGTGGTTGAATTGCCCAACACAAACATTTGGACTAACTAAGTTTGCCCGAGTGTATAGATTACACAGGTGTAAAAGGTTCACACTCAGCCAATAAAAAGACCAAGTTTTGGATTCAACAAAGGAGCAAAGTGGGAACCGAAGGCCCTCTGGTCTGGGATCACCGGACTGTCCGGTGTACACCGGACAGTGTCCGGTGCACCACCGGACAGTGTCCGGTGCACCAGAGGACTCCAGCTCAAACTCGTCACCTTCGGGAATTTCCAGAGGCACTCACGCTATAATTCTCCGGACTGTCCGGTGTACACCGGACAGTGTCCGGTGCGCCAAGGAGGAGCAGCCTCAGGAACTCGCCAGCTTCGGGAAACTCCAACGGCTAGTCCACTATAATTCACCGGACTGTCCGGTGCGACTCCGGAGCAACGGTCATCTCCGTGCCAACGGCTACCTGCGGCGCATTTAATGCGCGCTCTGCGCGCGCAGAAGTCAGGCGCGCCCATTCCGGCGCACCGGACAAGGAACAGTAGCTGTCCGGTGTGCACCGGACACCCAGGCGGGCCCACAAGTCAGACGCTCCAACGGCTAGAATCCAACGGCAGTGATGACATGGCAGGGGGCACCGGACTGTCCGGTGTGCACCGGACTGTCCGGTGCGCCATCGAACAGACAGCCTCCCAACGGCCACTTTTGGTGGTTGGGGCTATAAATACCCCAACCACCCCACCATTCATTGCATCCAAGTTTTCCACTTCCCAACTACTACAAGAGCTCTAGCATTCAATTCTAGACACACCAAATAGATCAAATCCTCTCCAAATTCCACACAACGCCATAGTGACTAGAGAGAGTGATTTGCTTGTGTTCTTTCGAGCTCTTGCGCTTGGATTGCTTTCTTCTTTCTTGATTCTTTCATTACGAACAAACTCACTTGTAATTGAGGCAAGAGACACCAATCTTGTGGTGGTCCTTGTGGGAACTTTGTGTTCCAAGTGATTGAGAAGAGAAAGCTCACTCGATCCGTGGATCGTTTGAGAGAGGGAAGGGTTGAAAGAGACCCGGCCTTTGTGGCCTCCTCAACGGGGAGTAGGTTTGCAAGAACCGAACCTCGGTAAAACAAATCTCCGTGTCTCACTTGCTTATTCGCTTGGAATTTGTTTTGCGCCCTCTCTCGCGGACTCGTTTCTTTATTACTAACGCTAACCCGGCTTGTAGTTGTGTTTATATTTGTTAATTTCAGTTTCGCCCTATTCACCCCCCCCCCCTCTAGGCGACTATCAATTGGTATCAGAAGCCCGGTGCTTCATTAGAGCCTAACCGCTCGAAGTGATGTCGGGAGATCACGCCAAGAAGGAAATGGAGACCGGCGAAAAGCCCACTACAAGCCAAGGGAGCACTTCATCGGAAGAGTCCCGCACCAAGAGGAGGGAGAAGAAGAAGATCTCCTCCAACAAAGGGAAGGAGAAGAAATCTTCTTCTCACCACAAAGAGAAGAAGGAAAAGTCTTCTTCCCACAAGCCACATCGAAGCGGGGACAAGCAAAAGAGGATGAGGAAAGTGGTCTACTACGAGACCGACACTTCATCAACATCGACCTCCGGCTCCGATGCGCCCTCCGTAACTTCTAAACGCCAAGAGCGTAAGAAGTTTAGTAAGATTCCCCTACACTATTCTCGCATTTCTAAACATGCACCTCTACTTTCCGTCCCATTAGGCAAACCACCAACTTTTGATGGTGAAGATTATGCTAGGTGGAGTGATTTAATGCGTTTTCATCTAACCTCACTCCACAAAAGTATATGGGATGTTGTTGAGTTTGGTGCACAGGTACCATCGGTAGGGGATGAGGATTATGATGAGGATGAGGTGGCCCAAATCGAGCACTTCAACTCTCAAGCGACAACGATACTCCTCGCCTCTTTAAGTAGAGAGGAGTATAACAAAGTGCAAGGGTTGAAGAGCACCAAGGAGGTTTGGGATGTACTCAAAACCGCGCACGAGGGAGATGAGCTCACCAAGATCACCAAGCGGGAAACGATCGAGGGGGAGCTCGGTCGGTTCCGGCTTCGCAAAGGGGAAGAGCCGCAACACATGTACAACCGGCTCAAGACCTTGGTGAACCAAGTGTGCAACCTCGGGAGCGTAAAATGGGATGACCATGAAATGGTTAAGGTTATTCTAAGATCTCTTATTTTCCTTAACCCTACTCAAGTTCAATTAATTCGTGGTAATCCAAGATATACTAAAATGACCCCCGAGGAAGTAATCGGGCATTTTGTAAGTTTTGAGTGCATGATCGAAGGCTCAAGAAAGATCAACGAGCTCGACGAACCCACCACATCCGAAGCTCAACCCGTCGCATTCAAAGCGACGGAGGAAAAGAAGGAGGAGGCTACACCAAGTCGTCAACCAATAGACGCCTCCAAGCTTGACAATGAGGAGATGGCGCTCGTCATCAAGAGCTTCCGCCAAATCCTCAAACAAAGGAGAGGGAAAGACTACAAGTCCCGCTCCAAGAAAGTTTGCTACAAGTGTGGTAAGCCCAGTCATTTTATTGCTAAATGTCCTATATCAAGTGACAGTGACCGAGGCGAAGACAAGAAGGGGAGAAGAAAGGAGAAGAAGAGGTACTACAAGAAGAAGGGCGGCGATGCCCATGTTTGTCGGGAATGGGATTCCGACGAAAGCTCAAGCGACTCCTCCGACGACGAGGACGCCGCCAACATCGCCGTCACCAAGGGACTTCTCTTCCCCAACGTCGGCCACAAGTGCCTCATGGCAAAGGACGGCAAAAAGAAAAAGGTTAAATCTAACTCCTCCACTAAATATGAATCTTCTAGTGATGATAATGCTAGTGATGAGGAGGATAATTTGCGTACTCTTTTTGCCAACCTCAACATGCAACAAAAGGAAAAACTTAATGAATTGATTAGTGCCATCCATGAAAAGGATGATCTCTTGGACACTCAAGAGGACTTCCTTATTAAAGAAAATAAGAAGCATGTTAAGGTTAAAAATGCTTATGCTCTAGAAATTGAGAAATGTCAAAAATTATCTAGTGAGCTAAGCACTTGCCATGAAACAATAGACAACCTTAGAAATGAAAATGCTAATTTGTTAGCTAAGGTTGATTCTCATGTTTGCAATGTTTCAATTTCCAACCCTAGAGATAATAATGATGATTTGCTTGCTAGGATTGAAGAATTGAACATTTCTCTTGCTAGCCTTAGAATAGAAAATGAAAATTTAATTGCTAAGGCTAAAGATTTTGATGTTTGCAAAGTTACAATTTCCGATCTTAGAGATAAAAATGATATTCTTCATGCTAAGATTGTTGAACTTAATTCTTGCAAACCCCCTACATCTATTATTGAGCATGTATCTATTTGTACTAGATGTAGAGATGTTGATGTTAATGCTATTCATGATCATATGGCTTTAATTAAACAACAAAATGATCATATAGCAAAACTAGATGCTAAAATTGCCGAGCACAACTTAGAAAATGAGAAATTTAAATTTGCTCGTAGCATGCTTTATAATGGGAGACGCCCAGGCATCAAGGATGGCATTGGCTTCCAAAGGGGAGACAATGTCAAACTTAGTGCCCCTCCTAAAAGATTGTCTAATTTTGTAAAGGGCAAGGCTCCCATGCCTCAGGATAACGAGGGTTACATTTTATACCCTGCCGGTTATCCTGAGAGCAAAATTAGGAGAATTCATTCTAGGAAGTCTCACTCTGGCCCAAATCATGCTTTTATGTATAAGGGTGAGACATCTAGTTCTAGGCAACCAACCCGTGCTAAGTTGCCTAAGAAAACTCCTATTGCATCAAATGAACATAGTCTTTCATTTAAAACCTTTGATGCATCTTATGTGTTGACTAACAAATCCGGCAAGGTAGTTGCCAAATATGTTGGGGGCAAGCACAAGGGGTCAAAGACTTGTGTTTGGGTACCCAAAGTTCTTGTTTCTAATGCCAAAGGACCCAAAACCATTTGGGTACCTAAAGTCAAGAACTAAACTTGTTTTGTAGGTTTATGCATCTGGGGGCTCAAGTTGGATACTCGACAGCGGGTGCACAAACCACATGATAGGGGAGAAAAGGATGTTCTCCTCATATGAGAAAAACCAAGATCCCCAAAGAGCAATCACATTCGGGGATGGAAATCAAGGTTTGGTCAAAGGTTTGGGTAAAATTGCTATATCTCCTGACCATTCCATTTCCAATGTTTTTCTTGTTGATTCTTTAGATTACAACTTGCTTTCTGTTTCCCAATTATGTCAAATGGGCTACAACTGTCTATTCACTGATATAGGTGTCACTGTCTTTAGAAGAAGTGATGATTCAATAGCATTTAAGGGAGTGTTAGAGGGTCAGCTATACTTGGTAGATTTTGATAGAGCTGAACTCGACACTTGCTTAATTGCTAAGACTAACATGGGTTGGCTCTGGCACCGCCGACTAGCTCATGTTGGGATGAAGAATCTTCATAAGCTTCTAAAGGGAGAACACATTTTAGGACTAACAAATGTTCATTTTGAGAAAGACAGGATTTGTAGCGCATGTCAGGCAGGAAAGCAAGTTGGAGCCCATCATCCGCATAAGAACATAATGACGACCGACAGGCCACTGGAGCTCCTGCACATGGATCTATTCGGCCCGATAGCCTACATAAGCATCGGCGGGAGTAAGTACTGTCTAGTTATTGTGGATGATTATTCTCGCTTCACTTGGGTATTCTTTCTACAGGAAAAATCTCAAACCCAAGAGACCTTAAAGGGATTCTTGAGACGGGCTCAAAATGAGTTCGGCTTAAGGATCAAGAAAATAAGAAGCGACAACGGAACGGAGTTCAAGAACTCTCAAATCGAAGGCTTCCTTGAGGAGGAGGGCATCAAGCATGAGTTCTCTTCTCCCTACACACCTCAACAAAATGGTGTAGTGGAGAGGAAGAATAGAACTCTATTGGACATGGCAAGAACCATGCTTGATGAGTACAAGACTTCGGATCGGTTTTGGGCCGAGGCGGTCAACACCGCCTGCTACGCCATCAACCGGTTGTATCTACACCGAATCCTCAAGAAGACATCATATGAACTCCTAACCGGTAAAAAGCCCAACATTTCATATTTTAGAGTCTTTGGTAGCAAATGCTTTATACTTGTTAAGAGAGGTAGAAAATCTAAATTTGCTCCTAAGACTGTAGAAGGCTTTTTACTTGGTTATGACTCAAACACAAGGGCATATAGGGTCTTTAACAAGTCCACTGGACTAGTTGAAGTCTCATGTGACGTTGTGTTTGATGAGACTAACGGCTCTCAAGTAGAGCAAGTTGATCTTGATGAGATAGGTGAAGAAGAGGCTCCTTGCATCGCGCTAAGGAACATGTCCATTGGGGATGTGTGTCCTAAGGAATCCGAAGAGCCTCCAAATGCACAAGATCAACCTTCCTCCTCCATGCAAGCATCTCCACCGACTCAAAATGAGGATAAAGCTCAAGTGGATGAAGTAGAAGATCAAGCAAATGAGCCACCTCAAGATGATGGCATTGATCAAAGGGGAGATGCAAATGAGGAAGACAAGGAGGATGAAGAAACAAGGCCGCCACACCCAAGAGTCCACCAAGCAATTCAACGAGATCACCCCATCGACACCATCCTCGGCGACATTCATAAGGGGGTAACCACTTGATCTCGTGTTGCACATTTTTGTGAACATTACTCGTTTGTTTCCTCTATTGAGCCACACAGGGTAGAGGAAGCACTCCAAGATTCGGATTGGGTGGTGGCGATGCAAGAGGAGCTCAACAACTTCACTAGGAATGAGGTATGGCATTTAGTTCCACGTCCTAATCAAAATGTTGTAGGAACCAAATGGGTCTTCCGCAACAAGCAAGATGAGCATGGTGTGGTGACAAGGAACAAAGCTCGACTTGTGGCCAAGGGATACTCCCAAGTCGAAGGTTTGGATTTCGATGAAACCTATGCACCCGTAGCTAGGCTTGAGTCAATTCGTATATTATTGGCCTATGCTACTTACCATGGCTTTAAGCTTTATCAAATGGACGTGAAAAGCGCCTTCCTCAATGGACCAATCAAGGAAGAGGTCTATGTTGAGCAACCTCCTGGCTTTGAAGACAGTGAGTATCCTAATCATGTCTATAAGCTCTCTAAGGCGCTTTATGGGCTCAAGCAAGCCCCAAGAGCATGGTATGAATGCCTTAGGGACTTCCTTATTGCAAATGGCTTCAAAGTCGGAAAAGCCGATCCTACACTCTTTACCAAAACACTTGAAAATGACTTGTTTGTATGCCAAATTTATGTTGATGATATTATATTTGGGTCTACTAACGAGTCTACATGTGAAGAGTTTAGTAGGATTATGACACAGAAGTTCGAGATGTCTATGATGGGGGAGTTGAAGTATTTTCTAGGATTCCAAGTCAAGCAACTCCAAGAGGGCACCTTCCTAAGCCAAACGAAGTACACTCAAGATATTCTAAGCAAGTTTGGGATGAAGGATGCCAAACCCATCAAGACACCCATGGGAACTAATGGGCATCTCGACCTCGACACGGGAGGTAAGTCCGTGGATCAAAAGGTATACCGGTCGATGATAGGATCTTTACTCTATTTATGTGCATCTCGACCGGATATTATGCTTTCCGTATGCATGTGTGCAAGATTCCAAGCCGACCCTAAGGAAGCTCACCTTACGGCCGTGAAACGAATCTTGAGATATTTGGCTTATACTCCTAAGTTTGAGCTTTGGTACCCTCGGGGATCCACATTTGATTTAATTGGTTATTCGGATGCCGATTGGGCGGGGTGCAAAATCAATAGGAAGAGCACATCGGGGACTTGCCAGTTCTTGGGAAGATCCTTGGTGTCTTGGGCTTCAAAGAAGCAAAATTCGGTCGCTCTTTCCACCGCCGAAGCCGAGTACATTGCCGCAGGTCATTGTTGCGCGCAATTGCTTTGGATGAGGCAAACCCTGCGGGACTACGGTTACAAATTAACCAAAGTCCCTTTGCTATGTGACAATGAAAGTGCAATCAAAATGGCCGACAATCCCGTCGAGC
Organism: Zea mays; assembly: GCF_902167145.1. NCBI lineage: Eukaryota > Viridiplantae > Streptophyta > Magnoliopsida > Poales > Poaceae > Zea > Zea mays. Next base: position 148,508,048 of record NC_050096.1, on the reverse strand, counting down.
ATAGCCGCACTAAGCACATAGCCATTCGGTATCATTTTCTTAGGGATCACCAACAAAAGGGAGATATCGAGATTTCATACATCAACACTAAAGATCAATTAGCCGATATCTTTACCAAGCCTCTTGATGAATAATCTTTTAACAAACTTAGGCATGAGCTAAATATTCTTGATTCTAGAAATTTCTTTTGTTAACTTGCACTCATAGCTCATTCATATACCTTTGATCATATCTCTTTTATATGCTATGACTAATGTGTTTTCAAGTCTATTTCAAACCAAGTCATAGGTATATTGAAAGGGAATTGGAGTCTTCGGCGAAGACAAAGGCTTCCACTCCGTAACTCATACTTCGCCATCACTTCAAGCAACTCTCTATTCTTTGGGGAGAAATGAGCATCAAAGAAAAGGACTTCGTCTTTGGGAGAGAGTAAGCGCCCAAAGCTAAAGGACCGAACTTCGCCTTTGGTATAATCTTAACTCATTTATTTATGACCAAAGTGGAAGATAGCACTTCAAGGGCTCTAATGATTCCGTTTTTGGCGATTCATGCCAAAAAGGGGGAGAAATGAGCCCAAAGCAAAAGGACCGCACCACCACCAATTTCAAAAACTTAGTGTTGAATATTTTATCAATTGGTATCTTATTGTGTTCAAAAGGGGGAGAAAGTAGTATTTCAAAAATGGTATATCAAAACCCTCTTGAACACTAAGAGGTGGATCTCTTTTAGGGGGAGTTTTGTTTAGTCAAAGGAAAAGCATTTGAAATAGGGGGAGAAAATTTCAAATCTTGAAAATGCTTTGCAAAATCTTATTCATTTACCTTTGACTATTTGCAAAAGAACTTTGAAAAGGATTTACAAAATAGTTTGCAAAAACAAAACTCGTGGTGCAAATGTGGTCCAAAATATTATATAAGAAAGAAACAATCCATGCATATCTTGTAAGTATTAATATTGGCTCAATTCTAAGCAACCTTTTCACTTACATTATGCAAACTAGTTCAATTATGCACTTCTATATTTGCTTTGGTTTGTGTTGGCATCAATCACCAAAAAGGGGGAGATTGAAAGGGAATTAGGCTTACACCTAGTCCCTAATTAATTTTGGTGGTTGAATTGCCCAACACAAACATTTGGACTAACTAAGTTTGCCCGAGTGTATAGATTACACAGGTGTAAAAGGTTCACACTCAGCCAATAAAAAGACCAAGTTTTGTATTCAACAAAGGAGCAAAGTGGGAACCGAAGGCCCTCTGGTCTGGGATCACCGGACTGTCCGGTGTACACCGGACAGTGTCCGGTGCACCACCGGACAATGTCCGGTGCACCAGAGGACTCCAGCTCAAACTCGTCACCTTCGGGAATTTCCAGAGGCACTCACGCTATAATTCACCGGACTGTCCGGTGTACACCGGACAGTGTCTGGTGCGCCAAGGAGGAGCAGCCTCAGGAACTCGCCAGCTTCGGGAAACTCCAACGGCTAGTCCACTATAATTCACCGGACTGTCCGGTGTGCACCGGACTGTCCGGTGTGACTCCGGAGCAACGGTCATCTCCGCGCCAACGGCTACCTGCGGCGCATTTAATGCGCGCTCTGCGCGCGCAGAAGTCAGGCGCGCCCATTCCGGCGCACCGGACAAGGAACAGTAGCTGTCCGGTGTGCACCGGACACCCAGGCGGGCCCACAAGTCAGACGCTCCAACGGCTAGAATCCAACGGTAGTGATGACGTGGCAGGGGGCACCGGACTGTCCGGTGTGCACCGGACTGTCCGGTGCGCCATCGAACAGACAGCCTCCCAACGGCCACTTTTGGTGGTTGGGGCTATAAATACCCCAACCACCCCACCATTCATTGCATCCAAGTTTTCCACTTCCCAACTACTACAAGAGCTCTAGCATTCAATTCTAGACACACCAAATAGATCAAATCCTCTCCAAATTCCACACAACGCCATAGTGACTAGAGAGAGTGATTTGCTTGTGTTCTTTCGAGCTCTTGCGCTTGGATTGCTTTCTTCTTTCTTGATTCTTTCATTACGAACAAACTCACTTGTAATTGAGGCAAGAGACACCAATCTTGTGGTGGTCCTTGTGGGAACTTTGTGTTCCAAGTGATTGAGAAGAGAAAGCTCACTCGATCCGTGGATCGTTTGAGAGAGGGAAGGGTTGAAAGAGACCCGGCCTTTGTGGCCTCCTCAACTGGGAGTAGGTTTGCAAGAACCGAACCTCGGTAAAACAAATCTCCGGGTCTCACTTGCTTATTCGCTTGGAATTTGTTTTGCGCCCTCTCTCGCGGACTCGTTTCTTTATTACTAACGCTAACCCGGCTTGTAGTTGTGTTTATATTTGTTAATTTCAGTTTCGCCCTATTCACCCCCCCCCCTCTAGGCGACTATTAGGGAGAGGCGAGGCGGCCGGAGACGGGCGTGAGAGAGGTGGAAGTCCCGCGGCCTTCGTGTTCGTCCCGCGCCCAGGTCGGGTGCGCTTGCAGTAGGGGGGTTACAAGCGTCCACGCGGGTGAGGGAAGCGAGCGGCCCCAAGAGAGCGCCTGTCCCGTCCTCGGTCCCGCGCGGCCAACCTTCTCTAAGAAGGCCCTGGTCCTTCCTTTTATAGTCGTAAGGAGAGGATCCAGGTGTACAATGGGGGGTAGCAGAGTGCTACGTGTCTAGCGGAGAGAGAGAGCTAGCGCCCTGGGTACATGCCAATGTGGCAGCCGGAGAGGTCTTGGCACCTTGCTGGCGTGATGTCGTGGCTGTTGGAGGAGCGATGGAGCCTGGCGGAGGGACAGCTGTTGGAGCGGTCGAGTCCTTGCTGACGTTGCCCTGCTTCCGTAAGAGAGCTGAGAGCCGCCGTCGTCACAGAGCTTGTGGGGCGCCATCATTGCCCATCTGGCGGAGCTGGCCAGATGGGACGCCGGTCTTGTTCTCCGCGACCCGAGTCGGCTCGGGGTAGGATGATGATGGCGCTTCCCGTTGACGTGGCGGGCCTGTGCCCTAGGTCGGGCGACGTGGGAGCTCCTCCGAAGCCGAGGTCGAGTCTGTCTTCCGTGGCCGAGGCCGAGCCAGAGCCTCCGGGTCGGGCGAGGCGGAGATCGTTCGGCCGAGGCCAGGGCAGAGCCCGAGCCCTGGGGTCGGGCGAGGCGGAGATCGTTCGGCCGAGGCCAGGGCGGAGTCCGAGCCCTGGGGTCGGGCGAGGCGGAGTTTCGTCGTCTTTTGGGGCTGAGCCCGAGACCGAACCCTGGGGTCGGGCGGAGCGGAGTTCGCCGTCTTCCGGGTCTTAACCCGAGTCCGAGCCCTGGGGTCGGGCGGAGCGGAGTTCGCCGTCTTCCGGGTCTTAGCCCGAGTCCGAGCCCTGGGGTCGGGCGGAGCGGAGTTCGCCGTCTTCCGGGTCTTAGCCCGAGTCCGAGCCCTGGGGTCGGGCGGAGCGGAGTTCGTCGTCTTCCGGGTCTTAGCCCGAGTCCGAGCCCTGGGGTCGGGCGGAGCGGAGTTCGCCGTCTTCCGGGTCTTAGCCCGAGTCCGAGCCCTGGGGTCGGGCAGAGCGGAGTTTCCCATGGCGCCTTTGGCAGGGCCTGACTGCCTGTCAGACTCACTCTGTCGAGTGGCACTGCAGTCGGAGTGGCGCAGGCGGCACTGTCCTTCTGTCAGACTAGTCAGTGGGGCGGCGGAGTGACGGCGGTCACTTCGGCTCTGCCGGGGCGCGCGTCAGGATAGAGGTGTCAGGCCACCTTTGCGTTAAATGCTCCTGCAACTTGGTCAGTCGGTGCGGCGATTTAGTCAGGGTTGCTTCTAAGCGAAGCCAAGGCCTCGGGCGAGCCGGAGGTGTGTCCGCCGTTAAAAGGGGGGCCTCGGGCGAGACGGAAGTCTCTCGAGGTCGGCTGCCCTTGGCCGAGGCTAGGCTCGGACGAAGCGTGATCGAGTCACTCGTGTGGACTTGATCCCTGACTCAATCGTACCCATCAGGCCTTTGCAGCTTTATGCTGATGGGGGTTACCAGCTGAGAATTAGGCGTCTTGAGGGTACCCCTAATTATGGTCCCCGACATTAAGTCATAGCAACAACACGCACACGAGTTAAGAAAAGAGCGCATTAAACAACAAAGCGGAGTTACAGCTCAAAACATGCTCAAATCTCTATCTAATGAAACAGTAGTGTGGTCGCGAGGTCTCGGAGTTGTAGTATGCTCAAAGAATGCTTAGTGCTCCATGGCGCCGAGGGGGTCCTTTTATAGCCAATTGAAAGGGAAATAGGCTTTAAACCTTTTCCTAAATGATTTTGGTGGTTGAATGACCAACATAACTAATTGGACTAACTAGTTTGCTCTAGATCATATATTCTACAGGAATCAAAGATTCAACATAAAACCAATAGAAAGAACAAGACAAGGGTCAAGAGAAAGGAGCAAAGAGGCAACCGAAGGCACTCCTGGTCTGGCGCACCGGACTGTCCGGTGTGCCACCGGACAGTGAACAGTACCTGTCCGGCGCACCAGGGGACTAAGACTCAAACTCGCCACCTTCGGGAATTTCCAGGGCGACTCGGCTATAATTCACCGGACTGTCCGGTGTACACCGGACAGTGTCCGGTGCGCCAAGGGAGGTCGGCCTCAGGAACTCGGCAGCCTCGGGATTTCACGAAGACTGCTCCGCTAAAATTCACCGGACTGTCCGGTGTGCACCGGACTGTCCGGTGTGCCGGCGGAGCAATGGTCATCTGCGCGCAACGGTCGACTCTGCAAAGTGTACAGTTGAATTCAGAATGTCAGAGCAGAAGTCAGAGGGGCACCGGACTGTCCGGTGCTGCACCGGACTGTCCGGTGCCACATGAGGACAAAGCCTCCAACGGTCGACTAGCTCCAATCTCAACGGCTAGGATGACGTGGCTGGCGCACCGGACATGTCCGGTGTACACCGGACTGTCCGGTGCGCCCATCGCCAGCAGCTTCTCCAACGGCTACAAAATTGGATGGTGGCTATAAATACCACCCCAACCGGCCACTTCAAGGTGTGGGAGTCCAAGCAACATTCCAAGTCATCTAGTTGACATACTCAAGCCCTCCCAACCACCTATATTCATTGATCCATCCTATACACAAGATTTAGTCCACTACAACCAACACAAGTGCCACAAAAGAGAGAGCAAGCAATTGAGAGCTACTCAATTGAGTTTAGCCCTAGCGCCTTGTGAGATTCATTGAGAGATAGTGTGTGCTACATCTTTGTGTTCATTTGCGCGTGGAGTTTTTGACTCCCATTCAAACTTCCTCCAAAGTGTTGGAGGCTTGTAAAAGCTAGCAAGAGACACCAAAGATTGTGGTGGTCCTTGTGGGATCGAGAGTGATCCTTGAGAAGAAGAAGAGCTCGCCGATCCTTGTGTGATCGGGAGAGAGGGAAAGGGTTGAAAAAGACCCGTCCTTAAGTGGACTCCTCAACGGGGACTAGGCCTTCGAGGGCCGAACCTCGGTAAAACAAATCACCCGTGTTCATTGTGCTTTTGCTTGTGATTTGTTTGCTTTCTCTTACTCTAAGTTCTCTTGCACTATTCTTTGCTCATATCATTTGGTGTTGCTTCAAGTTAAAATATCATTTAAGTGAAGCAACACTCCGCAAGAAAAGAACTTGAGTTAGTGCTCTTTTTCATCTAAGCTTTCTTGCTTTGTTATCATAGAATTATTAGTTGTATTGATTTATCACTTCCGCATTATTTGAAAGCTATACTCTTTACTAGCAAGAACTTAGTTTTTATACTCCGATAATTGTTCATCTTGTTCTAACCACTAATCAAAGGATCTAGTTGGGGGATAAAGTTTTATTTTTCAGGTTTCGCCTATCCACCCCCCCCCCCTCTAGGCGACTTTCAATTGGTATCAGAGCTAGGCACTTCATCTTGAGTCTAACAACTCGAAGTGATGGCTCGTAGAAGATCCCAAAAGAACAAGAAGACCCACGAGAACAAGGAGGTAACTCTTGAGATATTACTTTCCGATTGTTCTAATTATGTTTCTTGGTCTACTAGAGTGATAAATGCCTTTAGAGCAGTAGACCCACAATTAGAACAAATTTTAGACAAGAGTATTATTCCTCCTAACTATGCTAGGGAAAATGCCTCCGAAGAAGATTTAAGATGTATACGCTTAAACTATCTAGCTTATGACATCTTAAGTAAATCCCTTAGCAAAGAAGATTATCATGCCTTCATAATAAAATATGATAAACCCATTTGTGATGTGCATGATATTTGGATTAGAATTAAAAGCAAATTTAATAAATCCAAACATGATAGTTCATTTTATACTTCTACTTCCCTTGGTATTTGTGATACTAACCCTTGCAAGGAAGAAGAGGAGAATGAACGGTGGAGACCAAACGATGAATCCACCTCTCCAAAAGGTTTGTCTTCCCATTTTAATTCCCACATGTGTTGTGTGGCTAACACAAATGATAGTGGAAGCACAAATGAGGATGAGGAGGAAGAAAGAAGCTTTGTGCAACTCTACGCTCGCCTAAGCCAAGAAGATAAGGCGGTCATGCTCAAACTTCTAGAAAGAGCGAGAGAGCAAGGCGAAGCTCGTCAAAGGCTAGAAAGTATTCTCTCCATGAAGATGCAATGCTTTGACGAGTTGACTAAAGAACATGAGGAGCTAAAGTGCTCTCATGTTGATTTGGTCCAAAGGTATGAAACTATTTCAATTGAGCAAGATAACGCTTTACATTGTACAGCTCAATTAGTAAATAAGAATACCTTGCTTAAGGACCAAGTAGAAAAGCTAAAAATTGAAAATCTAGCTTTTCAAGAAAAATATGATATGCTCATATGCTCTCATGAAAATCTTAGAGATGATCATATCATATTAAACATTGCTCATGAGGTTGTGATGGAAAACTTAAAATTCCAACAACCTCACTCTTGCACATGTGTTCATATTGATACTATATTACCATGTGCTAATGCTTGTTGTCCGTCGACAAGCAAATCTTCTTTTGAGCTAGAATTTGCAGGAACAAATGATGATACATATCAAAAGCTCAAAGAAAAAAATGAGAGGCTAAAGATGAGCTTGACACAACTAAAAGGGAAATGCATTGCCCAACCTTCTCAAGATAACCGTAATCACATGGTGAAGAAGCTTGAGACGGGAACAACCGCGGCATGCACTACATCCCTTGAAGAAAATGTCAAGGATTTGAGGATTGCCATGAGGAGGAAACAAAAGATGAAATTCAACACCTCCTCCAAAAGCCTCAACCACGCCTCCACAAAAGGTAACATCCAAGGTAATGATCAAGCCACACTTCACATTAAGAAGTGTAGTGAATGCTTTGAAGTGGGGCACTTGATTAGGTCATGTCCCTATATTAATGGCTTGATTGTTAACAAGGATGATAGACTTTGTTTTACTTGCTCCAAGAAGGGACACTCACTTAGATCTTGTCCCCATTTAAAACAAAGAGGCATAGGGTTAGAAAAGAAAATTTTTACTAACCATGTAGCAAGCAACAAACAAGGAAGGGAGAAAGTTTCAAAACTTGGAAAACGCCTATGCTACACATGCCGGGAAAAGGGACATCAATGCAAGGATTGTCCCATTGGTAACAATTTCACTCCTAACTTGTCAATTGATTCTCATATAACTAGGCAACCCAAAATTGCAACTTGTGCTAGAAAGGTAATGAGTTTACCTAGTACTAACACAAAGGACTTTTGGGTTGCTAGATCTTTGTTGACTAACCATGATGGACCCATTAAGCGATGGGTACCAAAATATGCTTGACAAGCCTTGTAGGAGAAGGAGATGGTATGAACCTTTGGGGTGCTTGAGAGAGTTAATTCAATTCTTATCAACTCAAGCTATCAATCTTCAAATGATCTACATATTCAAGATTGACCCAAAGTCACTTCAATTTATTGTATTTAAAACTCATATCATCTCGGGAAGATATTAATGTTGTAGGAAATAAAGAGTCATCATCAAAGCCTACAACGTGGAGGAAAGTCAAGGGATGGTAACATTTATATTCTTAAGTGCAATTATCTTAATTTTGTCATGTGCCTTGTGTAGTCACATAGAAATAGAAAGCACTTAAGGATGTTTTAAAATTAGGTCATCATTCTTTGAAGAAACTCCTTTCATATGGTAGATTGTGTATTTATCAATTCTATATTATGACAGTCTACATGTTTTAAATTGTTGCAAGTTCACATGGCATGTCCTTACATTGATTATTTTATTATTGCCATGTTCTAGATATAGAGAGATATTTCATGTTCTTAAAAGAATAAGGTGTCATGTAAGAAATTCAAATACTTAGGACACTTATAAATGGAAAAATTCTCTCTATAGCTAGAAAAGTGAGACTAATGTTTTTATCTAAGTAATTCAAGTAGTCTCACTTGTAGAGATAAGTTTCTCTATGGAAATGCGTATCTCATCATGTCTAGGAAATTCTATCCAATAATTCATGTTGTATCTCTTATTGCTTAATTGGATATGATTCTTCTACATTTACGATCTCCATGTAATGAATTAGATTTATTCCCTTAAGTCTCAAGAATTTAACCATGCTTGTTTTATGAGTTTAAAACTAGGCATACTTCTTGGAATAATCTAGTTCATATTATAAAGTTTCCATGCTTTAGTAACTCACCTTTTCATTCCCTATCAAAATGATTACTAAATGGAAACTAGTGCTTGTGTTGCTAACGTATCTCTTGAGCTTACTTATAAATATGCATAGAAGGGAAAGTACACAAGCCTCATGGGTTGATCTTCACCCAAAAGAAGAAAGGTAAAAGCAAAGGTATGGGAACTCATCTTCTTAAATTAAGTTTAGTTCCCATCTCAATGGGTATTTAATCTAAATTATCATATTCTACCCTTGTGAGGAATAGATTCGCTATTGGACCGAAATTAACTAAGTGTGCATTCAAATATCATTTTCTTATTGCTTATGTCCATTAGAATCTATTTAATGCCTTTGCGATATTTATATATATGTTATCATATTGATTTGCTTCCAAGTGATGATTAACTAACTTCAATATGATAAAGTAAAATCTCCAATGATTATTAAAATGCTTAAAAGGTGCTCACTCATTTTTCTCAAATAAAATGCACTAATGTTAAGGATTTTACTTCATGTCTGTGTGACTTGTGGATGATAAATTTTGTATGCTAATTATCTAAAGTAATCATCCTTCACCATATACTCCCTTGCGCTATTAACATGTCTCTTGAGTATTTTCAATAAGTTTGGAAGGAAAAAGAGACAAATATAAAGGGAGGACACTCAAATGAAAAAGAGAGAACATCAAGGACAACAACACCTACTTGGACAATAAGGTTTTCACAACAATCAATGGTGTGGTTGTAAGCATTCTAAATCCTTTTTCATTATGAGGTTGCAAGGCTTAAGTTGTTTATTGCTAAATTTATGAGCCTTGATCAAAATGTATAATGCTTCTCCCTTTATGTTCTTAAAAGTGAATGCATCGAAATCAATTCTTTCAATTACTTGATGCATATCTTTAGGGGGAGTCCATTATTATATTTTGATTATGTTGAGACTATTGCTTTGTCTTAGTAATTTCATATAGTCTCTTGCATGAGAATAATGTTTCTCATATAGTATGCTACTTCACATCAATCAAACTTGTTAAAATAATATCGCTTTTATCAAGGATTGTTGCTTTCATTTCTAAAAGTAGCATGCTTATTGGATTCTCCTATTTTTAAGCTTGATTGAAAATTTAATGCCTTTGTTGTTTTCTTGATCGCATATTGGTTGATCATTGAACAACTTCAATTATCACTTATGCTTCTTAGTGCCTCATGTAATTTGAATTTAATTTCTATTGGTATGCACTAAGGAAAAAGGAGAATTCATGATTCATTTATGCAACTTGTGATCCATTTGATATATGCTAACAATAACTTAAAAAGATCACTAGTTGTAGAACTCTCTCTTGTGCAAAGTATTTCCACATATTGTCATTAAGTATAGGTCTTAAGCAACCAAGACTAAAGACAAAGCACAATGAAGAGAGCGTCTCTATGTGAAGGTACAAAAGGGTAAAACCACTTCCTTTCATTCAAACTTGTACCTAAATCTTCCTTTTTCTATACTTTCTTTACATATCTTGTATAAAAGGAAGAGAAAGCATGTACATGCATATCCCTGCTTCATATCTAGTTTAACTTCTCAAAAATTCATTCATGCTTTAATGCATCCTTGTTGAAACTAGATGAAGTAATTTAATTGTCAAAAGGGCTTAAAGCTTGACCTTGTAACGAGGATAAGCTGCCTTTGTCTCAAAGGTGGGTGGTCCTTAAGCCTCTTTGAAATCCTTAAGGGAAAATGCTTAAAATATTTGTAACATGCTTTCAATAGTGCATAAACTGTCATGAGCATCATGCTTATCCTATGACACAATGCACTTCACTTTCTCTATGATATAGACTTGTTCTCATTGACCTAATTATGTGCAATTGGCATTTTAGGCCAAAACATGTGTTCTTTCTCTCCATGCACATATTTAGGGGGAACAATCTATGTTGTATAGATCTATGATCATGCTTAATTTAATATATCTTCTGATCATATCTCTTTATGTCTACGACTAATGTGCTTTCAAGTGATCTCTCTAATTAAGTCGTAGATTGAAAGGGAAATGGAGTCTTCGGCGAAGTCAAGGCTTCCACTAAACTCTATCGGTATTATCTACCCTTCGCCATCACTCCACACTAGCTCTCCAATTATGGTATAATCTTCACTCATATATTTTTGCCAAAGGGAGAGAGAGAAAAGTTATCAATGGCTCCGCTGACTCCGTTTTTGGCGATTCATGCCAAAGGGGGAGAGAGTATTAGCCCAAAGCAAAAGGACCGCACCACCGCCCAATTTCAAAAACTTAGTCTTTCAAAGAGAAATTTTCAATTGGTATCCTATTATGTTCAAGAAGGGGGAGAAAGTAGTATTTCAAAAATGATATATCAAAACCCTCTTGAACACTAAGAGGTGGATCTCATTTAGGGGGAGTTTTGTTAAGCCAAAGGAAAAGCATTTGAAACAGGGGGAGAAAATTTCAAATCTTGAAAATGCTTTGTAAACTCTTATTCATTTACCTTTGACTATTCGCAAAAGAAATTTGAAAAGATTTACAAAAGATTTTGCAAAAACAAAACATGTGGTGCAAGTGTGGTCCAAAATGTTAAAAACAAAGAAAACCATTCATGCATATCTTATGAAATCAATATTGGTTTAATTCCAAGCAATCTTTGCACCTACCGTAGGCAAACTAGTTCAATTATGCTCTTATATTTTTGCTTTGGTTTGTGTTGGCATCAATCACCAAAAAGGGGGAGATTGAAAGGGAAATAGGCTTTAAACCTTTTCCTAAATGATTTTGGTGGTTGAATGACCAACATAACTAATTGGACTAACTAGTTTGCTCTAGATCATATATTCTACAGGAATCAAAGATTCAACATAAAACCAATAGAAAGAACAAGACAAGGGTCAAGAGAAAGGAGCAAAGAGGCAACCGAAGGCACTCCTGGTCTGGCGCACCGGACTGTCCGGTGTGCCACCCGACAGTGAACAGTACCTGTCCGGCGCACCAGGGGACTAAGACTCAAACTCGCCACCTTCGGGAATTTCCAGGGCGACTCGGCTACAATTCACCGGACTGTCCGGTGTACACCGGACAGTGTCCGGTGCGCCAAGGGAGGTCGGCCTCAGGAACTCGGCAGCCTCGGGATTTCACGAAGACTGCTCCGCTAAAATTCACCGGACTGTCCGGTGTGCACCGGACTGTCCGGTGTGCCGGCGGAGCAACGGTCATCTGCGCGCAACGGTCGACTCTGCAAAGTGTACAGTTGAATTCAGAATGTCAGAGCAGAAGTCAGAGGGGCACCGGACTGTCCGGTGCTGCACCGGACTGTCCGGTGCCACATGAGGACAAAGCCTCCAACGGTCGACTAGCTCCAATCTCAACGGCTAGGATGACGTGGCTGGCGCACCGGACATGTCCGGTGTACACCGGACTATCCGGTGCGCCCATCGCCAGCAGCTTCTCCAACGGCTACAAAATTGGATGGTGGCTATAAATACCACCCCAACCGGCCACTTCAAGGTGTGGGAGTCCAAGCAACATTCCAAGTCATCTACTTGACATACTCAAGCCCTCCCAACCACCTATATTCATTGATCCATCCTATACACAAGATTTAGTCCACTACAACCAACACAAGTGCCACAAAAGAGAGAGCAAGCAATTGAGAGCTACTCAATTGAGTTTAGCCCTAGCGCCTTGTGAGATTCATTGAGAGATAGTGTGTGCTACATCTTTGTGTTCATTTGCGCGTGGAGTTTTTGACTCCCATTCAAACTTCCTCCAAAGTGTTGGAGGCTTGTAAAAGCTAGCAAGAGACACCAAAGATTGTGGTGGTCCTTGTGGGATCGAGAGTGATCCTTGAGAAGAAGAAGAGCTCGCCGATCCTTGTGTGATCGGGAGAGAGGGAAAGGGTTGAAAAAGACCCGTCCTTAAGTGGACTCCTCAACGGGGACTAGGCCTTCGAGGGCCGAACCTCGGTAAAACAAATCACCCGTGTTCATTGTGCTTTTGCTTGTGATTTGTTTGCTTTCTCTTACTCTAAGTTCTCTTGCACTATTCTTTGCTCATATCATTTGGTGTTGCTTCAAGTTAAAATATCATTTAAGTGAAGCAACACTCCGCAAGAAAAGAACTTGAGTTAGTGCTCTTTTTCATCTAAGCTTTCTTGCTTTGTTATCATAGAATTATTAGTTGTATTGATTTATCACTTCCGCATTATTTGAAAGCTATACTCTTTACTAGCAAGAACTTAGTTTTTATACTCCGATAATTGTTCATCTTGTTCTAACCACTAATCAAAGGATCTAGTTGGGGGATAAAGTTTTATTTTTCAGGTTTCGCCTATCCACCCCCCCTCTAGGCGACTTTCACCAATCAGTGCTCCATGGTTGCGTTCTATCCGCAAGTGCACCGGACGGCCCGGTGCACACCGGACATTGCACATTGCAGTGACTATGTATCTCTTGACTTGCTGCTTTCCACTTCTAAGGGGCACCAGACCGTCCGGTGCACCAGATGACCGTTGCTTCAGCCGACGTGTCAACTATTCGTTGCCCAATTAGCACATCGGACTGTCCGGCGCTCGGTGTGGACTGTCCGGTGATTTATAGCCGACAAAGTCTTGGTTTTGCCGAGAGTGGCTTGTTTGGCCAAACCGTGCACCGGACTGTCCGGTGGATGGCACTGGACCGCCCGGTGCTCTGCAGAACAACCCAATTTCTCCTTTCTTATTTCAATTTTCTTTTGCTCCTTTTTACTTGACTTCTCGTAGTCCCTAACAATTAGACAAATATGATTAGTACCCAAAACATATGAATAAGTGTTTGGAGCATACATTTTCCAATTGGAACCATATGAATTTTGTGGTATGTCCACTTCCAAGCTTAAAGGTGCCTTTTTTCTCATTGCTTTAACTACCTGTACTCATTGTTCATGCAAGATGATGTTAGTCTAAACACAATGTGTTGAACATTTAATCACCAAAATAAAATAGAAATGCCCCAAGGACACATTTCCCTTTCAAAATGGCATCGACACCATGCTGACCCACGACCTCCTGCTCAAGTTCATCGTCAACGTTGTATCTCCCGGTGACATCCACGGTGCTCTGATCTGAGGACATGTTTGAGGGAAAAGGCGAGGTTCTAGGCAGATTCAGGTTTAGGAAAGGACAACGATGACAGTCATGGGAGATAAAAGGCATAACTAGGGTTTTCTGCTCTATTTTCCATATACATAGAATGGTCAAGCCATTCCAAAAACATATTTTCCCTCTATTTTTCAAGAAGTTACAACAATGTTTTATTCAGATACTACACGTGTACAGATGTTCTGGTAAACAAAATAAATGGTATTTCATGATGTTTCATATACAATTGTCTACTATGTTGAAAAAAGCAAGAAAAACTAAATTGCTAAAATAATATGATGAACTAAATGTGCTATCGTAATTGCGTAATTTGAACTATAAACATAAAAACTAGCAAACCCATTTATTCAAATAGTTATATCAATCATCAAACATCAAAACACTAATTAAATGGTCTGAGATCCATTTTTCTTACAAGATATATTAACAACGAACATGAATAGTTAGTTCAATAAAAAATGTTACCATTGTCTATAATCTATATTAGGTTCATTTTTACACATTGCAAGTTTTATTTTGGGAATTTTAAAAATCATTCTCACTCAATAATTACAAATTTGTATGGGAAAATGAAAGTCCACAAAGCAAAAGTCGTTCCAAGATGTTTGGCATTGCACTAGTGACCTAAGAATAAGCATAAGTCCATTATTGCTTATGCATTGCACCAAATAATATTAGAAATGAGTAGACAAGATATGCAACTTTTTGAATGAAGTATGAACCTTCAATAATGTATATACATGTTTCTTCGTAACACTTTAGTTGTAACACTATTTTATATGTGTTACAAAATACCACTATCTTCGTAACATTTTAGGTGTAACACTTTTTTGTGTTACTAGAATTGTTATCTATAAAAGACTTTTACTAAACATAGGTTATGTGTTACAGTGTTGTTCAACAACACATAGTTTTTTGTTCCTATATAACTTCTTGTAACACAATGATATGTGTGTTACAAGAGAGTGTTACAGTATCTATGTTCTATGGTAGTGCACCCGACTTCTACAGTTTCAACTTCAGAGTCGAGTGTGGCGGGGGGCACATCGCTAACCATCTTCATCATGTGACAAGCCCATCGACACAGTCATGCTAGACGACAATGAAGAAGAATGTGTCGTCACGTACCGGCGACGACGACAGTGGGCAGTCTGCTTCACACGAGCCAGCACCGACGACAACAAGAGCGGCTGGCGGCGATCGGGAGCGGGCACAAAGGCAATGGTGCCGACATGTGGAGTAAAGAAGGTAGAGCGGAAAAAGTAACCCTAGCCGCCCGCGCCCGATGATTTTTATAGCCGTCCAACGCCTCGAAGTCTGAAAACATCGCATTGTAAACCACGTCACCGGTCATGTTAATCACAACACAACTGTCATTTTCAAACCGCCGGAGGAGATTTTCAACTTGTGATCGAGGGCAACATTGGACCATCCTTTCATAAGGACTTCGCGACCAGCTGACCAAGTTGAACCACTCCATTGGGGGCAACTATTGGGACAGAGGTCGACCCTGACCTCGACCCCTCGTAACAACTAAGAATGCTGCTTGATTGTGTAGGAATCGGAAAGACACCTCGATGAGGGAGCACAAGATCAACGAAGGCAAGGGGCTAGCACACTTCGAGGTCCCCTAGGGCACCAAGCAAAGGCCGAGACACCACCAATCTCCACTGGGTGCGTGGGACTTCCCCTCCCTTGACATGTCTTCGCAAGTCATCCCTTCTCGGGAAGTCCCCCTTTCAAATGCTACGAGACCAAGAGTGACGGGTTTCGCCAAGTGGCTGCCCTAGCTGCGGGCATGGACCTACCTGGCCCACCTGTTAGTCCTTAAAGTGGGTGTAATAATTGGTGTAACAAAGAATTACCCCGACGTGATCTGCAATTACCTCATTGTATGTAATATTTCGAGAATGTAGCAGGTAACCGGGGGCACAACTAGCCAAAGATCTACCTGCCCTCGGTTGCCTATAAATACCCCCACACTATAGCTAGATGGGACACACTTGACAAGACATTTGCGCTCACTATCTACTGTTTTGTCAATCCATCCGTTTGACTCCTGTCACACCGTTTCTGAGTGCTTGGGATCACTATTCTTAGTCCCAACATGACTTCAACTCAGCAGTTTAGGTGCACCGGAGCTTGGGTCCATATGCAGCGGACAACTTTTCTAGAGAGCCTTGAAGAAGAACCGGAGGCCTGGTGCACCAGACCTCGAGTCCGTGTGCATCAGACCCTCTACATGGAACTGCCACTCTCAGCCTTGGAAAAAATTACCGGCCCTCGAGTCTGGTGCACCGGTCCTCTAGGGTCCAATGATTACTTCGCGGGCAATGATCGACACAACATCTAGCTGATGTGGTGCTCGGTCCGGAGGAGGTGCTATAGGACTCAGTCGAGTGGTGCACTGAACTGATCCGGTGCCCCTGCGAAGAGTGCATTTTCCTAGTTTTTGAGCAACGACTATTTGGGCCTTGGGGCTGTAAATAGACCTCCTCCTCACCTCCAACAGTAGGAAGCAAGTCTCTACAAATGCTTACTCACATCCTAACAATAGAACATCTCTCTCTAGTGTGTTCCTTTGTGATATCAAGTGATTAGTATGTGATCTAGTCATAGAGAGAGGCGTGTGTGCTCGATGGCTGTATAAAAGAGTTAGTGGTGATCTTGAGCAAGTGTTCGTGTTGCGTTCATATATTAGAGAGCTACTAAGTTATGGTTAGCCTCATGATTGTTATACTGCAACCAAGAAAATAGTGGAAGTTTCGGTGTATCACCTAGATGATAAACTCGAGCAATGGGAGGAAGGAGTTGAAATAGACTCTAAGCCAGTTGACTAACTTCCACGTAGATGTAGGCAAGCATTTGATGCTTGGCCGAACCACGAGAAAAATTGATGTGTCCCGTCCCTTGCTTTTTTTATTTGCACTTCTCATCCTATATTTGTTATAAGTGTTTATGAAGTGTAGGTATTGAAAGCATCTAGGCCCCTGGTTGGTTTTAGTGATTAATGACAACGTAATATTATATGTGACTAACGTGTGTTTTGCAGAGACAAATGGTAAGTTAGGTCGCATGACAGGTAGAAGTACTCCAACGGTGAAAACAATCCCGGAAATAAGAACTCGAAGCGACGGCTAAAAAGACGGAACAAAAGGTGAAGGTCTACGGAGTCCGAGTGTCAAGGAGATGTGGACACTCGCGATTTAGTTAGGTCTTTTATTCTCTTTTAGCCGTACTATAAAGAGGGGTTGTCGATGAGTAGTTTGACCAAGAGAGTTCTAGTGTAGTGTTGGTGCACAATCACACTCATATACAGTGCTAGGTGTCACTCTAGAACTCACACACAAGTTAGAGCGAAAACCGATTTGAAAATCAGCTGAAAAACAAGACTTAGGGTTTCTGGCTTTGGGGCACCGGACTGTCCGGTGTGCACCGGACTGTCCGGTGCACCCTCTGCCAGGTGGGACCAGGCTGGTCCTCAGCAGAGCCTTCGCAGTCGCAGAAACCCGAGAGCGCTGCCTTCGGAAATGAATTTTAGTGGCACACCGGACACCGCACCGGACTGTCCGGTGTGCACCGGACAGTGGACTGTTCACTGTCCGGTGCGCCATGAGTCCAACGGCTAGCTGTCAGAACTAGCCGTTGGAAGTGACTGTTGGCGCACCGGTGGCGCACCGGACTGTCCGGTGCGCCATCGCGCAGCAAGTTTCCTGTAACGGCTAGTTGGTGGGTGAGGGCTATTTATACCCCTTCCACCCACCATATTCAATGTCTTGCACTCCACATTTATTCCAGCACTTTGGTAGAGCATTGCAAGCACCAAAAGCCTAGTGAGGAGATTAGAGAATCATAATCCGCGCTTGTTCCTCATTAGCGCTAGTGAGAGCCACCTAGAGCACACACCACTTGCATTAGGCTTCTCTTGGTCAAGCGAAAGTCTATGGCTTGTTACTCTTGGTGATCGGCATCACCTAGACGGCTTGGTGGTGTTGGGAGCTCGGTGATCACCGTGAAGATCTTGTTGGTGACCCGACTCAAGTTTGTAAGCGGTCTCGAGGGATCCACCGCGCCGGAGTGGCAAAGGATCATCTCATAGTGAGCACTTGGTTCTTGCGAGGACCAAGGGGGAGCGATACCCTTGCGCGGGTGCTCCAACGAGGACTAGTGGAGAGTGCCGACTCTTCGATACCTCGGGAAAAATTGGAGGAGTCTTCTAAACTTTGCTTTACATTCCGCACTTAATTCAAGCACTTTACATTGTGTATTTGTTTAGCTAGTATTTGAAGTATTATCTTAGCTTTGTTACATTTCTAGTATTATATTCTTAGTGCTAGTTGTTGGGGTGAAGTTGGGCTCTTGTTTAGCTCTTGCTTAGGTTTTAATTAGTGTTGATTTTTAGAAAAGCCCAATTCACCCCCCCCCCTCTTGGGCATCGTGATCCTTTCAATTGGTATCAGAGCCTTGTTGCTCATAGATTAGCTTAACCGCTAGAGTTACGATGTCCGGTGGGGATGGACCTCCTCCCGTTTTTGATGGTGACGATTTTCCTTATTGGAAAATTCGTATGGAAGCATACTTAGAGGCTATAGACATTGGTGTCTATAAAGCCGCCACACAAGGGTTTCCCCAACCTAGAGATCCCACAAATCTTGTAGGTGATGAGTTCAATTATGAGAAATGGAATGCGAAGGCCAAAAACACCCTTTTTAGAGGCCTTTGCAAAGATGTGTTCAATAGAGTTCGGAATCATAAAAATGCTCATGATTTGTGGATGGACATTTGTGCTCTACACGAAGGAACTAGAAGTGAACGTGAGGAAAGATATCACATAGCTATGCGAAAGTTAAATTCTTTTGAAATGCTTGCTAATGAAAATGCAAACGCTATGTACTCACGACTTAATATTCTTGTAGAGGAAGTCAATGGATTGGGGCTTACTCAAATCTCACAACCGGATGTTGTGAGGAAGATTCTCAGTGTCCTCCCAATAGACAAATATGGACACATTGTCACTGTGCTACATCAAATGGATCTTTCGGTTACCACACCTACACAAATTTTGGGAAAGATCAATGCCCATGAAATGTACATGCACATCAACGACAAAGAAGAATCATCTTCCAAAAGAAAGGATTTGGCTCTCAAAGCAAATCATGAAAGAAAGGGAAAAGCAAAAATGCAAGTTGAGGAAGAATCCTCAAGTGATGATGACCTTGATGCAAACATTGCCTTGATGGTAAGGAAGACCACCAAGATGTTGAAGAAGCTAAATAGAGAAGGCATCAAATTTGATTCAAGGAAGAAGAAGTTCTTTTCCAACAAAAGAAAGCCCATTTCTGAGATGGACTGCTACAACTGTGGTGAGCTTGGTCATCTTGCTCATCAATGCAACAAGCCCAAGAAGAACAAGTTCAAGGGCAAGAAGGAAGATGACAGCGATGATGAAAAGAAGGAAAATAAATTTTTCAAGAGGAAGGATGGGAAGCAAAAGAGGTTCCACAAGAAGAAGAATGGAAAGGCCTATATTGTTGGCGATTGGCTCACCGACATCGAATCATCAAGTGGATCTTCTTCAAGTGAAGAAGAGGATAATGAAAAAGTTGCGGCCATCGCCGGGGACTTCTCTTCACCACCACCATCGCCATCATCCACTTCTCACCTATGCCTCATGGCTAGGGGTGAACGGAAGGTACAAAATGATATTAATATTGATGATGATAGTGATAGTGATAGTGATGAAGAATTTGCTTCACCCTCATATGATGAGTTAGCTGACTTACTTAAAGAATATACTCAAATCATTAGAAAGTCAAAAGCTAAATGTGATAGGTTGAAGAATGAAAATGAATCCTTAAATGCCAAGTATGACATAGTTATAAAGGCTAGTGATGAAATAAAGGAAGAAAATAAAACTATGTCATCAACTGTAAATGAGCTCACAAACTCCCTAAAAGATGCTAAGGAGAAATATGACAAATTAAATGAAGCTAATAGGGAGTTGCAAAATAGACTAGTTAAGATCAAGGAAGACTATACTCAAATTAAATTTGATCATGACAATCTTCTTGTTGAAAATGAACTTTTATCTTGCAAAACACATGAGGCTATTAACCCTGTTGTTAAGCTTGATGTAGCAACCTCATGTGATGATTTGATTCAAGAAGAGCAAACTAGTCTACATGCTGAATTGACTGAAAAAGTTGAAGTCCTGACTTTAGACAACCAAAAATTGAAGAATTATTTGACTGATGCAACTACTAGAGGAAAAGTTGCTATTGAGAACAATGATTTCAACAATGAGTTGGCAGTGGATAATCAAAGGCTTAAGAATGAGGTCAAGAAACTAAAAAGTGAAAATGAACATCTTGCAACAAGTGTGCAAAAGTTCAACAAGGGTCAATACCTCCAAAATGAGCTGCTTATGAACACTGTTATGAAAAATAACAAGAGTGGTATTGGATACAATGCTTTTGTGCAAAAGAAATCTATCACTCAATACAAGCCAAAGCAGACTCACAAGCCTATCAAATGCTTTGAGTGTGGAAATGAAGGTCATTTTGCCCACAACTGCAAAGCTAAACCACCAACTCCCTTGCCTAAGCACTCAAGACCATTTGCTTTCAATGCTCACTATGTTCTAAGAAAGGTTGCAAATGGAAAGATTAAGGTTACATTCCTAGGTCCACCAAATAAGAGTAGACCTAGACAAATCTGGGTGGCAAAGTCCTTAATTGAGAGAGTCACTGGTCCTATGCAATATAGGGCTCTCAAAACTCAAGCTTGAATTGTCTGTGAATGTAGGTGAACTACAAGACCGGTGGGAGCCATTGTGTTATTGACAGTGGATGCACACAACATATGACAGGCAACCCACGGATGTTCACCTCATTAGATGAGAATGTTGATGGTCAAGATAAAATCACATTTGGAGACAACTCAAAAGGAAAAGTACAAGGACTTGGCAAGGTGGCAATCTCAAATGACTTATCAATATCAAATGTTCTCTTAGTTGCACCTTTGAGCTTCAATTTATTATCAGTGGGACAACTCTGTGATCTTGGACTTCAATGCTTATTCACTCCATCGGAGGTTATTGTAACAAAAATGGATGATGAATCAATGGTATTCAAGGGATTTAGATACAACAACCTCTACTTAGTGGATTTCACTTCAGAAGATGCAGACTTAAGAACTTGCCTCTTCACCAAAGCTTCTCTTGGATGGCTTTGGCATAGGAGGCTTGCACATGTTGGAATGAGCACACTCAAGAAGGTATTAAAGAAAGATATGGTTAGAGGATTAAAGGATGTGGTATTTGAAAAAGACAAGCCATGCAGTGCATGTCAAGCTGGAAAGCAGGTTGCTAATACACATCCCACTAAAGCTTTCATGTCAACATCAAGGCCACTGGAACTACTTCACATGGATTTATTTGGACCTACAAATTATGTCAGTGCCGGTGGCAACCTCTACTGTCTAGTGATTGTTGATGACTTCTCAAGATACACTTGGGTGTTCTTTCTCCATGACAAATCTGAAGTTGCATCTATATTCAAGAAGTTTGCCAAGAAAGCACAAAATGAATTTGACTGCAAGATTAAGAAGATTAGAAGTGACAATGGCAAAGAATTTGACAACACCAACATTCATGAGTACTGTGATGAAATTGGGATCAAGCATGAAGTATCTGCCACATATACACCTCAACAAAATGGAGTTGTTGAAAGGAAAAATAGGACCTTGATCACTCTTGCAAGAACAATGATTGATGAGTATAACACACCGGAGAGGTTTTGGGCCGAAGCTGTCAACACTGCTTGCTATGCATCAAACAGGCTATTTCCTCACCGGCTACTTGCAAAGACTCCTTATGAACTGCTAAATGGGAAAAAGCCAGACGTCTCTTTCTTCCGGGTGTTTGGGTGCAAATGCTACATCTACAAAAAACGCCATCATTTAGGGAAGTTTCAAAGACGTTGTGATATTGGTTTTCTTTTGGGTTATTCATTAAAGTCCAAAGCATATCGAGTATTCAACCATGCCACTGGCGTGGTAGAAGAAACATATGATGTGGAATTTGATGAGACTAATGGCTCCCAAGGAGCACTTGAAAATCTTGATGATGTAGGTGATGAGACACTTAGGGAAGCAATGAAGAACATGCCTATTGGAGCTATCAAACCAAAAGAAGATGAAGAAGAGGTGCGAATCATTGACAGGCCTTCTTCATCAAATGTACCACAAGATGATGAAAAAGATGAGAGGCATGCAAATGAAGATACATTTGTCTCTCATGAACAAGCAAGGGTACAAGCCGAAGATGTTGATGCTCCAGGATCTTCTTCCCAAGTGGTTAACAGGAGAAACTCATCACTACTTCAAGCTCATCCTCAAAACCAAATCATCGGGAGTCCTTCACAAGGGGTTATTACTCGATCACATAGACATGCTAATTTTATTGAACATCACTCTTTTGTTTCTTGTGTTGAGCCTACTTGTATAGATGAGGCGCTACAGGATCCGGACTGGGTGAATGCCATGCATGAAGAACTTAACAACTTCACCCGTAACGAAGTTTGGACCCTGGAGAAACCCCCACAAGATGCAAGAATCATTGGAACAAAGTGGGTGTTCAGAAACAAACAAGATGATCAAGGTGTGATTGTAAGAAACAAGGCAAGACTTGTCGCAAAGGGATTCTCTCAGGTTGAAGGCTTAGATTTTGGAGAGACCTTTGCACCGGTTGCTCGACTGGAAGCCATCCGTATCCTACTTGCATATGCATCATGTTATGATATAAAACTTTACCAAATGGATGTAAAAAGTGCATTTTTAAATGGCTTCATAAATGAACTTGTATATGTTGAGCAACCGCCTGGATTTGAAGACCCTAGATATCCTAACCATGCTTACAGGTTGTCCAAGGCGCTTTATGGGCTAAAGCAAGCTCCAAGGGCTTGGTATGAGCGTCTTCGCGACTTCCTCATCGAAAAGGGCTTCAAAATCGGGACCGTCGACACAACTCTCTTCACAAAGAAACATAACGGTGATATTTTCATTTGTCAAGTATATGTTGATGATATAATCTTTGGCTCGACAAATGACTATCATTGCAAGGAATTTGGTGAGTTGATGTCGAAGGAGTTCGAGATGTCAATGATTGGTGAGCTAACATACTTCCTCGGCTTCCAAGTCAAGCAAATGAAAGATGGTAACTTTCTCTCTCAAGAGAAGTATACCAAAGACTTGTTGAAAAGATTCAACATGGAGAAGTGCAAACCAATCAAGACCCCCATGCCTACAAATGGACATCTCGACTCAGATGAGGGAGGTAACCCGGTTAATCAAACTCTCTACCATTCTATGATTGGTAGTTTATTATACCTTACCGCATCTAGGCCCGATATCATGTTTAGTGTCTGCATGTGTGCTAAATTTCAATCTAATCCTAAGAAAGCTCATCTTCGCGCTGTTAAGAGAATTCTTAGGTATCTCAAGCACACCACAAGCGTTGGTCTGTGGTATCCCAAAGGAGCTACTTTTGATTTAATTGGCTATTCCGATTCGGATTATGCCGGTTGCAAAATTGATAGGAAAAGTACTTCTGGGGGATGCCATCTGCTTGGTAGATCACTAGTTTCATGGACATCCAAAAAGCAGAATAGTGTTGCCTTGTCAACTGCCGAAGCGGAATACATTGCCGCAGGTGCTTGTTGCACACAGATTTTATATATGAAACAAACTCTTCTAGACTATGGCGTAGTTCTAGAAAAAGTACCTTTGTTGTGTGATAATGAGAGTGCTGTTAAAATTGCTAATAATCCTGTACAACACTCTCGCACCAAGCACATTGATATCCGTCATCACTTCCTTAGAGATCATGTTGCTAAAGGAGATATCATTTTAGAAGGAGTGAGGTCGGAAGATCAATTAGCGGATATTTTCACTAAGCCACTTGATAAGACCCGCTTTTGCATGTTGAGGAATGAACTAAATATCCTTGATCTCAGAAATTTTATGTGAAATGTCAAAAGGTGTTGTCACTTGCATTGCATATTTAAATTCATTGTATTGCATCTAGGGCTTGTCTAACCTAGTTGAGATAACCGCCAATAAAGCGAGTGAAAAAGCTTAACTCGGGTCAAACTTGACAAGTCCTAGCTTTAAGCTTTTAGCACCTAAATTCTTACTTTCATGCAATTATTGGTTCTTGAAATATGCATGATGTACTGCACTTAGGGGGAGTATTCAAAACTCAAATCACTCATGAAAACCCCTAGTGCAAACCAAAATGCAAATTTCACCATTTGCCTATTTTCTCTAAAAAATTATCTAGCCTATGGCAAAATATTTTGAAAAGTATATGAGGGTGCCAATACCTGTCCCAACAAGTGTTCTTTTGTGTGATTATAAGTTGGGATTTGGTTTGGTTAGGAGTTAGATAGAAAAATTCAAAATTTTCCAAACTCCCCTCTGTCTGGGCTCACCGGACAGTCCGGTGTGCACCGGACACTGCACTGTGCAATGTCCGGTGCACCGGCAGCCGCGCGCGAAGTTCCTCTTTTCCTGTGCGCTGTCCGGTGGTTCACCGGACATCTACTGTGCGCTGTCCGGTGTGCACCGGACAGCCACTGTAGACTGTCCGGTGTGCCCATCTCGCGTTTTAAAAAATCGCCCCCAGCCCGACCGAGCCAGGGGCTCTGTCTCATTTCTCTGCCAGCTCCCGCGTCCTCAAGCTCTCTAGCGTTTCCCAGCGCCCGCCGTCGATCTCTTCACTCCGGCGGCCTCCATCTCCGGCGGCCTCCATCTCCGGCGACCTGCGCACCCCTTTTGCTCCCCCTCGGTGAGCAGTCCTCTGTTCTCCCTCTCTCTTTCTCTCTTCTCTGTCTGTGAGGCAGTAATCACCACCCTTTTGCAAATCTTCTAATTTGTGTGAAATTTTGTGAATCCTGCTGGTGAAATGCTTTGCACTACCTCCATTGTGTATCCTTGCAAACTCTTAGCTCCTTCGGGAGGGCATTCCCACCTCAAATGGCCATATTCCTAAAACCCTAGATCCCCGCACACCACGTGCTCGGTGAAATGCCCAAACCAGCCAAACTTGCTCCAATTGAACCCAAATTTTTCAGGCATCTTCACCACACTTCCAGTAACCTACTTGCCAAATTTCACGCCAATCCGAGATCCCAGGCTTAAATTTAACCAAAATTCTCGTTTTGCACGATCGTTTCCGAGCCGAGTGCCCAAAACCCTATTTCTTCGCCTAAATTCAAACTAAGCACACACTTCACTCATATTGACCTATATAAACCTATTCGTGAAGTATCGGCTCAATCCCATATCGTTTTGTGCCTCAATTTGAATTCCAATCATCCTATGTCTCTATTTGTCCGTCAAACGTCGTTTTCACGGCTTTTGACTTATCGATCGTCCCATCTCGTGCCATATCTCTTTGTGTATGTATTTATTCACATTTCATATGCTTATGACTATGTGACTAATACGTGCTCACCTCTTCTGTCATTTCAGTGACCTTGTGTGACCGTGTGCCGTCTCCCGTCCTGCCTGGATCGTCACCTCCCGTGTGACCTTTCCAGGTAGACATCTCACTCTTTGCTAAATCTATCGGTCACTTTTGCTCTGTGCTTAGTCTCTCTATCTCGTTTGCAGACTTTAGTTCAGGATGCCGCGCACGAAGAATGCGTCGGCATCAGGGGGTGGCGACGATGAGGACCCTCGTCGCCCCTTCAGGCAGGTGAAGGGCAAGACTGTGTATCTGGAGCAGCAGGAAGGCCGCAAGAAGCGGCGTTCGGACAGAGAGGCTCGTGCAGCAGCAGCAGCTGCAGCAGCCGCTGCACAGGCAGCACTTGGAGATCAGCCAGATGTTCCATCAGATCAGATTGCTTTCCGTGCTCGTCGTCTCGCCTCCCGGTCCCGCTCCTCCACTCACACCTCCGCTTCCACTCCGCCACCCACTCTGCCTGCTCCAGTCACTCCTATTGCTCCATCCACCTCCACCGCCATACCCTCTACCAGCACTACACCAGCTTCCACTGCTACCCCTGCTCCCGCTCCCGCTTCTGCTCCACCTGTCCCTCCACCTCGCTTCCGGGAGCGTGATGAGACTGAGGTCCGTCCACTGGTTTCGGATCCTCGTCTATTTGATCTTCAGCGTGCTACTGCAGCCCGGGTACGTCGTTTCAGGTACGTACCCGTGGAGTCTTGGCTGCCAGCTCAGAGAGACCCAGCAGCAGGAGTTCTCTTCAGCACACGGATTCAGGAGTCATTCTTCAGGGCTCAGATGTCTGCTCAGATTGCGCTACGAGTTCACCGCCTATTGGATCTTCCAGCTTTCTTGCTAGCAGCCGGCACTGAGTCTGAGGCGCATCTCACCTATTTGCCAGGCCTTCTGTCCTTTTTGACTATCAGCGGCAGATATGTTGAGGAATGGGTCCGCGTCTTCTATGCCTCTGTTTGGATTGACCCGGATCATCAGTGGATGAGGTTTCGCTTTGAGCGCGAGGATGTCACTATCACTGCCAGTCAGATCAGACAGCTATTTGGATTCCCTGAGTCGACGACTCGCCTTCACAGTCTCTACTACGGCACTTCAGATCCTCCACGTCGCCCTCACGGCGGTGTGGCTCCAGGGACAGCTCACGTCGCGGCTTTGTTCCGCCCGCCTTTCACAGATGGGTCGCGACGTTCTCCAGCAGACTTCACTACTGCAGCGAAGTACTTGTATGAGCTCGTCAGACGGACACTCCTGCCTAGGATGGGATACAGGGAGGCTACCACTCATATTCAGCTTTGGCTCCTTGGTGCCCTGGTATCCCACTCTGAGTTTGATGTTGTTGACTTTCTGATCTGTGAGATTGAGGACACCGTTCTGGATGGGATTCGTGCTCGACGGCAGCTACCGTATGCTCACTACTTGTGCCACATCTTTGCGCAGCTGATCCAGCCACCTCGTTTTCAGAGTACTCTTGAGGCCTCACGCCTTGTGTTTGGATCTTACCGTCCTGCTCCTGAGATTCCAGTGCCAGCTTATGCTCCTGTGTTTGACACTCAGGCCGAGGATGCTGCACTTCGACAGTTTGACACCCAGGGTGCAGCAGCTGATGATGATGATGATGATGATTTTGGGGTTCCTCTTCCGCCTCCGCCTCCTATGCCTCCACGCTCACATGATCATGAGGCTGGGAGTTCCCGTGCTGCCCCTGCTCCTCCTCCAGCTTTGGACCCTGCCCTTGCTTCGATTCTTCAGACTCTCACCCAGCAGCAGCAGACTCTCACTCAGCAGCAGCAGACTCTCACCCAGCAGCAGGCTCTTCTGGCAGCCGAGCAGGCCCGTTTATCCGACAGGATGCTCTCGATGTTTCAGAGCATGCAGGACAGGCAGGATGCTCTTCAGCAGCAGCTTATTCAGGATAGGGCCGAGAGTAGGGCATTCATGGCTCTCATGCTTCAGCATTCTGGTATCTCAGCACCTCCGGTTCAGTCTGTTCCGCCTCCTCCGCTTCACGCTCCAGTGGTGCCTTCGATCTTGTCTGGACCCCCTGTTGGTACCTCTCCGCTCCGGCCGGTCACCTTGGCGTTCACTTCTCCAGTTCTCAGCTCTGTCTGCCCGCAGCCACCAGTGCCACCAGCATCTGCTGTTACCACTACCGCTGTGGCAGTATCTGTGACTGCTTCTGCTCCGGTAGCTCCTGCAGCGCTGCCTGCGTCCGAGTCAGTACCAGCTCCAGCTTCTACCGCAGATCCTGGATCCGAGACTGACTCTGACCCTCCGTCGGCGTTTGCTCTGCTACCTCGACCTCGACCGGATGCGCCCCCGCCGCCTCCTCCTGCTTCAGATGTTTAGGTTCAGGTCCCTTTTGGTGTTTGACGCCAAAGGGGGAGAGATATGAGTTGTGAGAGCTAGGGGGAGTTAGAGAGTTAGTAGAGAGTCAGTGTCCTTTTGATGTAATATTTGTGCCTGCTACTCTCTGTTCTAGCTTGATGTTTTTTGGCTCACAAACTCGTCATATACTCTCGTTGCTTATGATTGACTGTGTGTATTACGTTTTCACCTTATATCATATCACCAGTCTTCTAGTTCTTGTTTCATTAATTTACTTTCTCTTTTATATGAACAAGAATCTTATGATGTGTATGCGCTCACTCTTATTATTATGGTACACATTCTTTCTGTCAAAAATTACTGAGTATAACTAACCATTCTTTCAATTGACAGAATCTTCAAAACAAACTATTCTCACAAAACTTGTAGGGTTGTCATCAATCACCAAAAAGGGGGAGATTGAAAGCATCTAGGCCCCTGGTTGGTTTTAGTGATTAATGACAACGTAATATTATATGTGACTAACGTGTGTTTTGCAGAGACAAATGGTAAGTTAGGTCGCATGACAGGTAGAAGTACTCCAACGGTGAAAACAATCCCGGAAATAAGAACTCGAAGCGACGGCTAAAAAGACGGAACAAAAGGTGAAGGTCTACGGAGTCCGAGTGTCAAGGAGATGTGGACACTCGCGATTTAGTTAGGTCTTTTATTCTCTTTTAGCCGTACTATAAAGAGGGGTTGTCGATGAGTAGTTTGACCAAGAGAGTTCTAGTGTAGTGTTGGTGCACAATCACACTCATATACAGTGCTAGGTGTCACTCTAGAACTCACACACAAGTTAGAGCGAAAACCGATTTGAAAATCAGCTGAAAAACAAGACTTAGGGTTTCTGGCTTTGGGGCACCGGACTGTCCGGTGTGCACCGGACTGTCCGGTGCACCCTCTGCCAGGTGGGACCAGGCTAGTCCTCAGCAGAGCCTTCGCAGTCGCAGAAACCCGAGAGCGCTGCCTTCGGAAATGAATTTTAGTGGCACACCGGACACCGCACCGGACTGTCCGGTGTGCACCGGACAGTGGACTGTTCACTGTCCGGTGCGCCATGAGTCCAACGGCTAGCTGTCAGAACTAGCCGTTGGAAGTGACCGTTGGCGCACCGGTGGCGCACCGTTGGCGCACCGGTGGCGCACCGTTGGCGCACCGGTGGCGCACCGGACTGTCCGGTGCGCCATCGCGCAGCAAGTTTCCTGTAACGGCTAGTTGGTGGGTGAGGGCTATTTATACCCCTTCCACCCACCATATTCAATGTCTTGCACTCCACATTTATTCCAGCACTTTGGTAGAGCATTGCAAGCACCAAAAGCCTAGTGAGGAGATTAGAGAATCATAATCCGCGCTTGTTCCTCATTAGCGCTAGTGAGAGCCACCTAGAGCACACACCACTTGCATTAGGCTTCTCTTGGTCAAGCGAAAGTCTATGGCTTGTTACTCTTGGTGATCGGCATCACCTAGACGGCTTGGTGGCGTTGGGAGCTCGGTGATCACCGTGAAGATCTTGTTGGTGACCCGACTCAAGTTTGTAAGCGGTCTCGAGGGATCCACCGCGCCGGAGTGGCAAAGGATCATCTCATAGTGAGCACTTGGTTCTTGCGAGGACCAAGGGGGAGCGATACCCTTGCGCGGGTGCTCCAACGAGGACTAGTGGAGAGTGCCGACTCTTCGATACCTCGGGAAAAATTGGAGGAGTCTTCTAAACTTTGCTTTACATTCCGCACTTAATTCAAGCACTTTACATTGTGTATTTGTTTAGCTAGTATTTGAAGTATTATCTTAGCTTTGTTACATTTCTAGTATTATATTCTTAGTGCTAGTTGTTGGGGTGAAGTTGGGCTCTTGTTTAGCTCTTGCTTAGGTTTTAATTAGTGTTGATTTTTAGAAAAGCCCAATTCACCCCCCCCTCTTGGGCATCGTGATCCTTTCAGGTATCATCTAGACAAGTACATTATTCCGCTGCAATCGACTCTTCGAGTAAAGTAAAAAGTTCTATAGAGTTTAAGTTTTTATTAACGCCTATTCACATCTTCTAGGCGACATCTAAGTTCTAAGTAGGTCAAAATGTATTTTAGAAGGTATGGTAATTATGATGGAATTATTTTATATGCACATAATAGAATTTAGGGGGTGATTTAAGGGAACTGTTGCAGGAGATGATGATATCTGGGAAGAATCTTACTATACAGGAGGAGAAATTTTAGGTAGTATTTGGTTTTGGATATAGATGTCCAGGTGGGTCGGGCTTGCCGGGTGGCCCGGAACCCAGCACGGATTTGGCCCGGCCGGCACGAAGCAAAGCGGGCCCGTGCCGGCCTGGCCCGGTCACCGGCCCGTGCCTGGGCCTAAGGCACGACACGACACAACACGTTTTTTTCATTTTTCATACAAATACATATAATATACTTGAATATAGAGTATAAAATACAAGAAATATGTTGGTTTTGTGGGTGTAAATAAGTGTTTATAGCTAATAACTATGATTTAAACATTCATATATGTATATTTTTAATATATTTTTATCATTTAAACACCATATACTATTATAGGGTCGTTAGGCTCATCGGGTCGTGGGCCGACCCAGCACGATTAATACCTTAGCGTGTCGTGCTTGGGCCTCGCTGGAGGCCCGTGGGCCGGCACGGCACGGCCCGCTAGCTAATCCGAGCCGGGCCGGCACGATCCCAATCCGTGCTGGCCCTAGTCGGGCTGGGGCCGGGTCGGCGCGGTCCGCCCATTTAGACATGTATAGTTCCAAAGTATGATGGGATGGAGCCACTCCATTCTCAATTTGTTGTTGTTTGGATTGGTTCTGTGGAATAGAGTGGTTGTAAAAAATTGTGCTAAAATACGAAATCATTTATCTTCAAAATCTCCTGATCACAGTCGCAACCTCCCTGGGATGGAGCCACGCTCCATTCTAACTGGCTCTGTAACCAAACATTACCTTATACCCATATTTAAATTTTACTTAGCGAACACTGATTTCTACAATATAAAACAGTGCAAATCAATCTTTAAATAATTACTTTTTAAATAATTATATAGGCGACCTGTCCGTCTAAACAAACCCTTGTATCCTTGCCATGTGGCTAGGCTCCACGCCCCGACCAAACAACCAAACACAAGGCTAGTTTGGGAGCCGTATAATCGGAGGGGATTGGAGAGCTAAAATCCCCTCCTTATTCATTTTGAAGGAAGGGCTACTACCTCCAGTTATTAGTGGGCTTTTTTCTCTATGGGAAATACTTAATCGAGTTCGGTCGTTTTTTCCGAAGAAAGAAGACTCCTCTCCATAGGGCAAGGCATAGAAGTACAAGTGGGAAAACGAGGAATGGGGCGTCAAACTGTTGGAAATAAATGGGTTAGTTAAGTGCAAAGCTGATGGGTCTGTCGATAGATAGTTGGCTCGCTTAGTAGCAAAGGGATCCGTTAGGTAGATTAGAATGAGACATTCGTTGAAAGAAAAGCCTAGTTTGACGCTTCCTAATTGAATGAACTGATCGAACTTCTTTTCTTCACTCCAAAGCAAGGGGATTATATGATAATCATCACCAACGATTTGAAGGCTAGGATGAAGTAATATCCCTTACGAGAATTGAACCCGTATCTTCGACATGAAAAGACGATGTCCTAACCACTGGATGAAAGGGACCAAAAAGCAATTCTTCATATACCTAAGAAAAGAGAAGAGAATAGAAGTGGTTCTTTTTTTTTCTATACAAAATTCGACGATTTCGTTTGTGTTCATGTTGGCGATTTCAGATGTGAATGAGGCCGGTCGCCTCCCCTTCATATGAGTTCCCAGTGACACATCAACCACGCCCCTTCTTTTTCTCCGATCATAAATAACATGATCTCTTTCTTTGTCTTTCATTCCCTTCTTTCTAATTCAAAAAAGTAAGGAGGGCGGTAAGGCGCCTATAGTTTGATAGGTAGGCTCGCAACTTACAAAGGGCACTCACTGCTCGCAGGCCTGCTCTTTCTATTATAATTTCTATTTACTCCTTGAAAATAAATAAGGAGAGGATTTTAGCTCTCCAATCTCTTCCAATTCTGCGGCTCCCAAACTAGCGCACGGTTTTATTATCTTAGCCCTCAAGAAAGACAGGCTACCAAACCGCCGCTCGCGTCGGTCACGCCAGGCCTGACGCGAGCACATCGCAATCCTAGCCACCAAAACAATGCCCGGCGGCAAGCGCCGCCGCGCACGCAACCCCACCGCCGGCGGGCCTCAGCGTAGCGCCGGCGCAGGTCGTCGTCGTCCCGTCCCCGAGCTCCCGTCTTTTGTCTCCCCCGCTTCTGTCGCCGCCGCCTTCTCCCCCGCCTCGGGCGGCCGCAGCCGCGGGCGGTGCGCCCGGCGTTGCGGCGCCTACTCCGATGGCGAGTCCTCCCACGCCGTCCCCTTTAGCTATCCTTCCCTCCGCTCCTGCTCCGCTTATCCGGAGCGTGATCAGGCGCAGGCACTGGAGGTGACCATCGACACCGCACCCTGCGCCGACCCAGCCGCTTCCGTCCCGATGTACTCGTACGGCCCCGCCGTGCTCGGTGAGACCGGGCTTGTGCTGAGTGCGGACGAGGAGGAGGCCTGTGATAGAGGGCTGCATCTCGGGTTAGGATTCCGGGATGGAGGACACGATGAGATGGAGCTCAAATTGAAAGAGCTGACAGAGGAAGATGTCTCCTTCAAGACGCCCAAGCGGAAGCAGGAGCAGAGGGCGAAGGCCAACCCAGGATTTTTGTTGATTGGGGGAGTCAGGATTTACACGGAGGACATCTCATCATCAGAATCGGATCGGATGAGCAGCTCTGATGTGGATTTAGAGCCCAACTCAGGTGATGGGGAGAGATTTGAGAATGATGATGGTGACAGTGACGAGGAAGATAGGCAAGGCGAGGAGAGAGATTCAATATCTGATAGCGAGTCATTAGGATCGGAATCAGATGAAGATTTGAGCACCGGGGATTCTTCTTCAGTTGACAATGAGGTTGTTGCTGATTACATGGAGGGTATTGGTGGGAGTGACGAGCTGTTGAGCAGTAAGTGGATCACTAGTATGAATTTGGGTGATGCAGATACTATAGAGCAGATGTATACAAATGACAATGATGGGTTTGTGAAGAAGGGGAAGGAAAAGCTTGAGGGTTATGCACTAATGACTGCATCCGAGCAGTATGGGATGAAGAGGCGGAACTCCCTTGAGCAGCGGAAGGGAAAAGGAATGGTTTGTGACAGGGATTTGTCAAGCATGCAAGTGATGGACCAGGAAGATATGTTCATGGTGAACAATGTCTGGATGCCAAACAGGTCAAGAAAGGGGATGAAGACAGGATCATCATCCTCTCAGCTCTCACAGTCGTGGCCTAAAGATGATAGGAAAAGCAAAAACTATCAGAGCAGGCCAGGTATTAGGTTCTCCATTTCTTGCCCTGTGTTTTCCTTTGGTTTCTGTGGTAAATTTGTTAAATTTTGTAAAACGAGAATCTAGATGTCTTGGATAATGGGCTAACCTGATATAAACCTTACTAGATACATTGTGCTTGCATTCATTGACGCAATGTACTGGAGAAAATAAGAGTATATTAGTACCCAGTCAATCCACTTATAAATCTCATAAAACTATCATCGGTTGGTCACTTGCTTTCTCAGGGTTGAAGAATGAGGATGAGGTTTCTAGAATAGAGGGTAGTGAAGCAACTCTTTTTTTAAACTTATCTTTGATAGTGGCTATATATTCCTACTTTTATGAGATACCTGCTCTCCAATTTGAACATTAGCAATTTGATATTGCTATAAATGGAGATATTTGTTGTTTTGGAATTGGAACACAATTTGTCATGCTGTTTTTTTGGAGAAGTTATTGAAGACAATCTGTCTTCGCATAACTGAAGTATGAAACATTGGTCATCATTAGTGTTTCTAGTATGTCCGCGGGTGCAATAAATTAGCTGAGCTTTTCACTTTGTGATTTATTGATTGTTGTAATGGATTGAAAAGTTCTTATTAAAGTTAAGACTTGAGGATGCGTTGGTTCCACTGGCAAGCCTTGCCAGGCCTTGCTCAGCCAAAGGTCAGCAAAATACACATTTCCTTGCTGCGGGGCCTAACCAAGCAAGTTTTCCTCGCTGAAGCAAGCGAGTGGAATCAGCCGCTACCATGGGCAAGGCAAGGCAAGGCTTGCTATCCAAGCGAGGTTAGCCAAGACCCACCTGTTCAAGCGAGGCTAG
Source organism: Zea mays (assembly GCF_902167145.1). Classification (NCBI taxonomy): domain Eukaryota; kingdom Viridiplantae; phylum Streptophyta; class Magnoliopsida; order Poales; family Poaceae; genus Zea; species Zea mays. The sequence continues at coordinate 148,474,167 of NC_050096.1, read as the reverse complement.
GCAAGGCTGGCATTGAAACCAAACGTGCCATCTGCCATGAGGATATTCACACTTCATTTTCTCATTCCTTCAAGATGATTTATTGTTTCTTAAATTGCCTTCTGCATTGTCTACTGTACCATTATAATTATACTAATATTTCTCCTAGTGACTTGCTTTCCTTCCATTTTGCTTGCATTTTCTCTTTGCCAAGGTTGTAAACATACTTATTATGTGATCCAGGTGAAAAGAAGCAGCATAGGAAGGAACTCATTGCAAAGAAGCGTCAACAACGAGCTCTAAGCAGAGGAGTTGACTTAGGGCAAATTAATAGTGTTAGTCACTGCTTTACTTGAACTGTGCTTGGTCCAAAGATGGTGGCATGTTCTTTAGTAAATGTTGGAAAACAATTAATAATAATTGCAATATTGAATCTTAAGATTTTGGTTTAATGCCTTTTTATTCTTACAACTGTTCAACTTTTATCTCCTTAAGTTTTTTTACTTTGCATTTACATTTTGAAGGGCAGACCTAGTGCAATGGTGAGAGCTGTCTCACTGAGTTACCAGGTCGCGGGTTCGAAGCAGCCTCTCCGCATTTACGGGGGGAAGGCTTGCCTCGGTTCATCCCTTACCCAGACCCCACTCATGTGGGAGCCTCCGGCACTGGGTCTGTCCCTTTTTGTGTTGCGAAGAAATTACGTAAGTGTGATATGTTATTCATGTTGACTCAGTTGTTTGGATACCTGCCCCATATCAGCATTTGTTTCCTTTGGGCATTTTATTTATGAAATGTGGTTAATGGTTAACTCTGTCTGTTTTAGTGATATATACTCTTAGCTGTTTTTTAATTCATAAAAGATTTTTTTGATGTGTATCCTGCTTTCTTGTTGGCAGAAATTGAGGAAAATGGTTGTGGATCAGGTTGACATGTTATGTTTTCATCCAATGCACTCTCGAGACTGTTCTCAGGTATGAATTTTAGTCCATTATCCAATAATTTTTCTTGAGCTTGCTGATGTAGTTTGTTACTATGATCTCTTTTTGATTAAAGATTGAACTCAATTCTCGTGCATGCTCATATATTCGTATAATAAACATTAAAATTTAGAACAAAGATAACAATGAAAGCTATGCGATTAGCCTGTCGATAATGTTGGTTTAGGTTAATCATGCATTTGAATATTTTGAAAAGTAAATTTTTTTAAGAGTTTTTAGGGAAATGACCCTGAGTCCGACTCTCGGCAGTGATCTCGAGGAAGTGGTGGAGAGGCCCTAGGTCCTTCATTGCGAACTCGCTTTGAAGAGCGACGATCGTGCGCTGAAGAAAAGCGGCACTGGACGCTATGAACACGATGTCGTCGACGTAGAGCAAGAGGTAGATGGTGTCGTCGCCGTGCCGCTGGATGAACAAGGACGTGTCCGACTTGGCCTTGACGAAGCCAAGGGAGGCCAAGTAGGAGGCGAAGCAACTGTACTAGACCCACGACGCCTGCTTGAGGCCGTACTTGGAACGATTGAGCCGGTAGACTAGATCCGGGCGAGCGGAGTCGACGAAGCCGGTGGGCTGGCTGCAATAGACTGTCTTTGACAGAGTGCCGTGGAGGAAGGCATTCTTGACATCAAGCTGATGGACCGCCCATTCCCAGGAGAGGGCGAGGGAGAGGACGACCTGAACGGTGGCGAACTTGACGACAGGCTGAAGATCTCGTTATAGTCCACGCCGGGGCGCTGGGTGAAGCCTCGAAAAACCCAATGAGCCTTGTAGCGGTTGAGCGAGCCATCTGAGGTGAGCTTGTGGCAGAAAATCCACTTGCCAGTAACCACATTGGTGCCTGGTAGATGCGACAACAGGTCCCAGGTGTGGTTGGCCAGCAAGGCTTCATACTCCTCCATAGCGCGACGCTAGTGGGGATCGGCGAGGGCGGTGCGAACAGAGGAGGGAACCAGGGAGGCATCCGAGGAGCAGTTGTTGTTAGGACTAGCCGATCGACAAGGTGGAGAACTCCATCTGACCGACGAGTCACCATCGGGTGAACGTGGCAGGGTTTACGATGGATGGCGACCAGGTGGTATACCAGTGGCTCGGCACAGGAACGAGTCGGCGGTGCGACGGGTATCGATGGAGTGGTCCGCTCGCAATGGTGGTAGACGCAGACGGGGTCGGCGAAACGTGCCAGATGGGGCGCAGGCGAAGGCGGCGGGGCGCGGGCGGAGGTGACGGGGTCTTGCAGGGCACACACGGGTCGACGGGGCTGTGCGTGGCGCAAGCGTGAGTGGCGCAGCCGCGCTCATCGATGGGGTCACGCATGGCGCAGGCGAACGTGCTCATCGATGGGGTCACGCATGGCGCAGGCGAAAATGGAGGTGCCACACTCGTCGATGGGGGTAGCGCATGGCGCATGCAGGTTTGATGGGGCCGCCCAAGGCACAGGCGTGGAAGAGGGCAACAGAAGAGAGACATCGACACAATCGGCATCGAGGAGGCAATCGAAGTCGGGGGGTGGGGAGGAGGAGTCAGCAAGAGGGAAAACCCCTCATCAAAGACAAAATAACGAGAGATGATAATGCGGTGGGTGAGGAGGTCAAGGCATCAATACCCCTTGTGGTCAGGGGAGTAACCGAGGAAAAGACAACGAGTGGAGCGGGGGAGAGCTTGTGAGGAGCAGTGGCAGAGGTGTTGGGGTGTTGGGATAGCAGGCACAACCAAAGACTCCAAGGTGGGTATAAGAGGGGGTTGTGCCATACAAGGCGAAGTGTGGGGTGGGGTGACTCACCACCTTGGAGGGAAGGCAGTTGAGATGGGTAGCAGTGTTTAGGGCCTTTGCCCAATAGCTAGTGGGAAGATACGCCTGAAAGAGGAGGCAACAAATCATGTTGGTGGTGGTGCGGATAATCCGTTCGGCCCGACTGTTCTGAGGGGAAGTGTAGAGACACGATAGTCGCAATTGAACGCCGTGTGAGAGAAAGAAGGAGCGAGAGGCGGAGTTGTCGAACTCGCGGTCGTTATCGCATTGGAGAGCACGAACCGAGCGACAGAACTGGGTGGAGACCCAAGAGAAGAAGTGGGTGAGGGTGGGAAAGGTATCAGACTTGAGCCGCAGGGGAAAAGTCTAGAGAAAATGAGAGAAATCATCCAGGATGACTAGGTAGTATTTGTAACTAGAGATCGAAGACAGGAGAAGTCCAGAGACCACAATGGACAAGATCAAAGTCCTAAGTAGCCTGGGATGTGGAAGTAGAGAAAGAAAGGCGAGAGTGGCGGGTGAGCTGACAGGCATGACAAAGACGCTCGGTGGGGTCCTTGCTGCAAGATATATCAGACCTACTGGAGAGCTTGGACATGACGTCAGGGCTAGGGTGACCAAGCCGGCGATGTCAAACGGTGGAGGTGGTGGTAGTGGCCAGAGCATGGGAGGAGGATGTGCCGGTGGGGAAAGTGGATGGCCGAGCGGGGCTGGGGCATAAGGTGGAGCAACACAAGAGGAGGGAGGTGGGACGTGAAGATGAAGAGAGTATAGGGGGCTGGAGTTGTCACAACGAGCATGACACGAGTGGGAAGGTGTCGTATGGTGAGCCCCTAAGGATCGAACTCCATAGAACAGTGGTTGTCACTAGTGAAGCGGCAAACTGAGAGAAGGGGATTATCGAAGAGTAAACTCTAGCCGGGTGGCGAAACACACCCGCCTAATCCTAAGAACAGGGGGCTACCTAGGGTTTGCCTGATGAGATGGATGACCACAAGAACACACAAGGATTTAGAGTGGTTCGGGCTGCCGGAGCGTAATAACCTACTCCACTGCGAGTTGTATTGTTGAGAGTTTGAGAAAGTCTAGGTCTGGATGGAGATGCCTCCGAGGGAGTTCAAGTGAACCTGTACCCCTTGGGGGTTCCAGTCCGTCCTTTTGCAACGCGGTGGACCAAGAATACTAAAAATATGAAGTGCGAAGCGGCGGAAAGAGCTGGTGGACCAAGGTCTTCTCCCGCGATGGGCAGGTGTCTTTTGGTCGACGTGCGTGCTCGTCTAGCCAGACTCGTCTTTGCCCCGTCTTGTCAGCGTGTGGGTGAAGGCTCTGACATAGGTTGCGGCGTAGGCTGGCTTGTCGACTTGCGTAGAGGAGTAGGTGGACGGTGTCGTCCAGGCCCCTCCGCCTGTCTCTTCGTTTGGCGTCGCAACGGGGATAGTAGAAGTCATGATGGGAGTTGCCCACACGCGACACAGTGGGTCAATGGTCTTTGTCTCGGTAACACGCGTGTTACTGGCGCGCCCCAGGCCGTGCGGACTGCACACGATGTCTGCATTTAATGCAGGGCGCATGCCGCCTTCCACTGGTGTGAACAAGCGGGCGTCCTACCCATATTTAATGAAGGCGCCCCCATGCCAGAGGCTCGCGTCAAGCGACACCCGACAGCTTTTGCGATACACCACGAGTCACGTGGCAGCATTGTACTCCTGCCTGGGCGGAGAGCAAGTGGCTGAGAGCGCATGCATACGTGGCAGCCCTAGATCTCCGCTGGCTAGGGGTTCTGATGGTAATTGTGGAGGTCTGGGTCCCATCCGTAATGGCTCGGACACGTGGCGGCACCGGACCTCCCCTGACCGGATGTTCGGATGGCACATGTGGGGGTCCGGGATCGTCCCATGGGGGTCCGGCTCCAGGCTGTAATTGCTGAGCAATCCCACTGAGGGGGCTCGAGGTAACATCGGCTCGGAGGCTAGTTGCCCTGCCGGACGGGTCCGGGCACTGTGTCGGGGTAGACGGCTCGTCATCCGTGGCTACGGGTAGCCATAGGGGTGTCCCGCCTTGACCCAGCAGGAGTTGGTACCCTATATTTGGGGTACCGACAAGGATGAATCATGGGGTGCAACGAGGACATAAGGTAGAAAGGCCCCGGAAGAACCGATGCACCTATTGAGGTGACCGGGAGGGTGGAACCGTTCCCCACAACAATAGAGGAAGGATGGGTGGGGTGGGGAGGATGAGAGTGAGATAATGACCTAGTAGTAGAAGTGGTGTGGAAGGAAACTCTGGAGTCGACCACCTAATCGGTGGGAGAGAGTGGGAGGGGCGAAGGCATGGGGTGCGAGTAGAGAGCTAGGGGAGGGGCTCCAACAGAGCCACTAGGAGGTGAGGGAGATAACAAGGTCTCGATCGTCAGGGAGGCTATCACTGCGCTAGGGAAAACAAGCGGCCCAGGCACATGGCGGCCCGCCTGAGGGTGGATCTCGACGCAGTCACGAAGAATAGTGTTCATGGCCCCATCAAAGTCCACGAAGGTGTCTCGGACAAGCTGGCCGTCGTGAAGGAGGAACTGGGCGGAGCCAGGAAGGAGGTGGCGCCGACGGCCAGGGCAAAGGCGGGGCCGGAGAAGTCGGGAGCTACGGAAGCAGCGGGCAAGGCAAGGCTCATCGGTGGGGAGGTGGGCCACCAGGGGCTAGTGGAGGGCCACCGGGGGTCGTAGGCGACGCTTCGACGAGGGGAAAAGGCCCCATCGCACGCGGGTGCGAGGGGGAAGGACCCCATCTAGAGGGAGCCGTGCCGAAAAGAGAAGGGGCGGGTTGGCTGCGCCTGGCCAGCACAGGGGCGCTGCATGGCGGTAGGCGTCATGGGGGTCCGCGCGATCTGCAGTCGCGATGGCGGGGACTTAGACGAGCAGGTCGCCGCTCGTGGAGTGGGCCGAGCCCACCGAGGTCGAGCATGTCGGAGAGGGGGCTAGGCACGCCGGAAAGAAGACCAGCGGTCGTACGGTAACCAGGGAGGCCGAGCTCGTCGGTTGAGAGGGTGTCGGAGCTCGGAGCAGGCAAGGGTGGAAACACCACGGAGGGAGGTGGCCGATGGCGGCTGGGCGCGCGTGGCCAGAGGGGAGGTGACTCGGACGTCTAGGCGGGCGAGGGAGGCAGACTAGCGACGGGCGTTGCAGGTCTTGGTGCATGCGACCGACGGAGGCTGGGCGCGCGTGGTTAGAAGTGAGGCTGCGCGGGCATCCAGGCGGGCGTGGGAGGTTGACTGGTGGCCGACGTCGCGCATCCAGGCAGCGGATGGCAACCTGCTTGCGCCCGAGCGGTGGGAGGACGCGCCTATGCCCGACAGCGGGTGGCTGAAACCACCCGAGGGTCGGAGGTGGCCGACAACCGGTGGCCGGGGGAGGATAGCCAACAGGCCTGGCAGAGGGCAGGTGGCGGCTGTGGCGTGGGAGGGAAGAGGAAAACTAAACCTGGTTCTGGTTCCAAGCTGGATTGAGTAAACCCTAACCCTAATCCAGGGTTGGGTGAGTATTATATAGATCAGTTAGGTGGGCCAAGCCCATTACACAAGGGGTAGTCAGTTAAATACAAGAGGGCACAAGCCAAACCCTAAACAGGAGTCTAATAGAGGGGACAGTTGCATGTCCCGTTCCTCGCTTGGTTCGTGGGATAGACAATGAGGATGAACCAGACGTTACCCATCGTTTGCCACTATGGTCAGTGGGGCCTAGTTGTTAGCCACTCAACCTCCAAGTACTAGAGCAGGACAAGCGAGACACATGACTGGCCATGTGCATATCACTTAAAGCGACACATGAGGGGGGTGATTTTTAACCTTGGCTTTTTAAAAGTTGACACATGAGGGGGTGATTTTTAACCTTGGCTTTTTAAAATTTGCTTAGGTGCTTCTAAGGCTCTGACCAACTAGGCTAGGGTTGGCAATGGGTTTTGAAACCTGCAGGTAGAGGGTTTACAAACCCGCACCCGCGGGTTTAATATTAAACCCACACCCGTACCCGTTACTCTGGTGCACCTCAATTCTCAGGTAGAAGGAGAGATGCCCAGGTTACTCATCTGGAAGGTGACCTTCATCTCTTCCTTAAACGCCACCACCTCTGCATCCTTGGCGCCGGTGATCACCAAATCGTCTACGTAGACACACACCAGTAGTGCATTTTCTCCATTGCCTCGTCGATAGATGGCCGCCTCGTGCGGGCTTGGCATGAAGCCCATACTCTTGAGCGTGGAATCCAGCTTGGCATTCCACGCCCTCGGTGCCTGTCGCAAGCCGTAGATGGCCTTGCGCAGGCGCAACACCTTGCCGTCCTTGCCAGGGATCACAAAACCTGGCGTCTGGTGTACGTAGACCTCCTCCTTTAAGTCGTCGTTAAGAAACGCCGACTTGACGTCCATGTGATGAACGTGCCAGCCCTTCTGGGCTGACAGCGCAAGGAGTCGCACGGATTCCATCCGTGCCACTGGGGCGAAAGCATCGTTGAAGTCGATCCCCTCCTTCTGTAAGAAACTACGTGCCACCAAGCGAGCCTTATGCTTGACGATGGCGCCGGCTTCATCCCTCTTCAGTTTGAACACCCACTTAAGGGTGATTGCGTGATGACCATGAGGGAGATCAGCGAGCTCCCAGGTGCGGTTCGTCTCAACTGCGTCCATCTCCGACTCCATCGCGGCACGCCAAGCCGCGTGTTTCTCGGCCTCCACGAAAGACAAAGGCTCGCCATCGTCGCATGCAAGATGCAATTCTCCTGCCTGAATGCGAGACGCCGGGCCTGACACCGACGGGTCGATGAGAAGGCCCTTCACGTTTCAATACTGCAGTGGCTCGCCGTCGTAGCACGCGTCGACGCGCTCTTCGTCGTGGGAGAGTGAGGTCATGAGCCCCACTGGGTCATGCTCGACACGAGCTGGCATCGGAGAGGATGTTCTCAGAGAGGGTACCGTCGGTGCTGGAGTACATGGTGACGGAGAGTTCACTGGAGCCAGAGTCGTGGCTAGACTGCATGGTGGCGAAGAGGTCGTTGTAGCCGGAGCTGGAGAGCGTGGCGCTGGAGTCGGTGGAGACTTAGGGGCTAGGGTAGGCCTACTCGGAGAAGGGTCGCCTACTCCATTGGCTCCCTCAAAGTGGACGTACTCGATGGTGAAGTCGTCGTACGTCGGAGTCGTGCCGTCGTCCACCGCCTTGTCCCAGGCTCATCCTCGCCCTTCGTCGAACGCTATGCCGTGCGCACACGCAGTGTTCCTGGGTCAAGGATGCGGTAGGCCTTCGAGCCCTCCGCGTAGCCAAAGAACACCCCTGGGGTGCTCCTGTCGTCGAGCCTGCCGATGTGGCCAAGCTCCTTGGTGAACGCGAGGCAGCCGAAGACCCGTAGGTGAGAGACCGCCGGCTTGCGCCCATGCCAAGCCTCATACGGTGTCATCCCGTTGAGTGCCTTGGTGGGCGAGCGGTTGACGATGTAGATCGCTGTCACCACCGCCTCTCCCAGAAGACAGCCGACATTCCCCTCTACTTGAGGAGAGCCCGAGCCATCCCCACAACCGTCTGGTTGCGCCGCTCGACAACGCTGTTCCGCTGCGGGCTGTATGGCGCGGAGTAGTGGCGTTGAACGCCCTCATCTGCGCAGTACGACGCGAATTCAGTCGCTGTGAATTCACCGCCGTTGTCGGTGCGCAGCACGCGTAGCTTGCGGTCGCACTCCGCCTTCGCAACGACCTGCACACGCTTGATGGCATTCGCAGCCTCTCCCTTGCTGCCAAGGACCATCACCCACATGTAGTGGGAGAGGTCATCGACGAGCAGCAAGAAGTAGCATCGTCTTCCTGGTGTGGTTGGTGTCATCGGGCCACACAAGTCTTCCATACACGAGCTCGAGCCTCTCCTTGGCTCGGAAGCTCGATTGCTGGGGAAAGGGGAGCCGTCTCTGCTTTGTCAACACGCAAACATTGCAGAATTGCTCCACATGGTCAAGTTACGATAGGCCTCGTACCATCTCCTTGGCACTAAGCCGCTTCAGGGCCTCGAAGTTAAGATGCCCGAAGCGCTCGTGCCATTGCCATTCCCCGTCGTCCCGACGAGCAGCAAGGCAACAAGGTTGTGCCACCTTCACGTTGAGGATGTAAAGCCGATTTGGACTCATGCGTACCTTGGCAAGAAGGCAACGAGAGGGGTCCCAGATCCTCATGACTCCTTGCTCGACCTCCACGCGCGAACCGTTCTCATCCTGTTGTCCTAAGCTGATGATAGAGTTCCTCAATGCAGGGATGTAGTAGACTCCGGTGAGCAGCATGTGCTCACCAGACGCGGCGGTGAATACGACTGAGCCAGCGCCCTTGATCTCTACACCGGAGGCGTCCCCAAACTTGACGGAGCCTCGGACACTGGAGTCGAGCTCGATGAAGAACTCTCGTCGGCCGGTCATGTGATGAGTGGCGCCGGTGTCGAGGCACCATCCTTCGATCATGTCGTTGCTGGAGTCGTCGCCGAGGAAAGCGCGTGCTTTTGACTCATCAAGGTGGAGGAGTGCCGCTGCGGCCGGTGCCGCTGGAGGTAGCTCAATGCTTGCGTGTTCTAGGAGCAGAGCTTCCTCCTCCGCCTGTGCGACGTTGGCCTGGCCGCGTCATGGCTGCCGACATTCCCTGGCCCAGTGGCCAAGCTTGCCACATTTGTGACAACCGTCATTTCGTGTCGGCTTCTTGTTGCCGACGGCGTCGCCTTAGGCGCCTCCGCGGGCACCACCCCCAGCTTGTCCTCGCGCCCCGGCCTGGGCGCCTCCGCGCGGCTTGCCGCGTTTGTGGCCCTGTGTTGGAGGACGACTCCCCCTTGTCACCCTGGCAGGCCTCCCACTGCTCTCGAGTGAGATGTAGCTTCTCGCCGATGGTGATAGGCCCAGAGAGGGCCTGTGGTTCGTCGCCGTCGCCGACCTTGAGACGACCAATCGCTTCTTCGATCGTCATCGTGGAGAGGTCTAGCAGAGACTCGATTGAGCGAGCGATCTGCTTGTACTTCTCGGGGATGCAACGGAAGAGCTGCTCGACGACTCTCTCCTCATCGTAGGTGTCGTCGCTGAACTGCACCATCTTTTGCAACAGAGTGTTGAGGCGAAGAGCAAAGTCATCAACATCCTCACCTGGCTTGAAGGCCAGGTTCTCCCACTCCTTGCGAACTGCCTGTAGTGTGGTCTTGCGGGCACGGCCGCTGCCGATGCGCGTCGCAGCGATGACGCCCCAGGCTTCCTTAGCAGTCTGCTTCTGGGAAAGCGAAAACTGCATCTCGGGTGAGATTGCAGCAATGAGGGCATCTAGCGCCCGTTGATCCTCTTAGTAGTCGACGACGCCGTACCGAACTGCTTCCCACATGTGGCGAACCTGGAGCCGTACCCTCATCACCGCGGCCCACTCGACGTAGTTAGGCTGGCTCCAACAAGACCCTCTAAAGGGTCCTGTACCCTAAATTTAGAGGACGAGGACGTCCTCTACTCCCTCCAGCAACGTCCTCTAAACGGTCCTCTAAATTTAGAGAACGTTGCTGAATCCTCTATATGTAGAGTTTCTCTAAACGGTTCTCTATTTATTTGAATACTTTAAACAACCGGTTTAATAAAACTAAAATATGTAAAATATATTTGAGAGTATGACAAATACGTATGTACAAAAATTAAAAAATTAAAAATGTCTTTAATATAGGTATTTACATATAGAGGACGTGATTTAGAGGACGTTGTTGGAGAGAAAGTAGATATAGGAGATGAAATCTTTTAGAGGAGACTGTAAAAGACGGATATAGAGGATGCATATAGAGGACGTTGCTGGAGATAGTCTTAGTCTTGGTGAGGGTAGGCCACCCACCGTCGGGACTGATGTCCCTAACAACGGCCTGGACCCCACGGTGACCATGGTACCGATCCGATGAGGGAGAGCCGCGTCGCCTGTAGAGGCCGCGATCTCCGTCAACCCGGCCGCCGCCACCGGGAGCACCGTCGGCGCGTCCGCGCCCATCTGGGCTGCCGCCACGTTCGTTCTCGCCCGGAGCGCCGTCAGCGCGTCTGCGCCTATGTAGGCTGCCGCTGCGCGCGGCTGCCCATTGAGCCGCCTGCTCTTGCGTTGCCTCTCTTGCCAGCCTGATCTCGTCGTTGGTGCCGCCATCGCTGGAAACAGAGCTGCCGATGCTACTGCCGCGTTGAGCCTCGAGCTCTGCCGCCGCCGCACGGGCAGCATCCGCCGCCTCCGCTGCTTCTACTTCCGCTCTCGCTGCTACTAGTTCCGCAACCGCTAGTCGTGCTTCCCTCGCCGTTGTCGCTGCAACCGCCACTGCTGCTCGCTCGCGTTCTTGTCTAGCGGTGACCTCGGCCTCCTACTGGCGCCGCGCACTCGAAGTGATCGAGCGTAGAGACATAATGTGCTAGCGAGGGGTCGCTGCGTGTGGAAGAGGCTCTCAGATGAAAGGCTGCTCGTCCGAGCAGGAGAGGAAGGAACAGTTGAAGCTTTTGCTGCCGACTGAGTATATGGAGAGGCGCAGGAAGGAGATGAGCAAGAGATGTTTAGGCTGCAAGACAACCTCGCTTCGATACCAATTGTAATCAACGGGACTTACTCTCATTGAGAGGATGACACTATGAGTTGGAGTGATTTTCTATTTATTTTCTCAAATAATACACAATGTCATACCCTTAGAAGGGTTGTGGACACATATTTATAGCCCTAGGGGCTGCACTACACTACACAACACTGCAGCACACATGTGCTGTCTAGATACTAAAGTGCAGTCAAAAGACTGCTATTGCTGCTGTCCAACAGCAGTCAAAGGACTGCTGCTGCTGTCCTATTCACCACAAAACAGAGATGTTGTCTTCCACACGAAGACCACATGCCTTATTCCATCAAAAGGTCTCTTCGTATACTTTCTAGTGGATCAAGAATCAATGAGAGATCACAACCGAAACGTCCAGGAACCGACGAGAGAACTTTGTGACTCCACCATAATTCCTTTTTCTATGCCTCTATTTAAGCAACTAGCATCCACAAAAAAACTTGGGTTTTGTTTGATGTATGTTTAGCCTTTGCTACTTGTAAACGCGTGTGTCGGCTAGACCACCCGAATATTTGAAACAGGACCCAACTTCATTAGATCCGTGAGAGTCTGTTTGTTATCTTGTTCTTGCTTGTTCTCGATTGTTTGCAGGTTCAAGGCTGTGCTTGGTACGACAAGAGTAACAACAACACGAGCTGATGTAACTACTGCTAATGCGCAACACCCTTGTGGTTGTTGTAGTCGGATAGCACAACGTCGACCTCCGCCCTAGATCGTAGTTATCTGGAGACGGTGTACCTGTCGCTCAAGGCGCCACACCATCTTGGTTGTGGTAGTCAGGCAACCAACGGCGACCTCCAACAAATTTTCAACCTCCATCATCTCATCGAAAGATCGGGCTCCCTCCTACCTGTCGGGTTTATCAAAACCTGTTCCCTCCGCTACTATTTTAGACTTCTCATTAACCAGAATATTGGCTTCTAATACTGAAGGCATGTTTGGATCTTCTGCAACTGCTTGCTTTGCCCTAGGAAAAAAGCTTAGGCGAGCCAGAACAGCTCTCCGCTGCTGGCAAGGATAGCCTTGCTGAGCGAGGCGAGGCAAGTTGAGCAGGACAGAAAACCAAACATGCCCTGAATTGCTAAAGCTTGAGGTTCTTGTCTAGTCCTCCCAACTTTAACTTTCCTATCATTTCCTATGACACATTTGTAGCCTAGTTTCGCTGCTGTAGTAGCTGAGATCATATGCCCTTAAAGAAATGACTAGCTCTTACTGTTGAGCTATAGAAGATATTTTGGCCTGTCAGTACTAGTGATCAATAATCATTTCCAAAGCATGTTACCTTCCTACTGGTATCCTTTGATTCAGGACCCTAGGAGACACATGTTTAACTCCCTCAAATTAGGGAACACCCAAACCACCATACTCTTCCATCACACTTACTAGTTACCATCCCAGAGACAGTTAGGTGCCGTTTGGTTCACATATTTGTAACGTAATGGGTAACTGATAACGTTAAATCATGTTTGTTTTAGTTCAACCGTAATTAGATACCACACTAAAAATTGATACCAGCCTATTCAAACTTGTTACCGCCAGTAATCGAGTGTAAACCATTACCATTACTATTTGCGTTACATTTCGTGAACCAAACAGCACCTTAGTTAGGTGAGAGTTGATCAGCCTAATAGCCCATTTTGGGAACTTGGTAAACAATAAGAGATACACCGATATGCTAGCCTATATATACTGAGCTCATTCCTGTTTATTTATTTCTTATATGTTTTCATTCCTGTTTGTGTGATGTATATGCTGAGTTCTGGTTTACCTCTGTAGGTACAACGCCTTGCATCTATTTATCAATTGAAGAGCGGGTGTCAAGGTTCTGGCAAGAAGAGGTAACTGATTTGCAGGTCATATATTCATTATGATCTTGTCATAAAGTAATTCGTAACCATTAAATTACTTTGCATGGCGTTTGAGCTTATTGTTTAACAGAGCCCAGGCGATTTACTGCAAGGCAGCAAGGATAGTGGTTTACAGAACATCTTTGCATCATTTGTCATGCAGTAATAGTTCAAGGGTTCCTGAGCAGTTGTGGCTGTTGCAGATCATCCTGATTACACATTACTGATTCTTTCAATGAACCATTATGACATCATTTTTCGCTACACATTCTTAGTCAACTCTTGAGGTAGGAAGGTGCATGACCTCTCCCGCAACGAGCCATTTGTCTTGTGTGGACAATGGTAAAGGTTTTAGGGGCTTACTCAAACCACTCCCTTTGTTTGCATTGGCACTGATACAAGAAACATGACACTGACATTCTTGTCATGTTCATTGCACATACTGTCTGATAAGGACAAATATGTAACCGATGTGTCCCTGCATGTAGCTACTACCATAACCTGGTTAATGGTTATATTGCTAGCTTGATTATGGGTTAATGAGCTGGAGGACTTTGCACCTGCCATGACCTTACTGTGCTCATTGCTGACCAATTCCTTGTGTTACATTTCAAAATTATTACTAAAACTCACACCGGTGAGTATTTTGCCACAATATTTTGTACCTCAACATTCTTACTGGAAGTTTGTTCTGTTCATTTGTATCTAATAAATTTAAAATGTACAAACCTTTGTTGTTATTGTTATTAAGGATCTTATTTGCTTGGTTTATTTCGCATTTATATAGCTTATCCTTCCTGTCAAATCAATAATTCTTCCTTGCAGATTTGTAACTGTGACATTGACTGGGCACTCTTCCTTGCCATCTGCAGATGGCCAAGTTCGACTTGAAAAGGTGTCTACTTTGTTTTTTTCCACTGGAGATAGTATACCTCCTGTTCTTATACTGTTGCTTATCATTTTAGTTCTTTTTTACAGTCTAGTCATTTCTGAAGATGATATAATTCGTAATTGTAACTAGGTGCGGATAACAAGCCAAGTGCACTTCTTTTTGAGCTTTAGGTCAAACTGATGTAATCTTATTTATGAGTTTTCCAATCTATCAGTAATTCAAAATCATCTGTTTTATTTTAAATGAAAAACGAGTTCAATCGGAACAATTTTGAAACTAGTTACAGAGCCAGCTCAATGAGTTTTTTTTGTCCAGCCCCAATTGTATCATATAAAGCTTTAATTACTGATCAAATTGTATCATGCCATTTTTGTGTTTCAAAAGATGCCACTATTCCCTTTATCCCCCTTCTTGATGCTGGTCTCCTCACTGCTAATTGTTTCAATATATATGTTATCTAACCACTTTGTTAAATGATTCCAGCTTTTGGGGACTGAATCTGAGAACTCTGTCTCGAGCTCTAAAGGCCCAGCACGACTGAAGGGCCATTCTGCTCCAGGAAAGTGTGTAAAACACTGGGAATCCAGTGGAAATAAATCTACCAAGAAACAGGTCTCCTTCGCAGAGCGTCCAGTATCTTTTGTCAAGTGTGGAACCATTGTGGACTCCCTTACTGAGGCAATAGCTGGCCCAAGTGGTGGTGATACCTCGTGTGTTAAACCTGTTGAAAGTAACTCCACCCATCTAGGCTCCTTTGAGGTGCACACCAAGGGCTTTGGTTCAAAGATGATGGCCAAAATGGGATTCATCGAGGGCACTGGCCTTGGTAAAGATGGCCAAGGTATAGTGCAGCCGATACAAGCCGTGCATCGTCCCAAATCTCTTGGACTAGGTGTAGAATTTGACAGTGTGGCTGAGGCGATCAAAGCAAGGGCAGAACCCATCAAATTAATTTCAGAGCTGAGGCGGAATGTGTGGGCACCAGAGACGAGTGGCGTTGGCTCCTTTGAGAAACACACCAAGGGTTTTGGCTCCAAAATGATGGTGAATATGGGGTTTGTCCCAGGGTCCGGACTGGGGAAGGATGGCCAGGGCATTGCCACCCCCTTGACCGGAGTAAGGCGACCGAAATCACGGGGACTGGGAGCCGAGGACAAATATTAGCTTACACCATTTTCGCATTTGATGTATCTTTCTTGTCGTGTTCCTTGTTACATGCGGATTACATAGTTTGCTGGGAGGGCGAACCTTTGAGCACCCTGAATGGTGAAACAATGGGTTTTCACTTGTTTCTTTCAACTTCTCAATGAAGTTTTATATATTTGTTCTATCAATGTTATATTTGTTTCATTTTTCTATGGCCCTTGCTTGTGCAACTGAATGATTGTGAATAGGCTCATCACTAAGTGAGAAGAGGTCAACTTTATCCGCTCGAGGCCGCACGAGTCTCGGAAATCTCTACCCCTGCTGCGGCTGCTTGCATCCTCTCTTATGTGGGGATGAAAATGGTACGGATATAGCTAGATATAGGGTTATCCTCTATCCTACTCTAATGTATTTTTATCGGATACAAGACTAGATATGGATAGTTAAAATTCGGGACGAATACAAAACGGGACCGAGTAATAATCCGGGTGGGTAAGAAACGGGATATTCTGGATAGTTGTCGGGTAGTTCATCCTGATAATATTAATTGTCCAACCCTACAACAATTATATAAATTAAGAAATATATAGTTCAAATATAAGAAATGCCACGTTAGCTGTGCACGATGCCTCAGCGATGCACGACCAAGCGTCCAAACCAACCATGATGTCTCTCATCGACTCAGCCACTACCAAATGGCCACCTAATCTAGAAGCTTTAGGCCTTGCTTTCTGCTGAATTGGTGTAATGGGCTCAGCAGGGAGCAGCACAGCCGCCAGCAGGCCCAGGCATCAAGCGCACAGGCACGCAGCCCACAGACAGCAGCGCAGCATCACTTTGGTCCGGGTATCCGACCACCGCTACCCGTATCTGACCCAGGATAGGTACTTACTGGGTACTCGCGATTCTGTATTCTACCCGTATCCGGGATTCAATATCTGTGTAGTATCCGTATCCATCCCGTCAAAAAAAACCTGTATCCGCATTTAAAAATTTCGCACGTTTTCGTACCCATATCCGATACCCGTTCCGGGTACCCATCCCGTATTCATCCCTACCCTTCTGTCTCTGTCGTCCTCGCCAGCAGCAGGGAGAGGCGGGCAACCATCCTCTTCACATATCTATGTGGATAGAAAATAAAAATAGATATCTAAATTATGGTACATGAAAAACATACAATACAATGTATGCAAACAAGACTTGGGTGCAATTAGCAAACGAGTTTTCTGGGTCTTCAAATGAGGATCTAACCGTAAATGCATCTTTAGCACATACACCCTCGCACTAGGTCACTCCAATCTTACGGATACCCACTGTCGCTCTATTATCCTTTCCCGATCGTGTCTGATGTTAGTCACCTGTTAAGATTTCTGAAGAGAACCAAAGCAGCGCAACACCATTAAAGTGACATAGTCCTTTTCCCTTCAATCCACCCATAGAGAAGAGGAAGATTAAGGGGAGTGTTGGAACTTGCTAACTCGGGGCCAACCAAGCTCAAACGGTGGGAGAATAGAAAGCGGTTTGATGCTAGTAGATGCAAGGTATTAGGGCAACTGTGTTTTTTTCCGTCCCCCGCAATGGTACATTATGGGGGTATTTATAGGTAACCGAGGGTCGGCCCTGCCATGCCAAGGACAATTACACCCTCAGTTACCTAGGTTATCCCCGGAATATTCCCCCTTGGGGGGGTTATGGCGGGTCATTATAGCGTAATCAATTATAGACATGGGCCAACCCTCTATCAGCCCTACCAGCGTGGCGGCCTATGGTCGGGACCCTGTGACATGGACCGACTATACACGGGCCCCATTTTACAATGTGGAAGATTACAACGCATGGTCTTCGTAGTCCTAGTTTGCTCGATCTCCGGAGTCCTTGATGGTCTTCGCGTCGGCCTATCCGGGCGAAGGTAGTGCCTGAGTATTCACAAGTGCGTCGTCCCTAAGCACTTCGCAGAGTGGCTCAATTTTTAGGCATTTGTGGTCTTCAGTCTTGAATCCTCTGGCGCGGACACATCGAGCGAGGGGGGCGTTACACCTTCGCCCCAACATTTTCCCTCTAAGGGACCAGTTCCACTAAGTCAGCTGGTGCCGAAGTCTGTCGTGAGATGGCGAAAATGCTGCCCTCGCTCGAAGTGGTCCCACGGGGTTTTTTGAGATGTGACCGTTGATGAGACATGTTACTATGGGACTGTTGAGTTCCCGAGGCACCGCTCCAGGCCTATAAAAAGCTGGGCTCGGGTTGAGGTTTTTCACCTACTCGAGCACGCGCTGCCGAAACCCTAGTTTTTTCATCTCTTTGCTTGCCCTCCCTGTTCTTGCTCCACCGGAGATCTGCCCCACGTCAAGCTGACCGTCCACCGCCACCAATAGTACGTGACCATGCCATCCTCTTCCTTGTCGTCGTCTGCTGCGAGCGCGTCGCCGGCCACGCCGTCGTCTGAGAAGACGCTTAGCGGTTCGGCGGCGGTAGACCTGTAGCTCGGTCATACGGTTGAATTCGGCACCTCGAGGATCTACTCGGGCCGCATGCTGGAGATGTAGCGGCTGGGTTACTTTGGAAGTGGAGTCGGGTGGGCTCTAGGGGCTGAAGATGTCCCTGAGCCAGAGGGGGAATTGGTTGTGTTTGAGGCTTTCTTTGCTGCTGGTCTTCGCTTGCCAGCTCATCGGTTCGTAGTTGAGGTCCTGTGAAGGTTTGAGGTACAAATTCATTCAGTGGACACCGAATGCCATGGCGGCGCTGACAAAGTATGTGTGGGCTGTTTCCTCATATGGTGGGGAACCATATGTTGAAGTTTTTGTGAAGAATTACTGTCTGCACTGGCAAAAGAGGCAGACAGGTGGTAAAATTGCTCAGTTTAGGTCCTGCACCTTTACGCCGAGGACTGGGAAGACCTCGGCGGAAGTTATCGAGATTGTTCCGTGCACGAAAAATAAGTGGGGTAACTGGTGGGAGTTCTGGTTTTATGTGGCACCAGGCGACGTCGAAGGGTTGCCCAGCTTGCCGCCTGCCATCTTGTGCTCGCACTGCTACGTGGCGTTTCCACAATTTGAGGTGGCGGAGGAGGATCAAGATGAGGAAGCCCTTCGCTACGCAGCCCGCCTGAGCAGTGGGCGCGACTTGGTGGAAGAGTTCATCGCTTATGGGGTGTGGCCCTTGGCACATGGGTGGGTTCTAGGCGAGATTACACCGCACCGGATGCCAACCCTGGGTGATAGATTGGCGTGAAGCCCAGCGTTCGCCGTGGAACTGCGTGGGTACGATGCAGCCTCTTTCGTGCGGGAAGTAGAGTCGGAGGCCGTTAAGATTGTTGGTAAGTATGCGCTGAAGAATGAAACGTTAAGGAGCTGGGATATTCGTGGTTCCAACACCAGGTTGAACTGTGTTTTCGAATTGAATAATTTGCCTTATGGTCCCTACTCAGAGGGGGACTCCACTGATGCCGGTGCTTTCTGAGGCAAGCAAGTGAAACCCCGGGCCGACGAAGGCCCCTCAAAGGGGAAAGCTCCGGTCGTGACCGTTCAAAAGAGGAAATTAGGTATGAGGGATCACTACATGACGATTCACTTACAGCGACCTACAGATGGTTGCTAAAACGGCCTTTAGTGATCTACAGTTGGTCGCTAAAAACTTTTAGCGACCCCATAAGGATGGTCGCTGTAAGTGCCGTCGCTAAAGGCTTTAGCGACCGACATCTTTTTAGCGACCGACCGTCCGTTGCTAATATTGTATATTTAGCGACCAATCGTGGGTTGTTGTACTATAGATTTAGCAACCAATCGTGAGTCGTTATACTATACATTTAGCAACCAACAGAAAGTTGCCCCTAGTTATAGTCGTTAATAATGATAATATACCATTAATTAGCATTCAACAACTGTTATATATAATCACATAGATATACAAATTTAATTAGTATTGCACAATGATAGATCCACATCACATAAACCATCAACAAGCACCACAACAAAATCATTCACAAAACCTACACATGTTATTATGTTTTGCACATATTTGCAAACACTTTACAAAATCATTCACAAAAGTCCTAATGCTTCAAGTGATTCGCAAAAGCCTTCACAAAAGCACTCCAACTTCTTGTATCCTCTTGTTTTAAGGCACAAGCTTGTAGGAGTTGTGATGTCGCCACTTACTTGATGCTAACAAGACATTTCCTTCACCAAAGCCATCTTCAACACTTCACCCATAAAAAAGATCAATTCTCTTTTTCAATTGTCTGTCTGCAAGACAAGTGATAATTGAAAGGGAAATGTGCCCTTGGGCCATTTCTAAGTATTTTGGTGATTAAGTGCCAACACAAATGGACTAAGTGTTAAACTGTGCCAAATTGTGAATGAAGTGCAAATCAACACAAAGGTATGATTCTAGACTTAGTACATTGATTTTTGTGTACTAACATATTTGTCTAAGTGCTAGAATCAGAGAAAAGACAAAAGGAAAAAGGACTTGGCTGTGCAATCAAGACTCTGCGCAGTCTGGGTGCACCGGACAGTGTCCGGTGCGCCAGGCTGGCTTTGGTCAAACTGGCCGCTCTCGGGATTTCGTCGGCGGCGTACGGCTAAAAATCACCGGACTGTCCGGTGGTGCACCGGACTGTCCGGTGGTGCACCGGACTGTCCGGTGAGCCAACAGTCGGCCGCACCAACGGTCGGCCGCGCAATCCGCGCGTGACGCGTGGCCGAGCAAACGGTCTGATGGGGGCATCGGACTGTCCGGTGTGCACCGGACAGTGTCCGGTGCGCCAACGGCTCCAAATCTTCAACGGTCGGTTGCGCCAGTTTAGGAAGGTGATCTGCACCGGACAGTGAACAGTGCCTGTCCGGTGGTGCACCGGACTGTCTGGTGCGCCATACGACAGAAGGCAAGGATTGCCTTCCCAGATTGTTTCCAACGGCTCCTAGCTGCCTTGGGGCTATAAAAGGGACCCCTAGGCGCATGGAGGAGTACACACCAAGCATTCTTTGATCATCTCTAAGCACCAAGACTTCATTCTAGCGCATTTGATTCTTTGTGATAGCAATTGGAGCTCCTCTTGAGTTGAGAACTCTGTGTGTGAACTTAGAGCTTAAGTTGTGACTAGTGTGCGTGTTTGAGCTGTTGCTTTTGAGACTTGTGTGTGTTTCTTCTCCCTGCCTTACATCCGTGCTTCTTTGTGATCATCATTTGTAAGGGCGAGAGGCTCCAAGTTGTGGAGATTCCTCGCAAACGGGATATAGTGAAAGAAAGAAACACCGTGGTATTCAAGTGGATCCTTGGATCACTTGAAAGGGGTTGAGTGCAACCCTCGTCCATTGGGACGCCACAACGTGGAGTAGGCAAGTGTTGTACTTGGCCGAACCACGGGATAACTCGCGTGTCTTTTGTGATTGCTTTTCTGTGATACTTGTGTTCATAAGAGCTCACTATTTAGCCTACTAACACATAATCAAGTTTTGTGGCTATAATAATCAAGTTTTTACAGGATCACCTATTCACCCCCCTCTAGGTGCTCTCAATTGGTATCAGAGCCGTTCTCTTCAAGAAAGGGAGTAATCACCCGAAGGGATGGATCCTAAGGGAAAGGGGATGGTGGTCAACGACAATGAGAACGAGTCCATCTTCAACGAGCCGAGGGACGACAAAGCCAATGACTCTGGCTCGAGTCAAAAGAAGAAGGATGGAAAGAAGAAGAGGCGCATCAAGAAGATTGTCTACTACGACAGCGACGAATCTTCCTCTTCTCAAAAGGACGACGAATACGAGGAGAAAAAGAAAACGGTTAACTCGAACTTTTCTTTCGATTATTCTCGTATTCTGCATAATTCCAATGCTCATTTGCTTTCCATTCCACTTGGTAAACCTCCACACTTTGATGGAGAGGACTACGGATTTTGGAGTCACAAAATGCGTAGCCACTCGTTCTCTCTTCATCCAAGTATATGGGAGATAATAGAAAATGGAATGCAATTTGATAGTTCGGATAACTCCATGTTTATCAATGAACAAATCCATAAAAATACACAAGCTACTACTGTTCTTTTAGCATCCTTGTGCAGGGAAGAGTACAATAAGGTGAGCGGCTTGGATAACGCCAAGCAGATCTGGGACACCCTCAAGATCTCGCATGAGGGGAACAACGCCACCATGCTCACCAAGATGGAGTGGTGGAAGGCGAACTAGGAAGGTTCACGATGATCAGGGTAGAGGAGCCAACTCAAACGTACAATAGGCTCAAGACCCTGGTCAACAAGATAAGGAGCTATGGGAGCACGAGATGGACGGATCACGACGTCGTCCGACTTATGCTAAGGTCCTTCACTGTCCTTGATCCTCATCTTGTAAACTCTATTCGTGAAAATCCTAGGTACATCAAGATGACGCCCGAGGAAATACTCGAAAAGTTCGTAAGCGGGCGAATGATGATCAAGGAGGCAAGATATGTTGATGAGGCGTTGAATGGCCCAATGCCGATCCACGAGCCTCAAACCGTTGCTCTCAAAGCAACAAGTAGCAGGGAGACGCTACCTAGCAAGGTGGCGCAAGTTGAGGCGGCCGGGCTAAATGAGAATGAAATGGCCCTCATCATCAAGCGCTTCAAGACGGCGCTCAAAGGTCGCAAGGAGCATCCCAACAAGAGCAAGCCAAAGGGAAAGCGATCCTGCTTCAAGTGTGGTAAGATTGGTCACTTTATTGATAACTGTCCCGACAATGATAGTGACCAGTAACAAGGAAAGAATGGGAAGAGAGAGAACAAGAAGGTTTACAAGAAGGCTAAGGGCGAGGCACACCTTGGAAAAGAATGGGACTCGGATTGTTCTTCGTCAGACTCCGACGACGAAGGACTCGCCGCCACAGCCTTCAACAAATCGTCTCTCTTCCCCAACGAGCATAACACCTGCCTCATGGCAAAGGAGAAGAAGGTAAGTACTCGAAGTACTATTACGTATGCTTCTTCAAGTGATGATGAGTCTAGTGATGATGAAGTAGACTATGCAAGCTTATTCAAAGGTTTAGATAGAACTAAAATTGATAAGATCAATGAATTAATTGATGCTTTGAATGAGAATAATAGATTGATAGAGAAGCAAGAGGATCTTTTATATGAAGAGCATGATAAATTTGTTAGTGCGCAAAATTCTCTTGCTTTAGAAGTTAAAAGAAATGAAATGCTTTCATGTGAATTATCTACATGCCATGAATCTATTTCTAGCTTAAAGAGTATTAATGATGATTTAAATACTAAGTTAGAAATAGCTAATAAATCAAGCTCTTGTGTAGAACATGTTGTGATTTGCAATAGGTGTAAGGATTTTAATGTTGATGCTTGTAGTGAACACTTAATTTCCATTTCCAAATTAAATGATGAAGTGGCTAGTCTTAATGCCCAACTTAAGACTAGCAAGAATGACTTTGACAAACTAAAATCTGCAAGGGATGCCTACACTATTGGTAGACACTCCTCAATTAAGGATGGGCTTGGCTTTAAGAGGGAAGCCAAGAACTTAACAAGCCAAAGAGCTCCCATTTTCAACAAGGAAAAGGGGAAGGCTCCTATGGCTAATAGTGCTCAAAAGAATCATGCATTTATTTATGATAGGACATTTTCTAGGAATGATCATCATGATAGGAGTTGTAATGCTTATGATTCAAATGCCATGATTGCTTCAAGTTCTTCCTTTGTGCATGGTAGAGATATGACTAGGAAAAATATTATTCATCATATGCCTAGGAGAAATGTTGTTCATGTACCTAGGAAAGCAAGTAATGAACCTTCTACAATTTACCATGCTTGCAATGCTTCTTTTACAATTTGTAGGAAGAATAAGAAAGTGATTGCTAGGAAATTAGGGGCAAAATGCAAAGGAGATAAAACTTGCATTTGGGTCCCTAAGGCTATTGTTACCAACCTTGTAGGACCCAACAAGAGTTGGGTACCTAAAACCCAAGCCTAAATTGCCTTACAGGTTTATCCATCCGGGGCTCAAGCTGGATTATCGACAGCGGATGCAAAAACCATATGACGGGGGAGAAGGAAATGTTCACCTCCTACGTCAAGAACATAGATTCCCAAGATTCAATCATATTCGGTGACGAGAATCAAGGCAAGGTTAAAGGACTAGGAAAAATAACTATTTCATCCGAGCATTCCATCTCTAATGTGTTTTTAGTTGAATCGCTCGGGTATAACTTATTGTCCGTTAGTCAACTTTGTAATATGGGTTATAATTGCTTATTTACAAATGTAGATGTGTCTGTCTTTAGAAGGAGTGATGGTTCATTAGCTTTTAAGGGTGTACTAGACGACAAACTCTATTTAGTTGATTTTGCAAAGGAAGAGGCCGGTCTAGATGCATGCTTAATTGCTAAGACTAGCATGGGCTGGCTGTGGCATCGCCGTCTAGCACATGTGGGGATGAAGAACCTTCACAAACTTCTAAAGGGAGAACATGTGTTAGGTCTAACAAATGTAACTTTCGAAAAAGATAGACCTTGTGCAGCTTGTCAAGCAGGTAAACAAGTGGGAAATGCTTATCACAGCAAGAATGTGATGACCACATCAAGACCCCTGGAGCTGCTTCATATGGATCTCTTTGGACCCGTCGCCTACCTCAGCATCGGGGGAAGTAAGTATGGTCTTGTTATAGTTGATGATTTTTCCCGCTTCACTTCGGTATTCTTCTTGCTGGATAAAACAGAAACCCAAGGGACCCTTAAATGCTTCCTAAGGAGAGCTCAAAATGAATTTGAGCTCAAGGTGAAGAAGATAAGGAGCGACAACGGGTCCGAGTTCAAGAACCTTCAAGTGGAGGAGTACCTTGAGGAGGAAGGAATCAAGCATGAGTTCTTCGCTCCCTACACACCACAGCAAAACAGTGTGGTAGAGAGGAAGAACATGACACTCATAGACATGGCAAGGACGATGCTTGGAGAGTTCAAGATACCCGAGCGGTTTTGGTCGGAAGCCGTAAACACGTCTTGCCACGCCATAAACCGGGTCTACCTTCATCGCCTCCTCAAGAAGACGTCGTACGAACTTCTAACCGGTAACAAACCCAACGTATCGTACTTTCGTGTATTTGGGAGTAAATGCTACATTCTAGTGAAGAAAGGTAGGAATTCCAAATTCGCTCCCAAAGCTGTAGAAGGGTTTTTGTTAGGTTATGACTCAAATACAAAGGCATATAGAGTTTTCAACAAATCATCGGGTTTGGTTGAAGTCCCTAGCAACGTTGTATTTGATGAGACTAATGGCTCTCCAAGAGAGCAAGTTGATCTTGATGATGTAGATGAAGAAGATGTTCCAACGGCCGCAATACGCACCATGGCGATTGGAGATGTGCGACCACAGGAACAAAAGGAGCAAGATCAACCTTCTTCCTCAACAATGGTGCATCCCCCCAACTCAAACTGATGAACAGGTTCATCAAGAGGCGTGTGATCAAGGGGGAGCACAAGATGATCATGTTATGGAGGAAGAAGCACCTCAAGCCCCTCCAACTCAAGTCCGAGCGATGATTCAAAGGAATCATCCCGTCGACCAGATTTTGGGTGATATAAGCAAGGGAGTAACTACTCGCTCTAGATTAGTTAATTTTTGTGAGCACTACTCTTTTGTCTCTTCTATTGAGCCTTTCAGGGTAGAAGAGGCCTTGCTAGATCTGGACTGGGTGTTGGCCATGCAGGAAGAGCTCAATAACTTCAAGCGAAATGAAGTTTGGACCCTGGTGCCACGTCCAAAGCAAAACGTTGTGGGAACCAAGTGGGTGTTCCGCAACAAACAAGACGAGCACGGAGTGGTGACAAGGAACAAGGCTAGACTTGTGGCAAAAGGTTATGCCCAAGTCACAGGTTTGGACTTTGAGGAGACTTTTGCTCCTGTGGCTAGGCTAGAGTCTATTCGCATTTTGTTAGCCTATGCCGCTCATCATTCTTTCAAGTTGTTCCAAATGGATGTGAAGAGCGCTTTCCTCAATAGGCCAATCAAGGAGGAGGTGTATGTAGAGCAACCCCCTGGCTTTGAGGATGAACGGTACCCCGACCACGTGTGTAAGCTCTCTAAGGCGCTCTATGGACATAAGCAAGCCCCAAGAGCTTGGTATGAATGCCTTAGAGACTTTCTAATTGCTAATGCTTTCAAGGTTGGGAAAGCCGATCCAACTTTATTTACTAAGACTTGTGATGGTGACTTATTTGTGTGCCAAATTTGTGTCGATGACATAATATTTGGTTCTACTAACCAAAAGTCTTATGAAGAGTTTAGCAGGGTGATGGCTCAAAAATATGAGATGTCGATGATGGGCGAGTTGAACTACTTCCTTGGGTTCCAAGTGAAGCAACTCAAGGACGGCACTTTCATCTCCCAAACGAAGTACACACAAGATTTGATCAAGCGGTTTGGGATGAAGGACGCCAAGCCCGCAAAGACTCCAATGGGAACCGACGGACATGTCGACCTCAACAAAGGAGGTAATTCCGTTGATCAAAAGTCATACCAGTCTATGATAGGTTCTTTGCTTTATTTATGTTCTAGTAGACAGGATATTATGCTAAGCGTATGCATGTGTGCTAGATTTCAATCCGACCCAAGGGAGTGTCACCTTGTGGCCGTTAAGCGGATACTTCGATATTTAGTTGCTACGCCTTGCTTCGGGATCTGGTATCCAAAGGGGTCAACCTTTGACTTAATTGGATACTCAGACTCCGATTATGCTGGATGCAAGGTCGATAGGAAGAGCACATCTGGGACGTGCCAATTCTCAGGAAGGTCCCTGGTGTCTTGGAGTTCTAAGAAACAAACTTCTGTTGCCCTATCCACCGCTGAGGCTGAGTATGTTGCCGCAGGACAATGTTGCGCGCAACTACTTTGGATGAGGCAAACCCTCAGAGACTTTGGCTACAATCTGAGCAAAGTCCCACTCCTATGTGACAATGAGAGTGCAATCCGCATGGCGGATAATCCTGTTGAACATAGCCGCACTAAGCACATAGACATCCGGCATCACTTTTTGAGAGACCACCAACAAAAGGGAGATATCGAAGTATTTTATATTAGCACCGAGAACCAGCTAGCCAATATCTTTACCAAGCCCTTAGATGAGAAGACCTTTTGCAGGCTGCGTAGTGAGCTAAATGTCTTAGATTCGCGTAACTTGGATTGATCTATAACATACATGTGTTTTATGCCCTTGATCATGTTCCTTTATGCATATTGTTGTCTAATTATGGTGCTCAAGTTGTACACATGATCCCCGGACCTCATAAGTCCATCTGCAAGTGATGCATTTATTTAGGGGGAGGCATGCTACAACTTGACACTTTGAGACTAACCTTGTGTTTGAGTTTTAGTCTCAAAAGTAGATTGAAAGGGAAAGGTGGACTTGGACCATGAAAGACTTCCACTGCACTCCGATGAGAGGGTAACTCACTCCAAGTTCATCTCCATACTCTTATTGCCTTTTTTTACTCCTAATTGAAGATTTTGGTGAGGCAATGGGGTTAAAGGGCAAAAAATGATCCCGTTTTGGTGCTTGATGCCAAAGGGGAGAAATTAAGGCTAAAGCAAATGGATCAGCTACCACTTGAGAATTTTGAAAATAGTAGAGTTAGAACTTTTGTTTTGTCAAAATACTCTAAGTGTCTCTTTTTGTCAAAAGTTGGTCTCTTGTGGGGAGAATGTTTGATTATGGGAAAAAGGGGGAGTTTTTGAATCTTTGATCAATTTCTCTTGGAATACCTCTCTTCATGCCTCAACAAGTGTGTTTGACTTAGAGATAGGAAATTGAAGTTGATTTGCAAAAACAAACCAAGTGGTGGCAAAGGATGATCCAAATATGCCAAATTTGAATAAAAAACAATTCTTGTTCTCATTTGCATTGATGTTGCACTTCTATGTGTTGCTTTTTGTTGTGTTGGCATAAATCACCAAAAAGGGGGAGATTGAAAGGGAAATGTGCCCTTGGGCCATTTCTAAGTATTTTGGTGATTAAGTGCCAACACAAATGGACTAAGTGTTAAACTGTGCCAAATTGTGAATGAAGTGCAAATCAACACAAAGGTATGATTCTAGACTTAGTACATTGGTTTTTGTGTACTAACATATTTGTCTAAGTGCTAGAATCAGAGAAAAGACAAAAGGAAAAAGGACTTGGCTGTGCAATCAAGACTCTGCGCAGTCTGGGTGCACCGGACTGTCCGGTGGTGCACCGGACAGTGTCCGATGCGCCAGGCTGGCTTTGGTCAAACTGGCCGCTCTCGGGATTTCGTTGGCAGCGTACGACTAAAAATCACCGGACTGTCCGGTGGTGCACCGGACTGTCCGGTGAGCCAACAGTCGGCCGCGCAATCCGCGCGTGACGCATGGCCGAGCCAACGATCTGATGGGGGCACTAGACTGTCCGGTGTGCACCGGACAGTGTCCGGTGCGCCAACGGCTCCAAATCTTCAACGGTCGGCTGCGCTAGTTTAGGAAGGTGATCTGCACCGGACAGTGAACAGTGCCTGTCCGGTGGTGCACCGGACTGTCCGGTGCGCCACAAGACAGAAGGCAAGGATTGCCTTCCCAGATTGTTTCCAACGGCTCCTAGTTGCCTTGGGGCTATAAAAGGGACCCCTAGGTGCATGGAGGAGTACACACCAAGCATTCTTTGATCATCTCTAAGCACCAAGACTTCATTCTAGCGCGTTTGATTCTTTGTGATAGCAATTTGAGCTCCTCTTGAGTTGAGAACTCCGTGTGTGAACTTAGAGCTTAAGTTGTGACTAGTGTGCGTGTTTGAGTTGTTGCTTTTGAGACTTGTGTGTGTTGCTTTTCCCTCCCTTACATCCGTGCTTCTTTGTGATCATCATTTGTAAGGGCGAGAGGCTCCAAGTTGTGGAGATTCCTCGCAAACGAGATATAGTGAAAGAAAGAAACACCGTGGTATTCAA
Source organism: Zea mays (assembly GCF_902167145.1). Classification (NCBI taxonomy): domain Eukaryota; kingdom Viridiplantae; phylum Streptophyta; class Magnoliopsida; order Poales; family Poaceae; genus Zea; species Zea mays. The sequence goes on along the minus strand of NC_050096.1, from coordinate 148,446,029 downwards.
GTGGATCCTTGGATCACTTGAAAGGGGTTGAATGCAACCCTCGTCCATTGGGACGCCACAACATGGAGTAGGCAAGTGTTGTACTTGGCCGAACCACGGGATAACTCGCGTGTCTTTTGTGATTGCTTTTCTGTGATACTTGTGTTCACAAGAGCTCGCTATTTAGCCTACTAACGCATAATCAAGTTTTGTGGCTATAATAATCAAGTTTTTATAGGATCACCTATTCACCCCCCCTCTAGGTGCTCTCAATAATTGCAATAAGTAACATGATATGTTAACCAGAAGGTATGCTAGCACCAGAAACGACCAAAGAAGATGGTATGATAGGAAAGATATTATGAAGAAGACATTCGCCCGGCTCTGGAAGGAATCGCTCCCCTAGTTTTCAATCAAAATCACTTACTCGAGCAGTCGCTGATGGCGATGACGACATATAAGTTCTAGTTTACAACGAACAATTTAAAATTAAGCAACAATGATAATATATTCTGTAGCAAATAAATATAAATAAGAATGTTGAGAGATACGTTAACAAAATAAGATGAATTTACCATTGCTAATGTTAATGACATAAGTGGTACTAAAAATCTGAAACAACACGCAATTTTTACTTGTATTTAAAAAATCTTCAATGCATCAGCAATGAGATTACCAACATGTTCATCATTGCCAGATGATATTGACGCAACAGCTGAAAATGAAATTCAGAATTACTATGGCGACCACTGAGTAATCTTATGATGCAGATCATGCACACACAAACATGACATGTCATGCCTCAAAGTAATGTTTTTTTAAAGTAACCAAAAAAAGATGGCTCATATTTTTCCATCATTTGAGCATATGCAGGGGTGCAATCTTACTTTTCTAACCTAACCAAGCTAGTGTTTATGTGTAGCTTGGTTGTGAAGACCAAGTGAGCCGTGTGAAGTGAAACTACTCGTGTTACAGGGAAAAAAGGATTCTGTTTCCAACAATTAGTATCAGAGCTTGTTGATCTTAGAGCAAAATTTGATGTGGCTAGGTGCTATTTCGTCTTATGCTGACCGGTGAGATCGTGACATAGCCGCTGTTTGGTAAACCAGACAAGATTTGACACCCAATCGATATTCGAAACCTCAGTACATCCCCAGCAAGATAACAGGAACCGAAGCAAGCTTACGCGAGACTCACCTTTGGGGCCAAGGGTGACGCTGACGGCGTCGGCGAGCTTGTCGATGCCGGCGGCGAGCCCGCGGCGGCAGGCCTCGCCCATTGATATGACCTTGACGTCTGCCCGCACCACCAGGCGTCGGCTGACCCCGGCCGACCTGGCAGCAGCTTCTGGGATGAAGACGAGAAGGCGGTTGTGGGGGAAGGGAGGAGATAGGTGAGGGCAGAGAGAAGAGGGAAGGGAGAGATAGAGGCGGCGGCGGCTGCGGCTGGGAGAGAAGCCAGGGAGCGCGCGACTGCTAGGGTTAGGTAGATGGGCCCCTAGTGGACCTTAGGGTTAGGGAGGGTTTTCTTTTTTTATTTATTTCGAAATGCATTTTTAAATTACTCAAAAATTCATAAAAATTTTACCAAATAAATAATAAACATTTGAATAAATTATTACAAATGCAAATAAATAATAAACATTTGAATAAAAATTTATTACCCTATTTATCGTAATAACTAAATTCATTATTTTTAGTTGATGGCTTTTATAGTGTTACAACAACTCAGATATTGCATCATCTTTTGTAGGATGCTCGCTAAACTCATCATCATTGTTACCATGATTCACAAAAGAGGATGAAGCTTCTCCATGTAAGGTCCATGTTGTGTACCCTTTTAGAAAACCATCACATATCAAGTGTTCTCACACTTCATCGGCCTCTCTCCAAAATGAGTTAACACACTTCTTGCAAGGGCATAGTATCTTGTTTCCTATTGCTGAATGTCTAAATGCAAAAGCTAGAAAACCATTCATCCCTTGTTTATAAACCTTTGTCTCCCTAGAAAACCATTCACTTGTGATCCATGATTTATCCATACTCTTTATGTAGGATTTGAAATGACTTTCAACTCAAATCTAATATCATATAAGCACAAAGAACACAATTGCACACTATATAGTCATGTCCATACATAAACAAACCATGAAATAAACATACAAGCAATATTAAAAAGAAATAAATCACCACAAAATTTAGCGATCAATGTTTACTTGTTTTAAATAATTTTTAGTCACTAACATCTACAGGTACGTTCAAGCTATAAGATTTGATAGTGATCCTTGCTGTATAGCGACCCATCGCTAGTCCCCGACGACATCTATAGCGACGAACCATATGTTGTTAAATTTCTAGACTTCTAGCGACCAACCGACCGTTGCTACAAAAGGATTTAGCGACTGACCGTCGGTCCCTAACCTTTAGCAACCAACAGTTGGTACCTAATAAGAGTTGCTAAAGATCAACCGTCGTGTAGTGGATAACGAGACTGGGCCGAGGGCCACTGGGCGTTTTGTTGAGGAGTTAATGGAAATGTGCGTGGTTCCTGGGGAATTGATGTCTTCGCTCGAGCTCCGGGAAACTTTTTCGCGCATGCTGAAGGTTACCAGGGTCGATGGCCTAGGAATGATCCTATACCATGGGCCGCTGGCGAAGATTTTTTTACGTCTCGATTGACTCATGATTCGAGAATTTTTCCTTACGGAAGGAATATTGGTGCTGTTGTGTTGGCAGTGATGGAGAAGGATCGCCAAGACGCTCAGCGAAAGAAGCGCAAGGCCCCCATCCGGCTGGTGGACCCACGCCGAGAAGCGAAGTTGGTGCGAACCAGCATGAAGGCTGCTGCCCCAGCCGCGGCAATGCCTCCACCCGCGGCGCCTGCTGCCGCTGCATGACCTCCCTCTCCACCGCACATGACTGAAACGACGGTGACGAGGTCCAACGGGGCTGCCCAGGAGTTGTCGGTAGACGACTACCTAGTGGGGGGCGTTACCATGTTTGACGCCCAGACAGGGCTGCCGCCTATTGGTGAGTTGTCTTGATTTCTTCTTTGTCAGGTAAATCAATGTTTCTAACTTAGTTGTGATGTAGGGGCGGAGGCTGGGCAGTTGACGGCGGTGCCGTCAACAGTGGCTGCCGGCCTGGTGGGTGCGGCGAAGGGTGATGCGGCGAAGGGCGGCGCGGGGACTTTGGAGGACCCGTGGTCAAGGTTTTGTGCGCACCGCCAGAGGCGGGGGCAAACTTGCTTCTGCCGCCGCTGTTGCTGGCGTGGCTGTGTCAGCTATGCAACAGCTACGATTTGTGAGTGTGATTATTATTTATATGTGTATGGTGGTTTTGTTCTGTTGTGCTGAGTTTGGATCTTTGATGTCAGGTTACTTCCTTCGCCCAGCAAGTTGCCTCAGGGGTGCTGACCTCGCAGTTTGTTTTCGAGAGGAGACGGCTCGAGGGAAGGATTGAGCACCTCCAAACATAGCATACTGAGGCGGTGAGGGATAAGTCGGCAGCTGAGAATAAGAGCCGCAATGTAACGCCCCGAATTTTGCAGTTGAATTTTTTCTTTTCTTTACTCGCCAAAATTCGGGCGTTACCTTTTCTTTTTCTTTTTCCCCTCGCTAAACCTTGACCTTTTCCAAAGTTCTAGCGGGATTCGGTTTGAATTTCTCGTGTAAGAAAAACCCTAGATACTTTATGTTGTTTGATGCACCATGCCGAACCTTGCATTTCTTTTGATTGCTTTGAAAGTGCAAATGCATTCATGTAGAAAGATCGGATTTCGAAAAATGAGGAGAAGATCTTTTCTTTCTTTTTCTCTCTCTTTCTCTCTCCTCTTTTTCTCTCTCTCCCGCGCCGTGGGCCGACCCCGGCCGGCCCAGCCGCCCCTGGCGCCCCCTCTTGGGCCTTGGCAGGCCCAACCGCCCCCCACCTCCCCTTTTTCCCCAAACCCTCTCCCTCTCCCTCTCATTTTCTCTCATTCTCTCCCTAGCGCCGCCCCTACCCCTGCCCTAAGCCGCCGCCGCCCCCTGCCCCGTCGCCGATCGGCCGCCCCGCTCGGCCGCCCCGCCCCGTCCCCGTCCCCGTCGCCGGTGAGGCCCCCTCCCCCTCTCCTCCCTCCCCCCATCCCCCCTCCCCTTTCCCCTCGCCGCTCGGCGCCATGGCCGCCGCCATGGCCGGCTCGCCCTGGCCGCCCGCCCGGCCGCGCCCTGGCGCGCCCGCCTGGCCCCTGGCCCCCGGCCGGCCTTGGCCGCGCCCCCGGCCACCCCGACCCCCCCGCGCGCTCGCCTGGCCGCCGGTTCAACCGGGCCGGCTCAGCCGCCCCGGCCGCCCAGCTCGCCGCCCGCGCCCGCGCCCAGCTCGGCCGCCCTGCCTAGGGCCGGTTCAACCGCCCCCCTCTGTTTTTTATTTTTTTATTTTATTTTATTTACTTTCTGTGATCATAGCTATTTTATTTTAGGTAGGCTAATCATTGTTAATGTTATTAAAATATGAAGCTTAATTTAAAATTCCGTTATGCTAATTGATTTATGTAGTTAATTGTTTATCTCGTGCGATGTTGAACAACTTAAAATGATTAGGTTCCCACTAGTGCATATAACGGAATTCTTTTGTTAAGAACCAATTGTAATTGATCGTTAGTGCATAAGATTTAACCCCCTGCGAGACCCTTTCCCGTTTCTTTCTAACCATAACAAATGCAATGTCAAATGTCATACTTGATGCATATTCGCTTTATTTGTTTCCTTGTATGGTGTACTGTTCTTTTGTATTGAATATGTGGATGTATGTATGTTTGCGCTCGCATAGAGAACGATCCGGTCGAAGAGCCCGAGGAATTCGCAGGAGAAGCCCCTGAGCAGCAGTCGGTTGGTGGAGGCAAGTGTCCTTTGACCTATCTCTGTCCTATTCATTATTTAATTCACCCCCCCCCCGCATTACACCTTTATACCTAAGGATTGACTAGCTTTTGTTATCCATGTCCTTGTTTACCTATTTGGGTTGGATTATTACTGTTTAGCTTTATGCTATTGCTCAACTCTAATCAATGAACATGATGAGATTATCTATGATACGCTGTTTTCCCTTCTCTTATTATGATGTTGTACTTGTGGTATTCAAGGGGGCTCGAGCGGTTTCTCGAGTGCCTCTCCGTAAGGACCTGTTCTATGGATGACCGCCCGGGAAAACAGTGCAACCATGAGGGTGGAATGGGATGCCCTTAGCTGAATAATTAGAGGATCCGGGGTGTAGTTCGCTTCGCCGTCGTGCCGTCAATGGGGCTCGGTGTATGCGGCTCGCTCTGCCAAGGTTGATTCGTCCCTTGGGGAGGAGTGCGGTACATTTAGGAAACCTAACGGGCGGCTACAGCCCCGAGGAATCTTTGTAAAAGCTACGTAGTGAGACCCTGCCTATTCACCTTGGTAGTGTTTAAGGGTTTGATCGGCCCGAGGCAAGAGGGAATCACGGCTTGTGGGTAAAGTGCACAACCTCTGCAGAGTGTTATGAAACTGATATATCAGCCGTGCTCGCGGTTATGAGCGGCCAAGGGAGCTCCAGTGATTAGTGGTACTTGATCAGAGATACTTTGGTACAGGTGGTTATGAGATTGATGGTTTTGGTTATGACTATGGTGCTGGTAAGTGGTATTCTTTCCGTTTGGAAAGGGTACATCGGGTTAATAACTTGGGTTAATGCTAAAACTTGGCTTTCTACTAGTAAATAATAACCTGACCAACTAAAAGCAACTGCTTGACTTATCCCCACATAAAGCTAGTCCACTACAGCCAAACAGGATACTTGCTGAGTATGTTGATGTGTACTCACCCTTGCTCTACACACCAAACCCCCCCCAGGTTGTCAGCATTGCAACCACTGCTCAGGCGAAGATGAAGCTGTGGAAGGAGACTTCCAGGAGTTCCAAGACTACGACGAGTTCTAGGTGTGGGTTAGCGGCAACCCCCAGTCGGCTGCCTGTGAAGGCCGCGTTATCTACGTTTCTTTTCCGCACTTTGATTTATTGTAAGAACTATATGGACGTCTCAGACGTATGATGTAATCGACTATTTCCCTTATTAATACTATTTTGAGCACTGTGTGATGATGTCCATATTATGTAACTGCTGTGTACGTGAATAACTGATCCTGGCACGTACATGGTTCGCATTCGGTTTGCCTTCTAAAACCGGGTGTGACATAAGTGGTATCAAAGCCGTGCTGACTGTAGGACCGCTAACCTAGAGTAGAATGGTCGTTCTAAGGACTATAGACCTCTGTCTCTTCCTTGACTTTGATATCCCTTCAAAAGTTGGTCCTACCGACCAAACCTATGTTTTACTATATATTATACCTTGCAAAAAATGTGTTTCATTCTGATCCTTCATTTACTTATTACTTGCTGGTCATATTAATTCTGTTCTCACCCTTTTGCTTGCGATGTCTTTTGTAGATGGCTCGACTTAGACACACCGCACGAAAGTCAGTCATCCCCTTCTTACCCTCTCGCCTTGCTGAGCGTCCGCTTCGCCGTCCCGTGGCCGGACAGTCCAGCCACTTGGAGAGACTACACCACCGCCTGCGTGAGGAGCAGGAGCGTCGACGACAGGAGCAGCAGAGCTCTTCCTTCTCGCTCCACCAGGAGATAGAGTCTGTGAGGAGCTGCTCCCCTGTGCTTCCCCTGGAGGCGCCCCCTGCACCACCACTGGGTGCCCCAGCTTCTGGAGTAGCTGCTGGAGGAGACCCAGACGACGGAGATGGCGACGACAGCTCGAGCCACGACACCGACTTCTCTGCTAACCCTGAGCCGGAAGGATGGGTTGCTCGACCCATCACTCGCGACGCTGCTCGCGGGTGTCACTTCCACGATGCGCTCGACACCCTGCTACGTCGGGCATTCGACCGGCATACTTGGTCCGTCGAGTATCGCTGTGTGGTCTACCAGCACAGTCGCGGGGTTTACCCGGACCGCTGGGAGGCGACTTGCTTGGTGCGCTGCCCGGAGGACAGTCTCCAGGGTGCAGAGGCCTGCTCAGAGCACTATTCTATCTCTGAACGGGACTCAGCTGAGGCAGCCATGCAAGATGCTGCACAGCGTGCGCTTTCGCACTACTGCTCGGTTTTCGGTGGGGCAGCTGACGGTCTTGACCTGAAGTATTACCCCCGCCGTCCATCTGGCAGCACAGGAGGCGTGATTGTCTCACCCGTCGGTGAGGGCAATCCTAGGTTGAGCAGCACAGTCAACCTAGCCGCCGTGCTAAACACGGAGCTGGACCATGCATTAGACGAGCTGAGTAGGGCTCGTGCTGAGATCGCCCTGCTGCGGGCTGAGCGTGCGGAACGTCGTCATCTGGATGGTGGTTCCCCCGCTCCCGTTGGGACTCAGCACCCGTACCGCTCACCTCAGCATGGACACCAGTCTTATGGCAATCCCGACTGCAAGACCAAGATAACTCTAGAACCATAGATCGTTAGAGTTGGATCTTGTAATTAATACGAAATATATACGTAGAAGCTTCAGTCTTAGTGTTAGTCTCGCTCTTAGTTAGTCTTAGTTAGACAGGGTAATTTGCTATATCCTGTGCATTTATGTTTGTCATGATGAACTATGTTTGGTTTGGATCTTTGTAATGATTGTCACCAGAGTGTGGGTATCCCCTGCATTTTGGTTTACCTATTATGTTAATAAAGTTAGTTATATAGTTGGGAAACCCATTATTCTCCTTTCCTCTTTATCTGAGAAGCTGTGTGGTCTGTGTTGGAGATCAGTGAAGATGCTCACCTGCTCAGTGCTGTTGAAGAATTCTATTCTCTTTTCTTATGCTGCAAGATCTGCCAGATCAGTTCTGATGTGTGGTTGCATTCTGCAGATGTCAGAGAATAGGCGCAGAGGAGGAAGGCGTGCTCAGCAGGAGCGAGCCGCTCAACAGGAGGAGGCGCCCCAGCAGCAGCAGCTGCCACCCCCGCCCCCGATGTCCATCGAGCAGATGTTTCTGATGCAGACTCAGGCAGTTCAAGCCATCGGTCAGACTTTGGCCGCCATTCAGCAGCAGCAGCAGCAGCAAGCACCACCTCAGCCTCAGATGCCTCAGATGCCCAGAGACAAGCGTGCTGAATTCATGAGAGGTCATCCACCAACGTTCGCTCACTCTTCTGACCCCATGGATGCTGAAGATTGGCTGCGCACTGTGGAGCGGGAGTTGCATACCGCTCAGTGCGATGACAGGGAGAAAGTTCTATATGGTCCCCGTCTGTTGAGAGGAGCAGCCCAATCATGGTGGGAGTCTTACCTCGCCACCCATGCCAACCCCGACACCATCACCTGGGAAGAATTCAGGGGTAGCTTCCGTCAGTACCACGTGCCTGCAGGTCTGATGACAGTGAAGAAGGAGGAGTTCCTGGCCCTTAAGCAAGGGTCATCATCTGTCAGTGAGTATCGAGACAGGTTTCTGCAATTGTCTCGCTATGCTCCTGAGGATGTCAACACTGACGCCAAGCGACAATACCGTTTCCTGAGAGGCTTGGTTGACCCTCTGCAGTATCAGCTGATGAACCACACCTTCCCGACATTCCAACACCTGATTGATAGAGCAATCATGACAGAGAGAAAGCGCAAGGAGATGGAAGATCGTAAGCGCAAGATCAGTGGACCCCAGCCTGGAAGCAGCAGTCGTCCTCGTTTCTCAGGCAATCAACCCCAGCAGTTCAGGCAGAACCAGCGTCCACCTCAGCATCAGCAGTTCCAAAGGCAGTATCCTCAGCATCAGTACCAGAACCGTCAGAGTAATCAGTCAGGAGGTCAGTTTCAAAGGCAGAATCAGCAAGCACCTCGTCTTCCTGCCCCAGCAAACCAGCAGAACAGTCAGGCAGCACCAGCTCAGGTTGGAAACAGGGCATGTTTCCACTGTGGAGAGCAAGGCCACTGGGTGATGCAATGTCCGAAGAAGGCAGCCCAGCAGCAGTCAGGCCCCAATGCCCCAGCAAAGCAGAATGTGCCTTAGCCTGGAGCAGGCAATCGCTCTCAGCCGCGCTATAATCATGGAAGGCTGAACCATTTGGAAGCTGAAGCAGTTCAGGAGACCCCCGGCATGATAGTAGGTATGTTCCCAGTCGACTCCCATATTGCAGAAGTGTTATTTGATACTGGAGCAACGCATTCTTTCATTACTGCATCATGGGTAGAAGCACATAATCTTCCAATTACTACCATGTCAACCCCCATTCAAATTGACTCAGCCGGTGGTAGAATTCGAGCCGATAGCATTTGTTTGAATATAAGTGTGAAAATAAGGGGGATAGCGTTTCCCGCCAACCTTATAGTAATGGGTACTCAGGGAATAGATGTCATCCTAGGGATGAATTGGCTAGATAAGTATCAGGCAGCTATCAGTTGTGATAAAAGGACAATCAAGTTGGTGTCCCCACTAGGAGAGGAAGTGGTGACCGAGTTAGTCCCGCCTGAGCCAAAGAAAGGAAGTTGTTATCAGATGGCTGTTGATAGCAGTGAAGCAGACCCGATCGAGAGTATCAAGGTTGTTTCCGAATTCCCAGATGTGTTTCCAAAGGATTTACCAGGTATGCCACCAGAGCGGAAAGTTGAGTTTGCCATAGAGCTTCTTCCTGGAACCGCCCCCATCTTTAAGAGAGCTTACAGAATATCTGGACCAGAGTTGGTTGAGCTTAAGAAGCAGATTGATGAGCTGTCAGAGAAAGGTTACATTCGGCCAAGCACCTCGCCTTGGGCCGCCCCTGTCTTGTTCGTGGAAAAGAAAGATGGCACCAAGAGGATGTGCATCGACTATCGAGCTTTGAATGAGGTCACGATCAAGAACAAGTATCCTTTGCCCAGAATAGAAGATCTGTTCGACCAGTTGAGAGGAGCCAGTGTGTTCTCCAAGATTGATCTGAGGTCAGGTTATCATCAGCTCAGGATCCGACCTTCGGACATTCCGAAGACGGCATTCATTTCCAAGTATGGGTTGTATGAGTTCACAGTGATGTCTTTTGGTTTGACCAACGCGCCAGCATTCTTTATGAACTTGATGAATAGTGTATTCATGGATTACCTTGATAAGTTTGTGGTGGTATTCATTGATGATATTCTGGTTTATTCTCAAAGCGAAGAAGAGCACGCAGATCATTTGAGGATGGTGTTGCAGAGATTGCGAGAGCACCAGTTGTATGCAAAGTTGAGCAAGTGTGAGTTCTGGATCAGTGAAGTCCTGTTCTTGGGTCACATAATCAACAAGGAAGGATTGGCTGTGGATCCGAAGAAAGTGGTAGACATTCTGAACTGGAAAGCGCCAACAGATGCTAGAGGAATCAAGAGTTTCATTGGAATGGCCGGATATTATCGGCGATTCATTGAAGGGTTTTCTAAGATTGCGAAGCCAATGACAGCGTTGCTAGGCAACAAAGTTGAGTTCAAGTGGACCCAGAAATGTCAAGAGGCCTTTGAAGCGCTGAAAGAGAAGTTGACTACAGCGCCTGTCCTAGTCTTGCCTGATGTGCACAAGCCCTTCTCGGTGTATTGCGATGCTTGTTACACAGGTTTGGGATGCGTGTTGATGCAAGAGGGAAGAGTTGTGGCTTACTCGTCCCGACATTTGAAGGTTCATGAGAAGAATTACCCAATCCATGATCTAGAGTTGGCAGCAGTGGTTCACGCACTGAAGTCATGGAGGCACTATCTGTATGGACAGAAATGCGATGTTTACACAGACCACAAGAGTCTGAAGTACATATTCACTCAGTCAGAGTTGAACATGAGGCAACGAAGATGGTTAGAGTTGATCAAAGACTATGAGTTGGAGATTCATTACCATCCAGGCAAAGCAAACGTAGTGGCAGATGCTTTGAGCAAAAAGAGTCAAGTCAATCTGATGGTCGCTCGCCCGATGCCTTATGAGTTGGCCAAGGAGTTCGACAAGTTGAGTCTCGGATTTCTGAATAATTCGCGAGGAGTCACAGTTGAATTGGAACCTACCTTGGAGCGAGAAATCAAAGAAGCGCAGAAGAATGATGAAAAGATCAGTGAGATTCGGCGACTGATTCTAGAAGGCAAAAGCAAAGATTTTCGAGAGGATGCAGAAGGCGTGATATGGTTCAAAGACCGCTTATGTGTTCCCAATGTCCAGTCCATTCGGGAGTTGATTCTTAAGGAAGCTCATGAGACAGCTTATTCGATTCACCCTGGCAGTGAGAAGATGTATCAGGATCTGAAGAAGAAATTCTGGTGGTACGGAATGAAGAGGGAAATCGCAGAGCATGTGGCTATGTGCGATAGTTGTCGAAGAATTAAGGCAGAGCACCAGAGACCTGCTGGATTGTTGCAACCGTTGCAGATCCCTCAGTGGAAATGGGATGAAATTGGTATGGATTTCATAGTCGGATTGCCTCGCACTCGAGCCGGCTACGATTCCATTTGGGTAGTAGTGGACCGTTTGACCAAGTCAGCCCACTTCATACCTGTCAAGACCAGCTACAACAGTGCAGTATTGGCAGAGTTGTACATGTCTCGGATCGTTTGTCTTCATGGTGTGCCAAAGAAGATAGTGTCAGACAGAGGAACACATTTCACCTCTCATTTCTGGCAGCAGTTGCATGAAGCCTTGGGCACACATCTGAATTTCAGTTCAGCTTATCACCCGCAGACAGATGGCCAGACTGAAAGGACCAATCAAATTCTTGAAGATATGTTGAGAGCCTGTGCGTTGCAAGATCAGTCCGGATGGGACAAGCGTTTGCCTTATGCAGAGTTTTCCTATAACAACAGTTACCAGGCCAGTTTGAAGATGTCACCATTTCAAGCGCTTTATGGAAGGAGTTGTAGAACTCCGTTGCAATGGGATCAACCTGGAGAGAAGCAAGTGTTTGGGCCAGACATTTTGCTTGAAGCCGAAGAGAACATCAAGATGGTCCGAGAGAATCTGAAGATAGCGCAATCGAGGCAGCGAAGCTATGCAGACACAAGAAGAAGAGAGCTGAGTTTTGAAGTCGGAGACTTTGTCTATCTGAAAGTGTCACCGATCAGAGGAGTCAGAAGATTCGGAGTGAAAGGCAAGCTAGCACCCCGCTACATTGGTCCGTACCAGATCCTCTCAAAGCGTGGAGAAGTGGCTTATCAGCTCAGCCTGCCAGAGAATTTGTCTGCTGTGCATGATGTCTTTCATGTGTCTCAGTTGAAGAAGTGCTTGCGTGTGCCAGAAGAGCAGTTGCCAGTGGAAGGTCTGGAAGTCCAGAAGGACTTGACCTACGTTGAGAAGCCAGTGCAGATCCTTGAGATTGCAGATAGAGTCACCCGAAGGAAGACCATCAGAATGTGCAAAGTCAGATGGGATCACCACTCTGAGGAAGAAGCAACCTGGGAGCGTGAAGATGATCTAGTGGCCAAGTACCCAGAGCTCTTTGCTAGCCAGCCCTGAATCTCGAGGGCGAGATTCTTTTAAGGGGGATAGGTTTGTAACGCCCCGAATTTTGCAGTTGAATTTTTTCTTTTCTTTACTCGCCAAAATTCGGGCGTTACCTTTTCTTTTTCTTTTTCCCCTCGCTAAACCTTGACCTTTTCCAAAGTTCTAGCGGGATTCGGTTTGAATTTCTCGTGTAAGAAAAACCCTAGATACTTTATGTTGTTTGATGCACCATGCCGAACCTTGCATTTCTTTTGATTGCTTTGAAAGTGCAAATGCATTCATGTAGAAAGATCGGATTTCGAAAAATGAGGAGAAGATCTTTTCTTTCTTTTTCTCTCTCTTTCTCTCTCCTCTTTTTCTCTCTCTCCCGCGCCGTGGGCCGACCCCGGCCGGCCCAGCCGCCCCTGGCGCCCCCTCTTGGGCCTTGGCAGGCCCAACCGCCCCCCCACCTCCCCTTTTTCCCCAAACCCTCTCCCTCTCCCTCTCATTTTCTCTCATTCTCTCCCTAGCGCCGCCCCTACCCCTGCCCTAAGCCGCCGCCGCCCCCTGCCCCGTCGCCGATCGGCCGCCCCGCTCGGCCGCCCCGCCCCGTCCCCGTCCCCGTCGTCGGTGAGGCCCCCTCCCCCTCTCCTCCCTCCCCCCATCCCCCCTCCCCTTTCCCCTCGCCGCTCGGCGCCATGGCCGCCGCCATGGCCGGCTCGCCCTGGCCGCCCGCCCGGCCGCGCCCTGGCGCGCCCGCCTGGCCCCTGGCCCCCGGCCGGCCTTGGCCGCGCCCCCGGCCACCCCGACCCCCCCCGCGCGCTCGCCTGGCCGCCGGTTCAACCGGGCCGGCTCAGCCGCCCCGGCCGCCCAGCTCGCCGCCCGCGCCCGCGCCCAGCTCGGCCGCCCTGCCTAGGGCCGGTTCAACCGCCCCTAGGGCCGGTTCAACCGCCCCCCCCTCTGTTTTTTATTTATTTTATTTTATTTTATTTACTTTCTGTGATCATAGCTATTTTATTTTAGGTAGGCTAATCATTGTTAATGTTATTGAAATATGAAGCTTAATTTAAAATTCCGTTATGCTAATTGATTTATGTAGTTAATTGTTTATCTCGTGCGATGTTGAACAACTTAAAATGATTAGGTTCCCACTAGTGCATATAACGGAATTCTTTTGTTAAGAACCAATTGTAATTGATCGTTAGTGCATAAGATTTAACCCCCTGCGAGACCCTTTCCCGTTTCTTTCTAACCATAACAAATGCAATGTCAAATGTCATACTTGATGCATATTCGCTTTATTTGTTTCCTTGTATGGTGTACTGTTCTTTTGTATTGAATATGTGGATGTATGTATGTTTGCGCTCGCATAGAGAACGATCCGGTCGAAGAGCCCGAGGAATTCGCAGGAGAAGCCCCTGAGCAGCAGTCGGTTGGTGGAGGCAAGTGTCCTTTGACCTATCTCTGTCCTATTCATTATTTAATTCACCCCCCCGCATTACACCTTTATACCTAAGGATTGACTAGCTTTTGTTATCCATGTCCTTGTTTACCTATTTGGGTTGGATTATTACTGTTTAGCTTTATGCTATTGCTCAACTCTAATCAATGAACATGATGAGATTATCTATGATACGCTGTTTTCCCTTCTCTTATTATGATGTTGTACTTGTGGTATTCAAGGGGGCTCGAGCGGTTTCTCGAGTGCCTCTCCGTAAGGACCTGTTCTATGGATGACCGCCCGGGAAAACAGTGCAACCATGAGGGTGGAATGGGATGCCCTTAGCTGAATAATTAGAGGATCCGGGGTGTAGTTCGCTTCGCCGTCGTGCCGTCAATGGGGCTCGGTGTATGCGGCTCGCTCTGCCAAGGTTGATTCGTCCCTTGGGGAGGAGTGCGGTACATTTAGGAAACCTAACGGGCGGCTACAGCCCCGAGGAATCTTTGTAAAAGCTACATAGTGAGACCCTGCCTATTCACCTTGGTAGTGTTTAAGGGTTTGATCGGCCCGAGGCAAGAGGGAATCACGGCTTGTGGGTAAAGTGCACAACCTCTGCAGAGTGTTATGAAACTGATATATCAGCCGTGCTCGCGGTTATGAGCGGCCAAGGGAGCTCTAGTGATTAGTGGTACTTGATCAGAGATACTTTGGTACAGGTGGTTATGAGATTGATGGTTTTGGTTATGACTATGGTGCTGGTAAGTGGTATTCTTTCCGTTTGGAAAGGGTACATCGGGTTAATAACTTGGGTTAATGCTAAAACTTGGCTTTCTACTAGTAAATAATAACCTGACCAACTAAAAGCAACTGCTTGACTTATCCCCACATAAAGCTAGTCCACTACAGCCAAACAGGATACTTGCTGAGTATGTTGATGTGTACTCACCCTTGCTCTACACACCAAACCCCCCCAGGTTGTCAGCATTGCAACCACTGCTCAGGCGAAGATGAAGCTGTGGAAGGAGACTTCCAGGAGTTCCAAGACTACGACGAGTTCTAGGTGTGGGTTAGCGGCAACCCCCAGTCGGCTGCCTGTGAAGGCCGCTGTTGGGGACTTGATCTCAAACGCTAAGAGTTAAGAACAAGGCAACATAGAAAATATTAAACATTAAGGTCCTTCGTCCTCTGAAACATTATGCCCCTTTGGAAAATAATGCTTTAGGACGAAGGTCATAAAGGACATACCTTCGTAAAATTAATAAATAATGCCGAAGGGTTCATATAAAGCATGAAATATAAACATTAACATAAAATCATTTCTATTTTATTCATGTGAAAAAATAGAAATGATTTTAAATTACACATGTACCTTCGGTCCTGAGAGAAGGTAAAGATTACAAGCGTGACGCAAAAAGCCAATGCCAAGTCAGCGTGAACAGTACGGGAGTACTGTTCATCTATTTATAGACGCGGGACGCAGCCCACGTGAAATTACATCCATGTCCATCACATTTGTTGAAAGTTTATGGAAATCTGTCGAGGCCCCCGAAGTCTTTTCATCTTTAAGTCGGTTCCCCCTTATGCCATCGCGCCGAAGCTTCCCTGCGCACAGCTTCGGCTGTCTTCGACCTTCGTTTGGTTCAGGCTTCGTCCTGGCCGTGCTCCATATCCATAATTCTGAATCCGAAAATACCTGTTCACATAATCCACTTGGAAAACATTGTCAGATCATGTTTTTGAGGACCTTCGGAGGACGAAGGCCCCCAACAGTAGCCCCTCGCAATATTAATTTGTAAGTAATAAATTCAGATTGCGATATGGACGAAGGCCTTGAGCCGAAGGTCCGAAAAAACACCTTCCCTTTGCTAGAATAGCAACATTCACTGACAAGCGGGGCCTTTCAATTTTCAACGCCCTAGGCGTATAAATAAGATCACATCGCGAACTCATTTGGTACGCACACTTGCCTTCTGCTTCGGCCCACTAAAATTTTTAGCTCTTGTGCACCAAGTTTTGCTGGTCTTTTTGGTTTTGAAGCTTCGGTCTCGGGAATAATTTTTTTAGCGTTTCCGAAGATGTCTGAAGGCAAGAAGATCCCTACTGAAACGAAGCTGAGTCTCGAGGAGGAGAAGAACTTAGGGTTTATTATGGCAATGGCGGAAACCAATACAGAGAAAATCACCAAGGAAATCCTTGAAGGTCTGTCCGAAGACACTGATGACAGCGACAGTTTTGATGTGGAGAGTGGCGGGGAAGAGGCCGAAGATCGACCGTGGCGACCAAGTCACGCGGTTTTTGGGAAAACTGCCATCAAACAGAGCCATATTGATAATATGAGGGGGCGATACTTTCGAGATATAACTATTGTGAGGGCTGATGCTGGAGAAAAGACTACCCCCACCCCCGAAGAAGATGAGGTCGTAATCTTCCGAAGCTTTCTCAAAGCTGGGCTTCGATTTCCCTTAAGCAACTTCGTTGTTGAAGTACTGAAAACATTTCAAATCTTCTTGCATCAAATTACTCCCGAAGCCATTATAAGAATGGGGATATTTGCCTGGGCTGCAAGGAGCCAAGGTTTGGAACCAAACGCTAAAAGCTTCTGTAACATTCATGAGTTGTTATACGAGACGAAGCCCTGGGGAAAGGAGCAATACCACAACAACTTTGGGTGCTACAGCTTCGGCGCGCGCTCCGGGTCAAGCTGCCCTGTGCCGACCTTTCGGAAGAGGTGGCCCGGAGCCTGGATGACTGAATGGTTTTACGTGAAGAATGACCTAACAGCTCAAGAAAATGTGAAGAACATCATTATGCGACCAATCTGGCAACGCTTCGGTCTTCGAAGGCCGAAGGTTGAAATGGACGAAGCCGCCGAAGAGTGCCAAAGGGCCTTTGGGGTAGTCTGCTCGTTTATTGGGTCAAGGGACTTGGTCCAAGAACACATTGCATTCAGGGTATGGCCACTTGCGGAGAAGTGGGAAATGCCGAAGGAGACCATTAAAGAGCCCGACGAAGGCGGTCTAGTTAGACTGAAATACACATTCAAATATGCTGATAAATTCGTTGAACCTGATGATGACTGGTTGAAGAGCATTGAAACATTAAGTGATGATCTACTTGGGGCATATTCGAAGGCTGAACATACTGCGCTATCAGCAGCCTTCGGAGGCCGAAAAAAGAAGAGACTCAACCGAGTGTTTGATGCAGTCGGGTTCTTCTACCCTGATTATCATTATCCCATCCGAAGGCAAAAAAGGAAAAACACAACTTCTGAAAAAGAAGAAGCTGTAACTGCTCCTAGCGAGCCAGTACCGAAAGGAAAAAGGTTGAAGGTCCTCACACACCGGCCACGCCATATTGAACCAGCTTCGGTGCCTGAGTTTACCGGGGAAACATCTTCGGCCGCCGAAGCTGAACAGCCAACCTTGCTGCCAGAAGTTGTAGTGTTGGCCGAAACGCCATCCACAGAAAAAATAGAAGTGAAAAAACCGACTACGGAAAAAGCATCAGAAGTTTTGAGTCCTATAGTAAATGTCGGAGCAGCAAAAATCCAAAAGGGGCCGACGATTACCCCGAAAAGGAAGAGAATGGTAAATGTACTAGATGTCTTGGAAACGATTAAGTCTTCAAGCACAACTCCAAAAAAGAGTGTTGGGATTGCTGAAACTTCTACTGAAGCTTCGGCGCAACAAGCTGAAGCTAAAGCTGGGCCTTCAGAGCCCTTCAAAGAACAACCTTTTGAAGCCGAAGCAGTAAAAATTCCGGAACCAATATTAGTTGAAGAAACGGACACCGTCATCCCCGAAGCACCTGCCGGCATGCATGATTACATCATACGACATGCTTCGGGGAAAAAGCTATCTGAGGAAGAAACTCATGAGGCCAACCATTATGCAAAGGAGCTGAAATATCCGAAGGGGGCAGTAATATTCAATGGAACAAATGAAGATGACTTCTTATACTGCCTGCCTGATAACAAAGAGCTATCCGTCTGCCGAGAGATGGCGAGAAGCATAGGCTTTCCGAAGCTTGAAGCTGGGTTAAGCGCCATGACGAAAGAGGATCTCGCAGACAGCCTCGCGTACAACAGCCTGAAGGTACGGGAATTAAACACTTGAGAAAAAAAAAACCCCCTATTTTTTTTACGCAACTCATTCCTTTTTTCTTATATGAATTCTTTTTCATATAGGGCCTGATCCTAAGCAACGCGTTAAGAGCGCAAAAGAGCGCCGAAGATGAAAGTTATGAAATTGCGTTTAATAATTTACGCTCCGAAGTTATCAAACTGAGAAACGAAGCTTTGGAAAAAGATAAGATTCTGCTTACACTGGTAGATAAAGTGAGAAAAGACGAAGCTGCTTCAAAGGCCCAGACCGAAGCTCAAAAACTCGAAATTAAAGATCTTCAGAAACAGCTGGCCAGAGCCGAAGAGGATCGCGCTCTTGAGGAAACGAAACGAGAACTTAGTGATTTTATGGTCAGCAAATTGGAATCAAGAGTTAAGGAGCTTCGCACATCTCAGGGGAAATATTATGTGAAATCTGTAGAATGTGTTAATAAAATTAAATCCAGCTTCGCCAGCGTAGGCGCTTTTTCCAGCGAAGAGAATTTCTCTCGAGGCAATCCCGAAGGTCCGCTGGAATGGATTAGCCACGAAGCAGAGGCCTTCGAAGAGATTCTGAACAGTCGTGGCGACATATGTGCTTTTTCGGGCGCCAGAGGAATTGCTTCCGTCTTAGAGAAGAAAGGTTGCGAACATGTAAAATTTTTAGCTCAATCCGAAGCTACCTTATCTTCCGAAGACATCAAGGACCCCTCGGCCGAAGCGAGCGCAGTTGGAGGCAAATTTTTTACTGATATCTGGAACGACGGCGGCCGAGGAATGGCGCGAGAGATCATTGAAAGAAGCGAAAAAGGCATTCACGATGCTAGAAGAGTAGCAGACGCTGCCGAAAGGAGTAGGGAGCCCGAAAGACAGTTAGGTACCAACTAGTCGTTCTTGTTGCGTTGTAATTTTCATTTTAAACTTTGCTCGCGATTTGTAAAAGTACTGAAGAAGTGTTCTCTTCGCTCAGAAACTGTTGGACGATCTGCCGTCCCCCACACAAAAGGGGATGAAGAAATTAATCAAATGGCCGAAACTATCATGGACAAGGTTGTTGACCAACTTCTGAATGAAGCCGCCGAAGCAGTATTGAGGGAAGATTAGGTGCTATTTGGAAAAAACATTTAAAGTGTAATCTATGCAACACTTTGTACATTTGAATGTAATATACAAGTCTCTTTTCATTATTGAATTCTTTACGATGCATGAAACTTTAAATACATACCACTTTTGAGCCTTCGGCGAAAAAACACCTTCCCTTCTTTTCATGCGTCGTGAAGAAGATAGCCTTCGTCAAAATTATTCTGATGAATGACATCGATGCCTCGTGAAAACATTTTCCGAAGCTATTTTCCGAAGCTATGCAACTTTGATATTGATCTGATAAAGTTCGCCCATGTTTCGTGAAAATATTCCCCGAAACTGTATTCCGAAGCTATACAATTTCAATGTCACTTTTTCAAAGCATCCCTTCGAAGGTTGAGAGTGTTCCCTTCTCTTGCCAAATGCGATATGATGTATGATGCTTATGCTATGCAAAATGATGTGATGATGTTATGTTATGCATGTGACATTTGTTCCGAAGATACACATAAAATATATTCGTAAGCTCTGCATTCCCTTAGGAACGTCTTTGGAGCTTCTTCGTCTTTTACTTAGACAGCATCAGCGTTGACTTTTCGCTGTAAGCCTCCCTTAGGAGCTTCTTCGTCTTTTACTTAGACGGTATCAGCGTTGACTTTTCGCTGTAAGCCTCCCTTAGGAGCTTCTTCGTCTTTTACTTAGACGGTATCAGCGTTGATTTTTCGCTGTAGGCTCTGCATTCCTTTAGGAACGACTTCTGAGCAGAAAACTTACGCTGCGCTCCCTTTGGAACGACTTTTTGTGACTTTATAAACTTACTCTGCGTTCCTTAGAACGACTTTTTGTTACTCCGAAGGATTTTTAGTCCGAAGGTCCTTCTTGGTAACGGAAGAAATTTTAGGCTTCGGCAACTTAGGCCTGTGAATCAAATAAATTTTTCTCGTGGAAACAACGAAATTATTACATGGAAACTATCAATGTTTTTTGCTTCACAGAAAATAAATGTGCTTCGACTCTGGCACAGTGCTGTTGACTGTGCGAGCTTCGGACTGTTCTCTGAAGTCCCTCTGCTGTGGAGCGTATTGACTCCCTTCTGGCTGTTGACCTTGCTGCAATGGAGGTGGAGGCGGAGGCTGCTGCCAGGAAGCTTGAGGTTGACTTGCCGAAGCTACAGAAGCCGCAGGGTGGTTGTCTATGTATTGTGGGACATAAGGCGGATGAAACGAAGCAGTATGCATAACCTGCTTCGACTGAGCTTGTTGAGATGCAGCTTCGGCTAGTTCCTTTTGCTTCTGGATTGTAACATGGCACGTCCTAGTGGTGTGGCCCTTGCCCTCTCCACAGAATAGGCAAAACAGTCTCCTTGGCTGATCTCCGAATCTTCCGCCGAAGCCCCTGGCGCCTCTGCCTCTTGGAGCTGGTGGCCGAAAGGAAGTTTGTTGTTGCCCCGAAGCCTGTGAGGAGCACTGCGGCCTGTTTTGCTGACTCCCCTTATCATCATTCTGAGTGCTGTGAATGGAACGGACATGCCTCGGGTAGTATCTTCCTCCGAAGCCCCTGGTCATCTCAGAAAATCTGAAGGCCTCCTCCCTTCTTTGGCGAAAGTCATTGTCAGCACGAATGTACTCATCCATCTTTTGGAGCAATTTCTCCAAGGTCTGAGGAGGCTTCCGAGCAAAGTATTGAGCTGCAGGTCCAGGACGAAGCCCCTTGATCATGGCTTCGATAACGATTTCATTGGGCACCGTTGGTGCCTGCGCCCTCAATCGTAAGAACCTTCGGACATACGCCTGAAGGTATTCTTCGTGATCCTGAATACACTGGAAGAGAGCTTGAGCTGTAACCGGCTTCGTTTGAAATCCTTGAAAGCTGGTCAGTAACATATCCTTCAGCTTCTGCCATGAAGTGATTGTTCCTGGCCGAAGGGAGGAATACCAGGTCTGAGCAACATTCCTGACGGCCATGACGAAAGACTTCGCCATGATTGCAGCGTTGCCCCCGTACGAAGACACTGTTGCTTCGTAGCTCATCAAGAATTGCTTCGGGTCGGAGTGGCCGTCAAACATGGGGAGCTGGGGTGGCTTATAGGATGGAGGCCAAGGTGTAGCCTGCAGCTCAGCAGACAGAGGAGAAGCATCATCAAAAACAAAATTTCCCTGATGGAAATTATCATACCAGTCGTCTTCGTTGACGAAGCCCTCCTGATGAAGGTCTTTCTGATGAGGCCTTCTGTTCTGCTCATCGTGAGTGAGATGGCGAACTTCCTCAGAAGCTTCGTCAATTTGCCTTTGCAACTCAGCTAGGCGGGCCATCTTCTCCTTCTTCCTCTGCACTTGTTGATGTAGCATCTCCATCTCTCTGATTTCTTGGTCTAGCTCTTCTTCCTCAAGCGTCGGGCTGACGGCTTTTCTCTTCTGGCTTCGGGCCTCCCGAAGAGAGACGGTCTCCTGGTTGTGGTCCAGCGGTTGTAGTGGTGCTGCCTCAGTCGCTGAAGCTTTCTTCGGCGCCATAGCGAAGGTCTATAGCTTCCGAAGGTGTTCACAAAAACTCGAAGTGGAAGTGGGTTCACCGGAGGTGGGCGCCAATGTTGGGGACTTGATCTCAAACGCTAAGAGTTAAGAACAAGGCAACATAGAAAATATTAAACATTAAGGTCCTTCGTCCTCTGAAACATTATGCCCCTTTGGAAAATAATGCTTTAGGACGAAGGTCATAAAGGACATACCTTCGTAAAATTAATAAATAATGCCGAAGGGTTCATATAAAGCATGAAATATAAACATTAACATAAAATCATTTCTATTTTATTCATGTGAAAAAATAGAAATGATTTTAAATTACACATGTACCTTCGGTCCTGAGAGAAGGTAAAGATTACAAGCGTGACGCAAAAAGCCAATGCCAAGTCAGCGTGAACAGTACGGGAGTACTGTTCATCTATTTATAGACGCGGGACGCAGCCCACGTGAAATTACATCCATGTCCATCACATTTGTTGAAAGTTTATGGAAATCTGTCGAGGCCCCCGAAGTCTTTTCATCTTTAAGTCGGTTCCCCCTTATGCCATCGCGCCGAAGCTTCCCTGCGCACAGCTTCGGCTGTCTTCGACCTTCGTTTGGTTCAGGCTTCGTCCTGGCCGTGCTCCATATCCATAATTCTGAATCCGAAAATACCTGTTCACATAATCCACTTGGAAAACATTGTCAGATCATGTTTTTGAGGACCTTCGGAGGACGAAGGCCCCCAACAACCGCGTTATCTACGTTTCTTTTCCGCACTTTGATTTATTGTAAGAACTATATGGACGTCTCAGACGTATGATGTAATCGACTATTTCCCTTATTAATACTATTTTGAGCACTGTGTGATGATGTCCATATTATGTAACTGCTGTGTACGTGAATAACTGATCCTGGCACGTACATGGTTCGCATTCGGTTTGCCTTCTAAAACCGGGTGTGACACGCAACCTCCTAGAGAAGCTATCAACAGTGGAGAAAGAGAAAGAGGACCTCGGTCGCCGGCTAGTTGATGAGAAAGAAGATGCATAGAAAGCCCGCGCGGAGGCTCATACCACCCATGCAGAGGCCCAAGCTTGCCCGCAAGCGCGCCGATGACATGGAGCTGGAGCTAAAGAATATCCATGACCATCGTGAAAGGACGGAGTCCTCCACCTGTGCTGGGGTCGAACGGGCGCACATGCTTTTTGTGGATGCGTACCATGAACTTGGTGCGCAGACCGCTCCCTTTGACGAATTGGGGAAGGAGGTGGGGCTCCGCTTTCTGGTGTGGCTGCAAGACGAGCTGGAGTTGCTCCCGTCCATTGTGACAGGTCTCATGTCCTACGCGTCTCTCGTTACTTGCGAGGGGGCTGCAAATGCTTTGTTTCGAGAGGGATGCATGCATTTTGAAGTCTTCGACCGGGAGAATGAGGACTTCGATCATGGAGTATTCCAGATTGAAGATGACGTGGCAGGGGTGCTTTATGATAGGATGTGGGCCCCCCACGACCTTGGCATCGTCCGGGAAAGGGCGGACCGAGCGCTGGCGCATGTATGTTGTTGGTTTGGCGAGGTGTTGTGTGTGTTCATTTTTTGACATGTTGTGCTGTCTTCGCAGGTGATGAACGAGGAAGACATGGAGGACCTCGCCGGCCTTGAAAGCTCAGTGTCCCGGAGAGTGCTTCAGCCGATGCGGGAGCCGAAGAGCAAATGACGCTTCTAGACGGTGCTGCTGAGGGTCCCGCGGCGGCAGACACTTCGGTGTAGGTTAAAAGGATGTAATGGGGGATAGATTGATAGTCTTAGTTTATGTATGATACTGAAGATCGGCTGCTGCGCAGGTTTTGGTGTCCGGGCCTACGCAAGCAAACCTTGATGAAGTTATGAGTAATGATGTTTTGGTGGATGCGAATGCGATGTCTCTTAGTGATAATGTATCGGGGAATCAGATTTTGGGTCGTGGTCTTCAGAGGGTGGAGAATTAGGGAGCCCTTTTTGTGGATGGATGAGTCTTCGGAGGATGAGTTGGACTATTTTGCGGCGTTGGATTTAGCTGCAGCACAGTCTCCATTGTGGTCCGCCCACTACGAGGCGCCGGTGAGTTCGATCGGTGCAAACCTAGGAGACTTGCAAAGGCGAAAAAAGATGGGTGTGTCGAAACAAAGCATCAGTGAGTCTTCACGAGGTGTAAGAAGACATTGCCGAATGGGCATAGAGAGGTCCCGTCTTCGGAGTGGACCGCGACTGGATCAGGGTGCCTGTCGCGAGTTACTGGCGTCGACGTCTGGGTCGTGTATCGGGGAAGGGGACCTGCGAGACCTTTTTGAGGGGGAAGATTTGAGGTTGATGTTGTTTAATTTTCGGGAGGCTGGCCTTATCTCGAAGGAGGAGCTGATGTAATATTGAGTGTTGCTGTCGCCATTCTTTTGCGACAATGAGCGAAAATGCTACCCTCCCCCCTTCGCAAAAGAACTGCGATGGTCATATTTGTGATGGGTAAATATTCTGTGTATAGTGTATACTATGGTTGTGACGTGTGTTGTGCACTGAATTGCGATTGGTGGCGTCTTTGAGCCCTTTGTGTTGATGTTTGTTTGTGATGATTTCGTGGTATTTGTTGTGCCTATTGTGAGTTTGCTGCAACCTTAGGCGATTTTGGCATGGATGAACGTGTACGTGTCGTAGACGACTTCGCACCCGGTAGGTGATGTTACGCCCGTGTTGTGTTGATCCGGCTGCGCCCTTGAACGTCTTTTGCTCGGGCAATGTGCATCTCGTAGACGACTGCGCACCATTTGAGTTACACATCTGTTGTGCCTATCCGGCTGCACCCTTAGGCGACTTTTGCTCGGATGAAAATGTCTTGTAGAAGACTTCGCACCCTGTGGGTGGTGTCACACACTTGTTGTGCTTTTCCGGTTACACCCTTAGGCAACTTTTTCTCGGATGATAATGTCTTGTAGAAGACTTCACACCATGTGGGTGGTGTCACACACTTGTGCTTTTCCGACTGCACCCTTAGGTGACTTTTGCTTGGATGATAATGTCTTGTAGAAGACTTCGCACCCTGTGGGTGGTGTCACACACTTGTTGTGCGTTTTTGGCTGCACCCTTAGATGACTTTTGCTCGGATTTGTCGCACGCGATGGCTGCCGAGGTTTGCCGTGGTGGTGACTGTTTTGGCGTCTAATGCCAAAGACCGGTTCTGCGGTCTTTTTCAACATCCGGGGCCGTAATGCCATCTCGAACTTTTGTTTTTCTTGGGGGGATCTTTGCGGAAATTTATTACATGGCTCCACCTCGTTAAAAACCTCACCCCCTGCGAGGAAAAGAGTGCCAGCCTGATTGAGATATTGTTTGCAAAAATTACAAAGGCGCAAAGGCCTTGGGGCTAGACGAAGAATTTGCGTAAGTTATGCACATTCCATCAGTGCTCTAGGTCTTCGCTGGATGGTGAAGTGAGCCTATAGGCGTTGGGGGATGTTTTGGTCTTGACGATGAAAGGCCCTTCCCATTTGGGTTCGAGCTTGCCCCAAGATTCTATTCTGGTAGTTCTGGTGAGGACTAGGTCCCCTTCTTCGAATTCTATGGGGATGACAGTGTGGTCGTGCCATGCCTTCGTCTGCGCTTAGTATTTGTTCAATGCCACTATGGCAAGAACACGATCTCCATCGAAAAGGTCCTTGGAGGTTGACTCGTCGACATCAGGGGTGGCTGAGGGGCTTGTTGGTCCTTGTTCTCGAATGCTATACACCAAGAGCAAAGCAACACAATTGTTAATGGATAAGGACCTTCGTCCTTCAAGACATTATCTCCCTTGGGACATAATGATCCTCGAACGAAGGTAACGAAGGGTGTACCTTCATCTTCTCGGTAAATGAATATAAATGAAAAAACATGTAATACATAAAAATGTAAATAATGGAAATGTAGAAATAGATTATTTACATTCTTATTTCATTTTATAAACATGAACAAATGCTCATAATATTTGAATTTCATTGATACCTTCGGCTCAACAGAAGGCGAGAGTGTGAGAAGCGGGAGCGATTACAATGCAGCATGAATAGTACAGGGGTACTGTTCATCTATTTATAGTCACGGGACGCAACCTAGACGAAATTACATCCATGTCCCTGATAACTAATTATGATTATAATACAAACTATGAGGGACTAAACAGTCTTTTCCTCTCTAAGTCGGTATCGTCCTTCGTCTTTATCATGACATCAAGCCGAAGCTCTTTTAATCGTAGCTTCGGCTTTGTCCGCATCATCTTCGGTTTATATCTTCATGTGACACCTTCCTTTATATTGTCTTGCCGAAGGTGTTTTTGCCTAGAGGACCTTCGGCGGAGAAGAAGACCCCCAATAGTAGCCCCTTCGCGGTGCTAGATCGTTTTTCATAACGAGCTCAATCCGCGAAAAACACGAAGGCTTCAGAATGACGAAGGTCCAAAAAACACCTTCCTTGAGCTCGTTGCCGAGAAACAATTATAATATTCCGATCACTGGACGGTCCACCGCTCAGCCAGTGTGAGCAGCATGGTGGTTCGCCTCCCCCTGCAGCACTATATAAACAGACGGGTTAGTGAGGAGTTATCACAACATTCATTGCCATCACACTGTTGCGCTGTTAAAAAATTTGACCATAGCCGAAGCTTTCTGGACTGCATTTTCGATGGAATGCTTCAACATTTGAGATTAGCTTCATTTCAAAAAAGTGTAAACATTGAAATGGCTAGAGTACGATCTACTACTAGAGTATCTCACAAGGGAGACGAAGCTAAAGCAACTGAAACGACGCCAATATCAGAGGTGATGAGACAGTCGGGTCTTGTTGTGTCAGAGGGGCCTGTTACCGAAGGTACTTTGACTGCTGAAGCTGAGCAAATCACAATTGGATTGGGGAGTGTTAACGAAGATGAAGAGGGTTACACCATCCCAAGCCCAACAAAACCTAGCCACCTTGAATTTGGTAGATCTACTGTGACGACAGATGATATAGTTATAATGAAGAAATTGGGCTACTTTGGGGAAGCTGAGAGTAAACTTGTTTGTTTTGCTAGCGAGGAAGTGGTTCCAGATTCGAAGGATGATGAAGTTGTTGTGTTTAAAAGCTTCTTCAGAGCAGGGCTTTGGTTCCCTCTTTATGATATAATAGGAGAGGTTTTGAAGAACTTTGAAATATACCTTCATCAATTGACACCCAATGCAATTGTTAGACTTAGTGTCTACATCTAGGCCCTCTGAAGCCAAGGGATGAGTCCTAATGCCGAAGCTTTCTGTCAGGTGGACGAGCTGCATTACCAGATGAAGGCCAGGGCAGATGGCCTTCATGAGAATTTTGGTTGCTACAATTTCGCGTATCGAAAGGATACGAAGGCACCAGTTCTTAGCTACCGTACTAAGTGGCCAACTGGTTGGAAAAGTGAATGATTCTATATGAAGGCAGACGAGAAGAAGAGGGAGAAGCTGATGACTATGGTCATGAGTCCACTGATATTGAGCTTCGGAATGACAAGGCCCTTGTGCCATATGCAGCTTGGCTCTCCATGCCAAGTAGTCGAAGTAGAATTTAGAGTGGTAGCGGACGAAGTTAGCACTAGAGATCTGGTGCAATAATTCTTGGCAAATAGAGTATTGCCGACCTCTAGTGGCTGGGGAATGCCCAAGAAGAAGGATGGGGGCAAAAAGCACGAACTTGTTCAGCTCCCTTACCGTTTCAAGTTTGAGAAAGAGTTCAAGAAGCCATGCCAAGAATGGTTAGAAATGATTGAAACTATGTGCAATGAAATCCTTGGCAACTACACCAAGAAGGAGGACTAGTTAATGACTGCTGCCTTCGGCACCAGACCAAAACGAAGGCTGAATCGCGTGATGGACGCGCTCGATTTTGAATATCCAGACTATGAAAGGCTTGACAAGGGTGCCGAAGGTATGAAAAGGAAAAGGATTGTCAGTATTCTAAACACACAAGCTACCACGCTAGTAAAGGAGGATGAGAATATTTTGAAGAAGGCAAAATCAGCTCCTGAGCCGAAGGCGGCAATCTCCAAGAAGCGGAAGCTTAACATTACTCCGTCTTCTAAGCCGAAGGTAGCTGAGGCAAGAGAAGAAGCTCCTTCAACGCCTCCTGCTGCTGAAATAGCAGAAATTTTAAAGGTAATGACTGATTCCTTGCCAATCAAGCTGCTAAGTCCTCTGGGACTGGAACTGATGAAACTTTTACAGAAGAAGGATCAACCTTCGGCCGTAAAGGAGAAGACTGAAGGTCAAAAAATACAAAGAATTGTTAATTTCATGCAAGCTATCGAGCGAACACCGCCTTTAGCCTCGGCATCAAGAATAGTGCCTGCTACAAGTGCTGAAGCTGAAGCCGCTGCCGAAGCTGAAGCCACTGCCGAAGCTACTAATCTTGTGAGCACAATGTCAGGAATTGACAAGCTCATATCAGATATGGTCACAGAGGAGACAGTTGCGGCCATAGAGGAAAACATGGCCGCAGTGCTTGGCAAGGGGAAAGAAGTTGTTGATGCTTCATCCAAAGAGAAAGAATTTGACCTTCGGCACCTGGGAGGTTAGGGTTTGTCCGAAGCAGAGAAAGAGGAGCTAGAAGAATATGGAAAATCTTGTGGCTACCAGCCAGGATCCATGCCCTTCGGTGGAGTTGACGAGGAAATCCTAGGATGTATCTACGACCGCGCCGGGGCAAAAATAATCAGCACTCTGTCAAAGAGTGTTGGTTTCCCGAAGCTATAGTCTGACATTAGTGGTTACCGATGTCAGCATATCGTCGGCAACTTATTCTATTCCAAATTCAAGGTAAAACCTTTGCTTAGATTCTTGTTATCTTTGTGATGGGTTAAAATATTCTAAACTTGGCTTATTTTTCGCAGAGCATGCTGCTAAGCAAAGCGTTAAGAATGCAGCAGGATCTCAAAGATAAGAAAATGAGATAATAATTGAAGGCTTAGTGTAGCACCCTATTGCTCCCACACAATGAATGTTACAAAAGACCCTTCCCACAAACTTAAACCACTTAAGAAAACAAATGGAGACAAAAAGTAAAGAAAAATCTGGCAGCACCTCCCTTGAAAGTAGCATAACGAGAGGAACATAGAGTTTATACATAATGTAAAAGAAAGGTAATCCACAGTGTATAATCAGGATGCAAAGGTAGTAATGAACATTCATGACCAAAATAAAATGAATTCAGCCAACCAAAAGAAAATTCGACTACCATGAAGGCTAGAACGTATTAATCCCCTGGCACACCCTATTTCATAACAATCAACCCCCTTGACTTGAAACCCCCTGTTTAACATCATTACTAAGCAGTGGTACAATTATTTAAGGGTGTAGTGACCGTGCTGCTACTTCCCTCCTTTCCCAAAAGCAAAGATCAAGTGCCTGCATCAAACAATGCAAGAGTGAGATGACACATCTCACCAAGTAAAAAGATCAAACAACAATTTGACAATGTAAACAGACCGTGTTTTAATGGCCACATAGCTCATAACATCCTTCTTGAATATCAAATTGCAGCAAGTAAACAAGATAACGACTACTCAATTCCAAGATGAAACACAAAGTGAAGATCCACAATATCCACACCACCATAACAGGTTCCACATTTCACCCGTGAATGTACATGGCTACAGATACAGTAATGACTTCTGCCTCCATACCTCTAAGGATATGAAGCTGCATCATACCCCTTCTCGGGCAACGTATGATGCTTATTGTACCGGTACGGTCGGACCATAAGATCACGATGAAACTTCCATGCAAAGAATGATGGATGCACTATGCATGACACCAACATGAGATCACCCCAAATAGCATGTGTTAAACATATACTTCCATTCCATCCAAATAATAATCAATGCGTATAACATACTCAAACAACAACTTCAACATATGTACATAATAGAATATGACTAGCTTCAAGCAACAATTCTCAAAATGGGTTACGAGAAAGAACACATTTAACATGGATGTAATCAAGTATAGAACACATAAATCAACCAACGGTATAATCCATCACTATTTTACTTGCCTTCACAGGAAATTTGGACAAGGTCCTAAGAACGATCCGGAAGTCCACCACCTTGAATTCTCCCCCTTTTCTCACTCCTTCCTTCCATCCACCAAAATCCAATTGGAGACTTGCACCAACGCGACCAAGATCCAAGCGGGGAAGGGGCTGCACCTTGGAGAGGGAAAGGTGGGGGGGGGGGGGGGGTCAAAAACAGGGACAAGAGGGGTGGCGGCTGCACAAGGGGAACAAGAGGGAGGGGGCGGCTAGGGTTTGGGGGGGGGAAAGAAGTGGGCTTCCCACCACCGGATCGAGATCAACAGCCCAAAACCAATCCCACGCATGCTCCCGACCCCCGCGTACAAGACAAACAAAAATTCTACTGCTACTGATGTACGCCCCCTAAATCTCCAAACCCCAGTAGCACGGGACCTGAAAGAGAAAAAAACAAAGAAAGAATAAACTTCAACCTCTCTTTTTTTTGAAAATTGGGTATCACAGTCTACCCCCCTTAACAAGAATTCGACCTCGAATTCTGACGCTTCTATCGGAACGACAAAATAAAGATTAATGAATAATCAAAACTCACCCAGAACAAAAAGTTCGGGATACTTCTACCGCATCAGCTCCTCAAGTTCCTAAGTAGCCTCACGCTCAGACTGATTAGTCCACAAGACCTTAACATACTTAATTGATCTCTTTCTCATAACACGCTCCGAGGACTCCAAGATACACACCAGACGACACTCTAGAGTCAGATCCTGCTTCACAACAATTGGTTCCATCTCGATCTGATGGTCCGGATCCCGCAAAAACTTCCTCAACATAGAGACATGAAATACCGAGTGTACCCCTGCCATGGAATCCGGCAATTGCAAGCGATAAGCCAAGCTGCCCACCTGGGCCAAGATAGTGAACGGTCCAATGTATCTCGGGCTAAGCTTTCCGAAGACACCGAACCGAACAACTCCTTTAGTAGGTGATACCATAAGAAGGACTTGGTCACCCACTGCAAATTCCATGTCCCGCCTCCTCACATCAGCATAACTCTTCTGACGGCTCTAAGCGGCCAAAATATTCTGACAAATTTCCCGAACCTTCTCAGATGTCTGCTGAACCCAATCAGGACCAACCAGAGATCTCTCTCGCAAAGTCTCCCAGCACAGAGGGGAGATACACCGCCTGCCATATAAGGCCTCAAATGGTGCCATCTTGATGCTAGCCTGGTAGCTGTTGTTATAAGCAAACTCGGCCAACGCGAGATGATCCTCCCAGCTACCCTTCCAAGATAGAACACAAGCATGCAACATATCTTCCAAGGTTTGGATAGTTCGTTCCGACTGACCATCAGTCTGAGGGTGAAAAGCGACACTAAGCGAGAGCTTGGTACCCAATGCACTGTGAAGACTCTCCCATAATTTGGATACAAATTTGGAGTCTCAATCAGAAACAATGGACTTAGGCACCCCGTGAAGCCTTACTACTTCCTTCATATACAAGAGAACCAACTCTGAAGCTAAATTTGTGGTCTTCATGGGAATAAAGTGCACAGACTTAGTCAAGCGATCCACTACCACCCATATAGCATCCCTGCCCCGAGGAGAACGAGGTAAGCCCACCACAAAATCCATGGTGATATGCTCCCACTTCCACTCTGGAATTTCCAATGGCTTCAATAAACCTGCAGGCCTCTTATGCTCGGTCTTCACGCGCTGACATACATTGCAAGCGGCCACATACTTAGAAATGTCAACCTTCATCCTCTTCCACCAGAAGTTTTGCTTCAAATCTCTGTACATTTTGGTTTCGCCAGGGTGAACGGTGTAAGACGTTTTATGAGCTTCTCTCAAGATATCCATCTTCACCTCTGATTTCTAAGGTACACAAAGACGACCCCTGAAACGAACCAAATCATCCTCATCAATGGTGAATTCACGGGGTTTACCATCGCCGACCCTCTTTCGAGCTTCCTGCGACAAACGATCCTACTGCTGAGCCACACACACTCTCTCCAGAAGGGAGGATTGAATGAGCATCCGAGTCTCCCTGCTAGCGGTGTCGACATAGCACAAATCGGTCCCCATACGGTCCAGGTCTACGATCAAAGGCAAGGCCACTTTTGGAACCCCGAACCTGTTAAGGGCATCAGCCACCACATTTGTCTTCCCCGTGTGATAATGAATGGACAGATCATAATCTTTAATCAATTCGAGCCACCGACGCTACCTCAAATTCAGCTCCTTCTGAGTGAAAATATACTTGAGACTTTTATGATCGGTGTAGATGTCACCAGACTCACCATAAAGATAATGCCTCCACAATTTTAGAGCAAAGACCACCGCGGCCAATTCGAGATCATGAGTTGGGTAATTCCCCTTATGCTTCCTCAACTGCCTTGAGCCATAAGCAATCACTCTGCCTTCCTACATCAACACACAACCAAGACCAATTCGAGAAGCATCCATATAAACTGTGAAACGCTTACCACTCTCAGGCAAAGCTAGGATAGGGGCGTTCACCAACTTGTTCTTCAATGACTGATAACTGACCTCGCAATCGCTAGACCAGACGAAAAGAATACCCTTCTCCAAGAGTCTAGTCAATGGTTTAGCAATGCTGGAAAAATTTGGTACGAAGCGTCGATAATATCCGGCAGGCCCCAAGAAACTTCAGATTTCAGAGACACTAGAGGGTCTCTTCCGCTCCACCACAACCGCGACATTCTTGGGATCAACCGCAATGCCCTGCTGATTAATCACATGACCCAGGAAAGCCACTTTGGATAGCCAAAAGGCACACTTCTTCAATTTGCCATAAAAATGATTCTGCCTAAGAGCACCCAGAACGAGACGAAGATGCCGCTCATGCTCTTCCTCTGTCTTTGAATAAATCAGAATATCATCTAGGAACACGACCACAAAGTCGTCCAAGAACTCATGTAACATCCTATTCATTACTTCCATAAAAGCAGCAGGGCATTAGTCAAGCCAAAAGACATGACTATGAACTCGTAATGCCCATACCTGGTGCAAAAGGCTGTCTTCTCGATATCCTCCTCACGAATCCTAAATTGATGATAAGTAGAGTTCAAATCAATTTTAGAGAACACCTGGGCACCCCTCAACTGTTCAAAGAGAACCTCAATACGGGGTAGCGGATATTTATTCTTGATTGTCACTTGCTTCAAAGCACGATAATCCACACATAACCTCTTGCTTTTATCCTTCTTCTCAACAAACAATACTGGGGAAGCCCATGGCGACCTGCTAGGCCTAATGAAACCCTTAGCCAGCAGATCATCCAATTTCCACTTTAATTCAACCTGCCCCTTTGGAGCCATCCGATACGGGGCCTTATGAATAGGCTGCGTACCCGGAATCAGTTTGATTTCAAAAGCTGCATCGCGCTCTGGAGGAATGCCTGGAAGCTCTACTGGAAACACATCGGCAAAGTCACACACCACATTGATGTCCTGCACCCGCAAGGCAGCCTCACTCTCCACCACCATGGAGAAAAAAATTCCCGACTTCCTTGACCGACGATCTAGAAGCAATTGCGACAACAAGGATAACGTGAACTTTGGAGAACTTCCCAAGAATACCACCTCCCTACCCGACGACGCCTGTGATAACACTGTCTTCCAAAAACAGGATATAACTGCGTGATACTAAGAAAACCAATCCATACCCAGGATAACATCAAATGCCCCCAAGGAAATCACAACAAGATTAGCTGAAAAGACCTCATCAGCAAGAATGACGGAACAACCTTGACAAACTGAACAACTACTAATGGAGACATTAGCAGAACTAATCATAATTGGGTGACCCAACCTCTGCACCGAAAGACCAGCCCGCGACACAAAATTCTCTGAAACAAACGAATAGCTAGCGCCAAAGTCAAAAAGAGCATGGGCCACAAACGAATTAACTGAGATTGTACCTGTCACCATGTCCCTGCTCTCTGCCATCCATAGAGGGTAGCACATATACTCCAAAAATACCCGCAGAAGAGGAAGCTCCCAGAGTGAAGTTAACAGAAGAACCCCACTGAGTCGTCGGATGAGGCAGACGTGGAGCTCCAAACTGAGGTGGTATAGGAGTAGTCGGTGCAAGAGTAGGCGTGGCCAAATACTAAGGAAAACCCTGCATTGGCACGAACTGAGGAGTCCCGGGCACATAAAACTACTGCGGAGGGGGTGGTACTGAATATTGCTGCTAAGCGCTAGACATCATGTTGATAGTGCCCTGAGAAGAGGAAGAAGTCACTGGCTCCCATCCGATCTTCCCATTGGGATTCCTCCTACAACCACATCCTTGTGATCTTGGCTGCAGATAGAGCACCTTCCACTCCACTAACACTCGGCACGATGATGCGCTTCACCACAACAGAAACACACCAGCCCCAGCCCATGCTTAGGAACAGCCCGATACCTCCGAGTACTTCCTCCTGAAGTACACGATTCAGAGGGTTTGCCACGATAGGGGTGGTGGCGCTGGTGCTGAGACTTGCCCCTCTTGTGGGCTGGACCCCCAGTGTTGCCCCTCATCACGTCTTGGCCACGAGGCTGATCAACACCCAAAGACTTCTGTGACTCCATGGTGTACTGGTGTTGCATCTCCACACCTAATGCCTGCTCCACTATAGTATGAAAATCCACCAACGGAAAGGCGCCTAGAGCATGCCTGATAGAAGGTTTCAGGCCCTGATGGAACTGGCTCGCCTTCTCCATCTCATTGTAAGCCACATGAGGAACAAAGCGGACCATCTTGTTAAAGCCCACTTCATACTCGGTGACAGACTTCTTCTCTTGCTTGAAAGACTGCAAATCAATCTTCATTTTCTCTAGGAAGGTGACTGGGTAGAACCTCCTCTCAAACTGCCTGATGAAAACATCCCAGGACAGGACTCCTGGTGAAGAGGAGTGAGCTGCCTGCATGCCTCTCCACCAAATTTGAGCCTCTCCCTTCAGCAGCTGTGTGCCAAAGCGAACACGACCGCCATACACAATCTCAAAGACATCCATCTTATACTCCACATAAGTTAGCCAATCCACCGCCTCGACCGGAGTACCACTGCCATCAAAAGTGTCCATCTTCATGCCCATCCACTGCATTAGAGAAAGACCACTGACAGGAAGGGGCACCTCAGCCCCGCCACCCTGAGCAGCACCCGCAGGGACAGCGCCCCCGGGCACTCCTCCACCTCCAGCACTCTGAGCAGCACCCGTAGGGGCAATAGGAATAGCTTGCCTCAGAATGGCCAACTCCTGCTGCATGGCCTGCATTGCGGCTAACATTGCCGCCGGACTCATAAAATCCCCACTAGGAACTTGCGAGCTGCCACGAGCCCTACGAGGCGGCATAACTGCATCCATAGGAGTAAGTAAATAAGTAAATAAGGTTGGCATAGCACCTCATCAAATAATATCAAACCAACACTGACAATATCATAATATATCAATAGTAAAGCAGAAAACCCATCCTATATGTGCAGTGTGTCAATTTATCATTATTTCACTTGCTAGGACCTACAGCCTATTCCTCTGATACCAACTGTAACACCCCATTGCTCCCACACAATGAATGTTACCAAAGACCCTTCCCACAAATTTAAACCACATAAGAAAAGAAATGGAGACAAAAAGTAATGAAAAATCCGGCAGCACCTCCCTTGAAAGTAGCATAATGAGAGGAACATAGAGTTTATACATAATGTAAAAGAAAGGTAATCCACAGTGTATAATCAGGATGCAAAGGTAGTAATGAACATTCATGACCAAAATAAAATGAATTCAGCCAACCAAAAGAAAATTCGACTACCATGAAGGCTAGAACATATTAATCCCCTGACACACCCTATTTCATAACAATCAACCTCCTTGACTTGAAACCCCTGTTTAACATCATTACTAAGCGGTGGTACAATTATTTAAGGGTGTAGTGACCGTGCTGCTACTTCCCTCCTTTCCCAAAAGCAAAGATCAAGTTCCCGCATCAAACAATGCAAGAGTGAGATGACACATCTCAACAAGTAAAAAGATCAAACAACAATTTGACAATGTAAACATACCATGTTTTAATGGCCACATAGTTCATAACTTCCTTCTTGAATATCAAATTGTAGTATGTAAACAAGATAACAACTACTCAATTCCAAGATGAAACACAAAGTGAAGATCCACAATATCCACACCACCATAACAGGTTCCACATTTCACCCGTGAATGCACATGGCTACAGATGCAGTAATGACTTCTGCCTCCATACCTCTAAGGATATAAAGCTGCATCATACCCCTTCTCGGGCAACGTATGATGCTTATTGTACCGGTACAGTCGGACCATAAGATCGCGACGAAACTTCCATGCAAAGAATGATGGATGCACTATGCATGACACCAACATGAGACCACCCCAAATAACATGTGTTAAACATATACTTCCATTCCTTCCAAATAATAATCAATGCGTATAACATACTCGAACAACAACTTCAACATATGTACATAATAGAATATGACTAGCTTCAAGCAACAATTCTCAAAATGGGTTACGAGAAAGAACACATTTAACATGGATGTAATCAAGTATAGAACACATAAATCAACCAACGGTATAATCCATCACTATTTTACTTGCCTTCACTGGAAATTGGGACAAGGTCCTAAGAACGATCCGGAAGTCCACCACCTTGAATTCTCCCCCTTTTCTCCCTCCTTCTTCCTTCCACCAAAATCCAATTGGAGACTTGCACCAACGCGACGAAGATCCAAGCGGGGAAGGGGCTGCACCTTGGAGAGGGAAAGGTGGGGGCGGCTAGGGTTGTTGTGGTGGGCTGCAAGAACTTGAGGAAGATGAAGATGGGGGGGGGGGGCAGCCAAAAGAGACAAGAAGGGGGGGGGGGGGGGCAAAAACAGGGACAAGAGGGGGGTGGGCGGCTGCACAAGGGGAATAAGAGGGAGGGGGGCTAGGGTTTTGGGGGGGGGGAAAGAAGTGGGCTTCCCACCGCCGGATCGAGATCAACGACCCAAAACCAATCCCATGCCTGCTCCTGACCCCTGCGTACAAGACAAACAAAAAATCTACTGCTACTGATGTACGCCCCCTAAATCTCCAAACCCCAGTAGCACAGGACCCGAAAGAGAAAAAAACAAAGAAAGAATAAACTTCAACTTCTCTTTTTTTTTGAAAATTGGGTATCACACTTAGAAAACAAGATCAAAGATTGTGAAGCCTCTCTTGAAAAGAAAGATTTCTTGCTGCAAGCCACCAAAGGTTCCCTTGCGGAATTGCAAGTTGAAAATGCCAGATTAAACGAGGAGCTTCACAAAGCTCAAACAACCTTAAAGGAGAAATCAGAGCGCTTCGAGCAAGAGAAAAAAGAACAAGCAAAATCCGAAGCCGAAGCTGATAAGAACACGAAGCTGCAAGAATCACTGAGGGACCTTCAAAATAAATGCTCGGAGTTTGCTACTCGCTGCGTGCATCGGTTAAAAGGAATCTTTAGCTCGGTTGGGGCCAGCTCTGAAGAAATTGCCCCTTCGGCTGAAGATATACAAAAAACCTTTGAGCATATCGAGAATGAAGTTGACGCACTCGCCGAAGTAATAACTGGGCATGGTGATTTCTGTGCTCTGTTAGCTTCTCGTGGCACGACCGCTGCATTTTTGAAGGCCGGTTGCACACATGCTAAAACAGTAAACAAGCCAAACTTTAGCCTGTCACCATCAGACTTGGTCAATATTCCCGGTGAGGCCCGAAGTATTGGAAATAGATTTATTACTCAAATTTGGGCTAAAGACGGACGAGAGTTAGCTGCAGACGAAGCCTAGAATTTGCTTAATTCGGTACAAAACTTGTACATGTTGTTTGCTTTGATTTTTCTTTATTACCATCGCATTTACCTCATACCGTTGTTTGTCTGCAGGATGGCGGCGCCGGAGGTCAGTGAGCCGAAGCGCATTCCGAAGGTTGCTGGGCTGAAGCTTCCCTTTATGACTCCCTTCATAGTGCCTAGGATCTTTTTGCATTATTTTTGCAAAAAGATTATAATTGAGGGCTAAACTTAATATTGTGTATATTTGTCCATACCTTGTAATATAATTTTACCTTTCCATCCATGTGTGAATTGCTTTGCTGTGAACGGAACCCATAAGTATAACTTTTGAGCCGAAGGCAAAAAACACCTTCCCTTGTTTTCGTACACATCGAAGCATTTCATTCCATAAAATGCCTATGTTCTTGTCTGAGACGACGCTTCTTCGTATTCAACGAAGCATTTTGTTGCCGAAGCCGTACAACTCTTTTTGTTCATATTATTGTTTGTGCTTTATGTCGTGATGATGATGATCCTACGAATGTCTAATGAATGTTTGTATGAATGCAAAGAATGATGCGATGAAATATGCAAATGTATGACCCGAACACACACAAAACCATACCTAGACTCTGCATCCCCTTAGGAACGACTTTGGAGTCCCTTCACCTTCTATTTTGGTGGCATTTAAGCTCTGCATTCCCTTAGGAACGACTTTGGAGTTTCTTCACCTTCTATTTTGGTGGCATTTAAGCTCTGCATTCCCTTAGGAACGACTTTGGAGCTTCTTCACCTTCTATTTCGGTGGTATTTGGCTCTGCATTCCCTTAGGAACGACTTTTGAGCTTTGGGACTTACTCTGCGCTCCCTTAGGAACGACTTTTGTAGCTTCGGAACTTACTCTGCGCTCACTTAGGAATGACTTTCATAGCTTCGTCACCCTCGGAGTGATTACAGCTCTGCATCCCCTTAGGGACGTCTTTTGAGCTTTTCCCTTTTCTCTTTGCACTCGATGGTGCTGATTCTGATATTACATGTTACATTTTTTGGGGAATTTGGCCCTTGTATTGCATAGGGCTAAACAAGAATGAAAATTACAAACTATGGCCCCATTAAAAAACTTTCTCCCCTCCTGAAAGGAAAATGGTGCCATAGGAAAAATAAAAAGATTACATGAATTACACATAATATCGCCGAAGCTCATCCGCATTCCAAGATCTGGGTATGTCGTTGCCATCCATATCTTTCAATCTGTAAGAATCGGGTCTTGACGAAGATACTACCAGAAAAGGACGTTCTCATTTCAGCTGTAGCTTCCCCACTGTATCTGGGTAGGCTATCCTTCAAAGCACCAAATGGCCTGGCTTGATATTTTTCAATCGAACTTTTCTATCACGCCATTTTATTGTTTCGGCCTGATACTTATTGATGTGCTCTATGGCCTGAAGTTTGGTCCCTTCTATGGTGTCCTTTGTTATTTGACAACCAATTTCGTCTTCTGCCGAAGCTGTGGTTCTTATTGACCCTGTTCTTGCTTCTTCTGGTGTTATTGCTTCGTTACCGAACAGGAGCTTGAATGGAGTAAAACCTGTTGACCTTGAAACAGCAGTGTTGGGGCTCCACACCACTTTTATCAACTCATCTGGCCACTTTCCTCTAGGCTGATTGAAGATTAACTTCATTATTCCTATCATTATAATTCCATTTGCTCTCTCTACTAACCCATTTGATTCTAAATGCCTTACTGATGCAAAATGTATTCTTGTACCAATCCGGTCACAAAAAACCTTGAACGTTTCAGCATCAAATTGAGTTCCATTGTCCACTGCAATAGCCTTCGGCACACCGAAGCGACAAACAATATTTTGCCAGAAGAACTTCTGGACTGTGGCCGAAGTTATGGTAGCTAGAGGCTTAGCTTCAATCCACTTTGAGAAATATTCCACCGCTACTACAACATATTTTAAGTTTCCTTGTGCTGGTGGAAGCGGTCCTAACAAATCTAGGCCCCGTCTCTGCAATGGCCAAGTAGGTTGAATCAATTGTGTTAAAGACAAAGGTTGTTTCTGGTCTCTGGCACATTTCTGACAATTTTCGCATTTCTGGACCAAGTCTGCTGCATCCGAAGCTGCCTTCAGCCAATAAAAACCTTGTCTAGAAACCTTTCCCAGTAAAGGCCTGGATCCAAGGTGGGCTCCACACAGTCCTGCGTGTATTTCCTTCATTAATTCATGACCTTCATTTCTGGAAAGGCATTTGAGCAATGGGGAACAAACTCCGTGCTTGTATAACTCCCCTTCAATTATTACATAAGGTCTTGTTCTTGCTTCCATTCTCTTGTTATAAACTTCGTCGTCTGAGAGGCGGTTGCCTTGGAGGAAGGATATTATTTTGGTCCTCCAGTCTTCACTATGTACATGTGAGATTGTGAGCACTGCTCTTTCCATGAGCTCGATTGAGGGTGCTTTTATTGTTTCAAGAATACTTCCAAAGGTAAAGGGAGCCCCTGTGTCGCTGACTTAGCTAATAAATCTGCATGCTCATTTTCTCCCCTTGGGATATTTTTTTACAGAAAATCCCTTGAAAGAAGCTTCCAATCTTCGGATAGCATCCAAATACTTCTCAAGCTTCAGATCTCTTGCTTTGCTACTCTTATCCACGTGGCCAGAAATAACTTGTGAATCAGTTTTGAGGGTTGACCCGCTTATTCCCATTGCCTTTAGTTTTCGAAGCCCCAAAAGAAGGGCTTTAGACTCGGCAATGTTATTCGTACAACTGAAGTCTAACTTTATTGCATAACATGTTCTAACTTTAGAAGGTGCAACTAGGACAGCAGCTGCTCCTGCACTGAAGGTACCCCAAGATCTGTCACAAAATGCCGTCCAAGCTTCGACATCTTTTGTCACTTCTTCACCCTGAGCCCGTGGCGTCCAATAAGCAATGAAGTCTGCTAATGCCTGAGATTGAATTGAGGATCTATGCACATAATCAATGGTGAATTCATTAAGTTCTGCGACCCATTTTCCGATCCTTTCTGTAGCTTCTCTGTTCCTCATTATGTCTTTCAGAGGTTGCGATGAAGGCACTATTATATGATATGCTTGAAAGTAGTGCCGAAGCTTCCTGGAGGCCATCAATACAGCATAGAGTACCTTCTCCAATTCTGTATAATTTTTCTTTGACACACTAAGTACTTCCGAGACGAAATATATCGACGCTTGCTTTTTTATTTGACCATCTTGCTTCTCCTGTACAAGTGCCGCACTAACCGCAGCATGGGAAGCAGCCACATACAGAAGTAGCGGAGTTCCTGATGAAGGTGGGGTTAGAGTTGTCAAATCTATCAAATATTGCTTTAACTCTTCGAAGGCTTTCTGTTGAGCCGGACCCCACTGGAAGACTTCGGCTGACTTCAGTATTTCAAAGAATGGTAGATTCCTTTCTGCTGATCGTGAGATAAATCTATTCAACGATACTAGCCTTCCTGCCAACCATTGAGCCCCCTTCTTTGAACTTGGTGGCTCCATCCGAAGGATAGCTTCGATCTTGCTTGGATTAGCTTCGATGCCTTTAGTTGATACCAGGCAACCAAGAAACTTGCCCTTCTTCACTCCGAAAACACATTTTTTCTGGGTTCAACTTGAGACCAGATTGTCTGAAATTGGCAAACGTCTCTTGCAAATCGACAGCATGATTTTCTTGTTTTGTGCTTTTCACTATGATGTCATCGACATAAGTCAGCACATTCATGCTTATTTGAGAGTGAAGAACCTTGGTAGTCATTCTGCTGAAGCTTCCTCCAGAATTTTTGAGCCCCTCAGGCATCCAAAGGTAGCAATAGGTACCGCTAGGAGTTATGAAGCTTGTCTTTGGCTCATCCTCTTTCTTCATCCAAATTTGGTGATAACCCGAGTAGCAATCCAATAGGCTCATGAGTTCTGAAGAAGCTGCTGCATCCACAAGGGAATCTATTCTTGGTAAAGGGAACTCATCCTTGGGACATGCCTTGTTGAGATATGTGAAATCAATGCACATTCTCAATTTCCCATTAGCTTTTCTCACCATAACGGTGTTAGCCAGCCACTCTGGATATGTTACTTCTCTGATAATGCCGGCACTAAGAAGTCTCTTTACTTCATTCCGTGCACCTTCGGCTTTATCATCGGACATTTTCCGAAGCCTTTGCTTTCTTGGTCTGAAGGATGGGTTCACATTGAGTGAATGCTCAATAACATCTCTATTGATGCCACAAAGGTTGATGGCTGTCCAAGTAAAAACATCTTTGTTATTAAACAGGAATCTTAACAAAGTTTTTTCCTATTCATCAGATAGCTGAGATCCTAACAATACTTTTTGCTCTGCTATGTCTTCACAGAGAAGCATAGGCTTCGGTTGATCTGCTGAAGCAGCCTTCTCTCTTTTATGCTTATACTGCTGATAAGCTTCGGCTTCATCTATATTATGAATAGCCTTCGAATCCGTCCAACTCCCTTCAGCCCTCCTGGCAGCTTCTTGACTCCCGTGTACAAAGATGGGCCCATGTTTCGAAGGTATCTTCATGCATAGATATGCTGGATGAAGTATTGCTTCGAAGGCATTGAGCGTTCCTAGACCAATGATTGCATTGCATGGATACTCCATATCAACAATGTCAAAGACAACCTGTTCTGTTCTTGTGTTATGGACATAGCTGAAGGTAACTGACATTGTTATCTTGCCAAGTGCCACAATCCGTCTTCCTCCGAAGCCACAAAGAGGGTGTGTTGCATCATGTATCTTATCCTCTGGCTCTTGCATTTGCCTGAAAGCCTTTGCAAAGATGATGTCCGTTGCACTGCCTGTGTCAACCAGGACATTGTGGACCAGAAATCCCTTGATGACATAAGATATAATCATTGCATCGTTGTGAGGATAATCCTTGAGCTGAAGGTCTTCCCGAGAGAAGGTAATTGGAATGTGAGACCACTTGGATTTGATGAAGGGTCCTTACACCCCAACATGTTGTACCCTTATTTGTGCTTCCTTCTTCTGCTTCTTGTTGGCTGGTTCAGAACTTGAACCGCCTGTGATTGGGAGCACCAGCTTCATGGCCAAAGGTGCTACAGTTTGGTTGTTGTGCGAAGCCATTGTCACAACTGTGTAAGTGAGTTCACCGGAGGTGGGCGCCAATGTTGATCCTTGTTCTCGAATGCTATACAACAAGAACAAAGCAACACAATTGTTAATGGATAAGGACCTTCATCCTTCGAGACATTATCTCCCTTGGGACATAATGATCCTCGAATGAAGGTCATGAAGGGTGTACCTTCATCTTCTCGGTAAATGAATATAAATGAAGAAACATGTAATACATAAGAATGTAAATAATGGCAATGTAGAAATAGATTATTTACATTCTTATTTCATTTATAAACATGAACAAATGCTCATAATATTTAAATTTCATTGATACCTTCGGCTCAACAGAAGGCGAGAGTGTGAGACGCGGGAGCGATTACAATGCATCGTGAACAATACATGGGTACTGTTCATCTATTTATAGGCACGGGACGTAGCCCGGACAAAATTAAATCCATGTCCCTGATAACTAATTATGATCATAATACAAACTATGAGGGACTAAACAGTCTTTTCCTCTCTAAGTCGGTATCGTCCTTCGTCTTTATCATGACATCAAGCCGAAGCTCTTTAAATCATAGCTTCGGCTTTGTCCGCATCATCTTCGGTTTATATCTTCATGTGACACCTTCCTTTATATTGTCTTGCCGAAGGTGTTTTTGCCTAGAGGACCTTCGGCGGAGAAGAAGACCCCCAACAGGGCTCGCTCGTGGAGATCCGTGCTTTAGCTCTTGCAGCGTCATTGCTTCGGATCCGTACATCAAGCGAAAAGGTGTGAATCCGGTTGCTCTGGATTCTGTTTTGTTCAGTGCCCATATGACCTCGGGTTGCTGGTCTGCCCATTTGCCTTTCTTGTCATCGAGCAACCTTTTCTCGATGGCACTGAAAATCTTGCCGTTGGTGCATTCAACTACTCCGTTGGATTGCGGATGGTAGACAGAGGCGAACACTTCCTTCGTGTCGATTGAGTTGCAGAATTCTCGGAAGTCTTGGTTGTCGAACTGTTTGTCGTTGTCGACTGTTAGCTCTGCTGGGACTCCGAACCGACATACGATGTTTTGCAAGAAATTTTTTTTGCGCTGTCTTGGAGGTTATTGTGGATACGACTCTGGCCTAGATCCACTTGGTGAAGTATTCAACAGCGACAAAGGTGAATTTTAG
Source organism: Zea mays (assembly GCF_902167145.1). Classification (NCBI taxonomy): domain Eukaryota; kingdom Viridiplantae; phylum Streptophyta; class Magnoliopsida; order Poales; family Poaceae; genus Zea; species Zea mays. The sequence continues at coordinate 148,402,405 of NC_050096.1, read as the reverse complement.
GTTGCCTTGAGCTGTGGGCAGTGGTCCGACGATGTCTAATCCCCAATGTTGAAGTGGCCAGGTATGCGTAATAAGCTTTGTGAATTGCGAAGGGGCGCCTGTTCGAGGCGAGAATTTTTGGTATGCTTCACACGACCGGGTTACACGGTTGGCCGTGCACACAATTTCTGGCCAGTAGAAACCCTGGCGTATGACTTTAGCAGCAAGGGCCCTCGGTCCTGAATGTGATCCACATATACCACTATGGACTTCGCAGAGAAGCTCTATGCCTTCGGCTTCAGTTACGCATTTCAACATAGGTTGGCTTATTCCTTTCTTGTAGAGATGGCCGTTGGCTATAGCAAAGTCTCAGCTTCTATGTTTTAACCTTTTGGCTTTGCTATGATCAGATGGGTGGTAGTGGCCCTAAAGGTATAGGGTGATTGGAGCCCACCAGTCTTCGACCATTATCAGATTGACTATCCGATGTCCATCGTCGTCTTGCGTTATTTGCAGACCCTCGAGGTTTCTTACGTCTGGTGTGCCGACTATGTGATTGAATACATCATAAGGCAAGGGTTCACCCTTTGCAGACCCTCGGGGTTTCTTGTTGCGCTCGATATGTTGTAATGTGAAGCCTTTGAATTTTTTTGAGGCTTCGAATGGCGGCAAGATACTGCATTAATACAAGCTCGTTGGTGGAGTAATCTTTTTCAATCTGGCCGGCAATGACCTTTGAATCAGTTTTGATGACGCAGGTGGTCACGCCAAGGGCTCGCAGTTTGTGAAGTCCTGGGATGACTACTTCGTACTCGGTGATGTTGTTTGTGCACTTATCTGACTCGAGTGCAAAGCTGAGACATGCGGCGTATCTGTATTTGATTCCGGCAGGTGATGTAATGATTGCTGCAGCGCTGGTGCCTGCGTGACACCATGCTCCATCACGGTGGATGGTCCAGACTATTTCTGTGTGACACTGCTGTGGTTCCGAAGGCCCAGTCCAGTTTACGATGAAATCAGCTAGGACCTGTGATTTGATTGATGTCCTGGGATTGAAGGTGATGTTTGTTGGGGACTTGTTCTCAAATGCTATGAATTAAGAACAAGGCAACATAAAGTGTTAAATGTTAACGTCCTTCGTCCATGAAACATTATTCCCTTGAGGATAATGGGCCTTGGACGAAGGTTGATGAAAGTATAATTACGAAGCTTAAGTCTTCGTAATAAAATTTCAATAGATATTGTAAGACGACATAAAATAAAAGGTACAAAAGGGGTAAATAAATCATAGACGAATTATATTATATTTACTTAATATATTGAATCATTGAATACAGTAATACCTCTGCCTTGGCAAAAGGTTGAATTCCAGAATATGCGATTGCAATTACTAGAATGCGTGAACAGTAAAGGAATACTGTTCACTATTTATAGGCACAGGACGCAGCCTGTGAGGAATTACAAGTATGCCCCTTATAAAAGCTTACAACATTGACTCAGACCTTTATGGACTAAAAGGTCATTCTATCTTTAAGTCGGTTTGTAATACCGAAGCTTCACGAAGAGGAACCTTCGGCCATCTTATACAAACAGCTTCAGCCGAAGACCGCTTCTTCCTATAAGACCTTCGGCGACGAAGCATAGGCCCAACAGTAGCCCCTTTCGCGGTGCTAGATCGTTTTTCGTAACGAGCTTGATCCGTGAAAAAAGTCTCTTAAGCTTCGGGGAGCCGAAGGTCCAAAAAACACCTTCCCTGAGCTCGTTGTCGAGAAACGATTCAATTTCCCAGCACGTAACGGTCCCACCTTGCAGAGTTACTGTTTGGTCTCTGCGGTCCACCGCACAGCGAGTGCAAGCGGGTGTCCGCCTGGTGTAAAAATCCTGGCGCTTCGCCTTCTTACCTGCAGTACTATATAAACAGACGAGTAGGTGTGAAGTTACCACAGCATTCATTGCTATTTTGCACTGTTCTGCTGCCAAAATTTTTAACCATCGCCGAAGCTTGTCTGTCGGAATCAAACGAAGCTCCAGTTTGAAGCCTGCTTCGTCAGAAAAAACTTCGGAAGAAGAAAGTATTAAATTTCCACACATTCATAATTAAATGGCCAGAGTGCGTTCTACCGCCAGGGTTGAGCGTGAGGGGGGCGAAACTGAAGCTTCGGAGACTGTTCCTATCTCCGAAGCCATGCAACGATCCGGGCTGGTGACTTCGGAAAAGATCCCTAGTTTGATGATGCAGAACAAGCAGAACAAGCAGTTGCTGAAGCAGAAGAAGAAGATATTGAGGAAACTGATCCCGAAGATGATTATCGCATTGCGATGCCAAGCAAACCCAGCCACCTGGACTTCGGGAAATCTACTGTTTCGAAGGCTGATCTCTCCAAGATGGTAAAGTCGGGCTTTTTTACTGAAAATCAGAAGAAGCTATTGCGCTTCGGGGGAAAAGAGACTACCCCAAAGCCGGAGAAGGATGAAATTGTTATTTTCAAGAGCTTCCTAAAGGCTGGATTAAGATTCCCCCTACATGGGATTATTGCAGAGGTACTGAAGAGGTTCGGTATCTATTTTCACCAGCTGACCCCTAACGCTATCGTTAGGCTTAGTGTTTATATCTGGGCACTCCGAAGCCAAGCGGTGGAGCCATTTGCGGACAGCTTTTGCCGAGTACACGAGCTGCATTATCAGACGAAGGCTAGAAAGGATGGATTACATGACAATTTTGGTTGTTATAATTTTGCTTATCGGAAAACTACGAAGTTTCCTGTGATCAGCTACCGAAGCAAATGGGCAGCAGGCTGGAAATCGGAGTGGTTCTATGTCAAGGTTGATGATGATAAGGAAAAGCTTGTGCAAAGTCCACTTGAACTAATCTTCGGAGAAACCCGCCCCCACTGCAACATGACACCAGAGGGTCCAACTCAAAAAGCAATGTATGAATTCAGAATAATTGCAGAGCATATCAGTACAAGGGACCTGGTTCAGGAGTTTTTGGCTTTCAAGGTTTTTCCTAGTGTGAAAGAGTGGGAAATGCCGAAGCTGAAGGGGGAGAAGAAAGAAGGTGAACTTGTGCGTTTACCTTACTACTTCAAGTTTAAGAAATACTTTAAAACACCTTGCCAAGAGTGGCTGGATACAATTGAAGTGATGTGCAATGAAATACTTGGCAATTATTCCAAAAAAGAAGATCAGTTGATGACCGCAGCCTTCGGCACCCGTCCGAAGCGAAGACTAAACCGAGTGCTGGACGCCCTGGGTTTCGAATACCCTGATTACGAAAATCTGAACAAAGGTGCCGGAGGCCGAAAAAGGAAAAGGATAACTGAAGCCTTAAATGAAGATGAAAAAGAACTACCAAAGAAGAGAATTCCGAAGAGGAAGAAAGCGTCTTCTCCGAAGCGTAAAATATCCGACGAAGAAGGAACCCCTGCATCACCCTCTGCCGCTGACGTTGAGGAAATTCTGAAGGTAATGACTGAATCCTTACCTGCGAAGCTAAGTCCCCTGGGGCCCCAACTGATAAAGTTTTTTCAGAAGGACAAGGAGCCCGAAAAAATCGAAGAAAACAATCAAAACAAAGAGACAAAGAATTATCACTGTGACAGAGGTAATTGACAAGACACCGCCAAGAGCTTCAGCTCAAAAAACACCAGCGTCTGCAGAAGGGACAGATATTGAAATTACACCTTCGGAGGTCGCGGCTACCGAAGCTGCCTCAGCTGAAGATTTGAACCTGGAGGGCACAATTGAGCATATTGACAAAATACTGCTAGACATGGCTGCAGAAGAAGCTACCACCGCCGCCGAAGAGGCCACGACCGCAGCGTCGGGGAAAGGGAAGGAAATTGCTGATGAAGCTTCAGAAAACGAAGCTTTCATGTTCCAGAATTTAGTTGGAGAAAATCTGTCAAAAGCTGAAATAGAAGAGCTTAGAGAGTATGCAAAATCCTGCGGATACAAACCTGGAGCACTCCTCTTCGGAGGTATTGATGATGAAAAATTAGATTGTATTCGAGATCAAACTGGAGCCAAAGTTATCGGTACTCTGTCAAAGAGTATCGGTTTTCCGAAGCTAGAAACAGACATCAGCCGCTACCGACGACAACATATCGTTGGTAGTTTATTTTATTCCAATTTCAAGGTGAACTACTTTTGCCTTAACTTCTATTGTTTCTAATAATGAAAACATGTCTGACGAAGGTTGTTTTCACGCAGAGTATGCTGTTGAGCAAAGCCTTGACAATGCAGCAAGATTTTGAAGATAGGAAGCACGAAGTTATAATTGAAAATTTGGAAAGCAGAATAAAGGAGCAATCAGATGCTATCGAGAAAAAGAACTTTGAGCTCCAGGCAACCGAAGGTTTATTGGCGGAAGCTGAAGCAAAAATAACAGAACTGAACACGAAGCTTCTCCGCCAATCTGAGCAGTTCGAACGAGAAAAGCAAGATCTTAATGCAAAGCTTGAAGCCGAAGCTCAACAAAATTCAGATTTGAGAAAACTATTGACGAGCCTTCAAGAAAAATGTTTGGAATTTAGCAACAAATGCATTCAATGATTAAGAAAATTTTTTCACTCAGTTGGAGCCAGCAGTGAAAAATTCACCCCCTCAGCTGAAGATCTACCGAAGACCTTCGAACATATTGAGAGTGAGATTGACGAGCTCGACGAAGTCATAGCTGGGCACGGTGACTTCTGTGCCTGGGTGGCTTCTCGGGGCACTGCTGCAGCTTTCCTAAAAGCTGGCTGCGATCATGGAAAGATTGTCAATAGGCCAAATTTCACTTTATCACCATCAATCCTAGATGACATTCCTGATCTCGCCCGAAGTATCTCTAACAGATTTGTAAAAATGATATGGACAAAAGGTGGGCGAGAAAAGGCTGGAGACGAAGCTCGGAGTCATCTTGAACCAGTAAGAAATTATACCTTGCGCTTACCTCTTCCTTCAAGCTCGGCTTTGACTTACAACAACCTTATTCATGTAGGATGACGAAGCCGAAGCTGATGATTAGAAAATGACGCCGAAGCTGAAGCTCCTTGGAGATTAAATAGTAGACTGTAGACAGTACTTGAGAAACTTTTGAGATAACTTTTGTAAATGTAACTGAAACTTGTCATTCTGTTCATACCTTGTAATATATCCTTATCCTTCCATTGATGTATGAGAAGTGCTTTGATGTGGACGAAATTTTCTTTTTTGAGCTGAAGGTGAAAAAAAACACCTTCCCTTCTTTTCGTACGCAACGAAGCATAGAAAACAACATTTCCCTTCTTTCCGAAGCTCTCCTTTTTGTACACGAAGCTCCTTCTTCCCCCTTTTTTTTTCTTTTTGCCGAAGTAACCACTTATGCCATGATGATGATTATCCTACATATGCCTGGATGAATGTTTATGAATGCAAATGCTATGATGTAATGTGATGTGCAAATGAATGTCCAAACGTGTATCCGAAGCCATACTCATAGCCATTATTTCCTTAAAAAACAGTCACACCTTAGCTCTGCATTCCCTTAGGAATGACTTTGGAGCTTCTTCGCCTTTTACTTTTGGCGGAATCAGCGTTGACTTTTCGCTGTAAGCTCTGCATTCCCTTAGTAACGACTTTGGAGCTTCTTCGCCTTTACTTTTGGCGGATTCAGCGTTTACTTTTCGCTGTCAGCTCTGCATTCCCTTAGGAACGACTTTGGAGCTTGTTCTCTTTTTACTTTTCGGCACTCGATGGTGCGTTCTCAGCTTTTACATTTACATTCCTTGGGGGATTTTACTCTTATAGAACTAAAAAAGGAAATTACATATGATGGCCCCATTAAAAACCTTTCTCCCCCTTCAGAAAGGAAAAGGGTGCCATGAAAGAAAAATAAAAAATATGAAAAATTACATCGAGTTATACATAATATCGCCGAAGCTTATCCGCATTCCAAGATCTAGGAATGTCGTTGCCGTCCATATCCTTCAATCTGTATGAACCGGGTCTTGACGAAGATGCTACTAAGAAAGGTCCATCCCATTTCAACTGCAACTTGCCCACTGTGTCTGGGTTGGCCACTCTCCGAAGCACCAAGTGTCCTGGCTCAATATTCTTTAGCCGAACCTTTCTATCTCGCCATTTGATTGTTTCGGCTTGATATTTATTGATGTTCTCCACGGCTTGCAGCCTGATCCCTTCTAAAGCATCTTTTTCCACAGAATAAGCAGCTTCGGAACCTGATTCTGCCGAAGCTACTACTCTTATTGATCCGGTTTTAGCTTCCTCTGGAGTTATTGCTTCGTCACCGAATAATAACTTGAATGGAGTGAAGCCTGTAGACCTTGATGTTGTTGTATTGTGGCTCCACACCACTTTGGTTAACTGATCTGGCCACTTTCCCCTGGGTTGATTGAAGATTAACTTCATTATTCCTGTCATTATAATGCCATTGGCTCTTTCAACGAGTCCATTTGACTCCGGATGTCTGACTGATGCAAAATGGATCTTCGTACCAATTTGGTCACAAAAATCCCTAAAAGCTTCGGAGTCAAACTGTGTTCCATTATCCACAGTAATAGCCTTTGGTACCCCGAAACGACAAACAATATTCTGCCAGAAAAACTTTTGGACGGTGGCCGAAGTTATTGTGGCTAAAGGCTTTGCCTCAATCCATTTAGAAAAATATTCCACCGCCACTACAACATATCTTAGGTTCCCTTGGGCCGGTGGTAACGGACCTAACAAGTCCAGGCCCCACCTTTGCAATGGCCAAATGGGTTGTATGAGCTGTGTTAAGGACGAAGGTTGTTTTTGATCTCTTGCACATTTCTGACAACCTTCGCACTTTTGAACTAATTCCGCTGCATCCGAAGCTGCCTTCGGCCAATAAAATCCTTGGCAGAAAATTTTTCCAAGTAACGGCCTAGATCCAATGTGAGATCCACACAGGCCTGCATGTATTTCTTTCATCAACTCTATACCTTCGGTTCTGGATAAACACTTGAGTAGCGGAGCACAAACTCCATGCTCGTACAACTCCCCTTCTATCATGACATATGGACGAGCTCTTGCCTCTATCCTCCTGTTATAAGCTTCATCATCAGAAAGGAATTTACCCTGAAGGTAAGATATGATCTCAGTTCTCCAATCTTCGCTATAAACAGGAGATATGTTGAGGACTGCTCTTTCAAGAAGTTCCACCGAAGGTGCTTTTATTGTTTCGAAGAACACATCCGAAGGTAAGGGCAGCCCCTGTGCTGCTGACTTAGCTAGCAAATCAGCATGTTCATTTTGTCCTCGAGGGATATTTTTGACAGAAAATCCCTCGAAGGAGATTTCAACTCTTCGAACCATATCCAGATACTTTTCAAGCTTCGGATCTTTAGCCTTGCAACTCTTGTCAATATGACCCGAAACAACTTGGGAATCAGTTTTAAGAATGGCCCTTCTGATCCCCATTGCTTTTAGTTTCCGAAGACCCAGAAGCAGGGCTTCGTACTCGGCAATGTTGTTTGTGCAACTAAAATCAAGTTTTGCCGCATAGCAAGTTTTAACTTTGGAAGGTGAAACCAACACAGCAGCCGCTCCCGCTCCGAAGGTTCCCCAAGACCCATCGCAAAACACTGTCCATGCTTCGGCGTCTTTATTTGTTTCTTCCTCCTGAGCCCCTGGCGTCCAGTCAGCAATGAAGTCTGCTAACGTCTGGGACTGAATCGAAGATCTATGAACATATTCAATACAAAATTCATTGAGCTCTGCAGCCCATTTTCCAATCCTTCCAGTAGCTTCTCGGTTCCTCATAATATCCTTCAGAGGTTGTGAAGAAGGAACAATTATGTTATAAGCTTGAAAATAGTGCCGAAGCTTCCTGGAGGCCATCAAGACAACATACAGTACCTTCTCCAACTCTGTATAATTTTTCTTTGATAAACTAAGAACCTCGGATACAAAATATATTGGGGCCTGCCTTTTGACTTGACAATCAAGCTTCTCCTGGACAAGCGCTGCACTTACCGCTGAGTGCGAAGCTGCCACATATAATAACAAAGGAGCCCCTGGCGTCGGTGGAGTTAATGTTGTTAGATCTATCAAATACTGTTTCAGCTCTTCAAAAGCCTTCTGCTGGATTGGTCCCCATTGAAAGACTTCGGCTGACTTCAGCACTTCGAAGAATGGTAAGTTTCTCTCTGCTGATCTAGATATGAATCTATTGAGAGATGCCAACCTTCCTGTCAATCTTTGAGCCCCCTTCTTTGTAGTTGGTGGCTCCATCCGAAGTATAGCTTCAATTTTGCTTGGATTAGCTTCGATTCCCTTTGTTGAAACCAAGCATCCAAGAAATTTCCCCTTCTTTACTCCGAAGACGCATTTTTCTGGATTCAACTTTAAACCAGCTTGTCTGAAACTGGCGAAGGTCTCCTGCAGATCAGCAATATGATTCTCCTGTTTCGTGCTTTTTACAATGATGTCATCAACATAAGTTAGCACATTTCTGCCTATCTGAGACTGGAGAACCTTCGCAGTCATTCTGCTGAAACTTCCTCCAGCATTTTTGAGCCCCTCAGGCATCCGAAGGTAGCAGTATGTGCCACTTGGAGTTATGAAGCTAGTCTTCGGCTCATCTTCCTTCTTCATCCAGATTTGATGATAACCTGAATAACAGTCTAACAGACTCATGAGCTCTGAAGAAGCTGCTGCATCAACTAAAGAGTCTATCCTTGGCAATGGGAATTCATCCTTCGGACAAGCCTTGTTAAGATCTGTAAAATCGATACACATTCGCCACTTGCCATTGGCCTTTTTTACCATAACAGTGTTAGCTAGCCATTCTGGGTACTTTACTTCTCTGATAACTCCTGCACTGAGGAGTCTTTTGACTTCGTTACGAGCACCTTCGGCCTTATCATATGACATTTTCCGAAGCCTCTGCTTTCTGGGTCTGAAGGATGGATCGACATTGAGCGAGTGTTCAATAACATCCCTGTTAACTCCACAGAGATCATTGGCTGACCATGCAAAAACATCTTTGTTGTTGAACAAAAACCTTATCAAGTTTTTCTCTTGTTCTTCGGATAACTGAGAGCCCAACAACACCTTCTGCTCTGCTATATCCTCACATAAGAGCATGGGCTTCGGCTGATCTGCTGAAGCTGCTTTCTCCCTTCTGAATTTGTATTGTTCACAAGCTTCAACTCCATCTATGTTATGGATTGCTTTTGAGTCAGTCCAATTTCCTTCGGCCCTTCTGGCAGCTTCCTGACTTCCATGAATAGCGATGGGTCCTTGATCTGAAGGTATCTTCATGCAAAGATAAGCAGGGTGAAGAATTGCTTCAAAAGCATTGAGGGTGCCACGACCAATAATTGCATTGTAAGGGTATTCCATGTCAACAATGTCAAACACAACTTGCTCAGTTCTAGTGTTGTTGATGAACCCGAAGGTCACTGGCATGGTGATCTTGCCCAGTGCTACAATCTGTCTTCCTCCGAAGCCACAGAGAGGATGTGTAGCATCATGAATCTTATCTTCTGGCTCTTGCATTTGTCTGAAGGCCTTAGCAAATATGATATCAGCTGCACTGCCTGTGTCAACCAAGACATTGTGGACCAGAAATCCTTTGATAACACAAGAGATAACCATGGCATCGTTGTGTGGGTAATCCTTGAGCTGAAGGTCCTCTTGGGAGAAGGTAATAGGAATGTGAGACCATCTTGACTTAATGAAGGGTCCTTGCACCCCAACATGCTGTACCCTTCTCTGTGCTTCCTTCTTTTGTTTCTTGTTAGCTGGCTCTGAGGACGAACCACCTGTGATCGGGAGCACCAGCTTCGGGTCCGAAGCAGCTCCAGCTTGGTCGTTGAACGAAGCCATCAGCTCAAAAAGTGGAAGTGAGTTCACCGGAGGTGGGCACCAATGTTGGGGACTTGTTCTCAAATGCTATGAATTAAGAACAAGGCAACATAAAGTGTTAAATGTTAACGTCCTTCGTCCATGAAACATTATTCCCTTGAGGATAATGGGCCTTGGACGAAGGTTGATGAAAGTATAATTACGAAGCTTAAGTCTTCGTAATAAAATTTCAACAGATATTGTAAGACGACATAAAATAAAAGGTACAAAAGGGGTAAATAAATCATAGACGAATTATATTATATTTACTTAATATATTGAATCATTGAATACAGTAATACCTCTGCCTTGGCAAAAGGTTGAATTCCATAATATGCGATTGCAATTACTAGAATGCGTGAACAGTAAAGGAATACTGTTCACTATTTATAGGCACAGGACGCAGCCTGTGAGGAATTACAAGTATGCCCCTTATAAAAGCTTACAACATTGACTCAGACCTTTATGGACTAAAAGGTCATTCTATCTTTAAGTCGGTTTGTAATACCGAAGCTTCACGAAGAGGAACCTTCGGCCATCTTATACAAACAGCTTCAGCCGAAGACCGCTTCTTCCTATAAGACCTTCGGCGACGAAGCATAGGCCCAACAATGTTGTACCCTGAGAGTTCCGCTGCCCATTTTGCTATTCTAGCGGACGCCTCCGGATTTCTGAGCAACTCCCTAAGACCCCTATCAGAAGTGACTCGTACTTTGTGTGCCTCGAAGTAGTGCCTTAGCTTATGCGAGGCCATGATGACCGCGTATGCTATTTTTTCTAGCTCTGTCATGTTGCACTTTGAGCTTATGAGGACTTCAGAGACAAAATACACTAGGCATTGGTGAGCCTTGTCGTCTTTTGCCTTCTCTTGGACTAATGATGCGTTGACTGCGCTGGGCAAGGCTGCGATGTATAGTAGTAGGGTTATCTCTAGGTCTGGACTTGTTAATGTTGCCAGGTCGGATAGGTATTGCTTTAGAGACTCAAAGGCAGCGACTTGTTCTGAGGAATGGAAGGTTTCGCTCGATGGAATGGAAGTCTTTGGCACCGCATAATGTTTTGAGGAATGGAAGGCTTCGTTCGACGGACCTCGAGATAAATCTGTTCAATGCAGCTAGTCTGCCTGTCAGCCGTTGGATGTCCTTGGTGAATTGTGGAGGTGCCATGTCCATGATAGCTTGAACTTTGTTCAGATTGGTTTCGATTCCTCTATGTGATACGAGGTAACCAAGAATTTTTCCTTTGTGTACACCAAAGATGCATTTTTCTGGGTTCAACCGTTGTCGGGCTTCACTCATGTTGGCGAATGTTTCTGCGAGGTCTGAAAGGCGATCTTCTTTGTTTTTACTCAGAACAACAATATTGTCGACATATGTGAAGACATTGCGGCCCATTTGGTCCTCGAGAATCTTCTTGGTGAGGCAGGAGAATGTTGAGCCAGCGTTTTTGAGCCCTTCGGGCATCCACACGAAGCAGTACGTGCAGAAGGGTGTAATGAAACTTGTGCAAGCCTTGTATTCCTCTTTCATGCAGATCTGATGGTAACCTGAGAAGCAATCTAGGAGAGACATGACTTCACAGCCAGCTGTTGTTGGGGACTTGTTCTCAAATGATATGAGTTAAGAACAAGGCAACACAAGATGTTAAATGTTACTGCCCTTCGTCCTTCGAAGCATTATCTCCCTTAGGATATAATGATCTTCAGACGAAGGTCATGAAGGTCATACCTTCATCATCGCAATATGTGTTAATAAAAGAAGAAGCATATGAAATATAAGAGGCAACATAAACAATCATATAACATTATTAATCCATTCTCATTATATTAACATGGAAAGACAGAAACAATACTAAATTACAAATGTACCTTCGGCTTGATAGAAGTGTGGCGGAACCGCCTGAATTATTCCAGCTTACGTGCCCAAGTCACGCCCTTAGAGGCAGCGACACACTTAAACCAGAATAACCCGTCAGTCCCTCGGATCTAGTCCGATAAAGCCACTTACCAGGATCGAATACCACTAGCTCAAACGAAGGTGAGGCACAGAGAAATACAATAAAACATAATACCACAAATTTAATAAGTATCATTAGTGATTACATTATCGGAGTTTCAGAAATAATAACCATAAATTTTTAATGCAGCAGATATAACTAACGGAGAAAACTGAGTAACATGGCGAAGCCTGGCCACGCTACTCCTCCTGGTCCTCTCTTGCGAAAGTAGTAACCCACTCGACCATCTATCCCGATGGCAGGGATGGAGGCAAGTCACATCATCAACCAAATCAAGGAGGTACCTACAAAAATTATGCCACAAGCAAGGTTGAGTATACTAATACTCAGCTAGACTTACCCGGTGTGAGGAGTCTACTCGTCTACCTCTAGACATGCAGCTGTTTGGCTGAGGGGTTTGGTTTTTCCAAAAGCACTAGCTGAGTCTAAAATCAAGTTTTAGCTTCTCAAGTTTTAGTATGATCCTTTTTAAACTAGATGTGTACCTAGCTATTCGTACATGGTATCAAACATTTTTATCAATCAACCTCTTTTGCCAGTCAACTCATTTCCACTTATTACTCAATGTAGCAGCATGGATCAAGCAGTCTCATTAGCTGCGAGAAGCAGATGATTCGAATCAAGTTTTTAAACCTTGCAAGGTAAACCTAAACACACGACGTGGCGAGGCACTCCGTCCCCACACACATCAACTGTCCCCATCGATTCCCTGGCAACAGAAAGGGGCTCACCGCCTTGGCGTACAATGCCTCACTGACCCCGACTGCCGTCGTGCAGTGACCGCACTTGTACCCACCATAACCGGAATGGGAGACCACGTCTCAGGTCGCGTGAGGAGGGCAATCTGTGGGCAGGTTCACTCAGGTACTAGGCTTACCGATTTACCCTATTTCTCGGCATATGTTTAGTACATTCAAACGCTTGACACACGGTACCACACCTTAATCCTTATTCCAATTTCCGTCTCGTAGACAACACATCCCCATGGATCGTTGCCCACAGACTATCATCATTACGATATAAAAATAGATACAACTAATTCCTGACCTCGCGCGAGTGCTAGAAAAATCACTCGACTTCTACCAAGATCCCTAATTAGTTAAAGCAGCTACTCGACCTAGCATACTAGTATCTATCTCAAAAGGAATCCTGAGTTCATGCAACTAAGGTTCCAGTCAACTCCTACACTTAAGTGCACGGTACAAGCCTACAAACATTAAGTGCAGTAAAATAGCAAATATAACGGTTATGCATAAAACCGGGGCTTGCCTTTAATTTAACACTTAGATAGTGTTTGCTGGGGAGGTACTCGCTTGGCGAGCATCCACTGGTTAAGTCCATCATTATTCAGGTCGTCCACCAACTGCACCTTGTTGTTGGCACCACATCACTTGCACGATTATCATCTCTCGGTCCTAAATGAGATGCAGGATGCACATGTATGAATATGGTGAAAAATATCACAAGACAATGCAAAAACAGACGGTAGCGAACTAAACACTAAATAGAGAGACATCATGAACAACCACACACACTAGCGCTAGCTATCTACACATCAACGGGCATAACAAGTCAACATTACTGGAAATATGACGAGTACTACCTATAATTAACCAAGGCAAACACAACATCACATGTACAAGCATTTACCATGTTCACTTTAATCGTTCATTGGCTACTTATGAATAAACTAGTTAAGTACACATAATTTACGATGGCTTACACATAGACTGACTTAGTTAACAAGGAATAGTTACTTAATCTGGTTTTACAATTGTTTGCAATGCTCTAATGAAAGCATACATCCAAGGGCACACAAGAAAGTGATAGCTTAATCACACTGCTTATTATACTAATCTATTGAGGTTGGTTATTTAGTAATACTCAGATTAGCAGCACAATTATTAGAAATGGTAACGTCTCATTAATTTTGTTTCTCGTCCATATAGTGACACTTGCTAAATTGATGTTGATTGAAGCTGATTACTTACTAGACTTCAACAATTTAATTTACTACTTAGGAACATGCACTAGTTACTTACATATAACCTAATTATATTAGTTACTATCATTGTACTCATATGCACTTAACACCAAAACAAGCAAGCAGTCACTCAAGACAAACACAATAGAGTAGAGTAATCAATCACAATCAACATGACTAAGACAACAGCACATCAGTTACTTGTTTCAGTCATAACTCACAAGATATTTATCCAAAAATAGTGATCAAATACTTTTTGTAAAGCATAAGAAACACTCTACAACTTTGGTATTGTCATCTAAAGGTGATTAGACACTTAACAAGGTTAAATAGTGACAAACGACAACTCTGTTCATAATTAGACAGATTTAGGGTTGCGACTACAAAAATTCATAATTAGAGACTCAGACCTCCAATTCATTTAAACTAAGACTTTATGGAAATATAATTAAATTGTCTACAAATCATTTATGAACAACTCAGGTTGATTTAAAGTGTATCAAGGTTAAAAATACACTAGGAAGGCTTTGCTGTCCAGATTTGGACAGATTCAGACTTCACACTTCAAATGCCTTAACTAAATCTTTAGACCACCAAAAAGGGTGATCCAAGACTTTTTGGAAAGCTTAGAAAACTTACTACATAACTTTTATAATCACCAAAAAGTGATTCTATATTTAACTAAATTAAACAATATAGTTTTCGAAATCAGTTCTGACAGTGGACAGAATACAACAATCCTCTTATAAAATTTATAACTCTCAAACTATCAAGTTTATTGTCATTACAATTTAACACAAGTAAGGTAATAAAATTATCTACAACTTTCTTATAATTTACAAGGACTGATTCTAAACTGAACTTAAGCAAACAATGCGATCTCTGAAATCTGTACAGGAATTGGACAGATTCAGTTACTAAACTTGTGAAAAGCATAACTTCTAAACGATCAGACTTATGACAGTCAAATTTTAACACAAGCAAGTTAATAAAGTTATCTACAACTTCCTTGTGACCACAAATAACTGATTGCGACATTAACTTAAGCAACCAATGCAATCTCTGAAACCTGTTCAGAAATTGGACAGATTCAGGTACTGAATTTGTGAAAAGTATAACTTCTAAACCATTAATCCTTAGCTCATTAAATTTTTTGAAAGAGCTAGATATACAAGTTAATTACAACTTTTATATAGAACATATGTACATAAAACACACTTTACTAGATTAACCGCACAACAAAAACTGTATGTGCAGGAATTTCAGTTTGCTAGCACAATAGCACTCAACTCAATCATCAATTAAAATCATGGAGAGACACTTCCACCAATTTCTCAAGTTTAAATCATTATGACTTAGTTATCAAGTTTCAATTTATATTGAGATACTTAAGCATTTCAAAAAAACATGCACACTTTTGTTTACTTCTAATTTTTCACTAATTGTTCTTATAATTATAAAATGTGTGTCATTTTAGCACCATATGAAACTATCTAATTTGAGACTGGAATTTTTATGAGGCATAGGTAATAACAAATTATGACTAATGTATAAATTTCACATTCTCAGGTTTTATATTGTATTTACTACAAAAATAACAAATTACTAATGCAATAAAGCATGTGAGAGCAAGTGAAATCTAAAACTAATTATTTTCAGTGAATGCATGACCATATTAAGTTTTCTTAGGCTACTATAATATCATGAAAGGACAGTGGAAGACCATTTTCCATTTTTACATCTATATCTTATTTATAAACCATTTAAAACTACTTAATATGTCTCAAAGAAGTTAAATCACTAACTGAGCTACACATGCACCACTATTCATGAAATTTTTACCAGTCACCAAGCATCACACAGAGGATCTACTGTAAAAATTTCAATTCATTTGAAGCACTAGAGCTACAGATTCAAAAATAACAAGCAATCAATCTTCTTTTCTCTATTTAACTTGTTTTAATTAACACACCAAGAAAACAGTGAACAACATATAAGTTTTATATTTTTTAGAAAGAGTATGACAACATCTAACTAACAAAACAAGTTTCGGCATTTTTGGATTTTTATAAATAAAACTACGGAGAGAAGCAAGTTCATTTATTTTCTAAACCAGTTTTTAAATACGAATTTCTACCGAAAAACTTTTCCACTAAAACATACCAACATATAGATCCACTAGTAAGAGAATTTAATAAAGGAAGCCAACAAAACAAATTTCACGATTTTAGGAGCTCTAAAACTCGAGATATGAATTTTTAAACATAACACAAAAATCTGCAACTTTGTGCATCCATACCTATGGCCTTGGGCCCACTCGTCATAGGCACAGGAAGGTCTTTTTCAACCTCCAGCCATCTCCTCCATGCAAGGGAGCAGAGAAGGGGCCGGACTAGGAGGTGCAGGGAGGGGAGACGACCATGGATGGGGGAGGGCGCCATGGGGAAGAAGGAGGAGCTCCCTGCTCAGCCGAACAGAGAAGGGAAGGGAGTGGTGTGTGAGAGAATGGAGAGGGTGGGCTGCCATTTATAGAGCCAAGCTCTGGACATGTCAGACTGCACCAGCAGGTGGCAGGTGATGGCAGAGCGACTTTGAGCGCCCATTTTCGTCGTTGTTCCCTTGGAATCAGATCAATGTTACTGTAGGAAATATCTTCCTTGATGTACACTCTACAAATCATGTACAACATTTGAGGTGATTCGAGCACGGGTTAGAGAGATAAAGACCCACGGAAATTGGTTTGTCAGTGGCTTATAAAACAGTGGAAACTTGTGAAAACTGAGTGTCAAAGCATGTCAAACGGAATCGGATGAATGTCATCTTTTAATATGTTGTGCCCCTATTAATTATTAACAACTTTTATGTTTGAGGAAACTTTAGTTGTTAAACAAAAATTTGGGAACGCGAGACATCGGCCCGAACGACACTGATTTCAGACTTAGAAGAATTCGAATCCTGAAATTAGATTTTTATTCTGTCTTGATGGCACTGTTTGAGATACTTAGAGATTGAATTAAGGCTTGGTTTAAATATACAATTTGTTGTATAACACAGGTTCTACAACTTTTATTAAAGGTCAAACCTCATATCTTAAATATAAGTTAAAATTTCACTTTGGTCAATGTAGTATCATTATAAGGCTTCAAATTATATTTTAAGGCAATTGTGGTGTTTTCTTGACATTTGTTTGAGCAAGATGACAAGGTTTTGTTGAATTTCAAAATATGCATTTGTTCAGACAAGCAGTTTCAAGCATGTATAGGATTTATCTTTTCATGTGTGTATTTGGTCCAAACTTCTAGAAATCTTTAGGTACACTTGATAGATAGAGATGAATGATAATATAGATATAACAAGTCCATTTGAATAAGAATTAATTAGAGGTTGACACAAAGAGATTCTGCGGGAGAATGCAGATTCAGATTAAGTATTTGGACGTAGACCAACTATCGAGAAAGCGGATTCGGACACCGATTGGATAACATAGCAACTATCGAGAGTCCGAATAAATGAGTCTAGACAGAAGTTGCGAGACGAGATTGACTTTCGAATTTGCCTTTGCTCTTAGAAATAAAAGTTCTAACAGGCTCAAAATGTGGTTGTTCTTGAGATCGAATAATTCCAAACTTGATGAAACTTTCATGAGTAACTTAATAAATGGAGATAAATGTGATAAAGAGTTAGAAATTTTCACCGAGCATCCGAGATTACGATAAATCTCCCCACATAACGCGAAATAGACACCTGGGGTGTCACAACCTTCCCCCCTTAAAAGAATCTTGTCACTACAGGAATTCACTTAATTCCCGTCGGCCAGAAACCGACGGGAATAAGCATATACCGATGGGAATTACTTAATTCCCATCGGTTTAGGGCTTATTCCCGTCGGTTTTCAGCCGCCAGGCGTCCCTTGTCGGGGATACGTTTATCCCCGTCGGCGGCCGACGGGAATTATTAATTCCCGTCGGCCACTAACTAGCCGACGAGAATTAATGCTAACTCCCGTCGGTTCACCAGGCCGACGGGAGTTATCAATTAATTCCCGTCGGTTCCCCAGGCCGACGGGAGTTATCATTTAATTCCCGTCGGTTCCCCAGGCCGACGGGAATTAACTGGGCCGACGAGAGTTATTAGTTAATTCCCGTCGATTCGACCATAGCCAACGGGAATTAACTGGGCCGATGAGAATTACCCTATACTGCTACAAAAACAGCACTAAATTAGGACACTATTTCTGCACACATAACATATATCACACATAACATAAATAACAGATAACAGCCACATTACAAACACATGCATTCATAATAAAATCACGCATTACAAACATAACATCCACCAACATTTCAAATATAAGTTCAACCACCACATCGAGTCAACGAGTACGACATAGTATTGAAATATAAGCACGGGACGTAGCCCGGACGAAATTAAATCCATGTCCCTGATAACTAATTATGATCATAATACAAACTATGAGGGACTAAACAGTCTTTTCCTCTCTAAGTCGGTATCGTCCTTCGTCTTTATCATGACATCAAGCCGAAGCTCTTTAAATCATAGCTTCGACTTTGTCCGCATCATCTTCGGTTTATATCTTCATGTGACACCTTCCTTTATATTGTCTTGCCGAAGGTGTTTTTGCCTAGAGGACCTTCGGCGGAGAAGAAGACCCCCAACAGGGCTCGCTCGTGGAGATCCGTGCTTTAGCTCTTGCAGCGTCATTGCTTCGGATCCGTACATCAAGCGAAAAGGTGTGAATCCGGTTGCTCTGGATTCTGTTTTGTTCAGTGCCCATATGACCTCGGGTTGCTGGTCTGCCCATTTGCCTTTCTTGTCATCGAGCAACCTTTTCTCGATGGCACTGAAAATCTTGCCGTTGGTGCATTCAACTACTCCGTTGGATTGCGGATGGTAGACAGAGGCGAACACTTCCTTCGTGTCGATTGAGTTGCAGAATTCTCGGAAGTCTTGGTTGTCGAACTGTTTGTCGTTGTCGACTGTTAGCTCTCCTGGGACTCCGAACCGACATACGATGTTTTGCAAGAAATTTTTTTTGCGCTATCTTGGAGGTTATTGTGGATACGACTCTGGCCTAGATCCACTTGGTGAAGTATTCAACAGCGACAAAGGTGAATTTTAGGTTGCCTTGAGCTGTGGGCAGTGGTCCGACGATGTCTAATCCCCAATGTTGAAGTGGCCAGGTATGCGTAATAAGCTTTGTGAATTGCGAAGGGGCGCCTGTTCGAGGCGAGAATTTTTGGTATGCTTCACACGACCGGGTTACACGGTTGGCCGTGCACACAATTTCTGGCCAGTAGAAACCCTGGCGTATGACTTTAGCAGCAAGGGCCCTCGGTCCTGAATGTGATCCACATATACCACTATGGACTTCACAGAGAAGCTCTATGCCTTCGACTTCAGTTACGCATTTCAACATAGGTTGGCTTATTCCTTTCTTGTAGAGATGGCCGTTGGCTATAGCAAAGTCTCAGCTTCTATGTTTTAACCTTTTGGCTTTGCTGTGATCAGATGGGTGGTAGTGGCCCTAAAGGTATAGGGTGATTGGAGCCCACCAGTCTTCGACCATTATCAGATTGACTATCCGATGTCCATCGTCGTCTTGCGTTATTTGCAGACCCTCGAGGTTTCTTACGTCTGGTGTGCCGACTATGTGATTGAATACATCATAAGGCAAGGGTTCACCCTTTGCAGACCCTCGGGGTTTCTTGTTGCGCTCGATATGTTGTAATGTGAAGCCTTTGAATTTTTTTGAGGCTTCGAATGGCGGCAAGATACTGCATTAATACAAGCTCGTTGGTGGAGTAATCTTTTTCAATCTGGCCGGCAATGACCTTTGAATCAGTTTTGATGACGCAGGTGGTCACGCCAAGGGCTCGCAGTTTGTGAAGTCCTAGGATGACTACTTCGTACTCGGTGATGTTGTTTGTGCACTTATCTGACTCGAGTGCAAAGCTGAGACATGCGGCGTATCTGTATTTGATTCCGGCAGGTGATGTAATGATTGCTGCAGCGCCGGTGCCTGCGTGACACCATGCTCCATCACGGTGGATGGTCCAGACTATTTTTGTGTGACACTACTGTGGTTCCGAAGGCCCTGTCCAGTCTACGATGAAATCAGCTAGGACCTGTGATTTGATTGATGTCCTGGGATTGAAGGTGATGTTGTACCCTGAGAGTTCCGCTGCCCATTTTGCTATTCTAGCGGACGCCTCCGGATTTCTGAGCAACTCCCTCAGACCCCTATCAGAAGTGACTCGTACTTTGTGTGCCTCAAAGTAGTGCCTTAGCTTATGCGAGGCCATGATGACCGCGTATGCTATTTTTTCTAGCTCTGTCATGTTGCACTTTGAGCTTATGAGGACTTTAGAGACAAAATACACTAGGCATTGGTGAGCCTTGTCGTCTTTTGCCTTCTCTTGGACTAATGATGCGTTGACTGCGCTGGGCAAGGCTGCGATGTATAGTAGTAGGGTTATCTCTAGGTCTGGACTTGTTAATGTTGCCAGGTCGGATAGGTATTGCTTTAGAGACTCAAAGGCAGCGACTTGTTCTGAGGAATGGAAGGTTTCGCTCGATGGAATGGAAGTCTTTGGCACCGCATATAAACCGAAGGCGACTTGTTCTGAGGAATGGAAGGTTTCGCTCGATGCGTTGACTCCGCCGAAGGTCCTCTAGGCAAAAACACCTTCGGCAAGACAATATAAAGGAAGGTGTCACATGAAGATATAAACCGAAGATGATGCGGACAAAGCCGAAGCTATGATTTAAAGAGCTTCGGCTTGATGTCATGATAAAGACGAAGGACGATACCGACTTAGAGAGGAAAAGACTGTTTAGTCCCTCATAGTTTGTATTATGATCATAATTAGTTATCAAGAACATGGATTTAATTTTGTCCGGGCTACGTCCCGTGCCTATAAATAGATTTTTATTCTGTCTTGATGGCAATGTTTGAGATACTTAGAGATTGAATTAAGGCTTGGTTTAAATATACAATTTGTTGTATAACACAGGTTCTACAACTTTTATTAAAGGTCAAACCTCATATCTTAAATATAAGTTAAAATTTCACTTTGGTCAATGTAGTATCATTATAAGGCTTCAAATTATATTTTAAGGCAATTGGGGTGTTTTCTTGACATTTGTTTGAGCAAGATGACAAGGTTTTGTTGAATTTCAAAATATGCATTTGTTCAGACGAGCAGTTTCAAGCATGTATAGGATTTATCTTTTCATGTGTGTATTTGGTCCAAACTTCTAGAAATCTTTAGGTACACTTGATAGATAGAGATGAATGATAATATAGATATAATAAGTCCATTTGAATAAGAATTAATTAGAGGTTGACACAAAGAGATTCTGCGGGAGAATGCAGATTCAGATTAAGTATTTGGACGTAGACCAACTATCGAGAAAGCGGATTCGGACACCGATTGGATAACATAGCAACTATCGAGAGTCCGAATAAATGAGTCTAGACAGAAGTTGCGAGACGAGATTGACTTTCGAATTTGCCTTTGCTCTTAGAAATAAAAGTTCTAACAGGCTCCAAATTTGGTTGTTCTTGAGATCGAATAATTCCAAACTTGATGAAACTTTCATGAGTAACTTAATAAATGGAGATAAATGTGATAAAGAGTTAGAAATTTTCACCGAGCATCCGAGATTACGATAAATCTCCCCACATAACGCGAAATAGACACCTAGGGTGTCACAGCCTTCCCCCCTTAAAAGAATCTTGTCACTACAGGAATTCACTTAATTCCCGTCGGCCAGAAACCGACGGGAATAAGCATATACCGACGGGAATTACTTAATTCCCGTCGGTTTAGGGCTTATTCCCGTCGGTTTTCAGCCGCCAGGCGTCCCTTGTCGGGGATACGTTTATCCCCGTTGGCGACCGACGGGAATTATTAATTCCCGTCGGCCACTAACTAGCCGACAAGAATTAATGCTAACTCCTGTCGGTTCACCAGGCCGACGGGAGTTATCAATTAATTCCCGTCGGTTCCCCAGGCTGACGGGAGTTATCAATTAATTCCCGTCGGTTCCCCAGGCCGACGGGAATTAACTGGGCCGACGAGAGTTATTAGTTAATTCCCGTCGGTTCGACCATAGCCGACGGGAATTAACTAGGCCGACGAGAATTACCCTATACTGCTACAAAAACAGCACTAAATTAGGACACTATTTCTGCACACATAACATATATCACACATAACATAAATAACAGATAACATCCACATTACAAACACATGCATTCATAATAAAATCACGCATTACAAACATAACATCCACCAACATTTCAAATATAAGTTCAACCACCACATCGAGTCAACGAGTACGACATAGTATTGAAATATAAGTACGACATATGTTCAAGTACGACCAAGAGTCCACGAGTTAAGAAACATGTTCATGTGTTTAGAGATAACCACCACTTGGGTGGTTAGAGCTTTGACCGCTGCCGCCACCACCACCAGGAGGAGGGAACGCGAAGAGCGAGTCAACAAATCCAGTCCCTGCTGCGGGATCAGACCCACTACCACCCGCTTCGGGCGTAACCTATGCAAGTTAGCAAATATCATCACGTTAAATGCAAATATCAAAAAAGTATACAAGTATATAAATTAATGGAGAGTTATCAAACGTACCCTATCTCCAGGTGCAGGTATATGTGTCGGAGGGGTGGTGAACTGTGGTGGTGGAACTGGTGTGTTTGCAATTTGGCTCCATTGTGGTGGCGGTGGAAAATTTGATGTCATGCCCTGTTGCTGCATTAACTGTTAAACATATATGTGTTACTACCGAAGATGTTGTATTGAAATATAATAATTTAGAGTTCGGATTATGTGTACTCACTTGATACATCGCTTGGTTATGTGCATTGCAAGCCTCCATAAATTCGCGTTGTTGTCTCATCTCTTCACGCATCCTCATAATCTCCAACTCCTGCTCGTTCGGTCGACGAGAGCATGAGCTACGGGAAGATGAACCCGTCCTCTGAGATCTCACCGACGACGAGTCAATGAATCCATCAAAGAGTGCGTATCTATAAGTTATTCAAAAAATGTGATTATTGTATAATCAATTTAGTGTCAACCATATAATTTCATAAGTTAGAGCTTACCGTCCATGCGCTTTGCCACCACCACTTGCGTACACCACCGAGGGATCCACCGGTTCATGGCGCCAGTCGAAGTCAGGGCCATGGCGACGAACCATCTCCTCCCCATATGCCGCCTATACATCATTGACAACCTTACAAATGCAGGAATTTATATACTTTGAATGTTTGAACTTTTGAGCCAAAACTCACCAAGCGATCCGTGGCTGTCTGGCTGCAGAGCTGGTCAGGGTTGTTCGGGTCTGGTCCTTTGTGGCCCTCCTGGTAGACCTCAATGTCACTAGGCTTTTGGCCACTCGTAGCTTCCTGTATAAACAAAAAACATTCATAAGCAATCGTATTATTTGCTGATCGACATAGATAGATCAAACTTACCATTCTTTTAGCTTTTCGTATCATGTCGTCACCGCCAAACTTGTGGTTAGGATTGGTTCCTCGACATTGTCTGTGATGCGCTGACGCTTTCTGGAAGCCTTCGGAAGCCCAATATCGACACCAAGCATAGTACACATCAGACACGGGCGCCATCCATGGAACCATCACCTGCACACACACAATGTTACATATTATCAATCACAACAATAAATATAAAGGGTAAAACAAATTGAATACTAACCTCACGATATTGATCCTCAGTCAAATATATCTTTGAGGACCCTTTCTTTTTATTCAAGGGGCCTGCTTCTTCCGGATGCTTTTGAAAATACAGGTTTGTAGCCTGAATTCTTGCATAGTATATGGCATCTTTCACCAGCTTCTTTGCATTGTTTTGGAAGACACGTTCAGCGTGCCCCATGTAATCCTCTCCGTCAGGCAACCGATATCGAAGCTACAACATAAAGAATACAAATACAATGGTATAAGTCATAGATTTACAATATTAAGAAACATAACAAAAATAATAAAGAATTCATACCCAAAAGTCATTACGCACAAGTCCCTGCCTGTCGGTGTGGTTTCGTTCCTTTTTAAACTTGTACTCGTCCCAGGTACTGACGAGCACCTCATCCTCGGTATCACCGTTTGACACCTTCACTATACCAGGGTAGTGAAGGCAGCAAAGAGAACCCAACGTAAGGTTAACCTGAGTGTGGTGTCCCTTGCCGTCAAAGGACAGGTCCTCCCAATTCCTGCATTACACAAAAACATTAACAATACACATAATAGTTATATGAGATAAGTTAATATATTACACTCACCGATCTCCATGTGGCATGATTAAAGTCCTATCAGCCTCTCGCTCTATCGCGTGACGAGGCTTTACTGAGTGGCTTTTTCTTGAGCGACGTGTGCGTGTCGCTGAAGAGCCTCCCGAGCCATCATCCATCGGGTTGTCAGCCGGTTCGCCCTGTTGGCCCCACTGGTCCCACGCCTGTTGCTGCTCTCTCTGGTGGTTCCACTGGTCCCATGGCTGGTGATGCTGTGCGGCCTGGTCCCATGTCACGTGCTCCACCTCCTCATTGTGCTCCACCTCCTCATTGTGCTGCTCAGCCTCATTGTGCTGCTCCTCCTCAATGTGCTGCTCATCCTGGTACATACAACTCAAGATTTATTTGTAAATATGTAAACAAATTTATTTGTACAAGATATGTTACCTCATCTCCATGTACCGCGCTCAACAGCTCTCGACGTCTGCCGCTGCTCGAAGAACTGCCCTGAAAAAGGCCCAGGCCCTTGAACAGCCCCTTCACTGACTTCTTTGATTTTGGCGGCATCCTGCATAAAAAATAAGAAATTATTCATTAGTGCATCAAAAATGACATAATACTTAAAATATAAACAAATTAAATAACAAAACAACTTTACTTGTTAAATATCATCAACATCAGGATCTATTTGTTCTCTTCTATGCAGAGGTCGCCATGTTACTTTTCTCCTAACAGGTTGTCTTCTCCTTTTCTCGGGAAAAGTTAAGTCGTTAACGTCTGCAACTAGTGAATCTAATGCCGGTGCAGGATCAATATGAAAACTAGTTGGCAACTCTTCTTCTTGAAACACCTCATCAACCTGCTCAAGGTGACCAATTTGATATTCGTCCTCACCAGGAGTGTATAGGCGTTCGTGGGGATTTACATTGTACACAACCCTCCATTTAGACAACTTTTTGCATGGATATGTCGAGAAATAAACTTGGTCTACTTGATGGGCAAGGATATACGTGTCGTGTCCTTGAAGCAATTTTTCAGGTTGGATCTGTGTCATCCCAAATTCGGTCCTATAATACTTCGGGTCATACCATTTACACTCAAAGAAAACTAGCGCGAAAGGCTTATTTCCAGAAAATGTAATCTCGATTATATTTTTGATTTTCCCGTAATAGCAGGCTTCGTGTCCTTCCATGTCGGTTGCCCTAGTAACGACTCCACTATTTTGAGTGGCGGCCATAGGATGACTTGATTCGAAAATGCTTGAACGAAAGCGATATCCATTGACGTCGTAACGTCCATAGCTTTTGGCAGTTACGCTTCCAATAGATAACTGACATAAGTCATCATTCAAATTCATTTCCTCCCCAAACTGTCAATTATGCCACAAAGTATTAGCAAATTCTGTAATATTAGTTAACTGAAATTAGCTGTCGGAGCCACATAATTAAGACTTACACGGTCCCGAAGCCACATAATGAAATTAGGTCGCCCATGCATACCATCGCGTCACAATTTATCTATGTCTCTCGCTGTTGGCCTACCGAGACACCTCATGTTTTGTTCATCAAACTCGCTGTCAAATATTATTGTATGACATGAGATATTTGATAACATAAACTAATTCACATATGAACAATTTAAGAAAATAAGTCTTACACAAAGTATTTCTCCACCTCAGGCATATTCGTGAACATGTACAGTAAAGCAGACTTCCGTTCTTCCATACTGAGGTGATATGCCTTGGGTGGACCAACGGCTTTGCCGTTTGTCTGAAAAATCGAAAGATCACTACACGGAGGCATCTCTCGTTCATCATCATGGTACCTTTTCTTTCGAGCAAATACATTATGTTCTTCTGCAAAGTAACAACTTGTGAAGTGTGCTACCTCCTTTAGTTTAAATTGTTCCGCAATACATCCTTCAACTCTTGCCTTATTGCCCACCATTGCTCTAAGCTTCTTTAATGCTCTTTCTATATGAAACATCCACCTATACTGAACAGGACCACCGACCTTAGCCTCATATGGAAGATGTATAAAGAGATGCTGCATAGGATTGAAGAAACCCGGTTGAAATATTTTTTCCAATTTGCACAAAAGCACCGGTGCCTCTTTCTCCAGCTGTTCCATCACATCTCTTCTGATTTCTTTAGCACACAACTGTCTGTAGAAATAGCTAACTTCAGCTAACGTTTTCCACACAGCTTCAGAAATGTACCCACGAAACATTACAGGCATGAGCCTCTCCATAATTATGTGGAAGTCATGGCTCTTCAGTCCATTCATCTTCATTGTCTTCAAGTTCACAGATCTTCTAAAACCAGCGGCATAACCATCGGGGAATTTAATATCCTTCATCCACTTCATCACTTCTTTCCGTTGCTTAGATTTCAGACAATAGTCAGCTTTTGGTTTGCCTCCGTTTTCTCTAAGCACTTGGGTTGGACGATCACATATCACTGCTAAGTCCATGCGTGCCTTGTCATTGTCTTTCGTTTTATCAGGGAAATCCATGCATGTATTTATGAGGGCTTGGCAAAAGTTACTCTCTTGATGCATGACGTCGATGTTGTGCATCAAAATCAATGACTTAGCATAAGGAAGCTCCCACAAGCCACATATGTGAGTCCAGTTATGCTCCTCACCAAAACCTTGATACCTTTTACCACTCTCGTCTAGGACAAGTTTCATATGCTCTTCTGTAATTTCTATCCCACTACGTCGCTTGGGCGGTCCCTTCGTGACAATGGTGCCCTTCCTAAATTCCTTTCTCTGCCTTCTGAAGGGGTGATTGAAGGGTAGAAAACATCTATGGCAATCAAAGTAACATATCTTGCCACCAGCACTAAGACGAAAACAATCTGTATCTTTAGCACAATAAGGACACGTCAATCTACCATGCACGCTCCATCCAGAGAAAATACCATACGCCATAAAATCATGAACCGAGAACAGATATGCAACACGAAGATTGAATTTCTGCTTCTTGAAGCAGTCATAGGCTTCCACACCTTGCCATAGCTTCTTTAACTCTTCAATCAGTGGTTGAAGAATCACATTGAGTCGTACGCCAAGATGCTCAGGCCCAGGTATAACAAGACATAGGAACATAAACTCATATTTCATGCAAAGAGCAGGTGGAAGGTTGTACGGTATGGCAATGACAGGCCAACATGAATACGACGCAGCGGTCATATTGAACGGCGTGAAACCATCAGTTGCCAAGCCGATACGAACGTTTCTTGCATCGCTGGCAAAATCTGGATCAAATTTGTCAAGAGCCTTCCATGCATCACCATCTGACGGGTGCACCATTGACCCATCTTGTCTGTCCATACAATCTTTATGCCACCTCATGTGCATAGCGGTCTTCCTCGAGAGAAACAAACGTTTCACTCTAGGAGTGAGAGGCATGTACCGAAGCTGTTTATGTGCAACCTTTGTCACCACCTTCTCCCCATCTTCATTTACAAGCTCCACGTACCTTGACTTCCCACATTTTAAGCATTTTTGTTCTCTGCCATGTTCCTTCCAAAAAAGCATACAGTTGTCTTGGCAAACATCAATCTTCTCATACTCCATACCAAGACCTTCAAGCAATTTTTGGACTGGTACATGTCTTTGGGCATCTTGTGACCCGTAGGAAGAACCTCGCTAATCAAATCCACAAGCTCCTTGTAACAATTAATTGAAAATGCAAATTTTGACTTGATTGACATCAGTCGGGTCACAAATTCGAGGACGGTCACGTCAGTGTGCCCGTGAAGAGGCTCTTCTGACGCTTTGAGTAGGTTGAAGAACTTCTGAACCTCCGGTGTAGGTGAATCATGATGATCTGGTGCCAGTTCAGGCTGCAGATCCTCAAGCATCTGGTCCATCCTATCAACATCATCTTCACCGTCATCAACTTCTACTTCTGCTGCTCGTTCAGCATCTTCACCGTGGAGATACCAGACCTTATAGCCTGGCACGAAACCATGCGAGCACAGGTGTAGTGTGACCTGCCTCTTGGTGTGGCTCGTCATATTTCTACATTTATTGCATGGACATCTAATATTATCTATTTGTGACAAAGCAGCTGCATGGTCCAGAAATATTTGCGTCTTGGCAAACCATTCACTAGTGTGACACCCACCCTTCTTGAAACCTTCATACATCCAATCACGTCTATCACCCATTATTGCGGCTGTGTACGAGTAAAGAGTGTGTGTGAGACAATCACGTTTCTACACGTCACACACATATATACATACATATATACATCTATAGGTAAGTAGTAAAACTATATATATACATAAATAATTATATATACACATAAATAACATCAAATTAATCAATATCGAAACCTTCATACATCCTAATATTATAAGTTAAATCTAATCAATAAATAACATCAAATTTAACAATTCAATAGTATAAGTTAAATCTACTATAAGAATACAATAAATAATTACCTAACATGAAGCCACACATGTGATATTAAATTAACTATAATCACACTCTAATCACATGTGTTATTAAATTAATACTAATCACATGAAAGTTAACTCCCGTCGGCCATAAAAAACCGATGAAAATAAACATGTACACACATAATTAACATTCACAATCCAATGCATTAACATGTACACACATAATTAACTCACGTGGGTGTCTTAGTTGGTTCGGAGATGCGGTCGGGGGCGGAGGCGGCGCTTGGGCGCGGCGGCGGCACTCGAGGAGGCAGCGACGACGCTCCGAGAGGCGGCGGCGGAGTTTGTGAGCGCGATGGGAGGCCCGGCGGCGATGTGGGCGGTGTGGGGCACGGCGGAGATGAGTGAGGGCGGGCACGACCGCGACGGACGGGCGGGCGCGCGGCGGGGACGGGCGGCCGGGCTCGCGGCGACGCTGACGGGCGCGCGGCGGTGGGGCGGCTGGGCGCTCGGCACCGCGAGAGGACGGGCGGCGGACGGGCGGCGCCGGGGCGGCCGGGTGCGCGGCGTGGACGGGCGGCGCTCCGGGGCGCGGCGTCAGGCTCGGCCGGGAAGGCACACCGGCGGGGAGGGGCGGCGGCGCGGCAGCGGTTAGAGGCGGCGGCGAGAATAGGGTGGAGAAGCATGTAACTCCCAGGCTAGAGATAGATGCAAATTCATAAGATGAGATCTGACAAGATACCGTCGATAGATTCAGATATAATATCATGACATGTTGAGATAAAATGCAGCGATCACTCTAAGAGAATGTTCACAAAAGATAGCACATCAGTATAGTCTCATAATGGATCACGACTATTAACCGTGATACCAGCGCGTGCCGAGTAGCTCAACCATGTGTGCGCGCCCACATGAGGCTCTCGGTTTCGTCGCGGCACCATCAGTTGTTAGCCATGACATCATTACCAAACGCAACCAATGAGAAATCGACATATCACAAATAGATGGAGCCCATGAGAGTATGGCTCAGAAAATAAGAATGTGACCGGAGTTGAAACAGAGATTGCTGGTGAAAGGGCATCACATGAGAATTTTCTTCAACTCAGAGAACTATTTTATGATCAACATGGAGATTATTAGGTCAGAGATTTATACGAGAGTGGATGTGAGGGGAACCAACCATGAGATCAAGATTGGCAACTTGTCGAGACATGAGAGAACTAAAGTCAACAACATAATCCATTGAACCAAAGGGATACACTGTTTACAGATAAAATGGATAAAACGACGTCATGATGCCTAGAGAATGAGCATCAGAAAACTAGAAATGAGAAATTTAGGTAAATTAACATCTGATACTTGAGAATGGGTTATAGCAGATAACCAGATAATAGGGCAGAATCATTAAAGGATCCAGAGATTTGAATGATAAGGCCACAACATGATTCACAAGGAAAAAGATTACCAGATTCGGACCAAGGAGAGGTAGGAAAACAAGATCTGCTAGGATGAGCAGCAGAAATGCTATGAAGATTCGGGACAGGTTCTATGGAAAGAAACATGGCCTTGATAGGGTTTGTGCAACTAGACACCAACAACGAATTTTTTTTGACACAACAAGTGCACAAGGAAACTTAGGTTGGTCTAGCGGTCAAGCTGTGGGGGTCTATAAGCTGTGCAGGTGCATTACCAATAGCGCAACACACAAGGGCTAGAAAACACCAACACAAGCATGTGATTTGATTTTTTTAGGGTTTCACTTGCTAACCACTAGGTTGTTTGAAGAAGGAGGTCTTTTATGGGCAAAACAGGCAACAAATTTTTTTATTGGCAAAGAGGGTTGAACAATTACAATACCACCTAGCTAGCAAGACAAGAGAAACACATAGCACGACCTAACAAGACTTACCAATCTGACACGAGGTAAGGCATTTCTTAGAGTTTGCAAGGTGGCAATACATCACATTATTCACAAGTTTTTATTATGGGAATAAAGGTGAGAGAAGCATGTTGATGCACAAGAGACAATTATAATGCGACAATCATGATGCATGCTCATTCTAGTCTTCTCAGACCTAACTACCTTTTTCAGGTGCTTCTACAGCATCCTTATTAATATTACTAGTAGCCTTTATGGCATATATAAATAGCCACCTAGCTACCCATCTATTTCCTAAGGCTTCACGTCCTAGGTCTATCCTTATTGTCCTGACATCTATCCAACATTGGTTTCTAAGCAAGTTTTACTTTTGAAAACTTGGTATTCATGACTTATTGACTTCTCTATAATGGTATTCGCTCCGATACCAGCTGTGGCGGAACCGCCCGAATTATTCTAGCTTAAGTGCCCAAGTCACGCCCTTAGAGGCAGCGACACACTTAAACCGGAATAACCCGTCAGTCCCTCAAATCTAGTCCGATAAAGCCACTTACCAGGATTGAATACCACTAGCTCACACGAAGGTGAGGCACAGAGAAATACAATAAAACATAATACCACAAATTTAATAAGTATCATTAGTGATTACATTATCGGAGTTTCAGAAATAATAACAATAAATTTTTAATGCAGCGGATATAACTAACGGAGAAAACCGAGTAACATGGCGAAGCCTGGCCACACTACTCCTCCTAGTCCTCTCCTGCGAAAGTAGTAACCCACTCGACCATCTATCCCGGTGGCAGGGATGGAGGCCAAGTCACACCATCAACCAAATCAAGGAGGTACTTGCAAAAATTATGCCACAAGCAAGGCTGAGTATACTAATACTCAGCTAGACTTACCCGGTGTGAGGAGTCTACTCCTCTAGCTCTAGACATGCAGCTGTTTGGCTGAGGGGTTTGGTTTGCCAAAAGCACTAGCTGAGTCTAAAATCAAGTTTTAGCTTTTCAAGTTTTAGTATGATCCTTTTTAAACTAGATGTGTACCTAGCTATTCATACATGGTATCAAACATTTTTATCAATCAACCTCTTTTGCCAGTCAACTCATTTCCACTTATTACTCAATGTAGCAGCATGGATCAAGCAGTCTCATT